>NW_027362765.1:540866433-541608933 GCF_046119375.1 Phyllobates terribilis | reverse complement strand
AACTGGCTGATGTAGAAAATTAACTTTTAGGATTAAAGAAAAATACCAGAAAATCGAGAATTTGACAAGAAGTATGAATTACTTACCTGAAAACTACCAACCATAGTGAGTCCAGCAGCACAAATCCATCCCAACACAAATGCTACAGTATTTAGCAAGGAAGGACCGTAACGTTCTATCACGAAGGCATATCGTAACAGCCCGATGAGCATCACTGCAAGGCAAGAATGCAAAGGTTAATCAAACATGGAAAATACTGGGTGTATGGAAAGATAATGTCAGTCAAAATTAGTCTCATAGTTCGGAGACTAATCTCAGAAACACACATTACTAATAGTTCTTGGCACATTGTGTCATTTTTTTTAGGTTTGAAGGCGAAAACTATGTTCACACTTGTTCTATGGATATAATTGTTCTTAAGGTGAATCTGTCAGCAGGATTTTCACGCACCTAACCATTTAGATCTGCACATAGCTCCTTTAAAGATAAATACAGCAATGCCTTGACATGGCCAGTCTTTCTCCATGACTGAGAAATCAGCATTTGAATTAATTTGCAAATGAGGCTGAAGAGCTATGGTAGATTTGAAGCCTCTGTCACTCCAGCTCTATTCCCCACCCAGCCTCCTCCTGTTTGACTTACAGCTCCTTTGCCTGAACTCACATAGCATAGAGGCCATCAGTCAAGCAGGAGGAGGCAGCGCTGGGCAGGGAATAGAGCTGGTGTGACAGTATTCAAATCTACAAATAGCTCTTCAGCCTGATTTGCATATTATTATTATGGCGCTTTACATGTGAAAAAGGGGGTATACATAGCAAAAACACAATAATCTTAACAAAATGAGTCAGCGACTGGTACAGGAGGAGAGAGGACCCTGCAGTGGTATGGTGGAGCGGTGGTTGCTGCAGATTGTATGCTTGTCGGTGAGTCTTCAGGTTTCTTTTGAAGGTTTCCACGGTAGGCAAGAGTCTGATATGTTGGGGTAGAGAGATCCAGAGTAGGGGGGATGCACGGGAGAAATCTTGTATGCAATTGTGGGAAGAGGAGATAAGAGGGGAGTAGAGAAGGAGATCTTGTGAGGATCGGAGGTTGCGTGCAGGCAAGTACCGGGAGACTAGGTCACAGATGTATGGAGGAGACAGGTTGTGTATGGCTTTGTATACATATACATTCAAACGTTGATTTCTCAGTACAGAGGAAGGGATTGGCCTTTTAAAAAATATTGCTGGACTGGTGTTTGAAAGAGCAACATGAACATATACCGCATTTTCAGGACCATAAGACGCACTTTTTCCCTCTAAAATTTTGGAGGAAAGTAGGGGGGGGGGGGGTGTCTTATAGTCCAAATACTATATACATACATGGCTGTGCGTGGTGGTGGGTGTGGGGGAGCAGCAGCAGGGGATCAGAGTGGCACAGGAAGCAGCAGCCGCCTGCTGCAGCCTACGCTGTGCCCGCTACTAAAGAAAATGAATATTCCTGCTCCCCACGCCCATGGGCATGGAGAGCAATGAATATTCATTGTTCTTAATAGCCGGCACACTGGAGCCGCAGCACGGCTCCTGCTGCTGCTCTGCGGTCTGAGTGCCTGCTAATAAAGCTCATGACTAGTCCCTACAACCCACTCCCATGGGTTGTAGTGAATATCCATGGTCTTTAATAGCAGGCACACTGACCACAGAGCGGCAGCAGGAGCCGCGCTGCAGTACAGTGTGCCGGCTATTGAACAGACTGAATGGTCACTGCTCCCCATGCACAGAGTCCCGGTGTGGGGAGCAGTGACTATTCCAGCACAGCGTCTCACAGTGTGAGGGCGCATGGGGCAGGGATGCCATGCGCAGCTCACACAGTGAGAGTGTCGGCAGCAGAGCGGGACAGTGCTGGAGGAGAGAGGAGGTGAGTATGATTGTTTATTTATTTTTTTTTGTAGGCAGCGTGATGGGGGCTCAAGGGGTGTCATGCATACCAGGATGGGGGATAAAGGGGTGTCATGCATACCAGGATGGGGGATAAAGGGGTGTCATGCATACCAGGATGGGGGATAAAGGGGTGTCATGCATACCAGGATGGGGGATAAAGGGGTGCCATGCATACCAGGATGGGGGATAAAGGGGTGCCATGCATACTAGGATGGGATGGGGCCACTTATACCAGGATAGAAGATATTAACAGAATTGGGGAACATTACTCCAATACCAGTGTCAGCAGCAGACCCCCTCCCCCATAAGAGGGCATCATGACCACATTGCTTGCTTAATTTTTTGTTTCCTATTTTACTCCTTTAAAACCTAGGTGCGTCTTATGGTCCGAAAAATAAGGTACATAGTTTTGGGGAGAAATCCTGCTGACAGATTCCATTCAAGTACAACCTTTAAACATTTTCTATTAAGCTATAAAAATTGGTTTTGAACATCAAAATACAACTAATGATGTATATTTTCTATGAAACCATGCCGCTATGAATATTTAACATATCCATAGTGGAACTATATAGGCATCATAGCAAAATATTGTCCTGTTATATTTATGTGCATCACAAGTCTTGGCAAGCACAAAAATGTTTAGTAAATCAGCAGATTTGGAAAATCACCAAAAATCAGTGTTTACTATGAAAAGCACACAGACGTGAATAATAATTTTACATGCAAAAAAAAAACCCAAGACAATAAGTCCTTATACCCCAGGCCGCATCACGGCACAAGCTCTCCTTTGTATATTTCCAGACTGCTGAAAACATTTACTATAAACACTGACATTGTAGTATTTGCTGGGATATTTATGTCCTTTTAAGATTAAAGTGCAAGTCCAGAGACTATTCAGATTCTGTGACTCAGAGTAGATAAACTTATAAATTAGCTGGTGTCCCATTTGTGCAGTGATGTTCCAGGATGCCACCTGTATTAACTACTGCAACTGAATTGTCCCCAATGGACTATATGTAAACTATAAAAGTTCTCCAACTTATTTAGAACAATACAAATAAAAGCCATCATGCTACAAATTACAGAAAAGGCAAAAAGGTCTGTCTGGGGGAACATCGATAGATGGAGAGAATGGTTTGAGGCATTTTTATTACTTGCTGCAAAGTCAAAAGTTTACATACACTAAGATTACTATGGCTTTAAACAATTCTAGGCTGCCCATATGATGAGGTCATGTGTTTGGAAGCTTCTGATAGGTGTGTCTCTAACTCAGATGTTGCCAAAAAACCTGTGAATGTATTTTAATACACACCTGAAACACACTGCTTCTTTGTGTAGCATCATGGGAAAGTCTAAAGAAATCAGCCAAGATATCAGGAAGAGAATTGTGGACTTGCACAAGTCTGGCTCATCCTTGGGTACAATTTCAAGATACCTGAAAGTGCCTCGTTCATCTGTACAAACAATTATACGCAATCACAAACAAGATGGGAATGTCCAGCCATCATACCGCTCAGGAAGGAGACTGGTTCTGTGTCCCAGAGATGAACGTGCTTTGGTCCAACATGTGCAAATCAACCCAAGGACAAAAGCAAAAGACCTTGTGAATATGATGGCGGAAGCTGGTAAGATTGCGACAATATCCACAGTAAAACAAGTACTGTATCAACATGGGCTGAAAGGCCACTCTGACAGGAAGAAGCCATTACTTCAAAAGAAACATAAAAAAGCCAGATTAATGTTTGCAAATGCACACCGGAACAAAGACCTTAATTTCAGGAGACAGGTCTTGTGGTGTGATGAAACTAAAATTGAACTTTTTGGGCATAATGACCATCCTTATGTTTGGAGGAAAAAGGGAGAAGCTTGGAAGCCTAAGAGCACCATCCCAGCTGTGAAACACGGGGGTGGCAGCATCATGTTGTGGGGTTGTTTTGCTGCAGGAGAGACTGGTGCACTTCACAAAATAGATGGCATCATGAGAAAAGAAGATTATGCGGCAATACTGAGGCAACATCTCAAGACATTAGCCAGGAAGTGAAAGCTTGGGCGGAAATGGGTCTTCCAAATGGACAATGACCTGAAGCATACTGTCATAATGGTAACAAATTGGCTAAAAGATAAAGTCAATGTTTTGGCGTTGCCATCACAAAGCCCTGATCTTAATCCTATTTAAAAATTTATGGGCAAAGCTAAAAAGGCAGGTGCGAGCAATGCAACCTACAAACCTGGATCAGTTACACCAATTTTGTCAGGAGGAATGGGCCCAAATTCCGACCAACTATTGTGAGAAGCTTGTGGAAGGATATCCCAAACGTTTCACCCAAGTCATTCAGTTTAAGGGCAATGGTGCCAAATACTAATGAAATGTATGTAAACTTTTGACTTTGCAGCAAGTAATAAAAATGCCTTAAAATATTCTCTCTCTCTCATTCTGGAATTTGGCAAATAATAAAAATTATGGTAATCCTAACTGATCTAAAACAAGAAATGTTTATTCTGATTTCATGTCAGATATTGAGAAAACCATGCATATGTGCCTTTTTATATAGTGTATGTAAACTTCTGGTTTCAACTGTACATAGCTACAATGAACAGACCCTGAGCCCATCTTTTCCATGGAATAATATAATGAGCATGTCCGAAGGTTATTATAAAAGGGAGGGGGAGCAGGGTCAGCTGTGATATCCACTTATTGTGATTGGTGGATCCTGTGTCATCTGCTGTATGTAGAATATTTGCCTATCATAATAATCCTGTTGGATTATAACGAAACTGATGTAAACTCTCCCTGGAAAAAAGTACTTTGAACAGAGTGGCAGTCCACAAGTGACTGCATACCGTGCTATCCGGCGCCATTTTATTGAAGACATTGTATATGCAAATTTTCAGACACAATTTCTTAAAAAAAAAAAAAAAAAAAAAAAAAAAAAAGAAAAGAAAAAAAAAAAACGGCACTGAGAATATACCAATAAAAATGCTCGCCACCTGGGCGTAGGACGGGTTCAATAGTTCAAGTATATTAGAAGATAATTATCATCCTAAATCCCAATATATTTAATGCCATAATCTAAACTAAATTACATTTCGGACTACCCTTTTAAGCCCTAACAGAGAATATGCTTGGGTTCAAATGCCCATTGCTTAGATAGTGTTTCCAAGGAATAAAAATCACATGTTTAAACCCTGAGTTATGCTGGTGCCAAACAGAGAAGTTAACTTGTGCATAAATCTTGGATAAAAAACAAGACACCCCTCTACCTCTAGACAGGCACTGAAGTGAAGCCTTCAGCATTGTTGGCACAGAGGAATAAGACTAGAACAAATCTTCCTTCTATATTCCAACAACCATGTCATATACAAGTGCTTCTCACTAAATTAGAATATCATCAAAAAGTTAATATATTTCAGTTCTTCAATACAAAAAGTGAAACTCAAATGTTATATAGAGTAATTACAAGCAGAGTGATCTATTTCAAGTGTTTATTTCTGTTAATGTTGATGATTATGGCTTACAGCCAATGAAAACACAAAAGTCATTATCTCAGTAAATTAGAATACTTTATAACAGCTTAAAAATCAAATTTTAAAATCTGAAATGTCGGCCTACTGAAATGTATGTTCAGTAAATGCCCTCAATACTTGGTCGGGGCTCCTTCTGCATCAATTACTGCATCAATGCGGCGCGGCATGGAGGCGATCAGCCTGTGGCACTGCTGAGGTGTTATGGAAGCCCAGGTTGCTTTGATAGCAGCATTCAGCTCGTCTGCATTGTTGGGTCTGGTGTCTCATCTTCCTCTTGACAATACCCCATAGATTCTCTATGAGGTTAAGTTCAGGTGAGTTTCCTGGCCAATCAAGCACAGTGATACTGTTGTTTTTAAACCAGGTATTGGTATTTTTGGCAGTGTGGACAGGTGCCAAGTCCTGCTGGAGAATGAAATTTCCATCTCTAAAAAGCTTGTCGGCAGAGGGAAGCATGAAGTGCTCTAAAATTTCCTGGTAGACGGCTGTGCTGACTTTGGTCTTGATAAAACACAGTGGACCTACACCAGCAGATGACATGACTCCCCAAACCATCACTGATTGTGGAAACTTCACACTAGACCTCCAGCAGCTTGGATTGTGGCCTCTCCACTCTTCCTCCAGACTCTGGGACCTAGATTGCCAAATGAAATGCAAAATTTACTTTCATCTGAAAACACCTTGGACCACAGAACAACAGTCCAGTCTCCTTGGCCCAGGTAAGACTGTTGTGGCGCTGTCTATTGGTCATGAGTGGCTTGACACAAGGAATGTGACACTTGTAGCGCATGTCCTGGATACGTCTGTGTGTGGTGGCTCTTGAAGCAATGACTCCAGCAGCAGTCCACTCCTTGTGAATCTCCCCCAAATTTTTGAATGGCCTTTTCTTAATCCTTTCGAGGCTGTGGTTATCCTGGTTGCTTGTGTACCTTTTTCTACCACACTTTTTCCTTCCACTCAACTTTCCATTAATATGCTTGGATACAGCACTCTGAAGAGCCAGCTTCCTTAGCAATGACCGTTTGTGGCTTACCCTCCTTGTGTAGTGTCAATGACTGCCTTCTGGACATCTGTCAAGTCAGCAGTCTCCCCCCCCCCCCATGATTGTGGAGCCTACTGAAACAGACTAAGAGACCTTTTTAAACGCATCGGAAGCCTTTGCAGGTGTTTTTTGTTAATTATTTTAATTTACTGAGATAATAACTTCTGTGTTTTCATTGGCTGTAAGCCGTAATCATCAACATTAACAGAAACAAACACTTGAAATAGATCACTCTGTTTGTAATGACTCTATACAATATATGAGTTTCACTTTTTGTAATGAAGAACTGAAATAAATTAACTTTTTGTTGATATTCTAATTTAGTGAGAAGCACCTGTATTGCTTTCAACGAACAGGGGAAGCATAAAAGTAGACAGATTACGCACATGCCAGGTTTCCTTTAAAGCAAACCATAACCGTCTATCATTCTTACCCAATACCGCGTCATATTAGCTGACCATTTCCTTCCTCATATTTCTTATGCATCCTATGTAATATCAAAATATATTGCTATACAAAACCACTATGAAGCAGACATGATGCATGCAATATGACCACAGGAAAAACTGGCCTAGAGGACAATTTAAAATCCAGTTATTAATGGCTATGCTCAGATTCCGCCTACATAAATTGGGGGAGGTCGAAAGTCCTCAGTCTAATATGGCTTTATCTAGATAATAAAAGCCGTAACTGTTAGACCAAAATACTATTCAGGAAGTGAAAAATCCAGTTAAATATACAGTGTAAAAAAGCAGCTGTGGAGCAACATAAAATGACAGGTTGTAGATTTCATATCATGCCACCAGCCATTCTCACTACAGATTCGCTGTAGGGTGCGGAAGAAGATCGCAAAATCTCATTCACAAAGCTGGAACTGCCTAGAAAATTTTGTCTCGTCTTCAATCCATTTGACCTAAAATACTGCTTAAAGCTACGTTCGCACAATGAATTTTTGTAGCTGCGTATTTTTGCTACGTCAAAAACGCAGCGTCTTACAGTTCTAGCAAAGTGGATGGGATTTATAGAAATCTCCTGCCCACTGTGCTTGTTTTTTAACTCAGTGTAACTGTTCTGCGGTGCGAGTTTCAAATAAGCAACACGTCAACTTCTCTTGCGAGTGCGCAGAGTTTTCGGTGTGAAATTTCCCCATAGACTTGCATGAGATGCAGAAAATCCACAGGTAAAAAACGCAGGTGTGTTTTAAGTGCATTTCCACAGCGGAAATGCATCAAAAACGCATGTAATCCGCACCCGAATAGGTCAATAAAGCTTTGTCAAAGCCAAATACCAAGAAGTATCAAAAACAAAGCCGATTTAAAGCATGACCTAGCAACAAGAAACAGAATCATAAATGCATGTTAAAAACCGCACACAAAAGAAAAAAAAAGAAAAAACGCAAGTAACCCAATTTAAATAATAGGTACAGAAATATGGCACCTATCAAAAACTCACCAAAAGCTCATTGTGGGAATGTAGCCTAATGGCACATCCATATGAATAGTCATTTTCATATTATCATCAAAAGTTAATTTTGAAAGGAATGGTGAATATTGCTTGTATGAAAATAAAGGAAAATATACAAAATTAACACATCTTACAATCCTGTGTGTAAAAGTTATCAACCACATAGAAGACTATCAATGTCTAATGACAATGTGAAACAAATCAAATGAGTCTGCTCAATTCAATCAACTACAGAATCCAATTAGCAAGGCAAACTCTTGGGACTCTTCCTCTTTCTGTGCTGAACACTAGAATAGACGATAAGCATTGTGGCTGGCACCATTATGGAGGAAGGATTTCATTTTTTTCAAGAGACAAAAAAAATGCTACATAATTCTCCCCCTTTTCCACCAAGAGTTGAGAGATATGCATTTAACCTAACCCTCCACCTATATTATACATATATACACACACACACACACACACTTATTTTTAGTGCAGTGTTGTCATTTCACTAAAGGCATTAAAGATACAAGAAGGAAACTGATGGATGGACTGATCCCTTTGTTGGCAATGGGATCATTCCCACCTTTCCGGTGCGTCAGATGTGTTAGATCGGTGCTTTTTTAAAAAAAATGTAAACTTGTTTCATTGAAGGACACTTCATAATAAACATTACAAATATACAGGAAAAGAAAAGTAATACAATTATGCCATTAACATACGCAGGATTAGATCTCAATGATCAAGACCTATACTTGTTCAGAGCCAATTTACATGCTTTCTAATCTAGTTTATGTGAAAATTGCCATTATATACATTTGGATTCCTGGATCACATCAGGGTATAGTGCGAAAGTGAGGAAGATAGTGTGCTGAGAGCTGCGTTAAGGCCCCGTCACACTAAGCGACGCTACAGCGATCCCGACAACGATACGACCTGTCAGGGATCATTGCTGTGTCGCTATGTGGTCGCTGGTGAGATGTCAAACAGTCAAATCTTCCCAACGATGCAGTAACGATACGGCGACCCGTAGCGACCTGTATAACGATGCATGCCTATGTGTTTCTGTGTCTGAGTCGTTAACAAGGTCGTTGGTAAGGTGTCAAACACACCGATGCATGCTACCCAGCGGGACCTCAACGATCAAAGAAAGGTCAAGGCCATTCCGACACGACCAGCGATCTCACAGCAGGGGCCTGCTCGCTGCTACGTGCCAAACGTAGCGAGATCGCTGCTGAGGTCGCTGTTGCGTCACAAAACTTGTGACTCAGCAGCAATCTTGCTAGCGATCTCGCTTAGTGTGACGGGGGCTTTAGAGTTGAATCACACCACTTTCCCCAGATTTTGGCCGGGGTCACACTGGCATATGTTCCCTCATGCAAGAGAATCGGGCCGATTATGCGGATGTCACTCGGATCAAAGTTTGAGCAGAATCGCATCTTATCGTGATGCGATTCTCACAGGAGTAGAGAAGACTGAGAACTTAATTTCTCCATCTTCTCCATTGTCTGTGTCCATAGATGTCGGACTGCACTGGGATGACATCAGAGTGCAGTCCAATGTTTCACATGCATCTACAGACTTGTCTGGGTGCATGTGATCAGATCATCAGATGCACATGCAGCATGCAGGGATTGTTTTCTCATGATGAATCAAAATAAGAGAAAAAAAAAAAAAAAAAGAGGATCGCAGATCTGCACTGTCCCATAGTAGCACAGTGGACCAAGTGCTATCTGATAAAACATAGGATAGCACTCAGCCATGTTATACACTTGTGAGACTGAGCCCTTTAAGACATTTTTGAGGGCATCCTCTATTCGTATATACTATGCTCTCATGTGGTATTGTGTCGTTAACTAATTTTTTCCCACTGTACTTGTGGGAGGTCGCCCCCCCACCACCCTACCCAAACTATCTCAGTGCTATTGCCTTTCTGGCAAGGAATGTAGTCTCACGGACAAATATTTTATCACAATGCGGCCACACTTTCATCCACAACTCCCAAAACACAGAGTTCTGGAACACGATCAACTGCAGCTCCAACGATTTGTGTTAGCGTGCTAATCACTCCCCCCCCCCCCCCCCCAATATCGTCATATGATGCCGCAACTCCAAATAAAATGGCAAAAGTCTGCACCCAAGGTCGCAGTCATCGCAATGCTCGAACTGGCAGTCTGCTCTCCTGACCTGAACATGACAGTATGCATTTCTATGCAGCCGTCACGCTCGGGTCAGGATTGTCATCAGTGTTATATGGCCGTCTGACTATGCTGTAAGTCATGGCATCTCTGGCAACTATCAGATCATAACCTACAGGGGGGTTAAATAAGTGAGGAAATATATGTAGCTGTATTAGCTTCTTATTTGCAGCAGGTGATACTACAGCATGAGCCTCTAAAACATCATTCCACTGTTCTGTCAATGAAGGGATTAAGTGATGCAATTTAAAGCAACCAAAAGCAGAAATATGGTTACATAACAAAAGAAAAAAAAAACACACACACAACCCACTTCTCTTGGGCGGATTATAAAAGAACATTTCATTAAACATAAGAATAACCATAAATTTGTATTTCCTAAATCATAATACACATGAAAATAAGCACGTTTAAAGGGGAATCTGTCAGTAGGATTGCACCCCACAAACTATTTATATGCACATGATGCGTTTTCAAAACACTATCTAGCGATACCTTTACCTGTCCTAGACCGTCCATTTCTCCATTACTGAGAAATCAGCATTTGTAATGGAGCCATTTGTAGATCTGAAGCCTCTGTCACTCCATCTCAATTGGGATCATGAGAGAAAAATTAGCTATTTTGGGTCAGTCTGGATCTTGCATTATAAATGTACATATACCCCATTCCCTTTATCATTTCCCATCCCTAGGTTAAACTTTATGAAAATAGGTCTTTCAACTTCACTGTATTAACTATGCAACTATATATATTTTACATATAACGGTTATGCTATGGTCACAAAAGGCTAAAGTCTTCCATTACTTTGAACAGACATAAGCACACAGTGCTAAATACCACAGTGCCCAAAAAATACCTTCCAAGAGGTATTAAACACTGCAGTGTAGCAATAAAAATCCCTATGCAGCACCATATACCACAGTACAGCAGCAATACCTCCCAAGCAGCGCCATATACCACAGTACAGCAGCAATACCTCCCAAGCAGCGCCATATACCACAGTACAGCAGCAATACCTCCCAAGCAGCGCCATATACCACAGTACAGCAGCAATACCTCCCAAGCAGCGCCATATACCACAGCACAGCAGCACTACCTCCCAAGCAGCGCCATATACCACAGCACAGCAGCACTACCTCCCAAGCAGCGCCATATACCACAGCACAGCAGCACTACCTCCCAAGCAGCGCCATATACCACAGCACAGCAGCAATACCTCCCAAGCAGCGCCATATACCACAGTATAGCAGCAATACCTGCCAAGCAGCGCCATATACCTCAGTACAGCAGCACTACCTCCCAAGCAGAGCCATATACCACAGTATAGCAGCAATACCTGCCAAGCAGCGCCATATACCACAGTACAGCAGCAATACCTCCCAAGCAGCGCCATATACCACAGTACAGCAGCAATACCTCCCAAGCAGCGCCATATACCACAGTACAGCAGCAATACCTCCCAAGCAGCGCCATATACCACAGTACAGCAGCAATACCTCCCAAGCAGCGCCATATACCACAGTACAGCAGCAATACCTCCCAAGCAGCGCCATATAACACAGTACAGCAGCACTACCTCCCAAGCAGCGCCATATACCACAGCACAGCAGCACTACCTCCCAAGCAGCGCCATATACCACAGCACAGCAGCAATACCTGCCAAGCAGCGCCATATACCACAGTACAGCAGCAATACCTCCCAAGCAGCGCCATATACCACAGTACAGCAGCAATACCTCCCAAGCAGCGCCATATACCACAGTACAGCAGCAATACCTCCCAAGCAGCGCCATATACCTCAGTACAGCAGCAATACCTCCCAAGCAGCGCCATATACCACAGTACAGCAGCAATACCTCCCAAGCAGCGCCATATACCTCAGTACAGCAGCAATACCTCCCAAGCAGCGCCATATACCACAGTATAGCAGCAATACCTGCCAAGCAGCGCCATATACCTCAGTACAGCAGCAATACCTCCCAAGCAGAGCCATATACCACAGTACAGCAGCAACACCTCCCAAGCAGCGCCATATACCACAGTACAGCAGCAATACCTCCCAAGCAGCGCCATATACCACAGTACAGCAGCAATACCTCCCAAGCAGCGCCATATAACTCAGTACAGCAGCACTACCTCCCAAGCAGCGCCATATACCACAGTATAGCAGCAATACCTGCCAAGCAGCGCCATATACCTCAGTACAGCAGCAATACCTCCCAAGCAGCGCCATATACCACAGTATAGCAGCAATACCTCCCAAGCAGCGCCATATACCACAGTACAGCAGCACTACCTCCCAAGCAGAGCCATATACCACAGTACAGCAGCACTACCTCCCAAGCAGCGCCATATACCACAGTACAGCAGCAATACCTCCCAAGCAGCGCCATATACCACAGTATAGCAGCAATACCTTCCAAGCAGCGCCATATACCTCAGTACAGCAGCACTACCTCCCAAGCAGAGCCATATACCACAGTACAGCAGCACTACCTCCCAAGCAGCGCCATATACCTCAGTACAGCAGCACTACCTCCCAAGCAGCGCCATATACCTCAGTACAGCAGCAATACCTCCCAAGCAGCGCCATATACCACAGTACAGCAGCAATACCTCCCAAGCAGCGCCATATACCACAGTACAGCAGCAATACCTGCCAAGCAGTGCCATATACCACAGTACAGCAGCAATACCTCCCAAGCAGCGCCATATACCACAGTACAGCAGCAATACCTGCCAAGCAGCGCCATATACCACAGTACAGCAGCAATACCTCCCAAGCAGCGCCATATACCACAGTACAGCAGCACTACCTCCCAAGCAGCGCCATATACCACAGTACAGCAGCAATACCTGCCAAGCAGTGCCATATACCACAGTACAGCAGCAATACCTCCCAAGCAGTGCCATATACCACAGCACAGCAGCAATACCTCCCAAGCAGCGCCATATACCACAGCACAGCAGCAATACCTCCAAAGCAGCGCCATATACCACAGTACAGCAGCAATACCTGCCAAGCAGTGCCATATACCACAGTACAGCAGCAATACCTCCCAAGCAGCGCTCAATATCACAGTACAGCAGCAATACCTCCCAAGCAGTGCCATATACCACAGCACAGCAGCAATACCTCCCAAGCAGCGCCATATACCACAGCACAGCAGCAATACCTCCCAAGCAGCGCCATATACCACAGCACAGCAGCACTACCTCCCAAGCAGCGCCATATACCACAGCACAGCAGCACTACCTCCCAAGCAGCGCCATATACCACAGTATAGCAGCAATACCTGCCAAGCAGCGCCATATACCTCAGTACAGCAGCACTACCTCCCAAGCAGAGCCATATACCACAGTATAGCAGCAATACCTGCCAAGCAGCGCCATATACCACAGTACAGCAGCAATACCTCCCAAGCAGCGCCATATACCACAGTACAGCAGCAATACCTCCCAAGCAGCGCCATATACCACAGTACAGCAGCAATACCTCCCAAGCAGCGCCATATACCACAGTACAGCAGCAATACCTCCCAAGCAGCGCCATATACCACAGTACAGCAGCAATACCTCCCAAGCAGCGCCATATACCACAGTACAGCAGCAATACCTCCCAAGCAGCGCCATATACCACAGTACAGCAGCACTACCTCCCAAGCAGCGCCATATACCACAGCACAGCAGCACTACCTCCCAAGCAGCGCCATATACCACAGCACAGCAGCAATACCTGCCAAGCAGCGCCATATACCACAGTACAGCAGCAATACCTCCCAAGCAGCGCCATATACCACAGTACAGCAGCAATACCTCCCAAGCAGCGCCATATACCACAGTACAGCAGCAATACCTCCCAAGCAGCGCCATATACCTCAGTACAGCAGCAATACCTCCCAAGCAGCGCCATATACCACAGTACAGCAGCAATACCTCCCAAGCAGTGCCATATACCTCAGTACAGCAGCAATACCTCCCAAGCAGCGCCATATACCACAGTATAGCAGCAATACCTGCCAAGCAGCGCCATATACCTCAGTACAGCAGCAATACCTCCCAAGCAGAGCCATATACCACAGTACAGCAGCAACACCTCCCAAGCAGCGCCATATACCACAGTACAGCAGCAATACCTCCCAAGCAGCGCCATATACCACAGTACAGCAGCAATACCTCCCAAGCAGCGCCATATACCTCAGTACAGCAGCACTACCTCCCAAGCAGCGCCATATACCACAGTATAGCAGCAATACCTGCCAAGCAGCGCCATATACCTCAGTACAGCAGCAATACCTCCCAAGCAGCGCCATATACCACAGTATAGCAGCAATACCTCCCAAGCAGCGCCATATACCACAGTACAGCAGCACTACCTCCCAAGCAGAGCCATATACCACAGTACAGCAGCACTACCTCCCAAGCAGCGCCATATACCACAGTACAGCAGCAATACCTCCCAAGCAGCGCCATATACCACAGTATAGCAGCAATACCTTCCAAGCAGCGCCATATACCTCAGTACAGCAGCACTACCTCCCAAGCAGAGCCATATACCACAGTACAGCAGCACTACCTCCCAAGCAGCGCCATATACCTCAGTACAGCAGCACTACCTCCCAAGCAGCGCCATATACCTCAGTACAGCAGCAATACCTCCCAAGCAGCGCCATATACCACAGTACAGCAGCAATACCTGCCAAGCAGTGCCATATACCACAGTACAGCAGCAATACCTCCCAAGCAGCGCCATATACCACAGTACAGCAGCAATACCTGCCAAGCAGCGCCATATACCACAGTACAGCAGCAATACCTCCCAAGCAGCGCCATATACCACAGTACAGCAGCACTACCTCCCAAGCAGCGCCATATACCACAGTACAGCAGCAATACCTGCCAAGCAGTGCCATATACCACAGTACAGCAGCAATACCTCCCAAGCAGTGCCATATACCACAGCACAGCAGCAATACCTCCCAAGCAGCGCCATATACCACAGCACAGCAGCAATACCTCCAAAGCAGCGCCATATACCACAGTACAGCAGCAATACCTGCCAAGCAGTGCCATATACCACAGTACAGCAGCAATACCTCCCAAGCAGCGCTCAATATCACAGTACAGCAGCAATACCTCCCAAGCAGTGCCATATACCACAGCACAGCAGCAATACCTCCCAAGCAGCGCCATATACCACAGCACAGCAGCAATACCTCCCAAGCAGCGCCATATACCACAGCACAGCAGCAATACCTCCCAAGCAGCGCCATATACCACAGTATAGCAGCAATACCTCCCAAGAAGCGCTCAATATCACAGTACAGCAGCAATACCTCCCAAACAGTGCCATATACCACAGCACAGCAGCAATACCTCCCAAGCAGAGCCATATACCACAGCACAGCAGCAATACCTCCCAAGCAGAGCCATATACCACAGCACAGCAGCAATACCTCCCAAGCAGCGCCATATACCACAGCACAGCAGCAATACCTCCCAAGCAGCGCCATATACCACAGTACAGCAGCAATACCTCCCAAGCAGCGCCATATACCACAGTACAGCAGCACTACCTCCCAAGCAGCGCTCAATATCACAGTACAGCAGCAATACCTCCCAAGCAGCGCCATATACCACAGTATAGCAGCAATACCTCCCAAGCAGCGCCATATACCACAGTATAGCAGCAATACCTCCCAAGCAGCGCTCAATATCACAGTACAGCAGCAATACCTCCGAAGCAGTGCCATATACCACAGTACAGCAGCAATACCTCCCAAGCAGCGCCATATACCTCAGTACAGCAGCACTACCTGCCAAGCAGCGCCATATACCACAGCACAGCAGCAATACCTGCCAAGCAGCGCCATATACCACAGTACAGCAGCAATACCTGCCAAGCAGCGCCATATACCACAGTACAGCAGCAATACCTCCCAAGCAGCGCCATATACCACAGTACAGCAGCTATACCTGCCAAGCAGCGTCATATACCACAGTACAGCAGCAATACCTGCCAAGCAGCGCCATATACCACAGTACAGCAGCAATACCTCCCAAGCAGCGCCATATACCACAGTACAGCAGCAATACCTGCCAAGCAGCGCCATATACCTCAGTACAGCAGCAATACCTGCCAAGCAGCGCCATATACCACAGTACAGCAGCAATACCTGCCAAGCAGCGCCATATACCACAGTACAGCAGCACTACCTCCCAAGCAGCGCCATATACCACAGCACAGCAGCAATACCTCCCAAGCAGCGCCCAATATCACAGTACAGCAGCAATACCTCCCAAGCAGCGCCATATACCACAGTACAGCAGCACTACCTCCCAAGCAGCGCCATATACCACAGTACAGCAGCAATACCTGCCAAGCAGCGCCATATACCACAGTACAGCAGCAATACCTCCCAAGCAGCGCTCAATATCACAGTACAGCAGCAATACCTCCCAAGCAGCGCCATATACCACAGTACAGCAGCAATACCTCCCAAGCAGCGCCATATACCACAGTACAGCAGCAATACCTCCCAAGCAGCGCCATATACCACAGTACAGCAGCAATACCTCCCAAGCAGCGCCATATACCACAGTACAGCAGCACTACCTCCCAAGCAGAGCCATATACCACAGTACAGCAGCAATACCTCCCAAGCAGCGCCATATACCACAGTACAGCAGCAATACCTCCCAAGCAGCGCCATATACCACAGTACAGCAGCAATACCTGCCAAGCAGCGCCATATACCTCAGTACAGCAGCAATACCTGCCAAGCAGCGCCATATACCACAGTATAGCAGCAATACCTCCCAAGCAGCGCTCAATATCACAGTACAGCAGCAATACCTCCGAAGCAGTGCCATATACCACAGTACAGCAGCAATACCTCCCAAGCAGCGCCATATACCTCAGTACAGCAGCACTACCTGCCAAGCAGCGCCATATACCACAGCACAGCAGCAATACCTGCCAAGCAGCGCCATATACCACAGTACAGCAGCAATACCTGCCAAGCAGCGCCATATACCACAGTACAGCAGCAATACCTCCCAAGCAGCGCCATATACCACAGTACAGCAGCTATACCTGCCAAGCAGCGTCATATACCACAGTACAGCAGCAATACCTGCCAAGCAGCGCCATATACCACAGTACAGCAGCAATACCTCCCAAGCAGCGCCATATACCACAGTACAGCAGCAATACCTGCCAAGCAGCGCCATATACCTCAGTACAGCAGCAATACCTGCCAAGCAGCGCCATATACCACAGTACAGCAGCAATACCTGCCAAGCAGCGCCATATACCACAGTACAGCAGCACTACCTCCCAAGCAGCGCCATATACCACAGCACAGCAGCAATACCTCCCAAGCAGCGCCCAATATCACAGTACAGCAGCAATACCTCCCAAGCAGCGCCATATACCACAGTACAGCAGCACTACCTCCCAAGCAGCGCCATATACCACAGTACAGCAGCAATACCTCCCAAGCAGCGCCCAATATCACAGTACAGCAGCAATACCTCCCAAGCAGCGCCATATACCACAGTACAGCAGCAATACCTCCCAAGCAGCGCTCAATATCACAGTACAGCAGCAATACCTCCCAAGCAGCGCCATATACCACAGTACAGCAGCAATACCTCCCAAGCAGCGCCATATACCACAGTACAGCAGCAATACCTCCCAAGCAGCGCCATATACCACAGCACAGCAGCAATACCTCCCAAGCAGCGCCATATACCACAGTACAGCAGCAATACCTTCCAAGCAGCGCCATATACCACAGTACAGCAGCACTACCTCCCAAGCAGAGCCATATACCACAGTACAGCAGCAATACCTCCCAAGCAGCGCCATATACCACAGTACAGCAGCACTACCTCCCAAGCAGCGCCATATACCTCAGTACAGCAGCAATACCTCCCAAGCAGCGCCATATACCACAGTACAGCAGCAATACCTCCCAAGCAGCGCCATATACCACAGCACAGCAGCAATACCTCCCAAGCAGCGCCATATACCACAGTACAGCAGCAATACCTTCCAAGCAGCGCCATATACCACAGTACAGCAGCACTACCTCCCAAGCAGAGCCATATACCACAGTACAGCAGCAATACCTCCCAAGCAGCGCCATATACCACAGTACAGCAGCACTACCTCCCAAGCAGCGCCATATACCTCAGTACAGCAGCAATACCTCCCAAGCAGCGCCATATACCACAGTACAGCAGCAATACCTCCCAAGCAGCGCCATATACCACAGTACAGCAGCAATACCTCCCAAGCAGCGCCATATACCACAGTACAGCAGCAATACCTGCCAAGCAGCGCCATATACCACAGTACAGCAGCAATACCTCCCAAGCAGCGCCAAATATCACAGTGTAGCAATAAATACCTCCCAAGTAGTGCCAAATATCAGTGTGGTACGTACAGCATAAATCTCCAGCTGCACTAAAAAATTCCGCAGTACAGTGAATATCTTCCTTAAGAGGAAAATACAACACATCTCCAGGAGAGCTGAATGCTGCAGTGCAGCACCGAATAACCAGAATATCCCAGAATCACCAAATACCACAGTCCGTGACCAAGTACCTGCCAAGTAGGGCCAAATACCACAATGCCCCTCTTCCCACTCATCCTCCATTGGGGTCATCATTGCCCCCTTTTCCACCTCTCCCCAGCTGGCAATGCACAATTCAATTACATAATTGTTGCTTCTACAGGAGAGTCTTCTCTGAAAAATTCCAAGGTGCACTCTATCAGGCTTCAGCCTATCATTCCCCCAACAATCGAGAAATCCACATAATCGAAGCATTCCATCAGGAGATGACGTAAACAATGACTTACTATATTTATTCATGATTATCTGAAATGTTCTGTGTAATGTAGTAAGGCAACCATTTTTTCACTTATGGAGTGCGAAGGTTATTGGTTTCCCCACTGGTTGAATTACTGTCCAAACTACACCCCACCACACATACACACTCATAGCAGTATTGTCCTCTTCTCACCCACCACCCCACTGGTAGCACTTTCACCCCTCCGCCCCACTAGCACTGGCATTGCTCCCTTCTCACCACTTCTCCACTGGTAGTAAAACAGCCCTAAACTAGCAATAGTTTCCCTACCTCTGCACTGGAGCCTGTGATAGGAGGAAGAGCGCACAGGGAGAAGAACCTGTAATGGCTTCCTCAGAGATACACGGACAATGCAGGGATTGCATTATGAGTGCAGTCTCTACTTTCACTGTGCAGGCCAGCGGGTAATCTTCCCAGCAGTCAGGGCCTGATGGAGATGCCTCTTTTTAGACATGCTTTAAAACTATTAAGATGGGTGTCTTAAGTGTCTAAAACACAATAATTGTGATACACACCTGTAGGTAAATTGAGAGGAATTGCATCACTGCAGCCCACCTTTATAAGAAGGGATATTGGGTGGTGCTTATGTGTATAACAGCTGATGGCTTATTTTTCTTAGGTCACTTGTTCTAGTGCCATACCTCCTACAGTATCATAAATGGCTTGGTTTCTCAATAGCTCATCAGAGACCATCACTGTACGTTATCAAGTATATAACAATTCAACAATAATTAGCTCAGTGTTATGCCTTACATGCCATCATCTAATAGACAACAGGAAGCTGTGGCAATGGGCCCTCTCTACCTGCACAGACTAATCCATGTCAGACATACCATAATATATATTATATACACATATTTCAGCAGAAAACATGCCCTACACAATGTTCTTTACAAGTATTCTGTGAATTTTCCTATTTTCTCCTAAAGTGAACCCCGACAGATGACACATGCGCCCTTAATCCGTGGGCAACATGCATCAGGCACTGGGTGTAAGATGTCAGACAGGTACATTCGACTCTGGATCGCTGCTGAGTTTCAGAGAAAAAAAACATGCTTTAGAAGCGGCCGAGACGCATGGGAGACTAGTCGGACAGATGGCTCTTTGGCGGTTTCTCTCTGCCCGCTGCCCTGGATTGACCAGTCTCTGCCTACATGCACATAGAGGCAGAGACCTGTCAATCCAGGGCAGCAGGTGGGGAGAAGCCGCTGGGGACTAGCCTGTCTGACTAGTCTACTGAGCTGCTTGGTCCCCTGTGGTTTTTAAAGTAGGTTTTTCTCTGAAACAACGCAGCGATCCACAGTCAAACGTACCTGAGATTATGCAGCCAGTGCCTGATGACTGCGGCTCATAGATTGGGCAGCATGTATCAGCTGTAAGGTTCACTTTAAGTATTGGTAATAATTGTAAGATTGTGCCTTACGATGAGGTCATATATACATTACCACACTAAACATTACTAAATTTTGGAACACATCCACTTACCCATGAATGCTCCTAAGCTGCATATAAGGCTGAAGAAACAGCTCTCTGGAGGAAGGTTTCCACATTTGCTGGAAGAAAGGAAAAAACAGCAGTTTAATGAATGTTAATAGGTTTCTGACAGCAGCAGCATGGAATTTTTCTGACAATAAGTCTTTGGTTTCAAGAATCCCGTAAGTAAATGTTCACATATTACAACCAACTGCTGCAAAATCGCTCATACAAGTAACAGCAGGAGCCTTGATATCCACTGTAAACAGATTCTTATACAAGTCTAAATTATACGTCCTGCACTTTTGATTTATGCACATCAAATCAATACACTATAAAACCTTGCCTAAAGCAACTGCAGACTCTGCAAGATACAGAAAAAGTAGAAATCTTCCAGCAAACTTTATATTTGGTCTGCAGACCCCTGAGGGCGGTACTTGGTAAAGGAGGAGACCTTAGTAAGGGGGTGTGCTCCTATTGCAAACAGACACTGGGAAAAAGCCCGTGCTGCAGCAAGTTGTCCTACAGCTAGACACAGCTCATTTCACAAAGTCTGTCCATGCTGAACTATTGGTGGTCTATAAATGGATACCTGTCAGATAATCCATGGTGCGCAAACCAATGGAAGAATGAATCAGACAATGGCTGCATTATTGTAGCTGTGTAGGTTTTCATTTAAACCGCTGCAGCGCTTCAGAAAAAACAGACATTGTAAAGCCGTCCTGGGACAACGAGTCTTGGATGACTAGTCTGTGGGTGATCTCTGTCCGTTTCTCCTTACCCCACTACCCATGACTTCCAGTCTCTCCCTAAACACCCAAACATAGGGAGAGACCTTTAAGTCACAGGCAGTGAGAAGCTGCTGGGGACCTGTCTTGGACTAGTCATCTGAGATGCAGAGTCCCCGGCTGACTTTTCAAAGTGACGGGCATCTCCCCTGAAATGCTGCAGTGTTTCAAAGTAAAACATACATTGCTGAAATAACGTATTCAGTGTCTGAGTCATGCTTCCGGTGTTTCAGGCAGCACAAGTCTGATGACAGGTTTTCTTTAAAGGGAATCTGTCACCAAGTTTTTGCTATCCAATCTGAGAGCAGCATAATGTAGAGGCAGAGACCCAGATTCCACCGACGTGTTACTTACTGGTCTGTATTTTGCCGTTTCAATAAAATCAAAGTTTAATCATCAGCAGATCATCACCGCAGGACTAGGTGTCTTGTGCTTAGTCCTGCTGCCGTGTAACCCCGCCCCACCCCCACTGATTGGCAGCTTTCTTTGTACACTGTGCATAAGCACAAAGCTGCTAATCAGTGGTGGGGGCGAGGTTATACAGGGCTCAGCATTGCAAGCACAGCTAGATCTGCAGCAGAGAAAACTGACCATCACAACTGCTGACCCCAGTAACCAGTTATACAAAGCTGAGATCAGGGTCTCTGTCACCTCATCATGCTGTTGTCAGATTACATAGAAAAACCTGCTGACCGATACCCTTTAAAAAGTATGAGAATCACGACAGATCCAAATAGTTTGTTTTTAAAACACAAAAAAAGTGTTTTACAAAGATGTTTTTTCGCCCAACCTGCTGTTAATCCTGTACTTATTCCAAAAGCGTGAGAGGTTAGTGTAAGCAGGTTAGATATTTCATGGAGCCAGGCAGCTCCATCGCCACCAGTACAAATTAAATAAAATATTTATCTTCTTCAAAGCTTTTAGCTAGGAGGATTTTTATTGCACAAGATTAACCTTTCGCCTAGTTTCCAAGCAGTGGAGACAGGAAGCCGAGGACCCTCAGATCAGAATATTATGTTAACACTTTCAGAGTCCAATCACAGTAGAATATATACAGTACAGACCAAAAGTTTGGACACACCTTCTCATTTAAAGATTTTTCTGTATTTTCATAACTATGAAAATTGTACATTCACACTGAAGGCATCAAAACTATGAATTAACACATGTGGAATTATATACTTAACAAAAAAGTGTGAAACAACTGAAAATATGTCTTATATTCTAGGTTCTTCAAAGTAGCCACCTTTTGCTTTGATGACTGCTTTGCACACTCTTGGCATTCTCTTGATGAGCGTCAAGAGGTAGTCACCGGAAACGGTTTTCACTTCGCAGGTGTGCCCTGTCAGGTTTAATAAGTGGGATTTCCAAGTAATGCTGTTGTGCAGATGGAATAGACAATAGATGGAAATTATTGGCAATTATCAAGACACACTCAATAAAGGAGTGGTTCTGCAGGTGGGGACCACAGACCACATCTCAGTACCAATGCTTTCAGGCTGATGTTTTGGTCACTTTTGAATGTTGGTTGTGCTTTCGCACTCGTGGTAAAAAAAAAATCAAGTTAAAAATCAGGCTATAGGTGCAATAGCAAAATTTGTAAACGTTCTACGGTTTGGTTATTGCAGATAAGAAAGAACAATTTAAATAATTCACCACAAGTAATACAAGTGGTTTCTCCAAATTCACCACAAAATACCACTTTTAAAAGGGGTTTTCCAGTCTAAAAAGAAGAGACTGCAGTCACTCCATTGACTGCAGAATCGTGACTGATGTGCGCACACAGTCACGATTCTCCTGTATTCCCCATGCAGGTGGTTGGTCACTTGACTGCATGCGATTTACAAGTTTGTGCTCATGTGCCTACTAGTCCCATCCAGCTTTTCTCAATATTCTTCTATTGACAGAAACCAGGTGAGACAAGTCAGTATGTGATCGAAAGATGCATATATTTGGTCAAATGACCACCAATTCACACCGGGATTTCAGGGGAATTATGACAGTATGTGCATTACCATTACACAGTCACGATTCAGCAGTCACATGGAGTAACTGCAGACAGTCATGGAATTAGTCAATCCTTTCATGACAAGAGACTTCCTCATGGTCAATGGTTTCCAGCTCACTAATATTCTTGGGCTGTCAAGAGAGTGGTCCAAAAAGATCAGATCAGAAATCATTGCAAACAAGTAAATTTATTCAAAAAGATAGCAAATGCAATGAATGTTCCTAGAAATACAGATAGAAGCAGAGCTCACAAGTTCAAAGTTAAAGAAATTGTACAGTACCCCCCCAATGTATCCCCCCGGGGCCCCCAAGACTTTTTGTAATTATCTACATTGCTGATAGCGCCGCTCACAGGCATCAGTGGCCGCTCACAGGCATCACGTGACCCCGCGCTGACGTCACAAGTGAGGCGTGACTCAGTGCTGGGGTCCCCGCGGTGGCTGCTGGGTTGTGGGCCGCTCACAGGCATTATCTGCAACGTAAGGTAATTATAAAAATCCTTAGGGGCCCCGGGGGGGATAATATAAAGTACTGGACAACCCCTTTAAAGGAGCATTGGCTACACTACCTGGACATGGCAGAAAGAGGAAGAAAAAAACCCTCCAGTGACTGCAAAATACCTGCAGCAAGATTTGCTGGCAACAGACTATGAGGTTTCAGGTTGCACAGTAAGGCACATGCTAAATGCTGAAGATATCCATGCTAGCAGTCTTAGACTGTGTTCACACGTTGCTTTTTTGCTAGAGCCAAAACCTGATCTCTTGGCAGTAAAACAGGTTCTGCTGGCTTTTTTCTGTTTTTCTCGCTACATTTTTTTCAGGATCTTAAAGGACCGTTTTACTTCAACCATACAAGCATGAACAATGCAAAGGGTATGTGACACCATAAAACATTTTTGGAAAAAAGAGCAATTTGATCATATTATTTAGGGGAAAAAGATTTTTGTCTGAAAAATGAGTGACTATTCTGAACAAAAAAAAAAGATCACATGAGTTCATGTAAAACCAGTGGGGGAAGTTGACTTGGTCTGGCATAGTTTACCTAAGACATTTGGCAGAGCATGGAGTAGGTTGGGCACTGTTTACTTTCACACATTGGTCGGCCTTTGAATTGGTCAGACTCTGTTCACTTTAACATATCACAAATTTAATTAAATTGGGTTTAAACTTGAGCGAAATCACAAAAATAAATTGGTTTCACATCCTGCTGTACATGCTTTTTTCACTAAAAATTCTGCAAAAACTGATGGCAACGTTTCCCTACTTTTTACACTTACTCATTGCTTTCTATAAAGTGAAAAAATACTGCAAAAATGCTGAAAGAATTAACATGCTGTAGTTTTTAAAAATGCAGCACTTTTCCAATTCAGGGTATGTGCACACGATGCAGAAATGAAGCAGAAAATTTCTGCATCATTTCTGCATCTCCCTGGCAGAAAAAACGCATGCAGATTGTGCATGCGTTTTTCCTGCAGAATACATGCGGATTCACATGCGTTTCCGCATGCAGATTGACAAGCGCTTTCCAGGCGATTTTAGCATCACCTGGAAAGTGATTGTGACAACTAGGTCACACTATATAAATCCATGCAGCCGGCATGGATTTATATAGTGTGACCCGAGAGAGTGTATATACTTACCTCCGATGGTCCGCGCTGTCCAGCTCAATCCGTTCTCCCTCGCCGGCAACTTTGAATTGAAAGACCTGCCGACGTCAGCGTCACGTGACCCGTCACATGACTCTGACGTCAGCGCAGGTCCTTCAACTTAAGTGCCGGGAACCAAGCAGGAGCGCTGCGCGGGCCGACAGAAGGTAAGTATACATTTATTTTTTATTTTATTCTTTTTTTTTTTTACAGCTTTTTTAATGGTACCTGGGTGTGGATGAGACTCTCCTCTCCTCCACACCCAGGTACCATCTGCACATTAGAACGCGCCAATAGCGCAAGTACAAATGCAGTCTTGCAGAATTGGCGTGTTCTAATGCAAGTCAATGGCGGCAAAAACGCCGCGTTTACGCAAAATTAATTGACATGCTGCGGATTTTTGAGCGCAGCGTTTACGCTGCGGAAAAATCCGAATCATGGGCACAGCACATGCGGATTTCAATTGGGGGACATTGCTGCCCTTCTACCATGCGTTTTTAATGCATTTACGCAACTTCAAGAACGCCGCGGAAACGCATTAAAAACGCATCGTGTGAACTCAGCCTCAGTCAGGAAAAAAAGCCAAAGCGTGTGCATGAGATTTCTCAAATCTCAGTTTTTGATGGTACTGTAAAAAGCAGCTTTTAATTTGCATGAAAAGCAGCACACAAACACAGCAAAAACGCAACATGTGAACATAGCCTAAGACATCCAGTTCTGGTAACTCAAAAGTGCAAGAAAAGTCAGCTTTAGTATCCCCCAAAACATAAGCCACAGAAGTTATATAATTCTGTTATGTGGAGCATTGAAACAAAATTTGGATCTTTTCAAGCTTATGGATAAGCAGTATGTCTGGATGAGGAAGAGGGAAGCATATGCTGAATAAAAAACACTGCCTACAGTGAAGCATGGCAGTGGCTCAGTGATGCTCTGGGGTGGCTTTGGTTCTGATGCTTGGATACAGAAGAAGTCCTGAAAGATTCTAGCTGACCGTCACAGTCACCGGAACTGAACCATGTATAAAATCCTTTGGTTTGTGTGCTGCCACCGCCATCATCAAACTCAAAGGATTTGGGTGAACTTGAAACTGTAGCCCATGAGGAATGGGCTTATTCAGGACGCTATCAAAAGCTGGAGTCTATGTATTATGTTTCCAGCAGCTCATGATAGCCAGATAGACTCAACCAAGTGCTAAAGACGCTTGTCGTATAGGGGGTGAATACAGTAATTCTGAGATTGCAGTAATCATTAGAAGTGGCATTTTGTGATGAATTTGGAGAAACTTATTATATATTAGTTGTGTTGAAATATGTACATTGGTTCTTATTTGATTGTTTCAGGGGGGGGGGGTTGTATAAATCTGTCTGAACCGGTAGATGCTCTTATTAACAATTTGTTAGTGAGAACAGACTGATAAAAAAAAATAATTCTGAAGTCAAATCAGTTTCTCACTCAAAAGGTGTTCTTTCTGGGCCAATCAGGTAAGAAATATGGGCTTAAAAAATAAATTTAAAAAATTATGTATTATAGTAAAAAGTACAATTTCATATACCCATGTTTCTAGACTTGTAGCAATTGGTAAAGATCCAGAAGATCAACTTCCATAATAACCTTATTAGTGATGAGCAAGCGTGCGTCTACATGATTTACAGCTGTAAGACAGCCTCAACACATGTAGGGATTGCCTGTTTGTTAGGGAATCCTCACATGTGTTGAGTCTGTCTTACAGCTGTAAATCATGCAGATGCAGGGACTCGAACATAATATACGAGCACGCCTAAGATACTCGGCAAGCAACCGAGCATGCTCGGTTAAAGGGTTAAACGAGCACGCTTGCTCATCACTAAACCTTGTCCAAAGACATTTAGATTGAAGGATTGCAGCTAGATATGTTCTTAGGCACAAGAGTGACAGTAGAATTATACCTTTTCAAGTTCAGACACCTGCAGTGTGCCAGAAATTTGTCTAAAATATTCTTAGGATTGGTACCTGAACAAACCAAACATTTTTTACTTTAAATGTGAGACTGCAGCAAGTCAGATCCAAACAAAAGCACAAATCTCCACATTTGCCCTGTACCAAGTAAGTACATACTTTTCCGGGAATAAAAGTACAAAAACAAGTCTATACTGGATTGGATTAGGTGCGACATGCACTCATGGAATTTTGGCAGAACTACTCCAAGATCTGCTCACCACTTTCCAGAAATTTCCTCCCACACATCCCTTCCCAGTATTTTTAATTTCTCAAAGAAACCTAAAAAAGGTTAGCAGTCTAAATGCACAGCTTGTTTGGAAAAGATAGTTTTCATTTACAGTAAGCAATCTTTCATAATTCACAAGAGCTGCGAAGAGTGGGAATAGTCCTGGTGAACATGGAATTTTAGTGGGCTGCTGCTGTTCTAAAATATAGTATCGCTCGAGTTGAAAGTGACTATGAGCAGCATATTGAAGGGAATTTTCCACAATGGACATTATCTATCCACAGTGATCAGTCATCACCCATCCTGCGCATAGGTGATAAACTATTATTGTGGCAAAATGCTTTCTAGTGCCAAAAACAGTTGAAGATCCTATTATGGAAAAACAAAAGAGGCCTTCCCCCTCAAAAAAGACATGACGAAATCAAATTTTTTTTTTAAAGCCTTAAACATACAGCATTTGCAGTACACCATAACAGAGGTTTATGAAATCAAACTATTGGGTATAAATGGGACACATGAAATTTAGGGCATGGGGACTAGGCATCATGCAAGAAAATGCCTCTTTTTCTTCTCTCTAAAAAAGGTAATGTTTTAATTTGATATATTTATTTTACTCACTTGTATAGCGCCATTAATTCCACAGCATTTTACATATATTATCATCGCTGTCCCCATGGGGGCTCACAATCTAGATTCCCTATCAGCAGGTCTTTGGGAGGAAACCGGAGAACCCGGAGGAAACCTACGCAAACACGGGGAGAACATACAAACTCCTTGCAGATGTTGTCCTTTGTGCGATTTGAACCCAGCGCTGCAAAGCTGCAGTGCTAACAGGAGAAAGCCTCCCAAGCAAGCACCAAGCACTATGTTTAATCACAAAAAAATGAGTCAGCACACCATTTCAAAAAGTGAAAAAATTACTTAACGGTCCATATAAGCATATATGGGCAGCTAAAGCAATTCTTTTCACTTTTTGAAATTGTATGCTGCTGCCATTTTCTCTGATTATACATAGAGCTTGGTGTTTACATATACCATTAAAGGGGTTGCCCGGTACTTTAAGTTGTCCAATGTATTCAGCATGTGGGCATAAGTATCTCTGTAATTACCTTACGCTATCATTGGCCGCTCACAGGCATCGTGTGACCCCCGGCAGCAGCTGGCTCTGACATCCGCAGACGTCAAGACAAGTCCAGGCTGCAGCCGACGGTCCCTCTTCCTGGTTCCATGGTGGATGCCAGGCTGTGGGCGGGGTTATTCCCCTGCGTCACACCCGGCATCCACCGCACGCTCTCCCAATGAATGGAGAGAGGCAGAGTGTGTGGTGGGTGCCAGGTGTGATGCTTGGGAATAACCCCGCCCACAACCCCAGCGCTGAGTCACGCCTTGTGACGTCAGCGTGGGGTCACGTGATCCTGTGAGCGGCCACCAATAGAGTCACTCACACGCATTATCAGCAACACAAGGTATTTACAAATATACTTATGCCCACATGCTGAATACATTGGGCAATTTAAGAAAAAGTACTGGACAACTTCTTTAAGGGTATTCTAGACTCCTATTTCCTGTTCTTATATGAACAGGGCTCTCATTATCATCAGAGGCAGGATTACAATTTGCAGTTACGCCTCTCTATACACGTCTCGTAACACAAGATCCACCAAGCACCATAGCTGATGTCACAACTGACCCTTCTCTTCCTTCCTTGACAATAAGATACGAAACTTCCTTATTAGAAACTGCAAAAAAAAAAAAAAAAAAATAGATCTTTCAATAATCACAATGGCCACTGGGGCCATTTTACACAGGTTGTGATATCAAAAAAAGACCCTTTAAATCAGGTTTTTATGTTAAATGTATTTTTTTTCCCATAACATTCCCTTTAAAAGATACTAAGTATACCGTTCTCTGAAACAGAGGTACCAAACTACTTATCAGTAGCTGAGCTTTGGATTACACTGTAATCAGGGACAGGTGTATCATATTTGACACTGGTGCACAAGGATCCTGCAGGCATGGAGGTGGACTGCATAGTGGCCCCTAATGACTATTAGACGACACATAGGTCATGCTGTTCTTACACATGAATTCTGGGTTATTGGTATCTGGCTCAGTGCAAGTAGCGGAGTGGTCACCATTGAATTCAGTTGGGGGGGGGGGGGTCCTGCTGTGACATCACAACTAATTTTAATCAGGTAAGTTCGGGGACAGATATTTGTTACATCTAATCATCAGCAGGAAATTATTCAGCGTTGTTCTCTTGCCCATGGGTTCTCTCTGCTGTTTGTGTCCACTTAGGAGTGTAAAAGATCCAGAATCAATAGTAGCATCTTCTTTACAAAATTCAAGCTCCACAGTGGAAGAAACGACTACACTGCATTTCATTTTCTCTGCCAGCCTTTTTGTCGTAAATCCCAACAAGCCTGAAGTTTTCTCAAGCTAGGAAAATAAATCTTCCTCCTGATCAGCCTCTTCTTTCATCACTATTGATTTAAAATGTGGTATTTCAGTGGGTATTCTCATAAAAAGGGTCCTTTGCTTAAACAGTAGCTAAAAAAAGAATCTACCATCCGGACTGTGGTGGGAACAGCAAACACAGCGATAGCTCACTCTCACAGCAAATCCAAAGGGTATGAATATATTCTGCTGAGCGCTCTATAGGAAACAAATATATTTACTAAGCCACAACGACCAAAGTATAAAAAAAGCAAATATAGAATTTTTTAGTTTAAAAGGAAACTTTGCCATTTGCTCCAAGAAACCTTAGAAGTCATATCAACAGAAAAATCTGAGTATGGGAAAACATTGCATCCCCTATAAGTCTTACGCCAGCTTGGCGCTCGCCACGAGGAGAAATGTTCTCCCTTAGACCCGCAGTCACATGCCTCTTGGCTAATTCAGACCTCCAGCTTTGCACTGATGAGTAGCATGTGTCTGCAAACGGAGTGTCTGTTTTGGCTTCTTATCTCAAGTCATGTGGCAAGACTCATTAAAAAGGTCGATATTCATTTTTACAATTGCCATATCCAATAGGTGGCGCTAGAGATCACATCCTCTTCCTTTCTGATGAGGCTATTTGTACATTGGAAAGTCGGATGTCACCCCAGTAGATGGTGTCATGGTGGCCATATTGGTTGAAAGTCAAACATAGAACTAAACATGTTGATAACGGCGACATTTTCATAAGTGGCTGCACTAGCTAAAGTTTGCAATGAACAGTAAGAATTACAGCAATAAGGGGTAATTGGCAAAGCAGACTTCTCTGCACTCATGCTATGCTCCAACAAAGCCTGCAATCTGCAGTGAATATTTATATTGCAGATTAATGGTTTACATTTGGCTCACAATTGAGCAATAAAGATGTAAGGCACCTCTACAATGTATTCGTCCCAATATCACCTAGGAATTATATGGCTATAAAATATGACCTTAGAGGACCTATTTTCCTGAAGTACTTCACTAGACAGATCCTCCATGTTAATACAACTTAACAAATGAAGTGAGGAGTTTGATCAGGACTCCAGGTACAGCCTTGTCAGGGAAACGAGCTGAGGAGAAAGAGAGCACGTCCGGAGCTCCTGTCAGGAAGAAAGGTGCCGAGTATCCGCCCAGCCCAGACGTCAATGGGCAAGCCCCGAAGACCCGAACAATGCCAGTCAAGGCTCCTCACTCGGGTGACAGAACGGGAACAGGTTGTGGTGGCACAATTCTCAGACGTGTGCGCCAGTGACAGGACGTCATAGAAGCTCCGGAGGTGTCAGATAGGAATTTCACGGTCGGGCCGGCGACCAGGAAAGACACGCGAGACGGGCTGTTACCTCTGACAGACATATGGTACCTGGCATGGATAGAGGGAAAGACCGTAGTCAGACGGGGACCAGCAGACACCAGAATGGCATCACAAAAGCGGATACAGAGTGACGGGGAAAAAAAGTGGTTATAGGAACAGAGTATTGCCAAGGCTTCAAAAGACTGCCCCTCGCCCGGTATAGTTAATGACAATCTAGTTCCCCTTCCCTCCAGTAGATGATTTTAAACTACCGGCCCCTGAATTCTAGTGTACTCTGATAATTTGTTCTGTTAAGTGATTTTCTGCTTATTTACTGTCAAACATTGTAAAGAAATTGTTGCCAATAATACGTGTTTTACAATTAATATTAGTTGTTAAATAAAAGATCTACTGTTGTTCCGCCTGTGTCTCCGCTGTTGCATTCTGGTACCTGCTTATAGACACACTATGCTTTAGTAGTCTGAGACACTCCCACTTGCTCCATAGCAGTCTGAGCTCAGAGACTGCTGGTCATGGACTGTTGAATCAGCAGTAGAAGGACTAAAAAGTATACAGTATACCCAAACTAAACATCCCTCTCTCAGGCTATGTGCCCACGATGCAGAAATGCTCCGGATTTTTTTCCTGAGCGTTTCTGCATCTCCCTGGCAGAAAAAACGCATGCGGATTGTACATGCGTTTTTCCTGCCAGGGACAAGCGGATGTGAAGCGTTCTTCAGATGCATTTCCGCATGCGGGTTGACAAGCCCTTTCCAAGCGATTTTAGCATCACTTGGAAAGTGCTCGACAACTTGGTCACACTATATAAATCCATGCAAACAGCATGGATTTATATAGTGTGACCCCAAAGAATGTTAAAAAATAAATCTATACTTACCTTCCGATGGCCCCCGCAGTCTTGCTTCACTCCGTCCTGGCTGCCGGCGGCTCGCGGTACACTACACTGAAGGACCTGCCGTCACATGACTAAATGACGTCAGCGCAGGTCCTTCAGTCCACCGCGATCTGCCGGCAAGTGAAGACAAGCGCAGCGGGGCCCATCAGAAGGTAAATATAATATTTATTTTTTATTTTATTCTTTTTTTTACAGGTTCTATGGTATCCGGGTCCGGAGGAGAGTCTCCTCTTCTCCAGACCCGGGTACCATCAGCACATTGAAACGCATGGCTTCCGCATGTACAGATGCAGTGATGTGGAATCCAAGCATTCCAATGCAAGTCAATGGCGGCGAAAACGCAGCGCTTCTGCAAAATAATTGGTAGTGCTGCGTTTTTTTCCGCAATGATAATCCGCAGCGGAAATTTCCGCAGCATGTGCACAGCACATGCGGATTATCATTGGGGAACATGGCAGGCCTTCTACCATGCGTTTTTTAAGTGTTTCTGCCGCTGCGGAAACGCTTAAAAAACGCATCGTGGGCACACATCCTTAAAGTGACCCTTCAGTTCTCCATTAAAAATTAGCAAAAAGTCATGGTAATACTGTAGAATGTAAATGTGGGCAGAAGGTCAGTTTAGGATTTTAGAATAATGAAAAAAAAAAAAACCATTCCCCATTTGCAAATTCTAATATTGACGAGATTTGCTGAACGTCTAAAGTGTACGGGGGCTGCAAACAGACAATTCTCAAGAAGTTAGGAATCCAGCATGTCCGATTTGGGCTATCAATCCTTTTGTTCTCAGTGATAAGCGGCTGCCACCATGTCTGGCGGCAGCTCTCTCAGAGGACAGGCCAAGGTCAGCACTCTGTGTATGGGAGAGTCGGGTAAGACTAGCTGCCGTCGATCAGGCTGAAACACATTCATCTAAAGTTCATGGTGGACTTTGATTTTGTTTTCATACTGCAGAGGTTTATATTTACACTGATGAGACATAAGGGAAAGTATAGAGAAAAAGGTGGACAACGCAGCCCATCCACGAATGTGTAATTTCATAGCCATGTGTTTTAGAAGACCATATTTTGGTATTTTGGGCCCCTTTAACAAAGACAGAAACAAGGATGCCTATGCAACATGACATGGTAACGGATCTAGAAAGAGTGCTGGATTCACCAAAAAACTGAATTCTAAGTTCTTCTCCTTTGATAATAGAAATGCATTAGAGACAACAGAACTGTGGTGGAAACTTTTATTGCTCTTCCTATTACAGAGATAGTGAATATTTCTTTTTTGGAGGTCAGATCCAAATAGAATTGTATCTGGCTCTGCTGGAAAGAAGAACTGGTTGGTGATAATCGAGAAGCAGAATTTATTTGGTGACTCCATAACTCAACCAACAAAACACAAGTTACCAACTGGACTCAAAATTTTGCAAAGTCCACAAAGCAAAGTTATTTCCAATAGGTTTATCCTGGATTCCACAATGCATAGACTACAATGTTGCCACATGACACGACATTGTCCCATACCAAAAGTAGCGAATACAAATATTAAAAAAAAAAAAAAATTGGACAGTGCAAAACGAAAAAGCTGTTCAGTATGGACTGGATACTGCTTACATGAGTGTGTGTGAAGGAACGCTGGGTCAGTTTTTTCTGCATTTTTCTGCCTAGGATTTGGTTGAGACGTGTGGCTGTAGAAGACTCCAGCATACATTCACTTTATGGAGTATGTATATATAAAACAGAAGCTTTATACAATATTGTATACTCAGCAAGTTTTCATTTCTGGATATATCAACCTGTACATCAGGTTGGTTTTGTTTTTCTAAGCCAGCACGGAAAAACGTACAAACCCAATAGTGGTTTTAAAAACTGTAGCTAGGTGGTTTATGTCAAATATCTAAAATACGTGTCCAATTCTTTAATACGATTTTTCTGTTTGTCTGAATTAGTTTTATACAGTTATATTAGCAAAATATCAGTTTCATTTTTAAATATACAGGTTCATTATAACCTACACTTTATAAATAGTTATATTAAAAAGTTGGTCTAATGGAACATCTACAAATTGTGCCATGTGTCTAAAATCACTCCTGTCAACACTGGGAATGTTCTTATGTTGCCTATCACAGGGTTTTCATTTTAGAAGGGATGCAAACTTCTCACGGCCTCCTTACCTATTGTGTCAAAAGGAAATAGGATTCCAGAATAAATGGCTTATTTATGACAGCATGAAATGTACCAATGAAGAGAATAGCCAGAGCAATGGCAGCAGCGCTCCATCTTTATTATCGGAATGCACCTGCTGCTAATGAGAGCCCCTCCAAAAATAACACCAGATTAGAGAGTTGCTGCCAGTGAGGAGATCACTATTTGTCTAGCCCCCCCCAGTTGTAACACTTTAGGATAGAACAGATTTGAATTCCAGCCATTAAGACTCCCCCCCCAACCCCACCCCCCACTTACACGATTTCCTTTAAGGCTTGATTCCAGCTTATCTGACAGATGCATGATATAGGGGCAGAGATCCCAATTCCAGCGATGTGTCACTTACTGGGCTGCTGATTATAATATAATCCCCATTTTATCTGGTGCTGCAGATCTAAAGTTCTCTAAATGCTGAGTTCTGAATAACCCTGCACCCAACACTGATTGGCAGTTTTCTGCCTATGCACAGTGTATAGAGAAGGCTGCCAATCAGTGGTGTGGGTGGGGTTATACAGAGCTCATGAATATGGAGGACTACATGACAGCAGGATGTACCAGTGATAATCCTCTGCTGACAAGACAGGGATATTATCAAAACTACAGCAAGCAGCCCAGTAAGCGAAACATCGCTGGAATCAGAATCACTGTCTATATCAAGCTCAGATTAGGTGGCAAAAACCTGGTGACAGATTCCCTTTAAGCACTCCCTAAATCCCCTAACAATCCTGTGTCACTACTTCAGTGCCCAAACCAGTTCTGCAATGGAGACGACCTGTCCATCATTCATGGGTCGGCTGAAGCCACTAACTGGCCTCCGGAGAATTTTACGTTTAAGCATGTAAATGCTGAATGATTGGTGGCAGCAGTGACATGAGATGAGAGGGGAATTCAAGAAGTAATGTTTTTTCTCCCTTTTTATACCATTTCCTGACTTTTGGTAATCCTTTAAAAAAAAGTTTTGGGAATTTTTAAAAGGCCAACTTCACGTTTGACCCCACATTTCAGATCATCAGGGACTTTTCTGCACCTACGAAAAATAGATTTTAGAAAGAACCCTGGTGCAGTCATTTCTAATAATGTTCATTGAGTCACTCTTTTTCAGCTGAGTCCATTTATTTAAGGCAGATACTAATACGTGGTAATCCATCCTTTTCTGCCGGCTTTAAAAAAAAAAAAAAAAAAAAACACGAAAGTCACTACTGGATATAGCGGTCAAACGTGATGCGAACATAGTCTAACGTACACCACTGTTCAAAAGTTTGGGGTCATTTAGAAATTTCATTATTTTTTAAAGAAAAGCACATTTTTTTTTGAATGAAGCTAACATTAACTGAATCAGAAATACATTCTATACATTGTTAATGTGGTAAATGACTATTCTAGCTGCAAACGTCTTGTTTTTATTGCAATAGGTGTATCGAGGCCCATTTCCAACAACCACCACTCCAGTGTTTTAATGGTACAATTGTGTTTGCCAACTGTGTAAGAAGGCTAATGGATGTTTAGAAAACCCTTGCACAAGTATGTTAGCCCAGCTGAAAACGGTTTGGCTGATTTGAGAAGCTATAAAATGGACCTTCCTTTGAGCTAGTTGAGAATCTGGAGCATTACATTTGTTTGTTCTATGAAACTCTCAAAATGGCCAGAAAAAGAGAACTTTCATGTGAAACTCGACAGTCTATAAAATTGTTCTTAGAAATGAAGGCTATTCCATTCGAGAAATTGCCAAGAAACTGAAGATTTCCTACAACTGTGTGTACTACTCCCTTCAGAGGAGAGCACAAACAGGCTCTAACCAGAGTAGAAAGAGAAGTGGGAGGCCCCGCTGCACAACTGAGCAACAAGACAAGTACATTAGAGTCTCTAGTTTGAGAAATCGACGCCTCACAGCTCCTCAACTGGCAGCTTCATTAAATAGTACACGCAAAACGCCAGTGTCAACGTCTACAATGATGAGTCGACTCTGGGATGCTGGCCTTCAGGGCAAAGTGGCAAAGAAAAAGCCATATCTGAGGCTGGCTAATAAAAGGAAAAGATTATTATGGGCAAAAGAACACAGACATTTGACAGAGGAAGATTGGAAAAAAGTTTTATGGACAGACGAATCAAAGTTTGAGGTGTTTGGATCACACAGAAGAACATTTGTGAGACACAGAACAACTGAAAAGATGCTGGAAGAGTGCCTGACGCCATCTGTCAAGCATGGTGGAAGTAATGTGATGGTTTTGGGTTGCTTTGGTGCTGGTAAAGTGGGAGATTTGTACAAGGTAAATGGGATTTTGAATAAGGAAGGTTATCGCTCCATTTTGAAACGCCATGCCATACCATGTGGACAGCGCTTGATTGGAGCCAATTTCATCCTACAACAGGACAATGACCCAAAGCACACCTCCAAATTATGCATGAACTATTTAGGGAAGAAGCAGGCAGCTGGTATTCTATCTGTAATGGAGTGGCCAGCCCAGTCACCAGATCTCAACCCCATTGAGCTGTTGCGAGAGCAGCTTGACCGTATGGTACGCAAAAAGTGCCCATCAAGCCAATCCAACTTGTGGGAGGGTCTTCAGGAAGCATGGAGGGAAATTTCTTAAGATTACCTCAGCAAATTAACAGCTAGAATGCCAAAGGTCTGCAATGCAGTAATTGCTGCAAACGGAGCATTCTTTGACGAAAGCAAAGTTTGAAGGAGAAAATTACTCTAATAAAAATCATTATTTCCGTCAATGTCTGGATTATATTTTCGATTCATTTTGCAACTCATTTGATAAATAAAAGTATGCGTTTTCATGGAAAACACAAAATTGTCTGGGTGACCCCAAACTTTTGAATGGTAGTGTATATGTGGGCCATCTTGACAGATAATGTTGGAGAAGATAAGGATCCTGCATGTCATTTCCAAGAGTAGATCCTTTTGTTCTCTAAGGGTATGTGCACACGGTCTGGAGCTACTGTGGGTGTGACGCTGCTTGTTATTCAGCATCAAACCCGCAGCAACCATATGTTACAGCATAGTGGATGGGATTTCTTGAAAATCCCATGTCTACTATGCGTCTGTGGCTCCCCCCACGGAAACTGACATGCGGTGCGTCTTTCCAGACGGCAACATGTCAATTTCTCCGGCAGGTCTGCATGAGTGCTTTCCCCATAGCCCTAACTTCTATGAGGAAGTCCGCAGGTGAAAAAAAAAAAAAAAAATGACACCGCTCATTTGCATAAAATGAGCGGAAGCCGCTGGCGGCTATTCTGCTGTGTCGGCGCTGCAGACGGCTCCGGACAGTGCGCACATACCCCAAGAGATAAGCCACAGGCAGAGATATCAGACAGTGGCTCTATGTGAGAGTAAAGCTCCAGTCTCACATAGAGAGATTGCTAGAGAGATCGCTGCTGTGTCACGGTTTTGGTGACGCACCAGCGACCTCACCAGCGATGTCGCTATGTGTGACACTTTGCAGCAATCAGGCCCCTGCTGTGAGGTCGCTGATCGCTGCAAAGTGTCCTGGACCATTTTTTGGTCGTTGCCCTCCCGCTGGTCAGCACACATTGCTGTGTGTGACCAGCGGGAGCAGCGATCAGGCTGGTAACCATGATAAACATCGGGTTACTAGGAGCACACGCACACTTAGTAACCCGCTGTTTATCATGGTTACGAGCCTGCTAAAGTGAGCGGTAACCTCCCGCTCACCGTAGCAGAGTGGTAACTATGATAAACAACGGGTTACTAGGTGCGCGTGTGCCCCTAGTAACCCGATGTTTATCATGGTTACCAGCCTGCTCCTGCTTCAGCAGGCTGGTAACCAGGAGCAGGACAACGTGGAAAGATTCTTTCCACGATGTCGCTGCTCCCCTGATCGTTGGTGAGCCTGCCTGTTTGACAGCTCACCAGCCTGCCTGTTTGACAGCTCACCAGCGACCACATAGCGACGCAGCAACGATCCCTGACAGGTCGTATCGTTGTCGGGATCGTTGCAGCGTCGCTAAGTGTGACGGGGCCTTAAAGGAGAGCTAGGCCAGATGAACGCCTACTTATGAGAGAATCGGGAGAGATGCCTCTCTTCAACAAACAGCCATCTAATCTGTAAGGGGGCTTAACTCCTCAAGGCTCTTCAGGTTATGTTCACATGTTCAGTAATGAGCAGTTAGAACGGGTAGAGCAGCAATCCGTTGGCAAAAAAGTTGTGCAGACACAACTTTAGCCAGTTGACAGTACTTAAAGTTTAATGCTGTTTTTTTCCCCTCTTAGCCACTCATACTGTATATCTGCTAATAAATTAACTTATCTGCCAATACTAAACAATCACTCAATATTTGCTCATCTAGGTTGGTAATCATTAATTTATCATCATTAAAGGTTTCTTACCTTACAAGAGGGATGTGATCTAACGTGCAGCAAGTTCCATCATTCAGCGATTCACAGGTGTGATTATATTCCCTGCCAAGGAAACATGGACAGATTACATAAGACATAGGACAAACATGAAAACTGAAAGCATGTTCCCATATTACACAAATATTAATTTCATAATTTAATAATATTAATTTAAGTTAATAACATGTAACATTGCATGAAATTTGTAAAGTTATTGGATTAATTAGAATTTTTTTTTAACATTTATATTTAAATAACTTTCTGCTGTGACAATTTCCCACAATCCATCCTGGCAAAGCACGCTGTGAACAGACAACAGACTATCAGGAGCCGGACAGCTGTGAGGTCCCTTACGTGACACTATTGGTTTCAGGACACTCAGATTACAAAAAATAAAGCAACGTTCCTTCTGCGGAAATTCACATATTTGCCTTTAAAACTTTTTTACTTCGTAATTTAAAAATGTATACCTTTTTATCAGTACACTGCAAAGAAAATGATGGCATTATGTAAAAAGAGTACAACTGCATGCAGTAAATATCCCATGTACTGTAGAAATGCCCAGTAACAGACATCTCCTTTAACCCCTTTAGGAAGTGATCAATCACGATATAATAAAACATTGAAGTACCCTTTAGCAATGGAGCATTTTACAGTGTTAACAGCAGCAATTTTTTTTTCTTTTTGTAGGAAAATTATATTTTTCAAAACCATTATAAGATATGTAAGGTAAAGTATTTACAAGGACAAAACATGTATATTTTAACTCTGAAAAGTTGTAAAATTACTGCAGAGAGTTATTTGTTCTGGCTGAATGGATATAAATAAGGTTGGGCATTGATGCCAGGTGACTACGCCTGACATATCCAGCTTCCTCTTCATACCAAAGGTGTTAAAATTTAAGCCAGGGCTCCATGCACTAAACTTGGCAAAAACAACATTTACTACTACTGCGCACAGTGCTAGGAACATGTAGTTCTGGAAAATCATAAAGGGCTCACTCACATTAGAGGATAAAAAAATAGCTCTGATGCGGCTCCTTAAAAAAGTTGGACAAGTGTAATCCGTATGGTTCAACTTATGTCATGCGAGTGCGCTATTTTTTCCTCACCTAGCATCCGTATGCGTTTTTAACATTATCTTTTACATACTGTAATTCTCTATGTAATTTAAAGCTAGCTTACAAACTATCTATATAGAAGATTGCTTTATTATAGATATCCTGTAGACAATTTCACAAGCCCCCTAGATACACTGCTCAAAAAAATAAAGGGAACACTCAAATAACACATCCTAGATCTGAATGAATGAAATATTCTCATTGAATACTTTGTTCTGTACAAAGCTGAATGTGCTGACAACAAAATCACACAAAAATCAATGGAAATCAAATTTATTAACCAATAGAGGCCTGGATTTGGAGTCACCCCCAAAATTAAAGTGGAAAAACACGCTACAGGCTGATCCAACTTTGATGTAATGTCCTTAAAACAAGTCAAAATGAGGCTCAGTATTGTGTGTGGCCTCCACGTGCCTGTATGACCTCCCTACAATGCCTGGGCATGCTCCTGATGAGGTTGCGGATGGTCTCCTGTGGGATCTCCTCCTAGACCTGGACTAAAGCATCTGCCAACTCCTGGACAGTCTGTGGTGCAACGTGACGTTTGTGGATGGAGCGAGACATGATGTCCCAGATGTGCTCAATCGGATTCAGGTCTGGGGAACGGGCGGGCCTGTCCATAGCTTCAATGCCTTCATCTTGCAGGAACCGCTGACACACTCCAGCCACATGAGGTCTGGCATTGTCCTGCATTAGGAGGAACCCAGGGCCAACCGCACAAGCATATGGTCTCACAAGGGGTCTGGGGATCTCATCTCTGTACCTAATGGCAGTCAGGCTACCTCTGGCGAGCACACTGAGGGCTGTGCGGCCCTCCAAAGAAATGCCACCCCACACCATTACTGACCCACTGCCAAACCGGTCATGCTGAAGGATGTTGCAGGAGGCAGATCGCTCTCCACGGCGTCTCCAGACTCTGTCACGTCTGTCACATGTGCTCAGTGTGAACCTGCTTTCATCTGTGAAGAGCACAGGGCGCCAGTGGCGACTTTGCCAATCCTGATGTTCTGCGGCAAATGCCAAGCATCCTGCACGGTGTTGGGCTGTGAGCACAACCCCATCTGTGGACGTAGGGAACTCATACCACCCTCATGGAGTCAGTTTCTAACAGTTTGTGCAGGCACATGCACATTTGTGGCCTGCTGGAGGTCATTTTGCAGGGCTTTGGCAGTGCTCCTCGTGTTCCTCCTTGAACAAAGGCAGAGATAGCGGTCCTGCTGCTGGGTTGTTGCCCTCCTATGGCCCCCCTCCACGTCTCCTGGTGTACTGGCCTGTCTCCTAGTAGGCCCTCCAGCCTCTGGACACTACGCTGACAGACACCGCAAACCTTCTTGCCACAGCTCGCATTGATGTGCCATCCTGGATGAGATGCACTACCTGAGCAACTTCTGTGGGTTGTAGAGTCCGTCTCATGCTACCACGAGTGTGAAAGCACAACCAACATTCAGAAAAGTGACCAAAACATCAGCCAGAAAGCATTGGTACTGAGATGTGGTCTGTGGTCCCCACCTGCAGAAAAACTCCTTTATGGAGGGCGTCTTGATAATTGGCAATAATTTCCATCTATTGTCTATTCCATTTGCACAACAGCATGTGAAATTGATTGTCAATCAGTGTTGCTTCCTAAGTGGACAGTTTGATTTCACAGAAGTTTGATTTATTTGGAGTTATATTCTGTTTAAGTGTTCCCTTTATTTTTTTGAGCAGTATATAATAAACCAGCATCCCTTAGTGCTTTTTATGTGGCACTAAAGGGTGTTGAAACTTATTTAACCTATTAAATAATTTACAAGAAATTACATGGGGTCTCCCCTATTTTTGATAACTAGTCAAGGTAAAGCAGACTGCTGCAGCTTATGTCATCAGGCTGGGAAGGTCCATGGTTATTGGGCCCTTCCCAGCCTAAAAATACAAGCCCGCAGCCTCCCCAGAATTGGCACATCACATGAAATGCGCCAATTTTGGCACTTTGCCCTGGCTCTTCCCGATTGCCCTGTTGTGGTGGCAACCAGTGTAATGCTTTATAGGGTTGATGTCAACTGTGAAATGTCAGCTGGCATCAAGCCCTGGTGTTCGTAATGGAAAGGTGTCTATCAGACATCCCCATTACTAACCCAATAAGTTAAAAGAAAAAAAAACAAAAAAAAAACACACGTATATTCTACCTTAAAAAACACCTCCCAACTCTAGCCCTGTTTCACCAATTTAAAAAAAAAAATAAAAAAATAAAAATCATCCAGTACAGGGATTCCGATATAGTCCACCGAATCTGAAGTAGACCACAAATAGTGACCTGAAAGACAACCTCTTTTTAAGAAATAATCCCCTGCAACTCCGACGTAATCCATGATGTCCACCGATTCTGTACTGCAAACTTTTGGAGCATTGTTCTGAGAACAACACTTCATAGGTCACTCCCTGTCATGTCTCACGAGCGATGACGTTAGTAATGTCATCGCTCGTGAGACATGACTGCGAGTGACCTATGGCTGCAGTACAGAATCAACGTTGCCGACTTCCGCGAGACCCGGCAAGCCCTGAACAGCGGTGAGGTCAGTAAATACACCGCTCATCTCAGGGCGGCGTGATTCGGCGACTGATTAGATGTATACCAGAAACACCCATGCAAGCTTGAAAACATAACAGATGGTCAGATCAAATACCAGGTGATTTCAGCAGACTATGTGAAAGGGGGAAGGTGGGGGGGGGTGTCTCAGGTCTCTTCCCTGACAGACGATTATATTGGGTGAGAGGAGGATCGGAATTTTGAATATTAATACCTAAATACTTTTAGGGTATGGGCACATTTTAAAGTATTTGCAGCAGATATTTCTGCACCAGACAATGTTTCTAGGCAGAAAAAAAAACAAAACAAAACACTGCATAAAATACATTACATTTTTGCTGGGATTTTGAATGCTTTTTTTAGGCTTCTTCTCCATTCATCAGAATGACTGAAAAACGGTGAAAGAACAGATTTGCAGATTTGAAGCGGTTTCAGATCTGTTGCATGAAGCAAGAGCAACATGTGTATGATATTTCAGAAATCTTTTTCACTTTGATGGTACAGTGAAATCCTGCATTTATTCATGGCAAAGTGCAACATACAAACAAGACCTTATTTTTCCAGGAGATAAGGTGTTGCCAAAAGGTTTCTGGAAGTGGCTTGCTTCCTTCTTTCCTATATATTTTAGGAGTCGGTCCATTTTATACCGACTCCACCAAAATGGGCTCCGACTCCACAGCCCTGGTTAAAAGTTCACAGAAGGAGCCCTATAGTCCTCCTTATGGGCCCAAACGTTACAGGTTGTGGGATTCCAGCATACAGAGTGAGATCCCCTGCGTCCACTCTCTCAGTGAAAGCATGACATCTTGCACTTTGCACTAACTCAGTGTTGTCGCATCATTTACCAAGTGGTGACCAAACAGTTACTACTGTAAAGATGTTACCACTCAGTCACAGCTTAGTAAATTAAGAGGCTGTGCTAAATTATGGCAGGGAGCAAGATCTTGCGATAGCATGTATGATTTTGCACTGTCATTGAGAGAGGAGTTGCGGAGGATTGAGGGATCCCACTATCCAAGAAGTTTGATCTTGTCTTTAGTTAGAAAATCAGGGGACACTAGGGAGTGTTATGCACACTATTGAGGATAACTTTGAAAAAAAACACACACACACACACACACACACACACACAGACACACACAGACACACACAGACACACACACATCAGTCTGGGGCTGCTCATTATTTCAACAAATATTGACAGCCAAAATTGACAATAGGTATTTTTTTTAAAGCTTGGACGAAGTATTGATAGGGAAGAAGGAGGGGGAGGCAGGCCCTTTTGAATATCCCTAAGGCTGCGTGCCCACGATCCGTAATAGCAGTATTTTGGACGCAGCTCACCTGCGCTGCTCCAAAAAGCTGCGCTCCACATTAGAAGCACAGTGGATGGGATTTATAAAAATCCCATTCCCATTGTGCTTCTATTTGATGCCGCGTAAACTCACCGGCAGCACAGGTTTACGAGCCGCAGCATGTCAATTTCTGCTGCGGAAACACTGGCAATGCGGTTTGGCCAAACAGGTGCAGTGTCACCCGTATGCATGGATCCTGGACCCACTGTGCCATGGGGCCAGGCTTAGCTAGGAGGGGAGTAGCTAAGCAGCCACCTAGGACTCCTGATGGTGGAGTTAGTCTTCAGCTGCAGGTAGCCGCCAAGTACCACTCCAAGGCAGTCATATGGTACTGTAGCTGGATAGCAGACAATAACATGGGCTCGGAGTAACTGGCGGGACAGGACTCACTGTTCAGACAACACCGGTTCTGGGTCATCGGGCAGAAAAGATACTGACACATGGTCACAGGCAGGGATGAATTCGCTTACTGGAACAGGCTCCGACAGTACGGACTCTGGAACACTAACCAAAAGAGACATTGGTGCTGGTCTCTGCACCGTGAGGTGCGGCTTCAGGGTTCGCGCTCCCCCGATGCAGCTCCAGGGTTCACATACCGCAGGCACGGCTTCAGGCACAGGTACCGCCGAAGTGGTGTCAGGCTTTTCAGGTACGGCAGGAAGCGGCATCAGGGTTCAGGTGTGTCTTTGGGCTCAGGTACCACGGTTTCAGGTTCAGGCCCTGGCAACATACAGACCAGGGGATTCAGGTTCAGGCCCTGATGCACACAGACCAGGGGATTCAGGAACGGATTCAATGGATCTTTCAACTACCTGGGAAGGACAAACTCACACTAACTAGGGCGTTGTAAAGCTATTGGCTGGGGGTGTATTCAGAGTGCGCACGCTGCCCCCTTAAGAGACCCATGCGCGGGACCTGAGAGCCGGGGACTGTGGCCAACGGAGGAGGGAAAGAAACCGCCAAGCAACTGCAGCGGTGAGTATGTCAGAGTCCCTGCCGTGAGGAGGCAGCATGCAGGGACACCGGAATAGCATTACATGCAGTTTTAGTGCTTTCATAAAACTTCAATGAATTCAAAAAAATAAAATAGCCTTTTCTGGGCACAAAGAGGTATCACAGCAAATAAACTGTTCATTTAGCAGGGCACATACGCTCGTGCAGGATCACCCGAAAAGATCATAGTACTTTCTCCCGAATCAAACTTCATACACAGAAGAGGCCGGTCCACCAGTCTCAGTATCCCCTTCAGCCTGAGCTCCAGCAGCCTCCAGTACCAAACAGAAGTGTTCAACTATGGGCAAAGCTCATACTGAACAGTCTGCAGCTTCTACAAGCAGACTGCTCAGCTTTCCTAGCTGACCTGTGAGTCTCTATTCAGAGAGAGACGCTGGTAAATCTCTCTCAACTACAGCTCACAATTTGGCTGGTCACTCACAAGAGGCACATTCTACTCTGCTCTGTTCAGCAGATTGACACATGGCCAGTGAACATAGGCCCTAGTCCTTAGTTAAAGCTAGCCAGCATTGCTTGGATTTAACCCAGTCCTACCTGGCTCTGCTACACAGGGAAAAGGAGAATCATGCAGTGAGGATTTCAATCCTCTCCCCTTTTGTTCTCAGGGTAGATCAGTAGCTGCCAGAACTCCTCTCCCCATATTAAAAGCACATGAATACTTGATGGAACAGATTCCCCTGTACAGTCTGGTGGGATAGCCATCTGCTGAAGTGTGTGTGTGTGTGTGTGTGTGTGTGTGTGTGTGTGTGTGTGTGTGTGTGTGTGTGTGTGTGTGTGTGTGTGTGTGTGTGTCCGGTCAAACATTTTACATTTTTTCTGTAGTTAAAATTACTGTAAAATTTGCCATCTTTAATTATTAAATAAGAATGTTTCTACTAGGCAGGTCGCTAGACACTTTTCTAAGGCATTTAGACTTCAAAATGCTTCCAAAACCTCCTTCAAGCATTCAGAGAATCTTTGTTGTCTGGAGGGAAAGCAGCCAGAAACTGTATGGTTCAGTTATAGAAGTTTACCTTTCAGAAGCTTAGCATGAATAAGTAACCGGAAGATTAAGATTAACTCCACAGTATTGGTTAAATATTTGTTTTTAAAAATTCTGTAAACTTACTAACAAAGAGGAACAAATGTAAATTTTTAAAACTACAGGCAAATTTCTGTTTTCACACATTTTCAGCATCACTATTCCCAAACAAATGACAGAGCTAATTCTTCAAGGTCTTCTTTAACACAGTCTAAAGGCATCACAGAAAAAAAAAAAAAAACACGTCATCTTGATATGATTCTGTACAGTCATCCTATCTTGTTATATAGACCTGGAAGTGTAGAAGGACAGTATTTTAATGTGCATTGTTAACACATTAACAGCATTTCAAAACAGTGGTATTGCATATAGTGTTATTCTTGGTTTTCTTTAATATTTATAGCCCATCAATAGACCATCAATATTTGATTGCGGTGGTCCAGCTCCCTGCTGATCAGCTCAATGAAGGAAGGAGTTGTGGCTCTCACCATTAACAGTCACAACCATATGCATAGCTCTGGGAGAAATAATGATGCTCTGTGGCATCTTCACTCAGCTGGGTGCTCCAAAAGATGGTCCTTGCCAATTAATATTGATAGTGTTTCCTGAGCAGCAGCCATCAATATTAAAAAGGTTCCCCAACCACTACTAGAGTAGTATACAGTACATGCAAGTTTCTGTAATCTGATAAAGCTTTTTATGTTATTACATACTAAATATTGTAGCTAATGACTAACAAACGATATCAGAAGTGTTTATACAGTACGAGAATCAGGAATTAAATGGTTGAACAGAGATTGTTACATTGAACCTTGTGCACAGTGTTCACACAGACACCTATTTAGGACTTGGATTTCCACTCCTCCTTTTTGTCGGTCTAATCGTTGACCGAGAGCAATCTCCATTTGCTTTACTCAATTTTCAAATACTGAACCAGAATTTTTTCGCTCACCACAACAATTACATGCACAATGATCAAGCGTTTTTGGGCATATTATTCAGTCACTCATCCCATTCACATTACACAATTATTGTGACCAATGGGTCGCTAGCAGTGATGAGCGAGCGTGCTCGGATATCGTGTTATCAGAGTATCTCTGGTGTGCTCGAGTAATATGTTAAAGTCCCCGCGGCTCCATTTTTACAATTCTGACCACTGTCACTTTATGAGGTAATTACTCTGGAACGCTTCAACGGATCCCACTGATTCTGAGATTGCTTTTTCGTGACATTGTACTTGGAATCAATAGGAGGCGGATTTGTAGTACCCTGCAGCAGCCACTACAAGTAGATGGCCAGCTCTGCAAGCAAGTACTGCCGGCCGCCACCGATAACAGAAGATCGAGTGCTGGGTGTCGGACCCTGGCCGATCAGTCATTGATGACCTATCCTAAGGATAGCCTTAGTAGTGGACAAGCTCTTTAATGAAATCTACCACTTAAGTGCTTAGTGCACCCTTGGTGTGGTCAAGAGACAAAGTGCACCATTTGCCAATTAGTTCTGCATTCCCTCTCCTTCACTGGAGATTGACAGCACTGGCTTTTCTGGAGTGAGCACTGTCTGCAGAGGTATCTCAGGCAAGCTAGCGCTGTCAATCATCAGTTAGGGAAGGGGTGGGAGACATGGAAAACAATTGGACGGAACAATACCCTTTGCCTCTTAGTCACACCAAGGGTGCACAGACTACGCCAATTAGCTAATCACAGAATAGAGGCAGCGCTTAGAACACTAAAGATGCAGGTTTTATAGGAATTAAATCCCCTACATGCTACGTGTTTAATAATACTGTCCGCTTGTGCTGATAGACTCCCTGTAAAGGGGTCTTAGCCAAGAAAAGGATTAAGCACTGAAGTAAAAGGGTAATGTAAATATTTATACACCATGGTGACAATAGTGTTTTTTTTAGAGGAGTACAGTACTTCATGTTTAACACCAATGATAGTGTAGTGGAGGCCACTTTCTAAGCACCAGGAATCTGTGTCCCTTCAGCGCAGTCATGTGCAGCTTAACATGAAGAGTCAAGGCAGATATCCTACTCCTCCACACTCCAGGACGCAGCAATAAATTTGAAAAAGACCCGGGATGGGTCAAAACGTCAAGCTTCTAGCACTACTTGTCGCTTTTCTGTCCCCAGCACTATGATGAAATATTGGGTTAAATAAACCAGGAAACTGAAATCCTACTTGTGAGTGCGGTTGATTTTCTACAAGTCCTTGTAGTGACAGAAATACTGCATAAATATATCAGCACTTGACAGCAAAGAAGTCACCTAGGGAACATTATAAATTGAAAGTCTAAGAAAACCTAAATTCAGCTATACCCACAATTTCAGGTTGACTGGAGTTTAGCAGTTTCACATTTTACTCCCATATATAATTAATACATGGAGCAGGATGAGTGTTTTGAGGATTCAGAGTCAAACACAATATTCAGCTACTGAGGAAATCATTTCTTGCAATCCTTATAAGGCACTAGAAGTCCTCTATTCTGACTTTTTATAGACAAGGTTCCCTTTAGGGTATGTGCCCACGTAGCGTTTCACAAGAGTATTTGATGCGGAGTTTCCGCAGCGGAAACGCTTGTAAAACGCATGTATATCCGCACCCCATGGTCCCCAATGAGAATCCGCAAATTCTATGCCCATGCTGCGGATTTTTCCACAGCGTTTTTGATGCGCACAAAAATCCGCAGCATGTTCATTAATTTTGCGTTTCTGCATGCGGAATTGCCTTTTCAATGCAATAAAAAACGCAATGCAATTCAGCATGTCGAAAACGCGCGATAAACGCTTGCGAAATTCCGCACGCGTTTTTCCGGGAAAGGACATGCGGAAATGAAGCAGAAAATTTTCCGCTTCATTTCCGCAACGTGGGCACATAGCCTTACACTGCATGATGCACAGCAATAAGCAACCAGTTGTTTAAAGGGAACCTGTCAAGTACTATCTACACTGCCCCCATTGCTTTATTAGTGATGCAATATGCATCACTAACCAGCTTTTTTCATTAAAATCAGTAGTATAATGATGTTATAACATTATATAGACTTTGTCATACCTGCTGTAATCAGTCATAGGGGTGTGATTCTCAGATTCAGTCAGGGGCAGCACCGCGTTCACTCAGTGCTGGCCGCCACCCATGTATTTGAATACTGATCCTGGCAAGGTTGCATCTAGATCGGAGGGGATTTTTGTGCTCCTCAGTTTAGCCTCCGATCTAGACGCTTCACTGCTGAGGAGACTAGATCGTAGTTGCTGAAGTGAGGGCCTAAAAAAAAAAAAATCACCTCCAATCTAGACACAACCTTGCCGGGAGCAGTATTCAAATACATCGGCGACGCCAGCAGTGAGTGAACGCGGTGCTGCCCATGACTGAATGAGAGAATCACACCCCTATGACTGAATACAGCAGGTAGGGCAAAGTCTATATAATGTTATAACTTCATTATACTACCACTGATTTTAATGAAAAAAGCTTGTTAGTGAAGCATATTGCATCACTAACAACGCTATGGGGGCAGTGTAGATAGTAGATAGGACGTGACAGGTTCCCTTTAATAGCCAATTTACACAAACTGACCGAGCTTCAGAGTTGCACTCAAAGATCAGTAATGGATCGCTCTGTGCACAAAGGCTGCCATTGTCCTCAGCAGCACAGGTCACATTTACACACGACGATGCGCTGCCGAGAACGATGATAGTTTGTACAAACAAAAACTTAATTTCACATGGTGAATGAGCAGTTTACTTGTTCGCAGGTGGCCGGCAGCCTGTTTAGCCTTCACACTCCTAAGAACGTTCACGCTCGTTCTAGCATTGTAAATGGACCTTTAGTCATAGCAGAAAAACAACAGGAGCAGCGGAGGGGCCGTAGCAGAGCCGAAGACCCTACCCACAGTCCCATCCTGATGCACGAACCTATGATAAGAAAACTTCAAACCACGATTACACAAAATCCACAAAACTAAATTTCTTCACCACAGGTATTGTTTTAATCAGTATCACAGTGCCAATATGGCCACGTGTGTACTTTGCTTAGCAAAATCCTGCTGACGGATTCCCTTTAAAAATGTGAGAAACGTCACAATGGATGAGGTGAGCCTGTCAATTGAAGGGGAAGGGAAAGGAACCTGATGGCCTTACAATTCTCCCCCACTCCTGCCTCACTAGACCAATCACATGGGAACCCATAAGACAACCAATTGCACCCTGAAATGTCTAAAAAGGGTGAGCGTGAAAAATCAAATAGTGAAGACGTTTCTAAATATATACTGATCATCAATCAGGAAATTAGGAAATTCCCCATCCTAGCCCAGTGTGTGCGTCGAGGGGAAAAAGTTGAAGTGCTGTGCAAATGTGCCTAAAACTCATGTGGGCTCCCACCCACACCACAGAGTCACCACTCGAGGCAATTCGGCACCTTGAGCTCTCAAACTACTAGGTCCATGGCATAGATTCTGGGGGTTGGGAAAGTAAGGAGGAAGAGGGGGGAGAATCACCTAGCCAGATGTGTATACAAGCCACCCGGCTTACGCCCAGCATACATTAGTGGATCTGTTTTTGCATCAGCAAGACAGAGCCCACTGACTATACACTTGATTAAGAAAAAGGCCAAGAACAGACCTTTATAACCATTGATGGTTTTACTGACTTGATTGATAAACACACTGCTAATCCCCTTGACTTAAAAGGGAGTCAGTCACCCCAAAAATGTATTTTAGATGGGCTATACAGTGTTGTAGGGGACATAGCCTCTAAGAAAACCATACTAGCACTGTACCTGCGACTGATACAGTGCTAAGAAAATAATTTTTAATTCCTATGCAAAATGGAGAAGGCTCCGATGCACCCTTGTTGTGGTCAAGAGTTTGGTGCCAATCTTGGCTACTAATTTTTTTTAAATAAGGGTGGCTGTAGTCAGCAAGAACCAGATAAGCGTTTCTTAATGAAATTTAACTATACAAGTTTTTCTGAAGCTCTAAACACTGGGAATATCTGGAGCATATTTCAGAACAGAATACTGTTATATGTTGCACAGTAAGAGCCTGTGTAGAGCGATCATCTGCCCCCTCAGTACTATGAAGTATTCCATTTGGTCTGCGAAGCCTCAAATATGAGAGGTTTACACAGTTGGCCACAAAATTTCCAACCACAGTCACTCATTTCTTGCTAGCTTCACTTCCATGAAATGTTTCTCTCATGCTCAGACCTGATCTTAGCAGTTTATTATTCCATCCCCTGATCAATCTGACACATTTAGGAAGATTTTAACTTAGTGTGTTCCAAGCTATACATAGCCAAGATAGAAGTACACATGTAATGTTCTTATTCTGTAACAGTCTACAGTATTATCCAGTAGGGCTGTATTCAATACATACGGCTCTGGCAAAAATTAAGAGACCACTGAACAGTTTTTCTATTGGAAAGCATGGAAAGACTGGTGGAAAGCATGCCAAGACGCATGAAATCGGATTAAAAATCATGGTTAGTCCACCAAATATTGATTTCTGAACTGCTCCCGAGTTAAAACATGAGTAATTTGAGGTCTGAAAGTACGGTTTATTTTTTTGTATTTTGACGCTTTATCATTTGCTGCCAATAAATACAAAATTTTTAGCTTTGAATTTCGGAGACATGTTGTCAGTAGTTTATAGACTAAAACAACAATGTACATTTTACTCAAAAATATAAAGAGAAAAATCAGAGAAAATGAAAATTTTGCAGTGGTGTCTTCATTTTTCCCTACAGCAAAGAATATGGCTATATACAGCTCTGGCAAAAATTACGTTTTGGGCTGTGCTATGTGTACACACACACAGATTCATAAAAGTGCCAACTTTCCCCCTGATAAAAGGAATAATTGCATCTGTACAGATGCTCTGACTTACACCCTCTGTATCCATCTGATCACAGGAACATAGTTTCCCCAAACAGCCATCCTTGCAAAATGGGATATAAAATCTTTATCCTCCCCTCCTCACTTCTATAATGCCTACTCTTAGGTAAATCTATGGAGTATAAGCACAGAACATTATGTACACTTATGGTCACTGATCTTTATGACTTGGTCTCATTTGCTAATGTCATACAGTGGGGAAAATAAGTATTTGAAACGCTGCTGATTTTGCAAGTTTTCCCACCTACAAAGAATGGAGAGGTCTGTAATATTTGTCGTAGGTACACTTCAACTGTGAGAGAATGTAAAAAAAAAAAATAATAATAATTATCCAGAAAAATCACATTGGTATGATTTTTATATAATGTAGGCAATCTACAAATAAACTATTTAAAGGGAAACTCCCCACATTTGACATATCTACCCTATTAATATGGGCCATACAGCTTATAGAGTGCTGAAAAAAAATCATACTTGTATGCCTCATATCAGATGCCTTCTTGTGGAAAAATCATTTTTATCCCTTTATGTTAATGAGTTCTTCTAGGCTATGAGGCGGACATTGCCTGGAAGACAACGTTGCCTCCTCACTTCATTAGCCTAGGTTTCGCCTCCCATCAGCGCTGTAGTGTCTCTAACGTCTAGTTCTTGACCAGAAATCCCGCACCTGCACCACTGCAATTGTCAACATTCCACTTTAGTGTTGCTTCTGCGCGACCGAGATCACTGGAGCAGAAGCAGCAGTGACTGTACGGCACCTGCGCAGAAGCAACACAATGCCAATGCCCGTAGAAGGGCGCAACATGAAAGTGGTACATTGGCAACTGCAGTGCACAGGATTTCTGGATAAGAACTAGACATCACAGGGACATTGATACTGGAGGGAGGCTATAGCTAAGCTAATGACATGAGGAGCAGAGCATTCTCAATAGGATGAGATGGTGCCGAGCAAAACTAAAAGGTAAAAAAAAAACAGTATCTTGATTAACATGAAAACGCAAAACTACTTTTGGGAGAAAAGACGGAACTGGCCTCAACACTACCTCATCCTGATGAAGGTAAGGGGTGTGACAACACAGCCTCAAGCTCCGAAACTCTAATAGAAGTAATGGCTATAAGGAAAGCCACCTTGAAAGAAAGAAAGAAAAAGCACAGATCTCTGACTGATTCAAAAGGTGGAGACTGAAGAGCCACCAAAACAAGATCCAGATCCCAATGGTCCAGAGGAGCCAGATATGGTGGCTTAACATGTGCCATCCCCTGGAGAAAAGTCTTAACTTGAGGTATAGATGCCAAATTCCTCTGAAACAGAATAGGCAGGGAAGACATCTGACTCTTGAAAGTTAAAGCGCCAGCTCTGCTTCCAATCCAGACTGCAAGAAGGAGAGCAGCACTGGCAAGGAAAAAGCTGTAGGTGAAGTACTGGCTTGCTCACACCAACAAAAATAAGCCTTCCAAGTGCAATGGTAGACTCGCAATGAGGATGGCTTCAGCGCTCTAATCTAACCTGCTGTCCTCAAAACCGTGACTTCAACAGCCATGCCGTCAAATTGAGCACCCATAAATTCGAATGGAAGAACGAACTCTGGGGTAGAAGGTCTAGGCGGTTCGGAAGAGTCCATGGGACAGCCACCAGGATATTGATGATCTCTGTATACCAGGCCCTTCAAGGCCAATCAGGAGGAATGAGAATGTATGGAACAACCTCTGCCATGATCAACTTGAGAAGTCTAGGTAGAAGCAATAGAGGTGGAAAGAGATGAGGCACAGTGGACTGGAAGCAAGCGATTACCAGGGCGTCAGCTGCGATTGCCTGCGGGTCCCGGGACCTTGCCACAAATTTTGGCACCTTGTGATTTACTCTGGATGTCAATACATCTACATCCAGCGTACCACACCGCTGACAGATCTGCCTGAACACCTCTGGGTGAAGAGACCACTCTCCTGTGGGTAGCTGCTGGTGACTTAAAAAGTCCCAGTTGTCTACCCCTGGTATATGAACTGCAGAGATTAGAGGAACCTTGTCCTCTGCTCACTCCAGAATACCTGCGACTTCTGCCAGGACTGAAGGGATTCAGGTGCCCCCCTGGCGATTGACATAGGCCACAGCCGTAGCATTGTCTGATTGAACTTTGATAGGCAACCCCTGGACTAAGTGCTGTCAATGTATAAGAGCTAGACGGACAGCTTTGAGCTCCAGCACGTTGATTGGGAGAAGTCTCTCCTGTCAGCTCCCAACCCCTTGGACCGTTAAGAGACGGAAAATTTCTCCCCAGTCAGACAAGCTGGCATCCATGGTGGGCACCTGCCACTGAATGGGAAATAGAACAAGAAAGCCTGCTCCTGCAGGCAAGGTATATTCTGCTGGGGAGGAGCTAATTTTATTTAAATACAATAAATGTCAGCCTCTTGGTGGGAGCAGACTATCCCCATGGTTGTGTGTGTCCCCCAATAAGATGAGGGATAAATGTATTTATTTATTTTACTCACTTATATAGCACCATTAATTCCACAGCGCTTTACAGACATTATGGGCACTGTCCCCATTGGTGCTCACAATCTAGATTCCATATCAGTATGTCTTTGGAGTGTGGGAGGAAACCCACACAAACAAGGGGAGAATATACAAACTCCTTGCAGATGTCCTTGGTGGGATTTGAACCCAGGACCCCAGCGCTGCAAGGCTGCAGTGCTAACCACTGAGCCACTGTGAAATGCAGCTTTACCTAGTTATTGGTAAGAAGGGCAGCAGGGCCCATGCTTTTACACAGGTTGTGTGAAAGGACAGGTATAGTTCAAGGACATCGGTAACTTCTGCAGTGGAAAATCCCCAACAAAATCTGCAGTGACAAAACCCCTCAGGGTTTAATTGCAGAAATGAGGATTTGCTGCACACGTCGCATTACATAACTTGACATGCTGCAGAGGTCAATTCTTCTCAAATGCAATACTGATACCAGTTCTGGAGATAAAAATATAACTTGTGTTCACACCATGCAGTTTTAAAAAATTTCCTAATAAAAATCTGCATCACGATCAGGAGCATTTCAATAATGGAACATATAAAATCGGTGAAGGCTTGTTAATATGGAACAATGTGGCGTCAAAATACAAAGATGTAGAGCAATGCTTGAAGGGGAAGGGAATGTACTTGCAGCACAGTATCCACTGAGCCATGCGACTGCTTTTTCTCTTGGACTCATTGAAACTGACAGATTTCATGAGTTTCATGTGTTATTTTTTCTTAGGTATAAAGAGTAATGTAGCGAGCAGTAATAAGCCAGTACGCATAAGATTACATTACAAGAGGCTGTTCTTACTGCATACAATGGGTTTTTCCTGCAGCTGTAATATACGCTTCCTTTAAATGGTCACCTTGAATCAAATGGTCTCAGCCCAAGCTTGGTTTGTTTTGTTTTTTAAATGTTTCCAAGAACTTAGAAACCATTAAATGTGACACATGGCTGGGATTCTTTTGTTTTCTTCTCCTTTACCCCAGGGCGCCTGCACTTTGTTCAAGAAATTACTGAATATTAATCTTGGTTAAGAAAAAAAGTTTCTACATACCCTGATCCTAAAGGAGTGAATGTTAATAAGCAAATCGCTGCCAAGCTAAAACCAAAGCATACATGGCTTGTAATGAGGCAGTAGATCACCATTTATACCTCCATAAAATTTTATTTCATTGATTCATTGCATCTTATTAAAAAAAAAAAAAAAAAAAAAAAAAAGCAAGTGAAATTCCTCTTCATTAAAAGTGTATTGCACTGTGTGAACAACTCCTGTGCAGACTGATGAGTCTCCATGGTAACAAATTACTAGCAAACACTGTGTAGAGTAATTACTGAATTAGCTTCATCTGTCAGTCGCCAATTTGTTAAACTTACCAAATGTGTTACTAAGTAATACACATAGAAGGGAATATGACTGAAGGGCTAGACTACATAGATCTTGCTTGTAGTCTGTTGCCATGGCAACAGAATCTACAGCTGTATGATGACCGTGTGTTTTCAGAGACAACCGGTTCAGAGTTGATTCCAGTCACAAGGTTTATAGTAATTGTGTAGACAGCCTGGCAAACAAGAAAAATACTCGCCAGTATTAAGATTAGAATTAATTATCGGCAGCACATCTCCTCATGTTAAACAGGAGATTTGCTGCCGATTAGCATGATATTCTATGTTCACAGAACGGTTGTATGAACAATAATTCTCTGTACAGCAGATTGTTTAATGGCCATAGTCAGCAGGTGTAGAGTAACCATAGTTTTATTTTTTTCATAATGCAATAGTACATATATTACAAAGCTTCTTTTTTTCACATCTTAGAGAAATCGGCTTTATTCTCCTCCTGGATTGTATTTCCGTTCTCAAAATGATCAATTCAAGGGTTTAAATCTGTCTTCAGTGAATACAGACTTTCCCATTAATGATATAGGAGAGGACAGTTACAATTCTCCAAAGAATCTTATGAACACCAACTGTCTTTTCAGAAGAACTTGCAGCAGAGAATTTGTGTCTGCCTTCAGCCCTCCTCTCCATAGAATCTTTTAAAGAGAACCTGTCATCACTGTTATACACCTTAAACTAAAGGCATTGCCATAATGGCACTGGTGTACAGATTTAATACAAACTCTCAATGAAGAAATCTATAGCCTGGTTTTCGTAAGATAATCATAAGTTTTGGTCTCTGCGCATCGGTCCGAGCCTCTGGGTAGGGTCTATGTCACAGCCATGGCCCCTTTGCCATTTTCTTCATTAAATGCTCCGCCGTCCTAGCCGCGGGCGGTGCTTGCGTACATTGATCTCTAGATGTGCTTCAATAAAACGGCGCCAGTAACGGTGCAGGCGCAGATTGATCTTCTGGCAGTCTTCGGAAAAATGGTGCTGGTGACGGCACATGCACTGATTGAGATCTCTGCTCGATTCTCAAGGAGAAAGAATCAGATTTCTCTGATAAAGATACATTACAAAGTTTCATTGATCAATAGGACACACTAAAATAAGAAATAAAAACGATGGTTACTCTTTAAAACACCTTCCTGAACCATTATACAGATCTTAAACCAAACACTTTTTATCCAGATGATTTGATGGTCTCAATGTTTATATTCTTCTCAAACACTTCCAACATTCTGTCATGAAAGCTTTCCTTTGAAATAAAAGGATGACACAGCCAACATCAGCAAAGTTGTTTTATGTTGCTGGATTATCGCTTCATAAAAATAGTACAAGATAACAGTGTTGCTGTGGGTGAGGTCAAATAAGGGAAGATGTCTCCTATGGGGAGGCACACAAAAGCCAAATACATTCTCCTCTAGAAGAAAAGCTGTAGTGAATAAAGCACAATCGGAGTTTTCAGGAAAAAAAAACACCCAACAGTTGACTGGTAAACCTGTAGTTGTACAGGACCACCATTCTAGGACTAGAATGATGCAATAAAAAAAATTATATTATTCTCCCATAAAAGAAAGCACCATTGTTGTCCCATATCTGCCACCCATAATAATCCATGATTTCTTGTCCTCCCCTGTAAAATCCAAAAAGGTAGGTATCAAACTTCTAGATGAGTAATATGTCTGTAGAGGGCAATGGTATCGCTTTGCTGTAAACTAACAGGGTTGTGAATAGAGCACACCAAGATAGTTTTCATGTATATTTTATTTTAAAAAGTTATATAGTAGTGTTAGGCCTATAACAATTTGTACTAATCTACAAGAAAATAACTTTTAAGTCTATCACAAAAAAACGTTTATGGTTATCAAGACATTGAGCTGTGGCACAATAGCGAGGTATTCTTACCAGTTTGACACAGGGCAAATGTGGTTGTTCGACAATGCCATGGCATACCTGTAATACAAGAGAAACTTACATTAGGATTTATATACGTGCAGATGAGTAAAATACTTTAATGAAAGCATTTGGCCGCTTAACATATCTTGCTTACTAGGAATAGTAACGAAAATAATAAAGCCAACTCAACTCCCAATGAATAACAAACAGACAAGATCTCCATTATTGGTCGGAAAAAAAAAACAAGTTCAGGTCCTCAAGTTTGTACAGCAACACTCAACTGTCTCAAATCGGTCACATTTGAAGCAGCTCCTTACTAGACCTCAAAATCAAGAGATCAAATACATAAGTTACAGTAAAAAGCACTAAACACAATGGGGCCGATTCATCAAGTCAATGTTGTTCACGCCTGTCTTCATGAGGATACGTGCTGGAGTCAGATGTACCCGATTCATGAAGAAGAGGTGTATGCCTATGAATCTGGAGAGTTTGATGAGTGGTGTATGCCAGAAACCTTACTTCAGTCAGGGACTGGAGTGAGGTATATGGCATAGGGAACGGCACAGCTAGCCATGAATTAGACAAACAGTGGCATCACACTCCCGCAGTGCATCCAACCAAACCCAGCTCCAACCCATTTGGGCGATGTTGGGAGAAAATGGCATGAAAATGGGGGAGGGGGGAGGGTTTAAAAGGCCACGTTCACACGTTCAGTATTTTACATCAGTATTTGTAAGCCAAAACCAGGAGTGAAACAGAGGAAAAGTATAATAGAAACACGTCACCACTTCTGTATTTATCACCCACTCCTGGTTTTGGCTTACATATACTGATGTGAAATACTGACCAAATACTGAACGTGGCTTACGTCTGTTCACATGTGGCAATCCAGCTGCGGTATTAAAGCATAGCAGCCCTGTGCCGATGCGGTCTGTCAACTGTTCCCTTGCACAATTACTTAAAAAGGGAACCGGTCAGGTCCCCCACAACTTCTTGTGGGCACTTAATTTGACCAATATGGCGGTCTTAAAGTGGAAACTGTGGATAACCTACTCTTTTGTTGTATAGGTCCAAAGCCCTAACCAACGAAAAGTATCAACATTATCTGTACCACCCTTCTGTGTAATTCTCTGCCATACGCCTAAAAAGGTGTCCCCACACCATCTCTCCTATGCCCTCATACAAATGAACAACTTCAACTCAGACTCCTCCAAAATGGACACCGACTCCACAGCCCTTGCTTCGACCATGCAGTCATGTTTACTCAACAGTAAGAGGAGATAAACTCCATATCGGCAGCGCGTCACACTAGGTTCCTACACAGGTTGTATTCATCACGCATCTTGAACTGTAGCACAAAAGCAGCCCTCTTCACCCATGGCCAGTTCATAAAGGTATCCTGCAACCCTGGCATTTCTATAAAAAACAGAAGCAGTGTTTCCCAAACAGCTCTGTTTGGTACTTTTGGTCATTGAACTTCAGTAAAATTATATTAAACCAACAACAGCAAATACAATTCTAGCACTAGAAGGTATTGGAAAAGACAACTAATCCTCAATCAGCATAGAGTAATCTGACATTAGATACACAATAAAAAGAGGTCAGCCACCAAACTGCAGGAATAACAGGAAAGCGGTGCTGCTCTTTGATAGGAAGGAAAAGGACAAAAGATCAACCCATCAATGAACTGAAAATCATATTCTACCATTTATATATGGAAAAGGGCATGAGAACTCTAGTAGTATTGAGAAGAAACTTGTTTACCTGCTATTCTTCATAGAAGTCTGAAGATCCGGTCACTAGATTCATTCTGCTGTGGTTCGGGCAGCATGAATCAGTCTGGCTGGGCCATTGCAGTCAGGTCTGTTTTGCTCAGAGATGCTACATGGTTTCAGAGAAAGCATACTTTAAAAAGCCAGCCGGGGAATATAGGAAGCGACCCGACGACCAAGGTAGGTTCCCGTTGGCTGTGCCCCAAACCGCTCCAGTTGACTTACAGGTCTCTATGTAGGTCCACGTGTATACTATGCGTATGTAGTCAAAGGGATCAAGTCAGAGGCAAAAAGTCCCTGGACGGCTTTTCCAAGTATGTTTCCTCTGATACGCAACAGCGTTACAGTGCAGACCATAACCGGCTGTAATCGGGCAGCTAGTGTCCGATTCAGAATGAATCTGATGAGAAGTTGCCTATAGTGGCTACAGTTCATGTTATGGAAACCCTTATTTAACAAGAGAAATTAAGAAATACAGATAAGTGTACAATCACACAATTTCAGGCATAGCAAAAATAATGCAACACATTATCCTTAGGTAGCAAAACATAAATAATTTAACAAATGTAACAGGCTGTGCTACTAACTGTTTCAGTAAGCGTCAACTATACACATTCTGGTTGAACTGAGAAATGCAAAATGGGTTGGATTTCTCAAAACACATGTCGATGGGTAATAACATTCTAAAGGGTTGTACTTTGTGTCAAAACATAGAAGACACAGTTTTAGAGATCCCTGCGAAGACAAGACGTTTCAAACTATAGACAGAAGTAGGCTGCTCATATGAAACTTCCAGTTTCTTCCACCATCAGGTGGCGTGGTCAAGTGAAAAGATGAGGGAAGGGGCAATAAAGGGGATTAGCTCTGCTGTGCCAAATGTGAAGCTGAACTGGGAGTATAGGAGAAAGACTGTCATCACCACCGTGGATGGGGGTGGGCGGGGGTGATATTTCTGCAAATACTGCGAAAATGTTATTTCCAACAAGATTATAATCCAATTTTCTACCCCACTTCATTTTACTAACAATAACTTTTTGTTAAAACTTTGCTTGAAAAAGGGAATCGATCACCAGGTTTTTGCTACCTCATCTGAGAGCATCATGGTATAGGGGCAGAGCCGCTGATTCCAGTGATGTATAACTTACGAAGCTGCAGTTTTGATTTAAAAGTGTTTTATCTGCTGCTCATTATAATATTTATTTTTATAGCGCCGGCATATTAGGCAGCATTTTACAATTTTAGAGGGAGGGGGGCGACTTGTACAGACAATAAAGATGTCACAGAATAAACAGTGCACATATCAAAAGGAATGAGGGCCCTGCTCGCAAGCTTACAGTCTATGAGGAAATAAGGGAGACACAAAGGTAAAAATGTACTCTTATTGTAGAATACAGCCACAATATACTAAAAAGGGGATGTATGTAACACTACATGAACTGGTCACCAGCCAGTATATGTACTGTACAGACAGAGGCTATTAAATGCATGAATGATATGAGCATGATTTTGAAGAAAATGTTTGTATGGGCCAAACTAAGACAGTTAGACAAGTATGGTGAGGCAATAGAGTAAAGAAATGCATTTTTAGGGCACACTTAAAACTCAGGATATTGGGAATTAATCGAATTGTCCTGGGTAGTGCATTCCAAAGAATTGGCGCAGCACGCGAGAAATCTTGGAGATGGGAATGGGACGTTCGGATAATGGAGGATTTTAGTTTTAAGTAATTAGCAGAAAGGATGACACGGGTTGGTTGGTAGAATGAGACGAGGGAAGAGATGTAGGGGGCTGCTGAACTGTGGAGAGCGTGATAAGTTTATATTGAACTCTGTATTGGATGGGCAACCAGTGCAACGACTGGCACAGGGAAGAGGCATCGGTGTAGCGGTTGACGAGGAATATGATCCTGGCTGCTTCGTTCAGGATGGATTGGAGAGGTGAGAGTTCAGTAAGAGGGAAACCGATTAGTAGAGAGTTGCAATAGTCCAGACGAGAATAAATAAGACCTACAGTAAGAGTTTTTTCCGAGTCAAAAGGTAAGAAAAGGTCTAATTCTAGAGATGTTCTTGAGGTGTAGGTGACATGAGCAGGCGAGTGATCGGATGTGAGGAGTGAACGAAAGATCTGAATCAAAGATGACCCCAAGACATAGGGCATGTTGCCGGGGAGTTATGGTGGAGCCAAACGGAAATGACAATATAGGAGTATAGAGATATGTTAGAGACAGCGGAAAGACAATCACTGGTATTTTGTAATAATGCAGGGGTGAGGTCTGGAGAAGAGGTGTATAATTGGGTGTCATCAGCATAGAGATTATACTGAAAACAGAATCTGATTGTTTGTCCAATAGCGGTGGTGTACAAAGAGAAAAGAAGGGAGCCTAGGACTGATCCTTGAGGAACCTCAACAATAAGGGGAAGGAGAGAGGAAGAGGAGCCAGCAAAAGACACAGTGAAGGAGCGGTCAGAGGGGTAGGAGAACCAAGAGAGAACAGTATCTTTGAGGCTAATAAAGCAGAGCATAGTGAGCAGGAGCTGGTGATCCACAGTGTCAAATGCTGCAGAGAGATCCAGGAGAATCAGCAGGGAGTAATGACCATTAAGATACCGTCTCACATAACGACGCACCAGCGATCCCGGCAACGATGTGACCTGGCCGGTATCGCTGGTGCGTCGCTAAGTGATCGCTGGTGAGCTGTCAAACAGGCAGGCTCACCAGCGATCAGGGGAGCAGCGACATCGTGGAAAGAATCTTTCCACGATGTCCTGCTCCTGGTTACCAGCCTGCTGCTGAAGCAGGAGCAGGCTGGTAACCATGATAAACAGCGGGTTACTAGGGGCACACGCTTAGTAACCTGCTGTTTATCATGGTTACCACTCTGCTACAGTGAGTGGGAGGTTACCGCTCACCGTAGCAGAGTGGTAACCATGATAAACAGCGGGTTACTAAGTGCGTGTGAGCTCCTAGATACCCGCTGTTTATCATGGTTACCAGCCTGATCGCTGGTCCCACACAGCGATGTGTGCTGACCAGCAGGAGGGCAAGGACCAAAAAATGGTCCAGGACACTTTGCAGCAATCAGCGACCTCACAGCAGGGGCCTGATTGCTGCAAAGTGTCACACAACGACATCGCTGGTGAGGTCGCTGTTGCATCACCAAAACCGTGACTCAGCAGCGATCTCGCTAGCGATCTCGCTATGTGAGACGAGGGCTTTAGATGTAGCTGTTAGTAGATCATTAGAGACTTTAGTGAGGGCAGTTTCAGTAGAGTGTGAAGACCATAAACCAGATTGTAAAGGGTCAAGAAGAGCGTTATCTGATAGATAGCGGGTTAGACGGGCGTGGACCAAGAATTCCAGGAGTTTAGAAATAAAGGGAAGATTCTAGACAGGGCTGTAGCTAGCAGTGCAGTTCTGGTCGAGGGATGGTTTTTTAAGTAATGGATGTATGCTGGTGACCTCCTTAGTTGTTCTCTGAACGCTGAGACTGATTAGCAGCTTTCTGCGTACACTGTGCACAGACAGAAAGCTGCCAATCAGTGGTGGGGACGGGGTTATGCAGAGCATATGAAAATGCTTGACTACCTAGCAGCAGGTTTACTAGTCCTATAGTGATAAGCAAATTCTGATAAAATCACTGGGTTTTATCAAAACCACAGCAAGCAACCAAGTGACACATCACTGTAATCAGGGTCTCTGTCTCTACATTATGCTGCTCTCAGAATAGGTGGCAAATAACTGGTGACATTCCTTTTAGCTGAGAGAAAATATTTTTCAAAGAAAGAATGGAAGCATTTCATCGTTGCGATGGGAAAAATCTGCAAACTCCAAATCTGGCAGTAAGATTAATAAATTCCTAGATCAATAACTCACATTCCAGAAACATTCAGTTCCTGCAGAACTTTGTCAGAGAATTGATCATGACAATCTCTGACAATGCGTCTGAGCAAGAGTGATCATAATACAGCTTATTCACAACTCCCAACAGGTGACCTGAGCAAGACGCTGAAAAGCAGAGAACTTTCCACAATAAATATTACACATGAGTCTTCTCTGAAAAGAAATTATATATATATATATATATATATATATATATATATATATATATATATATATATATATATATATATATATATATATATAGAGCCAACCAAATTTAAGTTACCAATATTATACAAATACACATGATCACCTCTATTAGCAGCTTATTTTAATAAATGTGTTACAAAAACACAAAAAAAATCTATCTAGTACAGACCAAAAGTTTGGACACCTGCTTATTTAAAGATTTTTTCACATAATTCCACATGTGTTAATTCATAGTTTTGATGCCTTCAGTGTAAATGTACAATTTTCATAGTCATGAAAATACAGAAAAAAATCTTTAAATGATAAGGTGTGTCATGTATGTATGTATGTATGTATGTATGTATGTATGTATGTATGTATGTGTGCGTGCGTTAGCTGGGAGGAGCTCATGGTACATCTGATGGAAATGTACCAGTTACATCAGAAATATATTCTAGTTAAGGTCATAAGTGAACTCTAATAAATGTAGCTCATCTTTCAGTTGCTAAAGAGGCAGGGGCGTATCGACCGCGGTCAAAGAGGTCGCAACCAGGCCCGTGCGCGGGTGAGCGGTCCGGCAACGCCAGCATAAACTTCAACTGGATATGCGTCCTCGGATGTACACGGTGTTCCAAATTATTATGCAAATAATATTTTCTCAGATTTTCCCAAATTACCTATATGAATTGCAGTCATTGTAATTTTCCAGTCAAATAACTATTAGAGTACAATTGAAAGGTTTTTGTACAAACTGCCTATGATAACAGTATATTTTTTAAAAAATAAATAACTGAAACTGCACTCAAAATGCATGTTCCAAATTATTATGCACAGCAGAGTTTTCAACCTTTTCAGTTTAATAAAGAACAAAAAAATGGTCATTTTTGAAATTATAAGCATTAGCAGGTTATTACAAACTGAAATCAAACAGTTTTCAACTCAAAACTTTATTCTAGGTGAAAATTACAATGACTGCAATTCATATAGGTAATTTGGGAAAATCTGAGAAAATATTATTTGCATAATAATTTGAAACACCGTGTACATCCAGTTGAAGTAAATTGCGGCGCACAGACCTGTTGGGTCCGTGTGCAGCAATACATGCTGCCGGACATAGAAGTTTGAGCAACTCAGGACAACTACTACATTCGAGTGTCCACCTTCAGTAGGCGTATACGCCCGAAAATGATGCACAGCACCTTTGTAGTCTAAGGCCCCGTTGGCGCATATGTCCGAACCCAGTTCAGTTTTGCGGGGGTTTTGGACGCAATGTTAAAGCACCCATAGACAGCTGCAGATCCTCACAGACAATGAGCATAGGAAAGAATAAGTCAGTGATGCACTGATTCTCATACAGGGAACCCAGAAGCTGCATTACAGGGGTGAGAGCATGGCCAAAAAAAAAATAATAAAAAGACTGATGGAAATTGAAGATTGTGAAGACAAAAGTAACGGCTGCATTCACCTACATAAAATTATTTCTTGCTATATAAAAATGATCAAACCTGACCTACGCATGGATATTACAGGCTTTTCAATTTTTACATGGATCTCGTACAACCAATTTAACAGGAAAATATATTTACTATGACAATTGTTATACATATAAAACAAAACCAAGGATTAACCGACCGGTTCACAGCCAGTGTCCAAAAGGTACTTTGGTTAGTGATGGTGTCTAAAGTCTATAATCCGTCGTGCAAGTCCATGGAACGTATTTAAAATGGTGACCTGGCCAGTGTCACGTTCCACAAATTTCGTCTTTTCAAAAATGGAGCTGTGTGACGTTACAACTATGGTACGTGGCATGCACAAAATACAGCAGCAAATACCCTCTTTTTTTGCAGTGCTGGAACTTTGCCTAATGGAACTTTTCAAAACGCCATTCGAACCTTATAAATAATTAGTATGAAATACTGATTGGCTCTTCAACTAAAAAACAATCCTGATAGTGTAAGAAAGAAGAAAACTAAGATCGAAAGAGAAAAGAAAAAACAAAATGCTGGAAGAAGTGTCCAGTGGGCAGCTTCCCTCTAACTCTGCCAACGCCTGGCAAGGCTTCAGTCACAGAGTGCTCCCAATACACAAATATCAGCATTTAAAAGAGAAAAAGTTTGTTTTGTAATGAGGAATCTTCTCAATATTTCATGCTGAAAGAAATTTCAAGACAGGTTTCTATTAACTCTAGAATTTTTATTTTTTACCCTTCACCATTCTGTGGTCATATCTTTCAAATTTGAAAATGGATAATTGTATTAAGCTCTGCTTTTTACAGCACCAATTATTCTTTTTTTTTTTTTTTTTTTTTTTTGTATTATTTGGGTACATAGGCTATATAAACAGAGGTATTGAGGCACCATATCATCACTGAATTCATATTTTACATTCAGTTTCATTCCCACAGGTGTATCAAATCCAGCCCTCACCATGCTGTCCGCCTTTACAAACATTTATGAGATCACTGAATTTATGTGTAGTCCTCTAATAGGGAGTTATCATTGTAACAAGTCTGTTCATTAAATTTCTTCCTTCTAAATATTCCATGATGAACTGAGTGGCATTACTGAAAAGTGGAAGAGCTTAACCACAGCAACTCAGCTATGTAAGACCACAAAGTTACAGTGTGGGGTCTCCGAGTGCTGAAGCATATAGTGCATAAAAGTCACCAATGCTCTGCTGACCCCATCTGTGGCATGAACATCAGCAGAGAACTATGCCCAAGAGAGCTTTATGGCATGGGTTTCCATGGAGGAGCAGCTGCATAAAAGCCATACATCAAGCATAAAGGCAAGTGTTGGATGAAGTGGTGTAAAGCAGGCCAATACTGGACCATGGAAATGTGTTCTTTGAAGCAAGGACACATGCTCCTCCATTTGGCAGTCTGATAGACGAGTAAGGGTTTGATGAATGCCAGGAGAACTTTTCCCTTCCCACCTGTATTGTGTCAATGCCAAGTTTGGTGTGGGGGGAGATCGAGCTAAAGGGTTCTTCTTCAGGGATAGGCTTAGGTCCCTTAGTTCCGGTGAAAGGAAATCTTAATTGTTCAGCATACCAAGCCTTTGTTCAGTTGTAGCTTCTCACTTTGTGGGAACAGTTTGGAGAAGGCCCTTTTCTATTCTTCCACCATGGCTGAGCTCCAGAGCACAATGCAAGATCCATAAAAAGGTATGGTTTGGAGGAAGGGGAGGTCGATGTGGAAGAACTTGACTAGAGCACCAAACCCTGACCTCAACCCCATCTAACACCTTCAGGGAAAACCAGAACAAGTTTTTTTTTGGTGCCTATGCCTTTTTTTAGCTTTTTCCAATCTGAAGTAAATTTATGGGACCAGTTATTACAGCTATGGAGATATCATACACAAGTTTTGTAAGGAGAGAGAAAAAAAAGTAACTTCAACTGCAGCAAAATTAAGCAGGCCACACAAGATATTTCCTTTGGAACTCCTTAAATGTATGGAAGCAACACAAATTGTATGTGATTATGAGCTCTGAAGACCCCAACAAACCAGCCATCTCATATGTACAGTGGGGTTGAAATTTTGGCAATATTTCAGAATGTTAGAGATTTTTGCATAGATTTGACCTAAAACCATCTAGTTTTGGACCTGTGTGCAAATCTGATAAAGAGAACCAAAAAGTCAAAGATATTATACTTTGAGAAAGGGACAAAAAAAAAAAAAAAAAAATTGCCAGCCCTCAAAAAGGGTTCAATTGTAAACAACTCTGGACCACCAAGGTCATCGCCCTTAACCCCCAGACAACCCTGGAAATATTCACTAATAAACCCCGAGCCACTCAGACATTTAGTAATAATCTTTTAAGTCATCCTCAATTTTCAGAAGTCAACAAACTACTGAGTTTAGGGATGAAAAGACCAAAGTGGTTGTGTCTGGGACCCAGAAATATTTTCTTTCTCCATGTTACCTCGTTGGTGAGTAGCAGTGATCTTCTCCTTAAAAAATAGTTCTGAGGACTGTAGTCTCTGCAAGCTTCCCCAAAACTTATTCAACAGGGACCAAGTATAATGATTAAAGCTACAATTTTACAGAACTTTCTTTTAAATTCTACTGTTTTTTTTTACCCCTCACATGACCCATTAATACAATAAGACGAAATAAATGTAAATTATGGAAGTTGACCAAGTTACTTGCTTGGCTAATTAATATATCTATAATACTCCCGATGCCGTTTCGCTTTTTGGGGGAGTGAAAGCCCCCAGAAGAAGCGAAAGTGAACCGGTGTCGAGCGAGGAAACAGCCCATGACACTCCTCTCCTGGTGGCCCTTATTTTTAAGGTAAATAGAGCGATGTTCATTTATATGGGATAATCTCCTTATGATTTTTTTCTGTATATGTTTTTGCTGCATATATCTTATACATTAATGTCAGATTATAGCCCACCCTTTATCTAGTGTATTGAGCGTGGTTAGATCCTTAGTGTTGCCAATTACCTTTTGGTTAGTAGCACATTATCACTGCACATATACAGCAATGACACCATAGGATTATGAAGGTCTCTGATATTATGCACTTTATTTAATTATATCATAACCTTGCCTTTCCACCAAGTGACCTCGTACAGGTGCTTCTCACAAAATTAGAATATCAAAAAGTTAATTTATTTCAGTTCAATTCAAAAAGTGAAACTCATATTATATAGAGTCATTACAAACAAAGTGATCTATTTCATGTGTTTGTTTCTGTTAATGTTGATGAGTATGGCTTACAGCCAATGAAAACACAAAAGTCATTATCTCAGTAAATTAGGATAATTAACAAAATACACCTGCAAAGGCGTCCGATGTGTTTAAAAAGGTCCCTTAGTCTGTTTCAGTAGGCTCCACAATCATGGGGGAAGACTGCTGACTTGACAGATGTCCAGAAGGCAGTCATTGACACAATCCAAAAGGAGGGTATGTCACAAAAGGTCATAGCTAAAGAAGCTGGCTGTTCACAAAGTGCTGTATTCAAGCATATTAATGGAAAGTTTAGTGAAAGGAAAAAGTGTGGTAGAAAAAGGTGCACAAGCAACCGGGATAACCGCAGCCTTGAAAGGATTGTTAAGAAAAGGCCATTCAAAAATTTGGGGGAGATTCACAAGGAGTGGACTGCTGCTGGAGTCATTGTTTCAAGAGCCACCACACACAGACATATCCAGGACATGGGCTACAAGTGTCGCATTCCTTGTGTCAAGCCACTCATGACCAATAGACAACGCCAGAAGCGTCTTACCTGGGCCAAGGAGAAAAAGACCTGGACTGTTGCTCAGTGGTCCAAGGTGTTTTCAGATGAAAGTAAATTTTACATTTCATTTGGAAATCAAGGTCCCAGAGTCTGGAGGAAGAGTGGAGAGGCCACAATCCAAGCTGCTGGAGGTCTAGTGTGAAGTTTTCACAATCAGTGATGGTTTGGGGAGCCATGTCATCTGCTGGTGTAGGTCCACTGTGTTTAATCAAGACCAAAGTCAGCGCAGCCATCTACCAGGAAATTTTAGAGCACTTCATGCTTCCCTCTGCCGACAAGCCTTTTGGAGATGGAAATTTCATTCTCCAGCAGGACTTGGAACCTGTCCACACTGCCAAAAGTATCAATACCTGGTTTACAAACAACAGTATCACTGTGCTTGATTGGCCAGCAAACTCACCTGAACTTAACCCCATAGAGAATCTATGGGGAATGGTCAAGAAGAAGATGAGAGACACCAGACCCAACAATGTAGACGAGCTGAAGGCTGCTATCAAAGCAACCTGGGCTTCCATAACACCTCAGCAGTGCCACAGGCTGATCGCCTCCATGCCACGCCACAGTGATGCAGTAATTAATGCAAAAGAAGCCCTGACCAAGTATTGAGTGCATTTACTGAAAATACATTTCAGTTGGCCAACATTTCGGATTTTAAAATTGATTTTTTGAAGCTGTTATAAAAGTATTCTAATTTACTGAGATAATGACTTTTGTGTTTTCATTGGCTGTAAGCCATAATCATTAACAGAAATAAACACTTGAAATAGATCACTCTGTTTGTAATGACTATAATAAACGAGTTTCACTTTTTGTACTGAAGAACTGAAATAAATTAACTTTTTGATGATATTCTAATTTTGTGAGAAGTACCTGTATATCAATAAATTTTTTCTAACACATAATTAGTATACTGTTTTTTTGTCTTGTGGATTGCTATGTTTTTCCTCTCCATTGTGAGGTTTCCTTCTCTGTTCTTCTGATATGGTCTCTGCTTCTAGTTTTTATTTTTAAAATTCTATTTTTATGATGATATTGTGTAGCTAGAGTCATTTTCCTTGGTCTATGACTTTGACCTATAGGGATCTTGGAGTATTATGTTTAAAAGTGTCTAGCAATAAATTTACTATTTGGACTTATGAGATTAATTAATATATCTGTATCAGGGATAACGTCAGTGGGAGAGTCGCACTGATCCTGCAACTGTCACCAGTTTGTCAAGGAACGCAACTCCGCTGCCTTAGTCAGGAAAATTACGCAATTGACCGATGATTGATGAATGAGGCCACAGCTGCTTCCACTACTAGGCCAGTTATAAGGGGAACTCACAGTGAGTGTATGGTGTATACACCTTTTTTTTCCCCCCCTTCCAAAGTGCAGGGTTAGACAATATAGATACTGCTAAGAGCAGGACGTCTGGTGACCTTGAGGCTATAGCTGTATATAAACATGGAAATTTGCCATCTTATGCTGCAGATAGTATCTGAGCATTCACAAGTGTCAGAAATGGTTGCTTCACAATGCCTTCTGTCTAGTGTGCAATAACTGTTTATCATTGCTTTTATAGTAACAGTTCACATTCAGCAATGGAGAGGACGCCTGGAGGCATGTCAAAAGTTCAGGAAAACATTGTCACGCACAGTCAAGGTGAAGTGTGGACTAATCTGGTCCAGAGTGATCTGCCCAATATTAACTATTGGGACTAAATATGGAATTAAACTGAGAGCCATTTACTACTATTTAATAGCAGAAACTGCAGCTTCTATCAATAACTAATGTAAAACAAATGTATATTTTATATACAAAATTAAAAGCATATGTGTGAGTTTTACTAGAAAGATTACAAAGTCATATGAAGGTAACTGTCATGGATGCTCATCTTCATGATGTATTATTACTCCAAGTGTGGCATCTTGCATCCCCTTTTGCTTTAAATCTCTGCCACACTGAGGGTTGGGTCTGTGACATCAGTCTCCTGGGGCATTTAGCCCAACTCAGGTGGCAAGACGCTGCCTGAGTTTTGGGGTCATCAACATTGTGCTGCAAGTGTTCTGTTCAGAGCACCAAATCTAATATAAATACATGCACATCATATCAATAAAATAATCTAATATATAAAAAATAGAACAGCACACTACATATGTCAGGTATGACGAGTGCAGGGCCTCGCCAGCAAAAATATCAATATTGCTATAGTATACAAAATTGAATAAAGTAGACAGCACTCCAATATTTCTGATGTGTTCAAGTCCCAGGGCCCTTAAGAAATCCTGCCTCCCGTGTGAATTATAATGTTTCCCCCCTCCCCTGCATGTCACAGTGCCCTGTGATGTGCAGTTGCAGCAGCCAAATCCAGGCAGTGTGACATGCAGGGGAGGGGGGGAGGGGGGGGGGGACGACATTGTAATTCACACAGGAGGCGGGATTTCTTTCAGTCCCAGGATCTGCAAGCATCAGAAACTTGATTGAATAAAAAGACATTTCACAGCAACAAAACCTCTAAGATGGGGCATACAGGTAGGTATAGATTTACATTTCCATCACCTGTATGCGCATATTAGAGGTCAGATAAGTGCCAGGGAGTGACAGATTCTCTTTAACTTGTAGTGTGTTCTATTACTTCATGTTAAATTTGGAATCTCTGTCTTACTAGTATGATGAGGAGAGAGGAAACAAGAGAAAGATAGAGGACCTTTAGTGTTTAGTATGCATCTTTACTCCAAAGTAAACCCTCAGCATATTATTATCTCCAAACTGAAAGTAAACACAAGAACCACAGGACGGATTTCATCAACCAAGGTATCATTTTAATCAGTGTAATGTCGCCCACCTGACAGTGTATGTGGTTTACGGAGCACAATCCTGACCACAGGTGCGCTTTAAGGGTTTTTGACCACCTGCCTCCTCAATCTGGTAGCAGCCGGTGATTGCTTCCTCTTTCTGCCAGGTAATATAGCCAGTGTTCCTTTAACTTTCAAATCAATATGAGGCAGGTGTGCAGTAACAAGTCCCGGCCACTAAAAGTAGACAGCCAACAAACACCACAAGTACTTCCGGCCGGCGGCCACCGCCACCGCCGATCACAACTTATGGGCGGGTGTGCCGGACCCCGGCCGATCAGACATTGATGACCTATCGTAAGGTGGACAACCTCTTTCAGCTTAAAAGCAGCCAGTGTATTAGAATTGAGCCTTGTCTCATTGCAAACACATTGGCAGCTCTTCTCTCAGTGCCATCAGCTCTGTTGTACTACCCATAGCTTCCACACTGACTACCAACACTACTTTAGCTTTCATCTCAAGGCAATCACACTCATCTATGCTCCCGGCACTTTAGGCTACGGCCCCACTATCAGTATTTGGTCATTATTTGGTCAGTATTTTTTCTCAGGAGTGGGAGACAAAACCAGGAGTGGGTGATAAATGCAGAATTGGTGACTTGTTTCTATTATACCTTTTCTCTGATTGTTCCTCACCTGGTTTTGGCTCCCAGTCCTGAGAAAAAGTCAGTGAGCATCTGAAATGCAGTGTGTAAACATGCTAATAAACATCCACCATTCAGCAAACAAGTAGCTAATTGGCGGTCATGAAGAAGTTGAATAAGTTCTGGGACTGCAGTAGTCATAAGTGAAATTTTATTTTGAATTTGAAGAAATTCACTTGTATTAGTTGTGTCGAGGCATTTCAGTTGTTCTTGTTTAATTTGTTTATTACAAACAGCAAAAAGATTGAGAATTTCACTAAAATACCTCATTTGCAATAGGAACTAAATATCAGTAAGTGTGATTGCAACTAAGAAAAATACACACATTTACCTCTTATCACATAAAAGGATACTACACCCCTAGAATTAACAGTATTATCTGGAACATTAAATCATGTCAGAAAATGTGTTATTTTTAGAATGCAGATATCTATAGAAATGAGATAAAAAATTGAGCCAGTCGGGAAAGTGTAACTACGGTACTTTAGTAAATCCTGATCTCCTTAGGGACGTGAACAAACACTACGAAAGCCTGGGAGTGATCCAGGTCTCTGCCAGCACATTACCAGTTTTCCCCATTTAGAAGTAGAAGATGCTTTTCTACAGAGTTCAAGACAAGGCTAAATAGCAATCAGGGAATCCTATGACTCAAGTAATGGATGCGGAACACACTTTTCAAACAACCAAACCCAGTCAACAGCGCCTGGAATCAATGAGCATCAATTAGGTAAACAATTCACCAGACAAGAATACAGAACACGATCTGCAGAGAAAGGAGACCAGTTATTTTATGACAGAATAACCGCAACGATTGATAAAAAGTTAGTTGATAATTCGATAAATATTTATGGGACATCCCCTTTCATTTTAAATTTATATAACTAAAAAGGATGTATAATAAAAGTATGGACTCTGGAGATCTTGCTGCTGGGACCCCAAGGATCCTGGAACGATACGCAGCACGTGCAGCCACCATTCTTACACTCAATTTAGCAGTGTTCACACAGAGGACACCATTTTTGGCAATTTGTATGGGGGTCCCAGCAGTCAGAACCCTCAAATTTGACTGATAATCCATATATATTATGACTAGCAGTACCTATATGCACAAAAAGTATCAGGAGGAACATTGCACTGGTCCAATGGGATATTTTCTGTCAGAGCCAAGAGTCCAAATGTCACCCCACAAAAAAACAACACAAGAAAACAAAAACACATGGAAGCTTAATGAACATGAGAGCCACCAATTACAGTCCATTATCTAGGTTACATATCAGATTGGGTCTTGAAAGATAGTAAGATCTTAAGGAAGTTTTCTACCCAATAGCAAACTTTCGAGAACTTGGAGAATACTAGAGTGTGTAATATACACATTTAGGATTCGGCTATGCTAGTCGATTCAAGTAGTTATCACACATCCGCAAATTATTAACTACTCCAGTCATGAACGACTAGTTTTCATCCACTATTAGTATTAGACCACTAATCAGATACAAATTAAAAAAAGAAATAAAAATTATGTTTCACCACTTTCACGTATAAAAAAAAAAAAAAAAAAGGAGTACACAATCTATATTGCCACATCATAAACAACCCGAGCTATAAAATTTAACCTGTGCGATAAACACTTAAAAATAAAAAAAAAATGCCAAAAAATGTAGCATATTCATCATACTGACAAGTAAAATAAATATCTATAAAAAATAAAGAGTGGGCAGCACCAGCAATATCTTAGCGGACTGCAAAAAAACGCCTTCCAGGCAAGATCAAACCTTAGTATATCCAAAAAAGACAAAGGCAGCACTCCGTAGTCCAATTTGTGATGATTTATTGACCCATCATGCCAGGGCGATGTTTAGGCCCAACAGTGGAGAATATTAACAGTGGAGAAAAAGGTCTCCACTGTTGAACCAAAACATTGTCCTGGCATGATGGGTCAATAAATCATCACAAATTGGAATACAGAGTGCTGCCTTTGTCTTTTTTGGATATCTATCTTTTCCAGCTTTATAGCAGCTCACCAGGCATTGGAAACATGGCATGGCTTTCAAAAAAAATAAATAAATCCACAATTAAAAAGCCAAATGGACCTTAGCTCCGGGTTCACAGTACGCCAAAACGCAGTCAGTTAATGTTGACATGTATGCCATTGCTGCAGTGAATAAAACCCAGTTACAGGGGGTTCTCCAGGACTTGTTGACATAACGCATCAATACGAGATTGGTGGGGGTCCGACACTAGGAACAAGCAGATAAAAATGGATTTGGCAGCAGCCGCAACTAAGCAATGTACAGGTGGAGTATGTCAGCACCATACATTACTTCACAGCTCAGTACTTTTCTTAGCCCGTTAAGCAAACAGGCTCCTTGCATCTTCTCGCCCTACTACCTGCAGCAGGGCCCCTATTCCCTCACATCTCGTCTAGTACCTTTCCCCAGTGGTCATCATTCACCTAACTAAAATATTTAATCTTGGTCTAATCTGGGATTTTTCCCTCCAACTTTAAACATGCCAGTTTATACACAGATTACTTAAAAAATAAATAAATAAAAAAAAAATCCCTCGCCCAGAACTGTGCTGCTAACTACAGACCCGATTCTAATCTTTAGGCCACAGCCCCACTATCAGTATTCGGTCAGTATTTTTTCTCAGGAGTGGGAGCCAAAACCAGGTGAGGGACAAGCAGAGAAAAGGTATAATAGAAACAAGTCACCAATTCTGCATTTATCACCCACTCCTGGTTTTCGATCCCACTCCTGAGAAAAAAAAAATACTGATAGTTGGGCCGTGGCCTTACTTCATCTCTAAACTCCTGGAACGCTTGGTCCACTCCTGTCTACTCCACCATCTCTCAGATAACGCTCTTCTTGACCCTCTACAATCCGGTTTCCACTCTTTAGGCTGTGTGCCCACAATGCGTTTTTTTAAGCATTTCCGCAGCGGCAAAAACGCTGCAGAAACGCTTAAAAAACGCATGGTAGAAGGCCTGCCATGTTCCCAATGATAATCCGCATGAACTGTGCACATGCTGCGGAAATTTCCACTGCGGATTATCATTGCGGAAAAAAACGCAGCATTACCAATTATTTTGTGGAAGTGCTGTGTTTTCGCCGCCATTGACTTGCATTGGAACGCATGGATTCCGCATCACTGTATATTGTAATGCAGCGACTTGCTGGCATTACGGTAATGGTCCAGGATGTGTTTTACCTGACCATGTAACTTCCCCCTCAGGTGACTGGTCACATGACTGTGACATAGCACAGGTTCTGCGCGCACAGAATGTCTGTCTGATCACATGACTGCGACATCAGCAAGGTCCTGTCAGTGTGTGTGTGTGTGTGTGTGTGTGTGTGTGTGTGTGTGTGTGTGTGTGTGTGTGTGTGTGTGTGTGTGTGTGTGTGTGTGTGTGTGTGTGTGTGCGCGCGCGCACGGGATGCATATATAAACCCTGCTTGATGGGAGACAGGTGTGTTCTGTGAGAGAGGCGTAAGGCCTGTTCCCGTGTGTGTGGGACACCGACCGTGTGAGGCCTAGTGAGGCCGAGTGAAGCCTGGTGCCTGAAAGGTCGAGACTGGATCCCGTGTGGATGTCAGTGGCCTTTGAGGGAACGATGGCTGGAGACCCCCACCTGGGAAGCCACAAAGCCACAGTGGTGGCGGATTAAATGGACTGCAGCAGCTAAAACCCGGCAAAGGTAATACACTTTGTTATATGGACAATTATATAGACATTGCTATAGTATTACCTTGCTGAAGGCTGTAACTTGGGCCAATTGGGCCTGTCTGCTACTTGAGAGACTCCCGGATGTTAAGTGAGTAAACATGCCGGTGATAAACTAAGAAGGACTGTGTGATATGCGGTTTATGAAGTGCAATAAACTGCTGTATTGAGAAAATACCGGAAGGACATTGCACGTGTGCTTAATTTACCCGGAGCAGCGAGTATTCCCCATTATGATGACTAGTGCTGCCTTACAATATGTAGATGCGCATTCTATGTGTTTCAATGTGCGGATGGTACCCGGGTGTGGAGGACAGGAGACTCTCCTCTGGAGCCGGGTACCATAGAAACGGTAAAAAAAATAAAAATAATAAAATAAAAAATAAATGTTATATTTACCTTCTGATGGCCCCGCTGCGCTGGTCCTCTCATGTCGGCAGATCGCGGTGGACTGGAGGACCTGCGCTGACGTCATAGTCATGTGACGGGTCACGCGATGCTGAAGTTGGCAGGTCCTTCAGTGTAACGCGATCTGCCTGCAAGGGAGAACGGAGCGAAACAAGACACCGGGGGCCATCGGAAGGTAAGTATAGATTTATTTTTTTATTTTTAAACATTCTTTCGATCACACTATATAAATCCATGCAAACGGCATGGATTTATATAGCGTGACCAAGTTGTCAAGCACTTTCTAAGTGATGCTAAAATCGCTTGGAAAGGGCTTGACAACCCGCATGCGGAAATGCATGTGAAGAACGCTTCACATCCGCATGTCCCTGGCAGGAAAAAAGCATGTACAATCCGCATGCGTTTTTTCTGCCAGGGAGATGCAGAAATGCTCAGGAAAAATCCGGAGCATTTCTGCATCGTGGGCACATAGCCTTACACTTTACTTAAACTGCCCTCTTTAAAGTCTCTAATAAGCTACTAACTGCTAAATCTAAATGGTCACTGCTCCCTGCTAATTATCCTGGATCTCTCTGCAGTATTTGACATGGTGGATCACCAGCTCCATCGGTCTCAAAGATACCGTTCTCTCCTGGTTATTCTCGGACCTCTTTTTCACGTATCTTTTGCTGGCTCCTCTTCCCCTTACTGTTGGGGTTCTTCAAGGATCAATCTTATGCACCCTCCTCTTCTCCTTATATACTGCCCTATTGGACTAGCCATCAGTAGATTCGGTTTTCAGTACCATCTATATACTGATAACACCCAATTATATACAGTCTCCTGACATCACCCATTGCATTACTACAAAATACCAGGGATTGTCTGTCCGCTGTCTCTAACATTATGTCCTCACTCAAACTGAATCTGTCAAAAACTGAACTCCTTGTGTTTCATCCCTCTCTCCACTAACCTACCTAGAACCACACACGGAAATGGCAACAACATTACGCCGCAGCAAAATGCCCACCGTCTTGGGATCATTTTTGATTCATATCTTTCCTTTACTCCCCACATACGATCACTCGCTCATGTAACCTACATCTCGTAAACAGCTCTAGAATTCGACCTTTTCTTACCTTTGAATTTTACTGTTGCTCCAACTCATTCTCGTCTAGACTATTGCAACTCTCTACTAGTCTCCCCCTTATTAAACTTTTTCCTCTCCAATCTGCCTGAATGCAGCAGCCAGGATCATATTCCTTTCCAACCGCTATACTGATGCCTCTACCCTGTGCCAGTCATTGCACTGGTTGCCCATCCACTACAGAGTTCAATACTAACTTAACGTTCTTACATACAAAAGCTATCCACAGTTCTGTACCACCCTACCTGTGCCCTCCCCGTTCTGCTAATGACATAAAACTAAACTTCCTCAATAATCCGAGCATACCACTCCAGTCTTCAAGACTTCTCGTGTGCTGTGCAAATTCTTTGCAATGCACTACTCAGGACAATTCAATTAATTTCCAATATCCAGTTTTAAGCGTGGCCTAAAAATACATTTCTTTAGACTGGCCTATTGCCTCTCCACACTTGTCTAACTATACCCATTTGGCCATAAAAAAACGCTCTTCAAAAGCAGGACCATTGTAGCATCTGTTCACACACCCTCTATGCACTTAATAGACGTCTGTGTCTGAACATGTACAGATACTGAATGGTGACTGGTTCATGCAGCGTTATGGGAATCCCCCTATTTACTTTATTGATGGCTGGACTATACAAAATACAGGCACATTTTACCATTTACCCTTCGTGTCTCCGCTAGTTCCTCATATATTGTAAGCTTGCGAGCAGGGCCCTCACGCCTTTTGGTATCCGTTGATTTAGGGTTTACTGTGTAATGTCTTTATTGTCTGTAAAAGTCCCCTCTAAAATGTAAAGTGCTGCGTAACAGGTTAGCACTATAGAAATAAAATTATTATGCTTTATCTCCCATTGAAGTGAATGTGTTGCAATACTCAGCTGCGGCCACCAAGCAATGTATAGGGCTGCTGTGGCTGTATTCAGCCCGTACATCGCTTAGTTCTGGGTCACTGCTGGAGCAGCAAGTATTGGGCATCGACTGCACACCAATTTCCAGAAAATGCCGGTCTGAGTTCAAATAGTCACTACACCCAAGATTCCTTACTTGAATTTAAAATTGCAAAAGAGGGTCACTTTTTGAAAATGTGTGCCTTTTGAGCAGTTTAGGGGCTGTGCAAATGGAGCTGCCAAACTATTCCAGGAAACAAACCCAATATGGCGCTCTCTCATCAGAGTCCTGCCCTATGCCCAAACAGTAGTATATGATCACAAAGGGAATTGCCGCGCTGGAGTGAAATAGCGTAATAAAATTACAGGGTACTTTTTTCCCCTTTATAGCCTTGGTAAAGATGTAACATTGAGTTAAAAAGAAATTGTAACAAAATATAATATTTCAAAAGATTGGTGAAATGTTCAAGATAAACATTCATTACACCCATAGATGAATTTCCTAAAGAGCACAGTTCCTAAAATGGGGTTTGAGGGTTTTCTGCTGTTCTGACACCTTGAAGGCTCTGCAACTAGCACTCAAACTGTTTCAGTCAAATTTGTGTTCCAAAAGCAAAATAAATAGCTAATTTTTTTTTTCTTCGCTTAAGAGCCCTGCTGTGTGCTCAAACAGTAGATTGCGATCACACATAGGACATTGCAGTTTTTGGGAGAAATTGGGGGTTCCATTTTGTCCTATTACCTTTTCTGAAAATGATGCATTTTAAGCCAAAACAAAATTTTAGTGGAAACATTTTTCCATCCCAATGTTATAAGCTTTTGAGAAGCCCTTGTGGGTTCAAAATGGTTACTACTCCCCTAGATGAATTTCATAAGGAGTGAAGTTTATAAAATTGGGCAACTTGTGTGGGCTTTTCTGCAGTTTCATCAACTTAAGGGCTCCACATATCAATCGAACGTGACATCCACAGTTCATGTCAGCCACATTATTGCTCCCAAATTCAAGAAGCGCTTTATACACTTTTACGAAGTTCCAATTGTCTGATCTGAAAAAAAAAACACATTCCTTGAGCAGAGACTGTCAGAAATTGTATTACAGAACCATTACCCTGTGTTTCTATCCAAAATATTCAGCCATTCACTAGTATAAGCTATCAGAGTTGAGAGTCATCAGGGGTTCAGCTGCATGCAGCTTCAGAGGGATGGATTGCACATGACTTTCTTCCTTACTTGGGCCTCTTCCTATGAACGAGTCCAATAAAAGCAACAGCAGAAGAAAGCAAAGAAAATAGACAATCCATCTTCTGTCATGAAACTAACAGATTTCCTTGTAATGGGAACAGAAGTTCAATCTATTCTTACACCGAGCTTAGCTCAATGAAAAGGTGAATGAAAACTAATTTAATTGTGTCTGTTTATCAGAATAGTTGGTTCTGCCTAGCAAACAAATAGGGGTGCAAAAATAAAAAATGATCACCAAATTGATTGCTCTATTGAAAGAGAACACCCAAGGCCACAATTACAAAAAACCCAAACACATCAGAAAAATTAAAATATAAAAAGTGTCGGGGTGAAAACAAAACCATAATACAAGCATAAAGAGAAAATTAAAGATGTAGATTATGCTACAGTGAACCATCCAGGGGACTTGTTGGCTTTATTAATCAATATAGATAAAAAAAAGTTAATAAAATGGGCAGAAGCTAGCAGTATGAAACAGATCTTCAAGGCTATATGATGCTGCATTAAGCTAAACTGGTCAATTAATTCTATTCGACAGTATGTAAAATATATTGCATGTCACGTAATTGCAAGGGATAATGGGCACCTACTCTTTTGCTCGATCTAGGGGAAACCTAGGCTATGCCTGTCCCCTCCAGATAGAGGAGATGCCAGGGGTCTCGTACCTTGCTGTACTCATATATAAACTCTTCTGTTCCCTCCCCCCTCCTAGGGAGGTATGGGTCATAATTGTATAGGATAACACAAACCACACAGTCAGGAGTAAACAGACAGGGATAAAAGAAAATTACTATCACACAAATACACTCACAAAACAAATAGAGTGGGAATCTGGGGAGGAATAGGATGGACAAACAAAATGGGTAGAGGATAGAGGATAAAGTTAAAAACACACAAACCAACTCCACGCTGAAATCTCCTGAAAAACACTCCAACCAACTACTCCAAACACTGAACTACCCATTAACCTCCAAACCAGGTAGTGGTAAACTATCACCAGTAGTGATGGGCGCTAAAATTCTGAGGTGCTCGATGCTCGGGTTGAGCACATTGGAATACTCGGGTGCTCGACCCGAGCAAAGAGCCAAATGTAAGTCTATGGGAAACTCGAGCATTTTTCAGACGGCTCCCCCCGGCGGTCTGCAGAGGGCTTAAAAATTGCCCAAATGACATGGGAACAGCATGGGGCATTTCTGACTCCCAGGTCACTGCTGTCAACAATGTTGTCAGAGGTATTACGCCACTTTAACGGACTCACAATAAAACATACAAAAAGGAAACCAAAATGGATTTTCCTGGGAAATATGTTAAGGAACATCCAATCCAGGGCAATGACTTGTATATAAGGCAAAATAAATAACCAAAACAAACAATACTCCTCCATAACTTGGGCTATGTTCACACGTAGCGTTTTTTGATGCATTTTTGCACTTTTGCATTGCTTTCAACCAAGACAAATGCATTCACTGGGAAATGTCATTTTAACTTTTTACAACCTTATCTGGCCATGTGGTGTGTGACACATCATCAGACACTTCCTGTTTTATTTATGATGGAGGGACTCTGAAAGTCATAAAGCCTATTTTTATAGGGCCATCTGACGGCACTTACTATTGTTAAAAAGCCAGTAGTCGGCCCTCACTATTGTTAAAGAGCCATCAGTGGGCTATGCTTTGTTATTCCATTATTAACAAGTGGGTCTCCTATACTGTTATAGCATATGCAGTGACTGCAAGGGCTGCCAAAAATTCGGACGCAACCCAATACCCCTTTGAAGAAACAGAGAGGAGGGTCTCAGTAAAACAAATGCTCCCATTATAAAAGGAACGGGTCTCCTATAGTGGTAATGCCCATGCTGTGACTGCAAGGGCTGACCAAAATTTGGGAAAAACCCCACAAAGAAGTTAAAGACACATAGAGCAGGGCCACAGTAACGACAAATTCCCATTAGAAAGGAGAGGGTCTCCAACAGTGTTGGCCTATGCAGTGAATGCAAGGGCTGACAAAAATTGGGAGGCACTTCAATGCCCCTTGGAAGAGACGTGGAGGAGGGCCTCATAAAAAATGTTCCCATTAGAAAGGAGTGGGTCTCCTATACTTGTAATGCCCATGCACTAAGTGTATGGGCCAACAAACATTTACCCCTGGGGGGGGGGTATTCATAAACATACTGTATAATACAGGCATCATAAACACCCCTTAAAAAAAAATAAAATAAAAAATTATGTGTGTGTAAAATCACAGACCACGGTCACCCTGGTGATATGGTGGTGGAGGATGAGGATGAGGATGAGAAGGAGGAAGACAAGAGCAAATAGCCAAAATCAGAAAGCGTATACCCATGTGTCGGTGTAAAGACGTGCATGGGAATACACCTCCCCAAAAAAAAGACACTGGATTTGAGTTTATGTTACGCTGCTATCATTCGATGGTGTTGAGAAGTCTGGCCCAATCCAGCCCTTGTTCATTTTTGTAAGAGTCAGCCTGTCAGCATTTTCAGCTGACAGGCGGATGCGCTTTTCAGTTATAATTCCACCAGCGGCACTAAAAACCCGCTCTCATAAAACGCTGGTGGCAGGGCAGACCAGGAGAGAGCCAGTTCATTCCACGTATCCAGCTTGGATACCCAATAATTATAAGGCACAGAGGAATCACGGAGGACGTTGGTACGGTCGACAAGGTATTACCTCAGCATCTTCCCAAACTTTGCACTCTTTGTGAGAGAGTACCCCGCGCCTCAGGACTTGTGCGATGGGAGGGGCTGAGAAAATTCTCCCAGAATTTTAACAGTGTTCCCCTGCCTCTGCTGGATTTAAGTTGTGTCTCTCTCGCCTGTACTCCTTGGTTGTCCAACAAACTGACCTCTGCCGCCAGAGTTTTCAGATGGGAATTTTTTTTAATAGTTCCGCAACAAGGGCCTTCTGGTACTGCCCCATTTTCGTATACCTGTCCGCCTCAGGAATAAGAGATATAAAGTTCTCCTTGTAGCGTGGGTCTAGAAGTGTCACCAACCAGTAATGGCTGAAACCCAAAATTTTGAGAATGCGAGGGTCATGGGAAAGGCAGCGTAAAATAAACTCAGCCATGCGTGCCAGACTACTAACAGGCAAGACTTCCATGTCCTCACTAAGAGGATGACTGACCATGCTCTCCTCCTCCTCTCGGTCCTCTGGCCATCCACGCTGAACAGACGGTATGACAGTTGTGCAGGTACTACTGTCTTTAGCGCATGAAACTATCTCCTGTTCTTCCTCCTCCTCATTGTCACTCAATCCACGTTGGGATGAAATGAGGCTGGGCTGTGTGTAATCACCCTGTGTGGTTCCTTGCTCCATCTCATCGTGCTCAGCCTGCAATGCATCCTCTTTGATTGTGAGCAGAGAGAATTTCAGAAGACAGAGAAGCAGGATGGTGACGCTAATTATGGCGTTATCGCCGCTCATCATCTTGGTGGAGTCCTCAAAGTTTTGGAGGATGGTATATATGTCTGACATCCATGTCCACTCCTGAGGTCTTATGTGTGGAGGCTGAACTGAATACCGACGGCCTTGTTGATGCTGGTACGCAACAACTGCCCTCTTCTGCTCACAAATCCTTCCCAACATCTGCAGTGTAGAGTTCCAACGCGTGGGGACATCACACACCAGTCTGTGAGCCGGAAGTTGCAAACGCTGCTGAACGGCAAGGGTGGCGGAAGCTGTAGCTGACTTTCTAAAATGGGCACACAGGCGGCGTACTTTAACAAGCAGATCCGGCAGCTCCAGGTAGGATTTGAGAAACCGCTGAACCATCAGGTTAAGCACATGGGCCAGGCATGGTACGTGTGTGACCTAGCCTCGCCTCAGAGCAGCCACCAGGTTGCGGCCATTGTCACACATGACCATGCCTGGCTGTAGGTTCAGCGGTGTGAGCCACAGATCTGCTTGCTCTTTCAGAGCTGTCCACAACTCTTCAGCATTGTGCGGTTTGTCACCCAAGCATATTAGCTTCAGCGCAGCCTATTGCCGCTTGGCCGATGCAGTGCTGCAGTGCTTCCAGCTAGTGACTGATGTGGTCATTTCAGAGATGGAGGCTGAAGAGGAGGAGGAGGTGCAAGTGCTGTAGACTGTGGGGGCAACCCTGATTGACCTAGGGCCCGCAATCCTTGGCGTCGGGAGGACGTGTTCCGTCCCAAGGTCCGACTGGGTCCCGGCTTCCACTATGTTAACCCAGTGTGCCGTAAGCGAGATGTACCGTCCCTGCCCACAAGCACTTGTACACGTGTCTGTGGTTAGGTTGACTTTCCCGGTAACTGCGTTGTTGAGGGCACGGCTAATGTTTTGGGACCTGGTGTGCGGGAACGGCACACCGGGAGAAATCGTTGCGGCTGGGGACAGAGTACCGAGGGACGGCCGCCGCCATCAGGTTGCGGAATGCTTCCGTCTCCACGAGCCTAAAAGGCAACATTTCGAGCGCAAGCTGTCGTGAAATGTGGGAATGTAGTAGTGTGGCCTGTGGGGTGTTGGCTGCGTATTTGTGCTTGCGTTCCAAGGACTGGGGTATGGACAACTGAACGCTGCGCTGGGACAAGGACGTGGACTTGCTTCCTGATGCTGCTATTTGAGAGTGTGCAATGACAGGTGCAAGGCAGGAGGCATCTTCGCATGCACCATGGACAGGAGATTGGCTTGCATGCACAACAGCGGAAGAAGCAGTGGTGCCACCCGCAGACCCTGACCCTGGGGTTTGGCCCACAAAGTTGGGTGCTTTGCTGCCATGTGCCTGATCATGCTGGTGGTGGTCAGGCTGGTCGTTTTGCCACCCCTGCTGATGCTAGCCTGGCAGGTGGTACAAATGGCCTTTTTGGGTTATCAGCAGAGTCTTTAAAAAACAACCAGACTCGGGAAGACCTTACATTTGTACTGGCAACTTCCTTCGAGTTGGTGTTACGGGGAATGGTTGCCTGCCTTCTGTCTGCGGCCACCACACTGCTTCTTCCTGCCTGTTGTGGTACTCTGCCTCCCTCCCCCTGTGTGCTGCTGTCCTCGCTCTGCATGTCCTCCTGCCAGGTTGGGTCAGTTACTATATCATCCACCACCTCGTCTTCCATTTCCGCACCCTGGTCCTCCTCCTGACTTTCTGGCAATTGTGTCTCATCATCGTCCACCTCTTGTTACACTTTCCCACCATCGCCTTCGTGTAACTGTGGCTGCTCAAATATTTGGGCATCGCTACATGTGATCTCCTCTTGCCCCACTTCAAGTGGACCGGGCGAGAGGCCCGAATCTATAAATGAAAAAGTGAACAGCTCTTCAGAGTGTCCAAGTGTGGGATCAGTTGTCTCTAGGCACTCGGCATGGTGGGAGGAAGGAGGTTCAGGGTGAGGAATATGCGGTCCAGACTCACAGCTTCTGAGACTTGACCGTGTGGAAGACAAGGTGGTGGTGGCTAAGTGACTGGAAGAATTATCTGCTATCCAACAAATAACCTTTTCACACTGTTCTGTGTTCAATAGTGGTGTTCCGCGGTCCCCTATTAATTGGGACAGGAAAGTCGAGCGAGAAGATGTGGGTGTTTGTCGTGGCACAATTTCAGCTTGCCCATGGCCTCGGCCTCTGCATGCACCATCACGTCCAGTTCCCTGTCCCTTGCCCATTTTAAATGGAGGACATTATCTTCCACGCTCACTACAAATGACTGAGTTTGGAGCGAACTTATATGTGATCCCTGTGTGACGGAGAACCCACAGTTTTAAATACCTGGCCTGTAGGTAACCATTTTGAACAGCAAACTTGTGTCAATTGCTTCACTGACACAATGAAACAAAATTTTTAATGGAGGTCAGAAATGGCAGTATTTTCTGAAAACGTATATGTGATCCGTGTGATGGAGAAAACAGTTTTAAGGCTATGTGCCCACGATGCAGAAATGAAGCAGAAAATTTCTGCAGCATTTCTTCATCTCCCTGGCAGAAAAAAACGCATGCAGATTGTGCATGCGTTTTTCCTGCAGAATACATGCGGATCCACATGCGTTTCCGCATGCAGATTGACAAGCACTTTCCAGGCGATAGCATCACTTGGAAAGTGCTTGACAACTAGGTCACACTATATAAATCCATGCAAACAGCAGGGATTTATACAGTGTGAACCGTAAAAATTAAAACAAATAAAGCTATACTCACCCCCGAGGCCCCGGCGTGGCTGCAGCGCTCGTTCCTGTCTGGTTCCCGGCTGCCGGCATATCGCGAGCGGTGAAGGGCCTGCGGTCACATGACTGACGTCACCGCAGGTCCTCAAGCGATGCCGGCATTCAGAGAGAAGCCGCCGGACAGGTGAATATAACTTTATTTGTTAATTTATTCTTTTTTTACAGGTACAATGGTACCCAGGTCTGGATGAGAGTCTTCTCTCCTCCAGAACTGGGTACCATCCGCACATAGAGACGCATAGAAGCCGCTTTTCAAGGCAAGTCAATGGCGGGAGTTCCGCTGCGCTTCCGCAAAATTAAATGACATGCTGCGGATTTTTGTACGCAGCATAAACGCTGCGGAAAAATCCGCAGCATGTGCATAGAACATGCGGAATCCCCTTGGGGACCATGGGGTGCGGATTACCTAGCGTTTCACAAGCGTTTATGCTGCGGAAATTCCGCAGCATAAACGCTTGAAAAACGCTACGTGGGCACCCAGCCTAAATAGCTGGATTTTTAGCACTGTAATATGGAAAGGACCTGGCTGTATTCTGTAGTGCCAAAAAGCAAATGGCGCAGAAAAAATGGAGTTCTCTGGATTGCTTTTTAAGCAAATAATGAGGATTAAGATCCAAAGAAAAGTATTCCTGGCCCCTGAGACTTGGACCTTTGTATAGAAATATCTAACAGCAGCAGCCGACAGAACTGGAATGCAGGCTCTTGTGCTATGTGCACTGCAGTCTGCTATATACACTGCCTGCCTGCCAATATACACTGCCTGCCTGATATCTCTGCAGATGGATTAGTCCTCAGAAGGGCTGGTTTGTTGAGATGGATGTGTGTCGCTAATATAGTTTGTTTCTAGTTAGTGTAGGTATACCAAGCAAATCTCTCCCTAGCCCAGCAGCACCTCTCCCTACACTGTCTGATCCGGAGTGACTGTGATGAGCATGGCAGCGCCAGGTCTGATATAGACCTGATGATGCTGTGCGGCCAGCCAATCACTGTAATGCCATAACCAACATGGCTACGGCATTACAGTGAGTGGCAAGCAATCCCTGCATCTTAGAGCGCCAAACATGCAGGGAAGAGACCCGAGTTCCCGCCGAGCAGCCCCGGAAATACTCGGCAAGCGCCGAACATCTTGAGCAGTGAGATGCTCGGGTGAGCACCGAGCAGTAGCGAGCATGCTCCCTCATCACTAATCACCAGCAAGTCCCCAGTGCAATGGTTGAGTATATATACCAAAAAGGAGTGGCCAACACAGAACAGCTGAGACAATTCTGGATGAAGAGCTCCAAGGACAAACAGAACTAATTAACACTTGCAACAACAGAGCATCTGGACTGCTTAAAGGAAGGTGAAGCAGATCTAATGCTTAAAGAAACTGTCCAAAATTAGAAAAATATTACTTTTTATATTTCAAAAAGACCCCATATTCCCTTCAGTAGAGGCTGGCTGCATTAACAAACAACTCATGAATAAGAGGGTGCACTCTTACAGTATGGAAGTAGCCAAGTTAGTATAATTGTCACGCTCGACAATGGTGCATGTGATTAGTGGACCCACTGTGCCACGGAGTTAGGCCTGCCTAGGAGGGGGCATTGCCAAATGGCTGCCTGGTATTTACTGGAGCACCTGATGGTGGAGTCAGGCTTGAGCTGCAGGTAGCAGTCAGGTACCACTACTAGGCAGTCCCGAGCACCACAGCTGCCAATCCCAGGGGTCGGGTACGCTGGACGAGGACACAGAAATGAGTCACTGACAGGAAGAATTTGGAGCCTGATTGACAGTATGGACAACATGGACTTCGGGGATAGGTTCTCGTTCAGACACGCAGGTCTCGGAAAATCGTTCAGGTAACGCCAACGTTCTTACAGGTTTCAGATACCGCCGGAGTGGCTTCAGAGTCACATATAAACTACACAGGACTACAGGGACAGTACAGGATAGGGAAATAACTATATTAAACTAAGGTAGGGGGACAAGTCAACATATAGTTTTTTAGCAGTAGTGTGTGCGTGCGCACGCAACTGTAGGGATTGCTCAGGCACCACTATTGGGAAGGGTGCCTTTTATACAAGATGTTTCCCAGTCGGCGTACAAAGGAGGAGACAGAGGCACGAGAATGCTGCTTCTCTAACAGAATAGAAAGATGAATTAGTGGACAGGCATGGAGGGAGGAGGGGAATCATGCGGGTCGCCGGCAATGGGTATTACAATAATCCTGTGTAAACCATTTAGGCCATTTTGTAGAAGAAAAAATAAACATCAATAATTACATCTCAGAGCTAAATTGAAATATTGCAATCATGTAAAATTTAGAAGCCATAAAAGGTTTAGGTCCAAATCAATGCCTCAGTATCCCACAATATAAAGTGCTTAGTACCCTTCATCTCCAGCACTCTGCCTCATACCTTTTATATGTTATACCCTGCATGTTAGTGGATACTCTTTTGCATCTTTTTATCTCTAGCACATATGCACTTTATGCGTACCCCTCTCTGAGCTTTATACTTTGGATCTATAATAGGTACACTGACTCATATTTTTGATACGGAGTACGAGTTCCACCTTTGTGGGATGAGTTGGTATCACTGGTTACGTGTGTGCGTGTGTGTGTGTGTGTGTGTGTGTGTGTGTGTGTGTGTGTGTGTGTGTGTGTGTGTGTGTGTGTGTGTGTGTGTGTGTATATAATTTTAGAGTGATATAATAAAGATTGATAATGTGATTATGATGGCTTAAGCTTCTATATTTTTGTAGGTTTATATTGATTGAAGTGCCATTTAATCAAAGGGCCCGATCTTAGGTTTATCATGTAAAATTTATATTGATTCTTTTAAAATTTTGACAGTCCAGTGAAAATTCAAACAACTTGAGCTGAATGTGGCACTAGCCTAGGTAATGCTTTCCCCATTGTTCTTTGGTAGCATGAGGAATTTGACTTAATAATTGATCAGTCTTACAAAGTTATGAATTTTTAATATACTTCATTACCCTATTTTGCAGCCTTCTCTCCCAAACAACATACTACAGTGCTGTTTAAAACTGTCAAGTGCCTTAAGAATTCACTTTTAACTGCTGCTCATCAAGAATCTGTACTCCATTTACAAAAAGAGTACAGGAGTTTCCCTTTCGGAGTATGGAGATGGGAGCAGAGTTCCCAGTCAGGGAAATTTAGGGCATTTTAGACCCAAACATTGTTTGTTGTTTAATCTGAAGGACCAGGTTTGAGTCTGAAAATCCCAATTAAATTGCATTTTAACAAAACAAGTACAGTTCTCACTAGTCTCCTCGGGAAATAATGCCTTAACAGGATCCATTGTTTCTCATTTTTGATTACATAAACCAAGAAACGGAGACACACACTGAAGTCCTCAATTTCATCTAATGCCCCAATCAAATGGTCTTGTAGACATTTGGCATAGTAGAAAAGGATCCATCTAATTTGGATAGCTACTGAATTCAGACAGTTTTAGCTTGATAAAATGTCGCCAAAGATTGTATTGATCCGAGCTGCAAGAGAAGAAATTGGAGACAAAGTGGACCACTCCTGGGAGAATATCTCTCTCTTGTCTTACGAAACAGAAGATACCATGAAAAGTATGTTTTTTGTTGTTTATTTTTTTAAATAAACTTTAAAGCTTTATCTAGGTGATGTGGACTGTAGGTAAATAATGCAGATTCAATTTCAGCAGGAGGGAAGCAAGATTAACAGATTAACAACAAAAGAAGTGTAAAGACCAAGGACAAAAACCATCAAGTCATTTTTTTTTTTTTTTTTTTTTTAAATCGAAAAAAAGTACCATAAAATAGAAACTAGATTCATATCTGGTCAGGATCGGCCATGTCCATAATCCCTATATGGTGCATGGTGAGATTGTATTCAGTCTATTATATGTAAAATGAATGCAGAATTTGTTCAGAATTTCAAAATACTATTTGTTAATGCATCTGGACAAGGTATTACTTCTAACTGTCAGCATTTAGCTTCTCTTTCTTCCAGAAATCTGAGCCTGACTGGCTTCCAGCTGATTGTTTACTACAGTGCAGAGTTTTTCTTCTCAGACACCAGACTACAGACCCTGTAGACAATTCCTGGAACAAGGATATGCTTTCAAGTTTCTAATTAAACAGCTGCATGTAGACAACGCAACGCACCTAGATGTTCACGGATGGTCAAATTACACAGGAAACAACTAAAGAGATACTCAATTTTTAAAACCCTCGAATCCAGGCTTATGTCCAGACATGAGATCAGACACTACAAAAGATTTTGAGCCCAATTTTAGTTACTTGTTGTGAGACTGATTAGCAAAAGAACATGAGCTGTACAATTTTTCATTATTTAGTAACTAGAGTGAATGTTAAAGCTCATGTTGCCATATTATAGTTCTGTAAAATTATCACAATATTTTAAGATTTTATACTGAAAATCTGCAGCAATTCACATTGCTTTATAGGCAACTGTGTGTCAGAGTTCCTGTAAGAAGCCAGTAGTGTGTATTATTATAGGGCCATTGATTCCATGGCACTTTACTTGTTTAAAAGGGGTATACATAACAAACAACTAGTACAATAATTTGAACAAAAACTGAGTCAGCAATTGGTACAGGAGGAGAGAGAGGACCCTGCCCGCGAGGGCTCACAATTTACAAGGGATGCGTGAGGATACAGTAGGTCATGCAGCGGTATGGTGGAGCGAGGGTTACTGCAGGCTTTAGGCTTGTTGGAAGAGGTGGGTCTTCAGGTTCCTGCTGAAGATTTCCACGGTAAGCGAGTGTCTGATGTGTTGGGGTAGAGAGTTCTAGAGTAGAGAGGATGCACGGGAGAAATCTTGTATGCAATTGTGGGAGGAGGAGATAAGAGGGGAGTAGAGCAGGAGATCTTGTGAGGATCAGAGGTTGCGTGCAGGTATGTACCGGGAGACTAGGTCACAGATGTATGGAGGAGACAGGTTGTGGATGGCTTTATATGCCATGGTTAGGGTTTTGAACTGGAGTCTCTGTCAATCCCTTCACTGGCTCCCCATTGCCAAGAGAGGAGAGGCTGGGGAATAGCGGGGGGACAGGTGGATTAGTCGGGCAGCAGAGTTTAGGATAGATTGCAGGGGTGCGAGAGTGTTAGAAGGGAGGCCACAGAGCAGGAGGTTGCAGTAGTTGAGGCGAGAGATGATGAGGGCGTGCACTAGTGTTTTTTGCAGATTCATGGTTGAGGAATGTGCGGATCCAGGAGATCATTTTTTAGCTGGAGTCAGCAGGAAGTGGAAAGGGCTTGGATATGAGGTTTGAAGGAGAGATCAGAGTCAAGGGTTACCCCGAGGCAGCGAGCTTGCGGGACTGGGGAGAGTGGACAGCCAATGACTGATAGATAGGTCAGATGGGTGGGGGGGGGGGGGGTTGAGCGAGATGGTGGAAAGATGATGAATTCAGTTTTATCAATATTAAGTTTTAGGAATCTAGCAGAGAAGAAAGATGAAAAAGTGGAGCGGCATTGTGGGATTCTGGTTAGGAAAGAGGTGATATCAGGTCCAGAGAGGTAGATCTGTGTTGTAAGCATAGAGGTGATACTGAAAGCCGTGAGACTATGAGTTGTCCCAGGCCGAAGGTGTAGATGGAGGATAAGAGCATGGGGTCCTAGAACTGAGCCTTGGGGGACACTGACAGATAAGGGGCTATATGAAAAGGTGGTGGTGTGAGTGGGAGATGCTGAATGTCCGGTCTGTTAGGTATGAGGAGATCCAAGATAGGGTCAAGTCTGTGATGCGAGGGGTGAGAGAGTCTGTAGTAAGAGTGAATGGTCTACTGTGTTGAAGGCAGATGACAGGTCCAGAAGGAGGACAGAGTTGTGTCGCTTGGATTTGGTGGTTAGTAGGTCGTTGATGACTTTAGTCAGGGCAGTTTCAGTAGAATGGTGCGGTCGGAAGATAAATTGGAGGCGGTCAGAGAGGGAGCAGGAGGACAGGTGGGAGGACAGCTCAAGATGGACATGTTGTTCCAGTAGTTTTGAGGCATAGGGGAGAAGTGATATGGGGCAATAGCTATATAGAGGATAGGTCAAGCAGGGCTGTGGAGTCGGTAAGACAAACCTGCGACTCCCTCATACATGGCTCATGTTTAAGTGATAAATTTACTGTAGCACAGATTCATCTCAGCTAAAAGTCTAGACCCTTAGGATCAGGAATAGGACATTTCATAACTTTCCCAAGTTCTTATGAAATAATATTCCCCACAAACTGCATTTAACTACTGTACCCAATTTATTATATATTTTAGGAGTAGGAGTTGGCCCATTTTATACAGACTCCGACTGACTCCACAGCCCTGGGGTCAAGGGATTGCTTTTTGAGGATGGGTGTGATCGAGGCATGTTAGAAGCATGAGGAGAAGACACCAGTTGTCAGTGAAAGGTTGAACAGGTGGGTTAGGGCTGGAATGAAGACTGCAGTAAGGTTAAGGATGAGGTGGGACGGGATTGGATCAAGTTCACAAGTGGTAAGATGTGACTTGGAGAGTAAAGCGGAAAGTTGATCTTGAGTAGTTGTGTGGAGGGACTGTGGTGACTTATGGCAAATGGTTTGCCTTATGTTGTCAATCTTCTGCTTGAAGAATGAGGCAAAGTCTTCAGCTGAGATGAGTGGAGAGGGAGGGGGAGCTGGGGGATGGAGGAGAGAATTGAAAGTACTGAATAGCTGTTTAGGGCTGTGAGACAGAGTGGATATGAGAGATGAAAAGTATGTTTGTTTTGCTCCATTGAGTGTGGACCTGAAAATAGCGAGGGCTTGTTTGAATGCGATGAAGTGTTCGTTGGAGTGGGACCTTTTCCCATCTCCGTTCAGAAGCCGTCTCAGTTCTTCAGTCAGGCTGGTGTGCCAGGGTTGCCTGTTGATTGTGCGAGTTTTGGTATGTGTGAGGGGGGCAACCGATTCAAGAGCTGCAGCTGTTGTGGTGCTATATAAGGCGGCAGCAGCATCTGCATTGTGTAAAGTAACTTATGTCTGTAAGACGGAGGAGGGATTCAGACAGTGAGCGTAGGTCGAAGTGTTTGAGAATTCTGCGAGGGTGTGCAAGTTTCTGAATGGGGGATTGTGGACCAGGAGAGGAGAGGGGAGAGAATGTGAGTAAGTTGTGGTCAGAAAGAGGGAAAGGAGAGTTAGAAAGGTTGGATAGGGAACAGAAGCGGGTGAAGATGAGGTCCAGTGTGTGGCCATCTTTGTGAGTGAGGGCTGAAGACCGCTGAGCAAGGCCAAAAGGAGGTAGTGAGGGATAGAAGCTTAGAGACAAATGAGTGGGAAGTGTCAATGGGGATGTTGAAACAGCCCATGAAGATAGTGGGGATGTCAGTGGAAAGGAAGTGAAGTAGCCAGGTGGTGAAGTGGTCTAAGAAAGTGGTGGCTGGCCCTGGGGGGTGGGGGTGTGGGAAAGTTGGAAGCCGTCATACGAAAGTGCAGCTGGAGAGGATGTGTCAGTGGGGGTGAGCCAGGTTTCGGTGATGGCGAGGAAGGAAAGTTTGTTAATGATGAAAAGATCATAGATGTACGAAAGTTTGTTGCAGACGGAGAGAGCATTCCATAGAGCTCCTGTTAGTGGTACTGGGGAAGTGGGGTTGGGCAGATGGGTATAAGGTTAGAGATGTTGCAGAAATGTGTGCTAGATATAGGATGAAAGGTAGACATGACTGTGGGGATGTGGAGACATATCGCGAGCAGTGAGGAGGAGTAGAGAAAGTGTTAGAAGGTGGGAGCAGGAGAGGGCATGAGGTGGCTGTTTGTGTTAAGAGATGAAGAATTGTGTGTTAAGGAATAGTTCTGAGGAGGTGAGGTGGATGGGGAGGATGGAGGAAGAGATGACCAGTTCCTTACTAGGTGTAGGGATTTGGGGGGGGTTCATAGAAAGTGAAGGATTATAGAGGAGAGTGTGAAATAAACAAGAACATTGTTTACTGTAACTGAGTATCCAGTTACCTTCAGTTCCAATTCAGGTCTAATTAAGGGCTGTACACTTCTATGCTACGCTGGCAGATGACGTCCTGCAGACGTAGACCTCACATATATGCAGGTGCATCGTACAAAATTAGAATATCATCAAAAAGTTAATTTATTTCAGTTCTTCAATACAAAAAGTAAAACTCAGAGTTATTACAAAACAGAGTGATCTATTTCAAGTGTTTATTTCTGTTAATGATGATTATGGCTTACAGCCAATGAAAACACAAAAGTCATTATCTCAGCAAATTAGAATAATTTATAACAGCTTGAAAAAGGTTTTTAAAAATAAGAAATGTTGTCCTACTGAAATGTATGTTCAGTAAATGCTCTCAATACTTGGTTGGGGCTCCTTTTGCATCAATTACTGCATCACTATGGCGTGGCATGGAGGCGATCAGCCTGTGGCACTGCTGAGGTGTTATGGAAGCCCAGGTTGCTTTCAGCTCGTCTGCATTGTTAGGTCTGGTGTCGCATCTTCCTCTTGACAATACCACAGATTCTCCATGGGGTTAAGGTCAGACGAGTTTGCTGGCCAATCAAGCACAGTGATACTGTTATTACACCAGGTGCCAAGTCCTGCTGGAGAATTAAATTTCCATCTCCAAAAAGCTTGTCAGCAGAGGGAAGCATTAAGTGCTCTAAAATTTCCTGGTAGACGGCTGAGGGGACTTTGGTCTTGATAAAACACAGTGGATCTACACCACCAGATGACATGGCTCCCCAAACCATCACTGATTGTGGAAACTTCACACTAGACCTCAAGCAGCTTGGATTATGGCCTCTCCACTCTTCCTCCAGACTCTGGGACCTTGATTTCCAAATGAAATGCAAAATTTACTTCCATCTGAAAACACCTTGGACCACTGAGCAACGGCCCAGGTCTTTTTCTCCTTGGCCCAGGTAAGACTGTTGTGGCGTTGTCTATTGGTCATGAGTGGCGTGACACAAGGAATGCGACACTTGTAGCCCATGTCCTGGATACGTCTGTGTGTGGTCGCTCTTGAAGCCATGACTCCAGCAGCAGTCCATCCCTTGTGAATCTCGCCCAAATTTTTGAATGGCCTTTTCTTAATACTTTCAAGTCTGCGGTTATATCGGTTTCTTGTGCACCTTTTTTTTTACCACACTTCTTCCTTCCACTCAACTTTCCATTAATATGCTTGGATACAGCACTCTGAACAGCCAGCTTCTTTAGCAATGACCTTTTGTGGTTTACCCTTCTTGTGGAGTGTGTCAATGACTGCCTTCTGGACATCTGTCAAGTCAGCAGTCTTGTGGAGACTACTGAAACAGACTTAAGGACCTTTTTAAACGCTTTAGAAGTCTTTGCAGGTGTTTTTTGTTAATTATTCTAGTTTACTGAGATAGTGACTTTTGTGTTTTCATTGGCTGTAAGCCATAATCATCAACATTAACAGAAATAAACACTTGAAATAGATCACTGTTTGTAATGACTCTATATAATATATAAGTTTCACTTTTTGTATAGAAGAAGTGAACTAAATTAACATTTTGATGATATTCTAATTTTGTGAGAAGCATTTGTATTTGCTACAAAGTGCAGGCAGCTGTTAAACAGAGGGGAGTGGTCTCCGATCATCTATATCAGATCATTAACAATGAGCCAGATGGAGGATTTTTAAGCCAGAGTAAACAAGGAGGTCTAAATACAACAGTGAGTAGGTGAAAGACATACAGAGAATAATGCCAGTAAAGGTAGGGAGAAGTCACAGCATGAGGAAAGTTGGGTTGCATACCAGAGAATAATGGTATGGTATGGTAGACTCACGTGAAGTGGGTCCCTGCAATATCTACTTTTAGATCTGATTTTTAATAAATCAGACAAATAAAAAATACTAGCATGCGCTAGAAGATGCTATATTATGGAGAGTCATTTATAGAGGAGATCATTTGACTAAAGGGTTTGTCCTACTCCACATCAGGTTGTGAATGAGGAAGGTGCTGATACCTGAAGTGATGGGTGCATGACCAGCAGGGGCTATGCACTTGTCCTATTCATTAAAATCAGATAGGGGTACTATACCCGCCAAACACTAATGAGTAGCAGCAGGTATCAGTAGACATGATGTCACTTGCCCCGCTCACCTCCTGATGTGGAAGCAAAGGAACAAATGCTTTAAAGAGACTAAATTTCCATATTTGCCAGTTATCACTTATACACAAGATATAACTAACTGATCTAGGGTCCAACCCAAATTGTACTTCGCTGTCTCTGGAAGTCCCATAGACGAGTGTTCCCCAACTCCAGTCCTCAAGGCCCACAAAAAGGTCATGTCTTCAGGATTTCCTTACTATTACACAGGTTGGTGGAATTATTGCCTGTGCAGGTGATGCAATTATCACCTGGGCAATACTAAGGAAATCCTGAAGACATGACCTGTTGGTGGGCCTTAAGGACTGGAGTTGGGGGAACCCTGGAATAGACAATAAATGGAACAGAGGTCAAGCATGCAAATCTCTACACCATTCAAGAGACGGCTGTGTAGAGCCCAGTTATCAGCACCTCTGAGGATCCCAGCAGACCTCAGCTATCAGAAGTTTAATAAAGTGCTATACATAGCTATAGCTTATATGGTAGTATACAGGACTTCCCTACACTAATCAGTCATGCAAATGAGACCTTATCGGCTGCATTATATTGCAAATCAACTTATTTGAGATGCAAGGTAATAAGGTCTGTATTCCCAAACACAGCATAGGCCTGTTGGAGAAAATAACTCCCTACTGCACAGTGGCAGTCTTCCCATTCCAAAAAACAAAAAGTAGTAGAAAAGATTTAGTAACACTTTTCAAAAGAACATTCTGCACCTCAGGTAAAATTTATTTGCAGCAGCTGGATGATATTTCTTAAAAAAAAAAAAATAAATAAAAATATCCATCTGAAGCAGTCCACAGCGAGTGTGGAGTAGCAGCCGGGGGACTCAGAATGAGGGTAGGCCTCACTCAGCCTCTTTACAGTAGGTCCAGTCAATGGGCAGCACGGTGGCACATTGTTTCTTTGCAGCAATGGGGTCCTGGATTCAAATATCACTAAGAATTATTTGTGGGCATCAGTGCCAGAGTCACCTGCACCAAAGCTCTACAATGCAATGACTGAGGCAAGTCTCAACCTGATGGCCTGGGCAGTAGGTAAATATATTACATTCAATATAGGCAGGAGGTCGCAATCAGTAGAAGTCAGGCTGTGTGCCCACGATGCGTTTTTTAAGCGTTTCCACAGCGGCAAAAACGCTGCAGAAACGCTTAAAAAATGCATGGTAGAAGGCCTGCCATGTTCCCCAATGATAATCCGCAAGTGCTGTGCACATGCTGCGGAAATTTCCGCTGCGGATTATCATTGCGGAAAAATCCGCAGCACTACCAATTATTTTGCGGAAGCGCTGAGCTTTCGCCGCCATTGACTTGCATTGGAACGCATGTAATCCGCATCACTGGATCTGTACATGCGGAATCCATGCGTTTCAATGTGCGGATGGTACCCGGGTGTGGAGGAGAGGAGACTCTCCTCCGGACCCGGGTACCATAGAACCTGTAAAAAAAATATATATATATACATATATATTATACTTACCTTCTGATGGCCCGCGGTCTCCTTGTCTTCGCTTGCCGGCAGCTCGCGGTGGACTGAAGGACCTGCGGTGACGTCACTTAGTCATGTGACGGCAGGTCCTTCAGTGTAGTATACCGCGAGTTGCCGGCAAGCCAGGACAGAGCGAAGCAAAACTCCGGGAGCCATCGGAAGGGAAGTATATATTTATTTTTTTACATTCTTTGGGGGTCACACTATATAAATACATGCCGTTTGCATGGATTTATATAGTGTGACCAAGTTGTCAAGCACTTTACAAGTGATGCTAAAATCGCTTGGAAAGCGCTTGTCAACCCGCATGCGGAAATGCATGTGAAGAACGCTTCACATCCGCATGTACCTGGCAGGAAAAACGCATGTGACGCGCCCCCGGGCCTGTGTCGCGCTGCGTTGCGCACGCGGGAGCTTACCCGGAGCCGGATCTCTTGAGGGTTGTAGTCTCGTGGCGGTGACCCGGTCCGTGCCCAGGGAGTCAAACTGAGCGGCGATGTAACAGCGGTAGATGCAGGACGACTACGCCACCCGTTGAATGCAGCTATGGAGCTGCCGCTGCAGGACAGTCCGCTGAGGCCGGTGGATGGATGGTGCAGCGTAGATGGTATAACCCCCAACGGGAGGGGTATGGCCTCAGGGCAGCAGATGTGGATGATGGGGGTAGCAGGAACCACTCAGAGACGGTGCGGTGTAATTCAGGGTCTTTACTGGTAACAACGATAGACCCTCCCGGAGTACTTGCTAGTGAACGGGGCCTGGTCAGTCCTTGAGCAGATGGGATCTCCCCTGGCCAGGCGGAGTTGTAGGCCTCCCAAACTGACTGTACTCTTCTGGCTACCTTGCTAGAAGCGGATATAAGTAGCCCACGTCCCTGAGTGTACCGTGTGGTGCTCACCCGTATGGCCGGTGACTCGGGGCCTTCTAATGGCTTCCGCTCCACGATGGCGGTGCTGGTCCCACGCGAGTGACCGTGCCTTCGGGTTTCTGGGCCTGAGGACCTGAAATCCCCTGCCGGTCGGCTTCTGCTGCTGGGTAAGAGTTAGTCCCCACAGCCTCGGACGCCGGGTCCGGTAAGAAAGCTTCTCAGTCAGGGCGAGCTCTGCAGCTGCCAGCCCCTGACTCGTAGTAGTATTGCTTCTGCTGTTTCTTGTCTCTACTCTCCTTGACTGCTAACCCTGCTTCAGCCCCGGGTTTATATAGGGGAAGTTCTTCCCCTCCCAAGACTGGGCAGGAGGTGTGGCATGCACAGGATCCCTGACCAAAGGACCTCCCACCTGCTCTCAGACATAACATTACATTACTGTGGAAACCAGACCCCTGGGGTGCCACATTCCCCCCTAGTAAAATTTAGTACTCCGGGACTAAACACATTTTAGAAAAACATAACAAGATATAACAATAACAATACAATAAGAAACACATAAAGGTGGTCACGGCAAGTCTTTGAAGAAAGCAAGGTGTCCATTTCACCAAAACAGGGAGACGTAACCAGGTAGGGGTCTGTCCTACCCCGAGTCCTTAACAGTCTCTAGTCCATCCTGGGTTACGCTCCAACTAATTGTACAAGGATTCCCGGTAGATCCACCAAGGATTCCTAAAAATAACTGGAAACACAAAATTATACACAAGCAACAATACACAGATAAACATAAATAAAACAATTTATACACTTCAAATCCTCCAGCGTGCGGGTAACTGGCCTCTAGTGGCCCTAGTGGACCTACGGAGCTGACTGTCTGGCCCTGAACTACAGGGTGTAGGAGCTGTCAAGGGTAAACTGGGCAGCTGTCTACCGGCTCTTTGTCTCACTAGGGGTACGGCAGGCTCACTATAAGCAGAGGGTTGATCCTCCTGTTCTGCTTGTGTGGAGTCTTCTGCCTCCTGGACCGGCTGTTCTTCCAGCTCTACCTGTTGCTCCGTAGGTGCTTGGGATGCTGGTTGGAGGAAGGTGAGTACGGGTACCACAACTGCACCATTGACTTGAGTCCAAGACCGAGGGAAGTCCCCGAGCACAGTACTAACCATATCTTCCCTTTCCTCTACGGGTCGATGGTCTTCTTGTTCCTCTTCAGGGTTCCTCAGTTGTTCGGGACACTTCTTCAGGTGGTCCCGGGATACAATGGCTGTGGTTTCCCCTCCGTCTTTACTGATGGTACAAACCTTCGGGTTCTCGTGGCTTGAGGGCAGTACGGTGTACGGGTCCTTCTCCCACTGGTCGTCCAACTTGTGGAGCCGTCTCTTCCTCTTCAAGACCTGCTCTCCGGGTACCAGGGGAACAGCGGGAGCATACTGGTTGTAAGTTTTCTCTTGTCTTTCCCTAGCCTGACAGAGACTTCGCTCCACGCTCTCCTGTACTCTCCGGTACTGCTGCTGCCTCTCTGTGTCCCAGTCTGTTTCTGGTGAAGTGTCCTCGGGTGTCAGGACTCCCATTTCCAGGTCAAAAGGTAACTTACCAGGTCTTGCCCTCATTAGGTAAGCCGGGGTACAGTTGGTGGAACCTACCGGGATGTGGTTGTATAGGTCCACCAGATCGGGCAACTTCTCAGGCCACAGACTGCGTTCTTCCAGGGGCAACGTTTTCAGAAGATCCATTACCACCTGGTTCATTTTCTCACAAAGTCCATTAGTTTGCGGATGGTAGGGTGTCGTCCTTATCTTCCGGCAGCCATACAGATTGCAGAATTCCTGGAAGACCTCCGCTTCAAAGGCAGGTCCCTGGTCCGTCAGCACTTGGTCCGGGTACCCGTGTGGACGGCAAAAGTGCTGCTGGAAGGCTCTAGCTGCTGTTTGAGCCGTTAAGTCCTTGACGGGGACGACAACCAGAAACCGGGAGTAATGATCCATGATGGTTAACGCGTAGACGTAGCCACTTCTGCTTGGGGTCAGTTTTACATGATCCAAGGCTACCAGTTCCAACGGTTGCCGGGTGACGATGGACTGCAGGGGAGTCTTCTGGCTGGCACGGTCCTTCCTTCTCAGGTTGCACGGGCCACAGTCTCTGCACCACTTCTCGATGGTTCCCCTCATGCCTACCCAGTGGAACCGCTCGCGCAGCAGGAACTCCAGCTTCTTCCACCCGAAGTGTCCAGCTCCGTCGTGGTATGCCTCCATCACCATGGCTGCGTCTCTTCGTGGCACCACTACTTGCCAGAGTAATTCATGCGTCCGGGAGTTAACCATTCTGCGGCACAACTTCCCTTTGTAAAGGAACAGTCGACTCTTCTCTGCCCATAGTTGTTTGGCTTCCTCCAGAGCGTCTGGTTCAAGGCGAGCCTCCGGCCGAGTCAGCATCTCCTTCACCAGTCGGACGGCAGGGTCGCTGTCTTGCGTTTCCGCCCAGTTGTAGTGGGGTAAGGGGTTCAACGTAGCAGCCTGCTTACTCCTTACCCGGTGGGAATACTGGATAGTCCCATGACGGTGGAACGCAGGGAGTTCCACTTCTTCCAGTCCCTCCGGATCTTCTCCTCCGTCCGGCAGGTTGGGCATCCTGGACAGGGCGTCCGCGTTGGTATTGGAGCGTCCTGCCCGGTATTTGATTGTGAACTCGTAGTTGGACAGACGGGCCATCCACCTCTGCTCCAGGGCACCGAGTCTTGCCGTGTCCAGGTGTGTCAACGGGTTGTTATCCGTGTACACGGTGAACCGGGAAGAAGCGAGGTAATGCTTAAAGCGCTCGGTGACTGCCCATACTACGGCCAGGAACTCTAACTTAAATGAGCTGTAATTCTCGGGGTTCCTTTCGGTGGGTCGCAGTTTTCGGCTGGCGTAGGCGATTACTCGTTCCTTCCCCTGCTGGATCTGGGACAGTACGGCTCCTAGCCCGATGTTACTGGCGTCGGTGTAGAGGATAAAGGGCTGGCTATAATCCGGGTACGCCAGGATTTCGTCCCCCGTGAGGGCCATCTTCAGCTGGCGGAAGGACTCTTCTTCCAGCTCCTCCCATTTGAAGGGCGGCTTCTGGTTCTTGGCCTTCCGGGACTGGCCTATTAGGAGGTCCTGCATAGGTGCTGCCTTTTTGGTGAAACCGGGAATAAACCTTCGGTAGTAGCCTACCAACCCGAGGAACTGCCGCACTTCTTTTACGCTGGAGGGGCTTGGCCATTCCTTAATTGCGGTGATCTTATCAGGGTCGGGAGCCACTCCGTCAGCGCTCACCACGTGTCCCAGGTACTGCACCTTTGGTTTCAGGAGGTGACACTTGGAGGGTTTCACCTTTAGGCCGTAACTTGCCAGAGCTTCGAACACTTCCGCCAGGTGTTTCAGGTGGTCCTCATACGTCTTGGAATATACGATGACATCGTCCAGGTACAACAGGACCGTCTCGAAGTTTCTGTGGCCCAGACAACACTACATTAGTCGTTGGAAGGTTCCCGGTGCGTTGCAGAGTCCGAACGGCATGCAGGTGAACTCGCTAAGTCCCATCGGGGTGGTGAATGCGGTCTTCTCCCGGTCCGCCTCTGCTACAGGAACCTGCCAGTACCCGCTAGTGAGATCCAAGGTAGAGAAGAAGTTAGCAGATCTTAAAGCAGTCAATGACTCCTCTATCCTTGGTAAGGGGTACGCATCCTTGTGTGTGATACGATTGATTTTCCGGTAATCTACACACATCCTCATGGTGTTGTCTTTCTTTCGGACTAAGACTAGTGGAGCTGCCCAGGGGCTACAGCTATCCCTGATCACCCCAGCCTCCTTCATGTCTCTAAGCATCCCCTTGGCGTGTTGGTAGTGGGCAGGGGGTACGGGTCGATACCTCTCTTTTATGGGAGGATGGTCTCCCGTGGGGATGTGGTGTTCTACCCCCTTGACTCGCCCGAAGTCTAACGGGTGTTTACTGAACACTCTCTCGTACTCCTGAACCACCCGATAGACTCCTTGTTTCTGGTGTGCGGGAGTGGAGTCAGTACCCAGATGTAGTTGCTGACACCAGTCCTCCATGTTTTTCTTAGAGCCGTTACCTTCCTCCGGGTGAGATGGAGGCAAGGGTTCCACAGATTGTATAGAATTTTGGTTAATGGTATATAATTTGGCTAGCGTGGCATACCGGGGCAGGTACACTTCCCTCTCCCCGATATTTATTATGCGAACGGGCACCCTCCCATGGCGTACACCAACCACCCCCCGTGCTGTCAAAATGGTGGGCCTACTGTCCGAGTAAACTGGTTCTACCATTGCCTGGTAATCTCTACCTCTCAGACCAATAGCTGCCCGGCACCAAATCATCATTTCACTTTTTGGGGGCATGGCAATAGGAAAAGGGTCACACATTCTTACGCTACCAATCTCACCGCCGGAGAGTTCCACCTGTTGCCGTCGCATCAGTGCCCGGATCTCTTTCTGGAGCACCCGCTGCTCGCCGGAGCTGGCGTTCTTGGCAACCTGCTGTAAAAGGAAAATCACCTCTGCAAGACAATTTTCAATTACATTAGTTCCTAGAGTTATTTTTGGGTGACTCTCATGTTTGTCAATATCTACAATGATCAGTCCCTGTGCTGCCAGTTCGACTCTACCGATTTTGATGGTCACCTCTTTAAATCCGATCTGTGGCACGGGCTGGCCATTGCTGGCGATGATACTCAAGTCGTCGTCAGGGTAGCGGGTAATATCCGAGTCATTCCAGTACTGCTTAAAGAGCACGTACGGGATGGTGGTGACCTGTGACCCGGTGTCCAGTAGGGCACTCATGGGAATGCCATCCAGTACCACAGGCAAGACTGGACGTCCTCCCACATATCTGTCGCGCCAGTTCGATGAGCCTGGTGATCTTTTTCCTGGGGGTTGGCCCTCTACCCCAGGTTGTGCCCGTTTAAAGAACAGTACCTTGCCATATGTCCAGGTTGATTGCAGCGGCGGCAGATGGGTCGTCCGTCCTCGCTGTATCGGTCACTGGGTCTTCCTCTGGCCGGTGGGGTCCTCCTTGGTCGACGCCACGGGATGTCCTCCGGTCCGGATGCCAGCTGGATCTTCCCTGGGGTGGAAGCCTGTAAAGACTGCACAGTTCGGGTTAGCGCAGCAACGCTCTTAGCTAGCTCTTGGACCTGATTGTGTAGGTCTGGAGCCGGGTCATTGTCCAAAGCCTGCGCATCAGCTCCCACAGGCCCTGCCGACAAGGGCGCCGCCTCCTGGTGGTAAGTGATAGCAGGGCGCTTGTGGGTCACAACGCCACCCGGTGCCGGTTCTCGGAGCACCCGGATGGCTCTGTCCTTGAACTGTGCAAAGCCCAGATGGGGATCCTGTAAGGCCATTGCCCGCAACTGGGTTCGGTGGGTATTACAATACAGTCCCTCTATAAACTGTTCGGTCAACAGCCTGTCCTCGTTTCCCACTCCATCAGGGTCGGTCTGCTTAATGGCCCTCAGGGCCTCTTGTAGGTTTAGTGCATAGTCCCTTATACTCTCATGCGCTCGCTGCTTGCACCCGTAGAATCTAAGCTTAATCTCGGCTGAGGTGCGGGTATCAAAGGTGTCCTTCAGCCGGGTTAGTATCCCTGCGACAGTCTTCCTCCCAGGTGGCCAGGATTTTACTTCCCTTTTGGCTGCCCCGGTTAGTTGGGCCACCAGGATGCTCACTTTTTGCTCTTCTGTGAGGGGGTACACCTGGAAGAGGCTATCCAGCTTTTCTCTAAAGTCATGCAGGGTATGTGACTCCCCTGAGTACTGGGGTAGCCAAGCTGCTCCCGGGATATAGGGCATGGTGAAGGGCATAACTGCAGCAGCGGTAGCGCTGGCGGGGGTTGAGGCAGTGAAGCTCTCCTCCGTATCCGACATCTTCCTCCCCCCTAGTGGACCGTGGCCTACCTTGCGATGATCCTCTTCCGTAGGCCGCGGCTCCGCAGTGGATCGTCAGGGTTGAGGACCTTCCGTCGCGCTCCTGTGACGTCGGCGTCTGCTGGGCTCCTTCCAGGACCTTACGCAACGTCCGGACGTGAGGCGGGGCTTCAGTTCTCGCGCGCTTTCGGAGTCCACGCCCCTCTTCTTCCCGCGCGGCGTCCTCAAGATGGCGTCCAATGGCGGGAAAACTCCACGGATGGCGGGAAGAAGGCAGAAGATGGCGCCGGATGGCGGGAAACTTCACCGATGGCGGGAAGAAGGCTGAAGATGGCGCCGGATGGCGGGAATCTTCACCACAGGTAAGTTTGAAAAGTCTCTTTTTCAGGCACGCAGTACCCGGTGGTTGCGGGCACGAAATCCTGCCGACTACGCCAAAGTTGACGCGCCCCCGGGCCTGTGTCGCGCTGCGTTGCGCACGCGGGAGCTTACCCGGAGCCGGATCTCTTGAGGGTTGTAGTCTCGTGGCGGTGACCCGGTCCGTGCCCAGGGAGTCAAACTGAGCGGCGATGTAACAGCGGTAGATGCAGGACGACTACGCCACCCGTTGAATGCAGCTATGGAGCTGCCGCTGCAGGACAGTCCGCTGAGGCCGGTGGATGGATGGTGCAGCGTAGATGGTATAACCCCCAACGGGAGGGGTATGGCCTCAGGGCAGCAGATGTGGATGATGGGGGTAGCAGGAACCACTCAGAGACGGTGCGGTGTAATTCAGGGTCTTTACTGGTAACAACGATAGACCCTCCCGGAGTACTTGCTAGTGAACGGGGCCTGGTCAGTCCTTGAGCAGATGGGATCTCCCCTGGCCAGGCGGAGTTGTAGGCCTCCCAATCTGACTGTACTCTTCTGGCTACCTTGCTAGAAGCAGATATAAGTAGCCCACGTCCCTGAGTGTACCGTGTGGTGCTCACCCGTATGGCCGGTGACTCGGGGCCTTCTAATGGCTTCCGCTCCACGATGGCGGTGCTGGTCCCACGCGAGTGACCGTGCCTTCGGGTTTCTGGGCCTGAAGACCTGAAATCCCCTGCCGGTCGGCTTCTGCTGCTGGGTAAGAGTTAGTCCCCACAGCCTCGGACGCCGGGTCCGGTAAGAAAGCTTCTCAGTCAGGGCGAGCTCTGCAGCTGCCAGCCCCTGACTCGTAGTAGTATTGCTTCTGCTGTTTCTTGTCTCTACTCTCCTTGACTGCTAACCCTGCTTCAGCCCCGGGTTTATATAGGGGAAGTTCTTCCCCTCCCAAGACTGGGCAGGAGGTGTGGCATGCACAGGATCCCTGACCAAAGGACCTCCCACCTGCTCTCAGACATAACATTACATTACTGTGGAAACCAGACCCCTGGGGTGCCACACATGTACAATCCGCATGCGTTTTTTCTGCCAGGGAGATGCAGAAACGCTCAGGAAAAATCCGGAGCATTTCTGCATCGTGGGCACATAGCCTCAGGCGAGATGGGGAGGGCCGCAAGTAGACCCTTTCCTCAAGCATAACAATGGCACAGGGTGGAGCCAGGCACAGTGATGGTGGAAGCCTAACAGGATTATAGGACAGATACTAAAGCTGCCCAGGAGGAATGCATCTCTTCTCTTAGGCTCTGCTTCACAGGACTGTGGGTTCCCTTGACCATTGGACCAAATTTTCAACTATTACTGCGCAGCCCCTATAGCTACACCACCAATTACAGTTTCAAGTGAATGGTCACGAACAGCAATCCTATAGTGGCACCAGGGCTGCGGAGTCTGTGTCGGAACCCATTTTGGTGGAGTTCGAGTCGGTATAAAACGGACCAACGCCGATTAATAAAATATATAAATTAGGTACAGTAGTTCAATGCAGTGTGTGGGGAATATTTTTTCATAAGAATTTGGAAAAGTTATGAAATGTCCTATAAATGTCTGTCCTATTCCTGATCTAAGGGTCTAGACTTTTAGCTGTGATAAATCTGTGGTACAGTAAATTTATCACTTCAACATGAGCCATGTATGAGGGAGTCGGAGAGTCGGTGTCATGGAAATTGAGGAGTCGGAGGTTTGGCTTACCGACTACACAGCCTTGAGTGGCACTAGAAGTTTCATTGCTCCATCAATGCTACTAAGATGCTGGAGAAACACTGCAGCCGATGTGAAGCTGCTGGAAAGTCTTCTGACACAGTCATCCATTTATTTAATACAAATAAAGAAAATGCCAAAATAAATTATAAAGCGGCAATGAAAAAAAACAGACAAATAACCAACCCAGTTCCTGGAAATATGTGGATGAGTCAAACTTTAGCCACGCAGATGAAGTGTGCGCGGAGAAAGTTGGATTAACGGAAGAGAGATACAATTACATCTATGTTAATGTTTGGTTAAAAGTGCTGATACTCAGGTCACCTGACTCATTTTAGAAGGGTGTTATGAAGGGGCGTTAGTGAAGTTAACACCCTAGAACATGACTTCATGCCATTAATGAGCTAAATGTATGTATAGTGAAGGATCCTGTACTCAAGACAGAGTGCTTCAGAGTTTGAGAAAAGGAGATTAAAAAAATAAACACAAACCCACACACACCAACAGAGTAGACAACCATAAGCGAAAATCTGACAGCGTACCATAGCAAAAGCAACAATATGACTATAATATGTTAATAGGCTCTAAAGTCAGCAGTGTACATGCCATAGCTGTCAGCCAAACTCCCCCATACACATGTTAACAGGGGCTCACAACTGCTGCTTTGTCAGGAAACACTTCTCTACTTTATCACAGGAGTGAGTGTTTCTGCCTCCTGAGTTCACCATAAATCAAGTCAGACATAATCTCAGGCTGCTGAGGCTCCTATGGCACGGACTTGTTTTATGAGGAGCTCAGGACTGGAGACGAGGCAGAAACACTCACTCCTGTGATAAAACAGATTCAATACCACAGAAAGCAGCAGCAGTGAGCCCAAGCCTCTACTGTTTCATCTGTATACTCACTTATGATAAGTTACTTATGCTTCCTCCCCTGGCCAGGAGCTGTGACATGTGCTGGCCATTACACAGCAGGGGCACATTTATACAATTATCTCAGCACAGGAACATTTTTTTAACACATCCAATTGCAGAACTTGATATTCTAAGATCTATTGATTAAAATGTACTTTGCTTATGGGATAACCCCTTTAAGGTTAAGGCACAGGGTGTCTCTTGTCCTTCTGGATCTTGCAAATAGATGTATAACAATGGTTATTATAAATGTTATTTGCAATCACAGATGGAGGCTCAAGCAATGGAAACCAGCAATAGCCAGTACTGCAAGAGTCTTGTATCCGTTGTCCATATAGAAAAAAAAAATGCACTTTTTGCTAGGATGTTACTGTAAACTGACTGTGAAAGACCAGTCTAGAGGCTCATACATATGGCAGAGCCTCATGCATGGAGTCATACAGGCTTGCAATGATTCTAGGTGAAAATACTCCATAATGGAGTATAGCATATGTCCCAAACAGCCCAGATCAAGTGGACAGTCCTGTATTTAGAAGCTGTCCTAAGAGGTCAGGGGTATGTCCTAACTTTAACAGCATCCGTGTCATCAAGACACAGCTAAAGTTGAACATAATGATGAGGCAAGGAGCCAAAAGGTGCTTGCTTCACTATTGTATCTTGGTAGGTATCAAAAGTCCTGCAAGGGCCTGTGGGTCACATAACCTGAAGACAGGACGTGTAGAGACCAGTTCTGTAACCCAGGAGAAGCAAGCAGCGATGTGACAGGCAAGTAAGTGTGGCACCAAGATGAAATGAGACCCTTTTTAACCACACTTTGCTTTAAAATGCTGATTGCTCATGTAACATGTTCAAGACCTCCAAACCCAGAAGCACCAAAGCAGCCCTACGGAATTATGGATCCTCCATCATGTTTCACTGTATGTATTTTTTATTGCCTAAAGGGACTAAAAATTTAAGTAAAATAAGAATCTTTAAATAAGATAAATATATTTCTGAAAAAAAAAGAAAAGAAAAAAAATCAACTATACAGAGTTTGGTATAACCAAACTATTTCCAGTTTTTCTGTACATTACATGGTAAAGTGAATAGTGTAATTCAAAACTACAATGCATCACACAGAAAAAATGCCCTCATATAGCTGTTGATAAAATTATTAGACATTGGACTCACCTGTACCCCCAGCCCCCACGCTATCCCCCTTATTAGTTCTCACATGGCTAATTGGCATATGAATGGTAGCTTTGATGGTTAAAGAGGCGAGTATTATTCACTTTTCCACAATGGCAAAGAGGAGAGCTGTCTTAGACAAGAAATATTACCTTGCACATGTAGTCCTAGCACGGTTTTCAATTTTAGATCTTTTTTTTTGTCCTACCAAGTTTTCATCTTGTATGCAGACATCCACAAGTTCCGGGAAAAAAAAAAAAAGTGTATACATACCCTACACAACTTATACCCATTGCTGACCTATACGGCCACCCTGCTGCTTGCCATCTAGTCTTCTTTCTGCTATCATGTACCACGTCTCCGGCCTCTTCACTATAGACCAGGCCTTCCAGTTGTGTCCAGGCCTCAGAAGTCAAAGCGCATCATAAAGCTTCAGCACACGTCTTGAAATCACAACCTTTCAACGTGCAGCGACCTCCAAGGCCCGAAAGCATCAGGAAGTCCTGGCCTATATTGGGGATCGCCTATGGGTTTTGTTTTTTTAAACATCTTATGTTCGTAACAAGGAGTCTTAGACATGTCGGATGTCTGGAAATCAGAGAATACCTGGATTGTGATTTTCTGTATCAAACATTTGGACATTCATACACAATTACATATTACATAGATCTTTTACATGGCTCATTTAATATTCAGGTGTGCCAATAATGCTAACCACCATAACTGTATAAGGTAATGTATGTTGCTTCAGATTTTAAGTGAGGAATTCATAATGAATATACACAAGAAATCAAAAGTATGAATATGGCCTAATTGTCATTGTAACGCTGCAGATATTTTGCCTAGAAAACCCGGATTAAAAATCCACAACATATCAGTTGTGTCTGGCCAGCTGTTTTACACCTTAGGTGGGTACAGCTAATATAGTTGTGCAACAGTCTGGTGTCCAGAACAGCACTGATCTGACTCCTGAACCAGTTCAACACCATTGATGCGAATGAAGTCAGACAAAGACCCCACAGAAAAAAATAAATAAATAAATAAATAGGGATTATTTCTAATATCAGGGGAAAAATAAATATCAAACACAGATTAATTGTATAATAATATGTGAATGCAGCTTAAAAATTGGAAATATTTTAAAACAATCCTATAGTTATTCTGACATAAGTCAGAACCTCTACAGATACAGTCATTATGGTTAATGATTACCGTTAGGTGTATGGCCACATTGATAGAATTGAGTGATGACCACAATACAACCAAACTGATTAAATCAGAAATGGGTAGGGGGATGGGGTGGGGTCGGGGGTTATGGTCTTTTAGATTTTAATTACACATAAGCAAGACAACCACAGCTTTCAATACGTGGTCCAGCTTTTCGGCTTGACCAATTTACACGTCCACACTGGATGGAGAGCCTTTTGTTCTTTGGATGAACATCAGGGCATCTGCAATGATTGTGGGCTTCTACATAGTTTACAAAAATTCCATCTAGAAGCAATGGCAAAACCTACAGGGAACAATTTGCCCAGGATTTAGATGATTTCTAGTATTGTACCAAGCAGAGTTACACAATGAGTTATTTTATTTGTTTTCTACATTCCTTAGTGCCACACACATACACTATTCACTTGAGAAGCAACTCTACCATCATCCCCTGGTGGCTTATTTACCAACAAGCCCTTGTGGAAAGTTTATATATCTGTATACACAATGTACATGTCAACAGCGATTAACCCTTTAGTGACCACCAGGGCCAGTAGTTTTTTGGGTTTTTTAACCGCAATCACTAAGGGGTTAAACTACTATAATTTAAGCTTGGTTAAACAGATTACTGTGCATATGAAGGTTTACTTACTAGAAGCTTTGATATGGGAAGCATGCTACCCATATGGCATCACGTTTTGCAGCCAATGTTGCCAATCTGATTTTTTATTTTTTTTGGACAACTTATTTAGTAATCATCACAGAAAAAGTATTTTATACAGAAACTAGAAAACCATAAGATCAATAAAAGAGAAGCATCTGTTTTTTTCCTCTAAAAGGAACCTGTCAGCAGGATTTCATACCCCAAACTATTTACATGTACATAACTCTTTCAAAGACAAGTGCAGCAATCCCTTTACATGGTTGGTCCGTTCCTTTGCTACAAAAAAAAACAACGCAGTTTGAATTGATATGCAAATGAGGCTAAAAAGCTATGGTAGATCTGAAGCCTCTGTAACTCCAGCTCTATTCCCGACCCAGCACCACCTCCTCCTGTTCGACGGACCACTCCTTTTCCTACAGTCGCACAGAATGGAGGCTGTCAGTCAGGATTAGGCAGCACTGAGCATGGAATAGAGCTGGAGTGACAGAGGCTTCAGATCTGCAAATAGCTCTTCCACCTCATTTGCATATCAATTCAAACCCCAATTTCTCAGTAACAAAGGAATGGACTGATCATGTAAAGGGATTGCTGCACTGGTCTTTAAAAGAGAGTTATGGTACATGAGCATGTAAATAGTTTTGAGTATGAAATCCTGCTGACCGGTTCCTTTTAGAGGAAAAAAATTAATGCTTCTCTTATTGATCTCTTACAGTTTTCTATTCCTGTATAAAATGCTGTCTTTTTGTGATTACTAAATAAGTTGGGGAAAAAAAAAAAATAATAGGGATTGTTGCACTTATCTTTGAGATGGCTGCAAGCGCATTAATACTTTAGGGGGGGGGGGGTGAAATCCCGCTGACAGATTCCATTTAAAGGCCAAGTTTAAAACAAAATAACCTTTTATATGAAATTAGATATCAACAGAAGTAGAGCAGATAATGCACCACTATGGAGCCATAGATGTTTCCTCGCAAGAGGGAGCCATAATACAGCCATGTACATGACCCCAAAGGTCCATAGACAGTATAAGGGAGAACTATCCAAATTATCCCAAAAAATGCAAAGACCTTCAGAGGAACCTTCTAAAATATATCTTCTGTTACGACTACAGTATAAAGTTGGCTATTCATACATTCTACCCAGGTTAGGCTGAAACTACTAAAAAATTCTGGTTTCCACAAGATAGTTGGTAAATATACTTCACCATGTACTTGCTGATGACAATCCATTATCTATAGTCTGATTCACATCTTACCCTTCCTACACAATGTAGAGTAAATTTATGACATTCTGCTACAAGATCTAGCTGTAGGTCACTTATAGAACCAGGTTTGTAAAGCTAATTCAACAGTGAAACCATCATTGGTGGCCTGAACCATTGTCAGCATTAATCAGAGCCCGGCTGGGCGCTTGCAGCCAAGTATATTTTACATAATCTAAAAAGCCGACTGGGTATTTATGGAGAAACCCAACGAGAGAATTGTGGCCCCCTGGACGCCTTCTCCCTGCACTGCTCCAGTGATTGGCAGGTCTCTCCCAAGTGCGTACATAGGCTGCCACGGAAGACTGGACCGGAACAACCAGATATACAACCTCTATATAGAACCTCTGCTTATATTGCAGTTACATCTTTCTTCATGACTATTAAATGCAGGAAACTCTTGGTTGTGCTAGTTTCAAAAGAATAAAGTGCACCATAGCTCAATGGCAAATCAATGACACGACATCCATCCAGCTAGTCACAAATGCAGCAATCTTGGGTCATTTTTACCCATTATTCCCAGTTATGCAACCCTGAAGATGTCCTCTCCTCCTAAGGCCTCATTCAGACTTCCGTGATTTGGAACAGAGTTTCATCATGGACAGCACAAGGACTGTACCTGTGTGCTGTCTGTGATATTTACTGACCCATAAACTTGTGTGGGTAATTTTAATCTGTGACTTGGATCAAAAACAGGCATGTCCCACAAAAGCCCTATAAACTACAATGGGCTCGATATTTAGCTGTAAAAAAAGTCACACATAGAACAAGTGCGTCACTCATGGAGATCTGAGGCATAAAAGTAGGCTTACCTGAAAACAATTGTTTGGAAATCAATTACAGAAAAAACAACTGCTTTATAAGATAAAGGGCTATATGGCCACTATGGAAGCACAACAATCTCAGGCATGTTGGGTGACCAAAATCAGCGCTAAATAAAAAGAGTAGCAGAATGTGAGTTGCAGTTTTCACACAACTTAAAGGGAACCTGTCAGCAGGAATGTCCATGTTAAACTAAAGGTATGGGCAGTGTGGCGCTGTCATACTGATTTAATACATACCTTTAATATAAAAAAAAAAAAAAGAAGCAACCGGGTTATTAACTCATGATAAGTTTCTGTTTCCTCAATGCTTTGAGACGGGACTGTGGGCAGGATCTCCTGCTCAGGGGGCTCAGCCACGGGCCCGCCACTGCCTCTGTTGTATTCATTATTGTTGCAATCTAAATTTTGGGCAGGTGCCGTCCTAACTGTGGGCAGCGCTCTCGCAGATTCAGCTGGTGGTGGTATTCATGAAAATGGCGCCAGGAGGTGGCACATGCGCAGAATGAGATCTCTGCTCAATGACGAGCCGAGATCTCATTCTGCACATGAGCTGCCATTTTCCTGAGGACCTCTGGAGGTCGATTTGCGCATGCGCCATTTTCATGGAGACCGCCACCAGCTGAATCTGCGAGAGCTTCGCGCACAGCTAGGACAGCGCCAACCCAAAGTTTATATTACAACTATAATGAATACAACAGAGGCAGCAGAGAGGCCGTAGCTGAGCCCTCTGAGCAGGAGACCCTGCCCACAGTCCCACCCCAAAGCACCAAGGAAACAGAAATTTATCATGATGAGTTAAAGAAGTTGTCCACTAGTTTGACATTGATGCCCTCAATGTATGATCGGCCGGGGTCCCACACGCGACACACCCGCCGATAAGCTGTTATTGGTGCAGTCGGAAGTCCTTACCTGCGGTACATGGCCGTCAAGTTGTGGTGCCCGCCGCTTGTAACTGCACATCCGCCTGCGATAGGGCATCAATGTCAAAGTAGTGGACAACCCCTTTAATGAAAAGCAGGCTGCTGATTTTTAAACTAAAAAGGTATGTATTAAATCAGTATGACAGCGCCATACTGCCTATACCCTTAGTTTAACATGGATATTCCTGCTGACAGTTTTCCTTTAAATGCAAGTCCAAAGGGAAGCAAAGTTACAAAGGGTTGGATTTTTTGTTTCAGTCACATAGGCTTTGCATTAAATGCAATACTGTGCTAGACCTGTCCCTGGGCTACAAGTTCTAACTCATCCCAAAGACACAAACTGCTAGTAGCCAACACCTATGGCAACCAATTTTCCACCTAATTTTAATTGATCTCTAAAAGACTCATGGGTGCATTTAGCATTTTGGACAAAAAAAAGGAATATAGGAATGCCACATGAATCTGTCAGATAATAATATGCAGACCTGCCAGTTATGGCACAACTATTATTGCAGGGAGACAGATGTAAAGTGAGTAAGGGTCAGGTAATAGTACAGAGGATCAGATTCTGCAGGGGATGGAGTAAAGAGGACAATATTACTAATAACAGTTACATACATCCCATCACCACTATGTACAACGTCGCCTATAAAGAAATGGTGGACAAGCTGCTAAATATCAGAAATGTCAATTACAATCAATGTGATCAATTCTGACAATGCCTTGTGTAGGCGCAGACCGTACGTCAGGGTTGTGGCAGCGCCACCATTCTGGGTGGCAGGGCACATATTGGACCTGTCTATGACCTTCTAGCGGCCACCTAGTATTTATTCCCTATGGTGACCCACAGATGACAGGCGGCTGCTGAGCTCATCTGCTGACAGGACAAGGTACATGATGAAGGTGCCAGGAGCTCTGGGCATTGCTGAGGCCATGGCATCCCCTGGAGGTGTAAAGAGCAGCCCCAGCCCCTATACCTCCCCCAAGATGTTGCACACATGTCATTATTACCTTTCTCTCCAACACAAAGACCCCTTTGATCAGTGTTCCCCGGCTACCTCCCCCATCCCCAGCCATGCACTTACACTATCCACATCCCGGTAATGGTGAAGGCTGGCAGCGTGATGGGCAGGATCACCCAGCCTGGCATCTTGGAGAGAGGCATGATCGCGCCCAGGATGCTGCCCTGCTGAGGGTGTCCTGGGCTTCAGCACTTCGCTGCGAGTCCTGCAGTAGATCGTCCAGATCCAGGTGGAGGCTTCTCCCAATAACTCCAGGAAAGTTTCAGCTGCTCTTCTCCCATAGCCCAGGATGGCGCTCCCCACCGCCAGCGCCCGGCTCCACGCATGCAGGTCCTGATGGGCAGAAGGCTTCACCTTTCCGATCCCCGGGCCAAGGCGCCAGCAGCCCGGCCTGGGGTCCAGACGAGGGACTTGATCCGGACTGTGATCTCCCGATCACTCACAGCCACAGCCTGCGGCCAGATCACAATATCACAATGTAACTCTGCTGGGAGGGAGCTCCGCCCGGTCCCGCCCCGCAGCCTGAATAGGCCACGCCCAGGGGCGGGGGGAGTCTGGACGGAGCAGTCTGTGCCGTCTCTGGTGATGTCTAGAATGGAGTTCCTCCTGTGAGGGGGATGATGTCACGGGAAGGGCGGGGCTTCCTCAGTCCAATGCAGACCCGATACAAGGTGGCAGCGTTGTGCTGAGGCTGCTGGGGATGAGGCGAGAAGTGTGGAGGAGATCCTCAGAGGACTGAGGGGCTGCACCATGGAGCTGTGTGAAGATGGGAATGATTACATACAGTGGTGGCTAAAAGTATTAGCACCCTGCAATTCTGTCAGATAATACTCAGTTTCTTCCTGAAAATGATTGCAATCACAAATTCTTTGGTATTATTATCTTCATTTAATTTGTCTTCAATGAAAAAAACACAAAAAGAATTGTCCTAAAGCCAAACTGGATATAATTCCACACCAAACCTAATAAAGGGGGTGGACAAAAGTATTGGCACCCTTTGAAAAATCATGTGATGCTTCTCTAATTCATGTAATTAACAGCACCTGTAACTTACCTGTGGCACCTAACAGGTGTTGGCAATAACTAAATCACACTTGCAGCCAGTTAACATGGATTAAAGTTGACTCAACCTCTGTCCTGTGTCCTTGTGTGTACCACATTGAGCATGGAGAAAAGAAAGAAGACCAAAGAACTGCCTGAGGACTTGAGAAACCAAATTGGGAGGAAGCATGAGCAATCTCAAGGCTGCAAGTCCATCTCCAAAGACCTGAATGTTCCTGTGTCTTCTGTGCGCAGTGTCATCAAGAAGTTTAAAGCCCATGGCACTGTGGCTAACCTCCCTAGATGTGGACGGAAAAGAAAAATTGACGAGAGATTTCAACGCAAGATTGTGCAGATGGTGGATAAAGAACCTCGACTAACATCCAAACAAGTTCAAGCTGCCCTGCAGTCCGAGGGTTCAACAGTGTCAACCCATACTATCCATCGGCGTCTGAATGAAAAGGGACTGTATGGTAGGATACCCAGGAAGACCCCACTTCTTACCCCGAGACATAAAAAAGCCAGGCTGTAGTTTGCCAAAACTTACATGAGAAAGCCTAAAACGTTTTGGAAGAATGTTCTCAGGTCAGATGAGACAAAAGTAGAGCTTTTTGGGAAAAAGCATCAACATAGAGTGTACAGGAAAAAAAAAGAGGCATTCAAAGAAAAGAACACGGTCCCTACAGTCAAACATGGCGGAGGTTCCCTGATGTTTTGGGGTTGCTTTGCTGCATCTGGCACTGGACTGCTTGACCGTGTGCATGGCATTAGGAAGTCTGAAGACTACCAACAAATTTTGCAGCATAATGTAGGACCCAGTATGAGAAAGCTGGGTCTCCCTCAGAGGTCATGGGTCTTCCAGCAGGACCATGACCCAAAACACACTTCCAAAAGCACTATGAAATGGTTTGAGAGAAAGCACTGGAGACTTCTAAGGTGGCCAGCAATGAGTTCAGACCTGAATCCCATAGAACACCTGTGGAGAGATCTCAAAATGGCAGTTTGGAGAAGGCACCCTTCAAATATCAGGGACCTGGAGCAGTTTGCCAAAGAAGAATGGTCTACAATTCCAGCAGAGCATTGTAAGAAACTCATTGATGGTTACCGGAAGCGGTTGTTCGCAGTTATTTTGGCTAAAGGTTGTGCAACCAAGTATTAGGCTGAGGGTGCCAATAATTTTGTCCGGCCCTTTTTTGGAGTTTTGTTTGAAATGATCAATGATTTGATTTTTGCTTCATTCTCTTTTGTGTTTTTTCCTTGCAAGCAAATTAAATGAAGAGAATAATACCAAAGAATTTGTGATTGCAATCATTTTCAGGAAGAAACGGAGTATTATCTGACAGAATTGCAGGGGTGCCAATACTTTTGGCCAGCACTGTAGGACTAAGTGTGAGTGGGCTGAGCATGTATTTTAGGGGCAAAGAAATACATGGATGATGTTACTATATGGGCTGCATGGTGAAGGGTTGCACAGGGAAATGGCCGCTGCTAATTTTATGGGGCTTCTTATCGGGGAGGGGGGGGTGTTACTATATGGGCTGCATGGTGGAGGGTTGCACAGGGAAATGGCCGCTAATTTTATGGGGCTTCTTATCGGGGGGGGCTTTCACGGTGAAAGGGTTAATGTTTCGTGAATGAGGCTGCATGGGGAAGATGATGATGAGGGGCTGTGCGGAGAAGGGGGATGATGATGAGGGCCTGTGCGGAGAAGGGATGATGATGAGGGTCTGTGCGGAGAAGGGGGATGATGATGAGGGCCTGTGCGGAGAAGTCTGGATGATGATGAGGGGCTGTGCGGAGAAGTCTGGATGATGAGGAGGGGCTGTGCGGAGAAGTCGGGATGATGACGGGGGCCTGTGCGGAGAAGTCGGGATGATGACGGGGGCCTGTGCGGAGAAGTCGGGATGATGACGGGGGCCTGTGCGGAGAAGTCGGGATGATGACGGGGGCCTGTGCGGAGAAGTCGGGATGATGACGGGGGCCTGTGCGGAGAAGTCGGGATGATGACGGGGGCCTGTGCGGAGAAGTCGGGATGATGACGGGGGCCTGTGCGGAGAGGTCGGGATGATGACGGGGGCCTGTGCGGAGAAGTCGGGATGATGACGGGGGCCTGTGCGGAGAAGTCGGGATGATGACGGGGGCCTGTGCGGAGAAGTCGGGATGATGACGGGCGCCTGTGCGGAGAAGTCGGGATGATGACGGGGGCCTGTACGGAGAAGTCGGGATGATGACGAGGGCCTGTGAGGAGAAGTCGGGATGATGACGGGGGCCTGTGCGGAGAAGTCGGGATGATGACGGGGGCCTGTGCGGAGAAGTCGGGATGATGACGGGCGCCTGTGCGGAGAAGTCGGGATGATGAAGGGCGCCTGTGCGGAGAAGTCGGGATGATGACGGGGGCCTGTGCGGAGAAGTCTGGATGATGACGGGGGCCTGTGCGGAGAAGTCTGGATGATGACGGGGGCCTGTGCGGAGAAGTCGGGATGATGACGGGGGCCTGTGCGGAGAAGTCGGGATGATGACGGGGGCCTGTGCGGAGAAGTCGGGATGATGACGGGGGCCTGTGCGGAGAAGTCGGGATGATGACGGGGGCCTGTGCGGAGAAGTCGGGATGATGACGGGGGCCTGTGCGGAGAAGTCGGGATGATGACGGGGGCCTGTGCCGAGAAGTCGGGATGATGACGGGGGCCTGTGCCGAGAAGTCGGGATGATGACGGGGGCCTGTGCCGAGAAGTCGGGATGATGACGGGGGCCTGTGCCGAGAAGTCGGGATGATGACGGGGGCCTGTGCCGAGAAGTCGGGATGATGACGGGGGCCTGTGCCGAGAAGTCGGGATGATGACGGGGGCCTGTGCCGAGAAGTCGGGGTGATGACGGGGGCCTGAGCCGAGAAGTCGGGATGATGACGGGGGCCTGTGCGGAGAAGTCGGGATGATGACGGGGGCCTGTGCCGAGAAGTCGGGATGATGACGGGGGCCTGTGCCGAGAAGTGGGGATGATGACGGGGGCCTGTGCCGAGAAGTGGGGATGATAATGATGGGCTGTGCCGAGAAGTCGGGATGATAATGATGGGCTGTGCCGAGAAGGGGGCATTACGATGAGGAGCTGTGCGGAAAAGGTGGGTATGATGGGGGGCTGTGCATAAAAGGGGGAATGATGAGAAACTGTGCAGAGAAGGGGGATGTGATGATGAGGGGCTGCTCAGAGAAAGGGATGTGATAATGACCGGCTGTTCAAAGAAAAGGGATGTGATAATGACCGGCTGTTCAAAGAAAGGGGATGTGATTGAAGCGGTGTCCAAAGAACATGGCAAGGCGGGATTCCAGTACAGCACAGCAGACGAGGAGGCAGAAACAAAACTCCGGCTTTATTATGTACAGAGTAATTATATGCCGGGAGATGAGAATAATAGTATTTACAATGACAATATTAATAACATGAACATAGGAAGAAATAGCTGAAGTGAGTGACAAAACTATGCTCCAGCTATGGCAATGAAAGCTCAATACAAACAGTACAAATCAAGTTTCACAAGCTACTCTAGGCTAATGCTCTATCTGGCTTTCTGCTAATCGGGCCACGCTGCTACAGCGTCCTAACTAAAGAAAACTGCGTTAAACCTTAACACAGCTAACCATCGGTGAGTCGCTCACAATTGGTACTCCTTGTTTCAGATGTAATTAAGCCGAATCAGCTACACTTGAGTCCTTTCTCCTGTATATTGGATCTCTTTACCTCTGCAGGTAGGCAAGCCTTGTTTCACTTTCAATGTTGAGAGATGCTTGCCACTCTGTGTTGTCTGTATCTCAGGTCACCAATGCTCAGGGAAGCTGTTCTACAGAAGGGATGAAGTTCTTGACTTTTAGACATAGTCTTGTCAACAAATCTTGCAATAGTCTGTAATATTATCTTTCTAGGGAATAATCAGTTCCTCTTTTAGTCTTTCCTTATCAGGGAACTGGCAGAAGTCTCCCTGTTACCTCAGACACACAGGAGGACTCTCTGCTTCCTGGTTCATCTCCCTCTCTCAGCACACACCAAAAACAACAGGAGGGGGGGAGGCGACTAGTCCAAAAGCAAAAACCCAGAAGGGATCATGGTCTCTTAAAGCCACAGTGTCATTCAATGTCCAGTAAGGGCTGACCCTCTGTATGATGATGAGGGGCTGTTCTGAGAAGGGGGGATGATGGTGAAGGGCTGTGGAGAGAAGGGAGGATGATGGGGGGGCTGTGCGAAGAAGGGGGTGATGATGATAGGGGGCTGTGCGGAGAAGGGGAGATGATGGGCTTTGCAAAAAAGGTGGGTGATGATGGGGCTGTGCTGAAAAGTAGGGAATAATGATGAGGAGCTTTGCGGAGAAGGGGTGATGATAAGGGGCTCTACGGAAAAGACAGAGTGATGATGAGGGGCTGTGTGGAAAAGGGTGATGATGTGGTACTGTGCGGAGAAGGGGGGATGATGAGGCTGTTCGGAGAAAGGGGGGATTATGTGTGGAGAAAGGGGTGTGATGATTAGGGTCTGTGCGAAGAAGGGTGATGATGAGGGGCTGTTCAGAGAAGGAGGGATGATAATGATGAGCGGCTGTGCGGAAAAGGGGGTGTGATGATGGCAGACTACAGAGAAAGAGGGATGATGATGATAAGGGGCTGTGCGGAAAAGGAGGGGTTGATGGGGGCTGTGCGGAAAAGTGAGGGTCATTGGCTGTGCGGAAAAAAGGGTGAAGATGCTGAGGGGCTGTGTGGAGAAGGGATGATGGGCAGTGTGGAGAAGGGATGATGATGATGGGCAGTGTGGAGAAGGGATGATGATGATGGGCAGTGTGGAGAAGGGATGATGATGATGGGCAATGTGGAGAAGGGATGATGATGATGGGCAGTGTGGAGAAGGGATGATGAGGTGCTGCATGTGGGAGGTTGGTCTGCACAGGGAAGAGGGTGATGTCAGTCACAGGAGGCTGCATGTTGGTTGGGCTGTGGGGGAAGAGGGTGATGTCACTCGTGCTTTTTGATTTCATCATCACTTATCTCCAATGTGGCTTAATTTTAAGTATTGACTTGTAAAGTTCATTGTTATAGACTTGTATTTATAAATATATTTATATCTTTCTCCGTTTTGTTAAATGTATTTAAATATGTGCTTTAATAAAACTGAAACTACGGGTTGAATTTTCATTTTTATATTTCTAAAGCTCAGAGTGTGTTCACACATTGTAATTTGTTGGGGAAACAATTTGCAACAAAGTCCTCTCCAGTAGACCTGCACTAAACCATTTCTTTCCTGCCCTCAGCAGCTTTTAACCCGACCGAGCCACTTTGTACGTGACTGACCGAGCCTCATTTTTACAATCTAACATGCGTCATTTTATGAGCAATGTATCCCAGTGATTCTGAGATTGTTTTTTCATGATATGTTGTACTTCATGTTAGTGGTAAATTTTGGTCGATATGATTTGCATTTATTGATGAAATTATTGAAAATTTGACAAATTTTTCAAAATTTCGCAATTTTTATCCCCGTAAATCAGATAGTTATACCACACAAAATGGTTAATAAATGACATTTCTTCTATATTTACTTTACATTAGCATCATTTTTTAAACATTTTTTTGTTAGGAAATTAGAAGGGTTAAAAGTTTATCAGAAATTTTCCATTTTTCCAACAAAATTTACAAAACCTATTTTTCACAGAACATTTGAAGAGAATTTGAGGTGCTATATGACAGAAAAAAGTGACACAATTTTAAAAACTACACCCCTAAAAGTGCTTCCACATTCAAGAAGTATATGAACCCTTTCGGTGCATCACTGTACTTAACCCCTTCCCGACATTTGAAGTATATATACGTCATTGTCGGAAAGGGTGCTGTGCACGGGCGATCGCCGCCAGGTGTCAGCTGATTCTGACAGCTGACACCGGGGTCTCAGTGCCAGGAGCAGTCCCCGTACTGCTCCTGGCACTTTAACCCTTGTAGGGTTTTACTCACTCGGCTGCTTTTGAGGTAGGCACAGGAAGCAGTTTCTTTAAAATGTCCAAGGCAGGTTTATTGAACTTCATAAACTGCACTTTAGAAGTAAACGAAAACACAGTCTTGACCAGCACAAAAACAGAAAAAGTCCATACAGTACTGCGGGATCGCCCGCTCACGATCAGTGTTCTTTAGCAAAAACACGCTGGAGGTCTCCACACCTCCAGCCATAGACACTGAATGAGACACTCGGTCTCCATTTTATTTACAAAAAACACGCCCTGGGGTGGGGATATGTGAGCAGCCATTCCCTTCCATCTCTTATGACTGCTCATACAAACCGGCCCTGATACGCCCTCTTAACCCTCTCAGCACTACGTGTGCCGGAGCATGCTTTCCCTGGGTTACATCACCGAAGCTATGAACCTCGGTGATACATATCATCCCTTAAGGACCTGACCGGCGGCCATCTTACACCCGCTAAATGTTGCAATCGCAGCATTTAGTGAGCAGGCAGAGGGAAGAAAGCCCCTCTGCCCTTGGATCGGAGACCCCGCAACATTATCACGAAACCCAGTCGTTGCCATGGTGACCCGATCTCATCATGACGACATCCGGGTCACCATAGGTAGCAAAGTTGCTGGATCATGCTCAGTGCATGATCTAGCAACTTTGTGTGTGAGTGCAGCATTGACGGTTTATAAGGCATAGGAATACTCCTGTGTCCCTATGCTTTATAAGCGATCAGGCTGAAAAAAGTGAAAGTTCCATAGTGAGACAAAGCGAAAAAATATGTAAAAATATAAAAAAAAATCACAAAATAATTATAAAAAAAAAATATTGTACCCATTAGTAAATATTTTTATGAAAAAATAAATAAACAAAAAGCACACATATTTGGTATCGCTGCGTCTGGAACAACCTGACCTATAAAACTGTCCCACTAGTTAACCCCTTCAGTGAGCACCGTAAAAAAAAAAAAAGGCAAAAAATGATGCTTTATCATGATAGCGCCGAACAAAAAGTTGAATAAAACTCGGTCAAAAAGACGAATGTAAATTAATAATGGTATCACTGAAAACGTTATCTTGTCCCGCAAAAATCAAGCAGCCATACTGCTCCATCAGCGGAAAAATAAAAAAAAGTTATAGCTCTCAGAATAAAGCAATGCAAAAATAATTCTTTTTTTCTATAAAATAGTTTTTATTGTGTAAAAGCACCAAAATATAAAAAACAATATAAGGCTGTGTGCCCACGATGCGTATTTCATGCGTTTTTGGTGTGGAAATTTCCGCAGCGTAAACGCATGATAAACGCATGGTAAGCCTTCTGCCATTGTCCCCTATGCAATTCCGCACTTTCAGTGCCCATGCTGCGGATTTTTCCGCAGTGTTTATGCTGCGCTCAAAAATCCGCAGCATGTCCATTAATTTTGCGGAAGCGCGGCGTAATCGCCGCCATTGACTTGCATTGAGACGCACATAATCCGTGTCAGTACATTTGTACTCACGGATTATATGCGTTTCAATGTGCGGATGGTACCCAAGTCTGGAGGAGAGGAGACTCTCCTCCAGACCTGGGTACCATTGTACCTGTAAAAAAAAGAATAAAAAAAAAAATAAAGATTATATTCACCTTCCGACGGCCCCCGGTCTCCTTCCCTGTGCTTGCGGGCTGGACTGAAGGACCTGCGGTGACGTCACAGTGATGTGACCGCAGGCCCTTCAGCGCAGAGTCTCGCGATATCCCGGCAGCCAGGAACGAACGCGGCAGCACACGCCGGGCCATCGGAGGGTAAGTATAGCTTTATTTTTTTATTTTTAAACATTCTTTCGGTCACAGTATATAAATCCATGCCGGTTGCATGGATTTATATAGTGTGACCTAGTTGTCAAGCACTTTCCAGGTGATGCTAAAATCGCCTGGAAAGCGCTTGTCAATCCACATGCGGAAACGCATGTGGAAACGCATGTGAATCCGCATGTATTCCGCAGGAAAAACGCATGTACAATGCGCATGCGTTTTTTCTGCCAGGGAGATGCAGAAATGATGCAGAAATTTTCTGCTTCATTTCTGCATCGTGGGCACATAGCCTAAGTTTGGTATTGCTGTAATCATACTGACCCAAAGAATAAAGCTGCCATATCAATGTTACTACATGCGGAACAGCATAAAAAAAAATAATTCCTGAATTGCTGTTTTTTGTTCATTTTGTCTCCCAAAAATCAGAAGAGAAAGCGATTAAAAAATGTCACGTGCCCGAAAATGGTACCAATAAAAACGTCAACCCATCCCGCAAAAAACAAGCCTACACTTGACTCTTGTCGGCAGAAATATGGAAAAATTATAGCTCTCAAAATATGGCAATGCAAATACTAGTTTTTGCATTAAAAACATCTTTTAGTGTGTGACAGCTGCCAAAAATAAAAACCTGATATAAATCTGGTATCGCTGTAATCGAACTGACAAGAATAAAGTTGTCTAATCACTTATACCGCACGAGGAACGGCGTAAAAAATAAATAAAACCAATTATTCACCTGTTGTTGATTTGTTTATTCTGCCTCCCAAAGATCGCAGTAAGGCTCGGCTCATATTTATCCTGCGCTAAGCGCTTACACTGGGGTTTCCGTGTAAATCTCTGAAATATGTGATTCAGACGGAAACCTCGGCTGAAGATTCCCTATATTGAGGCAGATGGAGGTACTGTGGAAGGGCCTGTGATCCGGCAGTGTCCGTCTATTTAGGCGTACATAAAGTGCAGTCGGCCACAGTTTTGTGCCCTTCTGAAAAGGACAACGCTGAACAGGTGCCAGATGGAGTCCAGAGTAACTGCTGCCTCATTATAGAGAATGGATCCCTCGGGGGTTTCATCTGAATCACGTCACTTGGTGATTTAGATGGAAACCCCGATATAAGTGCTCAGCGTAGAGCGCTGGATAAATGTGATCCAAAATGTTAGGTAAAATGTTCCTAACAAAAGCTTAGAATCAATCCACAAAAAAAGCCCCGACTCAGGTCCGTCATCTGTCAATGGAAATGTGATGTGGTCCCTAAAAAAAGTGGTTTTGTAAATTTTGTTGGAAAAATGAGAAATCGCTGATCAACTTTTAACCCTTACAACTTCCTAACAAAAAAAAATGATGTTTTCAAAATTGTGCTGATGTAAAATAAACATGTGGGAAATGTTATTTATTAACTATTTTGAGGCACATAACTCTCTTATTTAAGGGCTTAAAAATTGAAAGTTTGAAAATTGCAAAATTTTCTCGAAATTTCCGTTTTTTTCACAAATAAACGCAAGTCATATAGAAGAAATTTTACCCCTATCATGAAGTACAATATGTCGTGAAAAACAATCTAAGTTATTACCTCATAAAGTGACAGTGGTCAGAATTGTAAAATTTGGCCTGGTCATGAAGGTGAAAACAGGCTCGGGGGTGAAGGGGTTAAAGCAATGTGTAAAGTAAACATGAAAATTTAACTTTTTCCCACAAAAATGTTGCTTTAGCCCCAAATTTTTCATTTTCACAAGGGTAACAAGCAAAAATGGACCATACAATTTGTTTTCCAATTTCTCGAGTACATTGATACCCCATATGTGATGGAAAATTACTGTTTGAGGGCACGTCATGTCTCGAAATGGAAGGCGCACCATTTACCTTTTGGAATGCAAAATTGGTTAGAATAGATAGCGGACACCATGTCACGCTTGCAGAGCCCCAAGAGAAAATGGACCACATAATTTATTGGGCAATTTCTCTTAACTATAGGGATACCCCATATGTACTCAGAAACTCTTATTTGAGCAAATGGCAGGGCTTGGAAGGGAAGAAGCACAATTTGATTTTTGGAGTGAAAAATAGTCTGGAATGGATTGTGGACACCATGTTGCATTTAGAGAGCCGCAAAGGTTCAAGAACAGCAGAAACTCCCACAAATGTCTTCATATTTTACAGAATTACATAACATCGGGCTGTGAAAATGAAAAATGAATTTTTTCCCCTCACCCATGACTGCACCATGGAGAGAGTGGGATCCGCCCCTATTACTGGACAGGAAGCCAAGACCACAATATAAAAAGGCAACTCCCACTTCCTCCTTCAATGTGGTTTCCTGTCCTCTGGATGTAGGAGCCTCGAGTACACGGCTGGATCAGCCATGAATTATGGAACACAATAGACTGTCTATAGCAACCTCTAGTAAGAATGGCAGTGAGTACAGGGACCCAGTCGGGCGCTGAATTGCTAACATCAGTCTGGGAGGATCTACATTTAATGCTTCAAGACCTACCTATGGTTGGTGTCTGGCCTAGGGCCTTGCATTTCAGTAGCCCTGGGGCCTAATGATTCTCACATGTCTTGGTGTCCTGTTTTTGTTTTGTTTTTTGGTTAAGCTGTGGCTTAGTTGCCTAAGGAATCTGTCTTGTTAACAGAGCCTGTGGTCGATTCTTATTAACTTGTCGGTTGCCTGATGGCTGGCGCCTCATGGTTGGTGTATTGAACCTATCGCCTCATGGCTTGTGTATTGAACCTGTCGCCTCATGGCTTGTGTATTGAACCTGTGGCCTCATGGCTGCCACCTCATGGCTTGTGTATTGAACCTGTCACCTCATGGCTGCTGCTTCATGGCTTGTGTATTGAACCTGTCGCCTCATGGCTTGTGTATTAAACCTGTCACCTCATGGCTGCTGCCTCATGGCTTATGTATTAAACCTGTGGACTCATGGCTTCCTCCTCATGGCTTGTGTATTGAATTTGTTGCCTCATTGCTGAAGCCTCATGGCTTGTGTATTAAACCTGTCGCCTCATGGCTGTTGCCTCATGGCTTGTGTATTGTACCTGTTGCCTCATGGCTGCTGCCTCATAGCTTGTGTATTGAACCTGTTGTCTCATGGCTGCTGCCTCATGGCTTGTGTATTGAACCTGTTGACTCATGGCTGCTGCCTCATGGCTTGTGTATTGAACCTGTTGATGGCTGCCACCTCATGGCTTGTGTATTCTACCTGTTGATGGCTGCTGCCACCGCATATCTTGGGTGTGGGGCCTGTCGTCTCATATCCGGCCTCAGGTCTTGTGCATTGGGTCTGCCGACTCGGATAGGGCCTCAAGTCGTGTGTGGGGCTGGTCGCCTAGAGTATGACCTCATCTGTATGGATGTCACCTCATATCTGAAGTTTTGGGCTGCCTGAAGGTTTTCAGTCCACTTCATATTTGTGGAAAACCTGTCACTTTAGGTTAGGATTTTCCATGGCTAACAGCGTAGCTTAGGGGACCTCCGCTGGAGTATGACTTTCAGTGGTATGCACTACGTCGGGGACCATGGCATTTGCCCAATTAGCCTGCCGACTTGGGCCTTGTAGATCGGTTTTCACTACTGTCTCAAAGCGTCACTACTCTTTACCATCAATACTGCTGATATTGAAAAACATGGCTCTTGGATGATGCCGTCAGTTTGTGGTGATTCTACTAAACAGCAAGGAGGGGCCTTAATAAATTACAGCCCACATGTAGTTGGTGGTTCCAACAGATTTCAGTAAATTCCTTTTACCTGGATAGCTTATTGGACGGGTCTGCATTTAACATCTAGATCCCAGTTATCCTTCCTGTTGGAATGGGTCACTGTTGTGTAAGTCCAGTTTTCAGGGCTGGGATCATGACATGGAGCGGTTGGCATCTCTGTTGGTTCCAGGTTATCCTTCTAGGGGCTCAGTAGCTTAGGCATGGCTAGACTGAACAGAACCAGCATAAGTCCAGTCGATCCTCCCGGTCTGATGTCATAAGATGGACTGCTAAGACAGTTCAATTCACCCTCCTGGAAGATTAAGAGCAACGGAACAGCAGCCATCACTTCCAGCGAGGGGAACACGGCCTGGTATGGCATGGTGTATCCGCGGCGGACCAAAGCCGGGGCAGCATCTCCGGACAGGGGACACGGCCTAGCTGGCGCAGTGTATCCCCGGGGTAGAAATATCCCTAAGGACATTCCGGAGGGGGAACACGGCCTGGTATGGCGCAGTGTATCCCTGGAGGGCAAAGCTGGTACAGCATCTCTGTACAGGGAACACTGCCTAATTGGCACAGTGTATCCCCGGGGTAGAAATATCCCTAAGGACATTCCGGAGGGGGAACATGGCCTAGAGTGCCAAGGCACTCTGAAGACTGTTACATGAAGATTAAAAAACTGATAAACCACCAATTAAGCCAAATCTACCCTCATGGTATGAAGTGGTAAAATGAACTTTATTGTGCCAAATGGAGCTTCACTATACCGGTCTGCTCTCCTAGTGGAGGTATGAGTTGGACTCGCCAGTATGGGTCTGATAAACTATCAATATTTCAGTCTATCCTCCTAATAAATTGGTTAATTATCCAGTTAATAGGCTTTTCGAGTGATGAAACTGCAACTTTAGAATCTATAAGGGGAGGAATTGATGGATGAGTAAAATGTCCTTACCTGTGAGACTCCTGTGGCGAAGAGGGAATATCTTCACTAGATAAGACAAATGCCTTCGAACTGAGGTAAGACCATTCTGATTATCTCTCAAGCACAGGATGATACGTCCATATTGACGGTATCGGGTCCTAATACCTTGGTTTAAGACCATCTGAGATTTGACCAATACCACATGAGGTCTATATCTTTCTGATTGGTTCGCTTCCTTAGGCAAGAAATTTTTAAAAAAATGTTGAATCAGGTGATGGTTATTAATTGGTTTCCTGGGGTTTTTCTTTTTTTTCAAATATCTAATCTATTTAGCATTTGAACTGTTTTCAACTAATAATCTTCATGGTTGGATTGTATTATTAGCATCCACTTAAGTTGTAGATTGATGCCATTGTAGAGAATAGGATGAATCCTATCATCCCTATATGAATGGTGGATGGGGACTTTTTCTTATATGAAATCACTCAGATCTCTTTTTTGCCTGTTCAGCTCTTAGTACATAGGTAGGATACAGCAACCAGAAATTCCCCAAGATTGGAATATTGAGCTATAGGTGTCCGTTTCGGCTTAAATACATTTCTTAGGAGAACTCAACGTTACGCCTTAAACACAGGGAAAAAAATAGCTGGATTATAATAAAGTACTAGATATTCCGGTTGGTTTTTGGAAACCCTTTGGCATTCTGGGAGGCTAAATTTACACTTGATAACATAGTGTTAAGTAGATGTTGAGCCATCAGATGACATTAGACGAGTGTCTTATGGTCCAGATCTGGCCTTGGTGGGGCCGTCAATAGAAAAGGTCAATATTGGGGTAGAGTCCCTAGTCAAGGCCTTGCTAAAGTTACCAGGGCCATTGAATTGCTTAAACCCCTGCTTCGGTTAACATGCTAGGTTTAGTACCAGTTTCTATATAATTCAGTTGTGGATTAGGTGATTTAATGATACAGGTTGGTTAGGTGATTTAATGATACAGGTTATCTAATTAGAAATCCGAGGAAGGTAGCCAACCATACATAAGTGAAGTTTATAAATATAGTACCTCTCTATATTATAATAATAAAAAGGGAGAAGTTGTTGTAAAAAGTAAAATAATTCCTTTTTCTTTTACTCTGGTTGGCTCTATCTTGCTGGAGCTCCAAATTGATAGTCATGAGCTTGAATGATATCTAAAACTTTTACAATCTTCCTTCCTGAAGCACTATCAGGTGAACTGGGGTATTCCAGGGATCTTTCTTCAGGTGTAAAATCCTACATGGGTTCTCCCTTCCTATTAGAGGATTCCATTATCATCGAATGGAATCCTCTGTCTCTCCATGGTGCTGTCATGGGGGAGGGGAAAAATGATAATTACTTACCGGTAATTTTGATTTTCCTGAAACCTGTGACCGCACCCTAATTTTCCCTCCCTCTGAAGGAATGACCACATGATTTGTTACACAATTTCTCGTGAACTTGGCAATACCCTATATGTGGCTGTATAGTACTCTTTGGCCATACGGAGAGACTCTGGAGGAGCTCTATTTGACTCTTGGAGAACAAATTTTTTAAGAATAGTTTGTGGACTTAATATACAGAGCCCTAAAGTGTCAGAAGAGCAGAAACCTCCCTCAATTGAACCCAATTTAGACATGACACCCTTAAGGGAATGAATCTACAGGTATAGTGATGATTTTGACTCCATTGTTGTTTTCCAGAAACGAGCAGCAATGAATGCTGCTTAGTGAAAATTGCAAAGCTGCCATAGTAGTGCCCAGTACATTGTAGTGCCCATACATTATGCCCAGCTCGTGCTTCTGGAGACATGCCCCCCTTAAATTAAGTGGGCTGTCTTCGCTACAGTAAAGCCAAATATGTGGACGCTAACTGTGGTTTAGGCACACTGTGGGGCTCAGGAGGAGGAGGCATTTGGATTTGGGAGTGCAGATTTCGCTGCATTTCTTTTGTTGGGAGCCGCCTCACTTTTCCAGAGCCTTTGTGCTACCAGTATTGTTTGAAAACCCCCTTATTTTTCATAACAGATAATGATGAATCGGAGTGAGGATTTGTTTTTTGTGGGCTTAGTAGAAGTTTTATTGGTGGTATTTTGAGGTACAGACCATTTTGGATCAGTTCACATTTATGCTGTGCTCTACGCTGTCCACTTACATCGGGGTTTCCATCTAAATCTACAAAATACGTGATTCGGATAAACTTCCAAGGGATAGATTAAGTAATTACTCTGCACTCTGTGTGGCTTCTGTTCATCGATATCTGGTTTTTAAGAGATGCAAAAAACTGTGGCTAACCTCGCTTTTATGCACGTCTACAAAGATGGGCACAGCCAGATCATAGGCCAGGTGGAGTCCACAGTGTCTCCTTCTGCCTCATTATAGGGACTCTTCCACCAGAGGTTCCATCTGAATCACGTATTTCTGATATTTACACAGAAACCCCTGTGTGAGCCTCAGCATAGAGCGCAGGATGAATGTGAGCCAAGCAATACTGTGATCATTGGGAGGCAGAATAAACAAATCAACAGCAGGTGAAGAATTGGTTTTATTTTTTTTTATACTGTTTCTCATGTGGTATCAGTTATAAGATGACTTTATTCTTTGGGTATGTGCGATTCCAGCCATATCAGCACAAGATTGTGCATCGCCATATTTTGAAAGCAATAATTTTTCTAGATTTCTGCCAACAGTTTCATGTGAGGGTTTATTTTTTGCAGGACGAGTTGACTATTTGCATTGGTACCATTTTCAGGCACATAACATTTTTTAATCGCTTTCTATTCCGATTTTTGGGAGGCCGAATGAACAAAGACAGCTTTATTCAGGTTAGTGATACCACATTTATATAATTTTTTTTAATGTTTTGTTGCTTCTATACAATAAAAACCATTTTATAGAAAAAATATTGTTAGAGCTATAACTGATTTTTATTTTTCCACTTATGGAGCTGTATGGCTGTGTTTTGCGGGACAAGATGACGTTTTCAGCTATATTTTTATCTATATTCGTCTGTTTGATTGCATTTTATTCCACTTTCTTCCTGCGGTATGATGAAAAACTGTAGTTTTTTGCCACTTTTTTTTTTTTTTTTTATGGCGTTCACTGTAGGTGTTACACTAGTTAACAGTTTTATATATTAGATTGTTCTGGACACGTCAAACCAAATATGTGTACTTTTTTATTTTTACATAAATGTGTGTTTTGTGTAGTATTTTTCGTTCTTTATTATTTTGTAGAACCCCTTTACAACCCAAGGTGGTTTGCACGTTAATGACCAGGCCAATTTTTACAATTCTGACCACTGTCACTTTATGAGGTAATTACTCTGGAACGCTTCAACGGATCCCCCTGATTCTGAGATTGTTTTTTCGTGACATATTGTACTTCATGATTGTGGTAAAATTTCTTCGATATCACTTGCGTTTATTTGTGAAAAAAATGGAAATTTGGCGAAAATTTTGAAAATTTTGCAATTTTCAAAATTTGAATTTTTATGCCCTTAAATCAGAGAGATATGTCACACAAAATAGTTAATAAATAACATTTACACATGTCTACTTTACATCAGCACAATTTTGGAACCCAAATTTTTTTTTATTGGGGAGCTATAAGGGTTAAAAGTTGACCAGCGATTTCTCATTTTTCCAACAAAATTTACAAAACCATTTTTTTAGGGACCACATCATATTTGAAGTCACTTTGAGGGGTCTTTATGACAGAAAATACCCAAAGGGACACCATTCTAAAAACTGCACCCCTCAAGGTGCTCAAAACCACATTCAACAACTTTATTAACCCTTCAGGTGCTTCACAGGAATTTTTGGAATGTGGAAGAAAAAAATTAACATTTAACTTTTTTCACAAAAATGTTACTTTAGACCCAATTTTTTTTATTTTTTCAGGGGTAACCGGAAAAAAATGGACTCCAAAATTTGTTGTGCAATTTCCCCTGGGCATGCAGATACCCCATATGTGGGGAAAAACCACTGTTTGGGCGCATGGCAGGGTTTGGAAGGGAAGGAGTGTCATTTGACTTTTTGAATGTAAAATTTGCTTGAATAATTAGCGGACGCCATGTTGCATTTGGGGAGCCCCTGATGTGCCTAAACAGTGGAAACCCCCCACAATTTACACCATTTTTGAAACTAGACCCCTCAGAGAACTTATCTAGATGTGTGGTGAGCACCTTGAACCCCCAGGTGCTTCACAGAAGTTTATAACATTGAGCCGTAAAAATAAAATTTTCACATTTTTCCCACAAAAATGTTTTTCAGCCCCCACTTTTGCATTTTCCTAAGGGTAACAGGAGAAATTGCACCATGCAGTTTGTTGTGCAATTTCTTCTGAGTAAGCAGATACCCCATATGTGGGGGAAAAGCACTGTTTGGGCGCACGGCAGGGTTTCGGAAGGGAAGGAGCGCCATTTGACTTTTTGATTGTAAAATTTGCTTGAATAATTAGCGGATGTGCCCCTGATGTGCCTAAACAGTGGAAACCCCCCACAAGTGACACCATTTTGGAAACTAGACCCCTCAGGGAACTTATCTAGATGTGTGGTGAGCACCTTGAACCCCCAAGTCCTTTACAGAAGTTTATAACATGGAGCCGTGAAAATAAAAAAAATCTAACTTTTTCCACAAAAATGATGTTTTAGCCCCAATTTTTTTATTTTCACAAGGGTAAGTGGAGAAAATGGACCTCAAAAACTTTTGTGCAATTTCTCCGGAGTACGCCAATACCCCATATGTGGGGAAAATACAGTGTTTGGGCGCACGGCAGAGTTCAGAATGGAAGGAGCACTGTGTGACTTTTTGAACGCAAAATCGCCTGGAATCGAGAGCAGACGCCATGTCGCGTTTGGAGAGCCCCTGATGTGCCTAAATAGTTGAAACCCCCCACAAGTGACCCCATTTTGGAAACTACACCCCTCAAGGATTTTATCAAGGGGTATAGTGAACCTTTTGAACCCAGAGGTACGACACAGAATTTGATAACATTAGGTCATCATATTGAATAAGTTGTCATTAGTCTTAAGCGCAAGTGCTCGCTACTTGAATTTGCATCGGGTACTCAGGTATGCACCATGTATCAAGAGTGCTCGAGTGACATGCTCGAGTCCCCGCTCGCATGTTTCATGGTTATTAGACACCCAAAAAAAAACATGCGAGGATCGCTCGAGCATGGCAGGAAATCCCCGCGAGGTTTTTTTTGGCCGTGAAGCATATGGGGCGGAGACTCGAGCATGTCACTCGAGCATGTCACTCGAGCATGTCACTCGAGCACCCACGATACTCAATGCATACCCAAGCATCCGATGCAAACTCAAATAACGAGCACTTGCGCTCAACACTAGTTGCCATATCGTCATCTTTTTTTTTTTTTTTACTTTTGAAAAAAATAAAAACCCTAACTCCAACCCCAGCCCTAGCGTTTATTTTTTACGCCGTTCCTAGTGTGGTATAAGTGATTAGACGACTTTATTCTTCGGGTCGGTGCGATTACAGCGATACCAGAATCATATTGGGTTTTTATGATTGACAGCTGTCAGACATTAAAAGACGCATTTTTTTGTAAAATCTAGTTTTTGCATCGCCATATTTTGAGAGCTATAATTTTTCTATATTTTGGCCGACATAGTCATGTGACAGCTTATTTTTTGCGGGATGAGTTGACGTTTTTATTGGTGCCATTTTCAGGCACGTGACATTGTTTGATCGCTTTCTATTCCGATTTTTGGGAGGCAGAATAAACAAAAAGCTACAATTCAAGAATTGTGTTTTTTTACATTTTTTTATTCTGCTCCGCGTGTGGTAAAATTGATAAGGTAGCTTTATTCTTCGGGTCAGTACGTTTACAGCGGTACCACATTTATATAGTTTTTCTATGTTTTGGCACTTTTACACAATAAAAGCTATTTTATAGAAAAAAATATTTTTTTGTATCTCTTTATTCTGAGAGCTATAACTTTTTGATTTTTCGGATGATGGAGCTGTATGGCGGCTTGTTTTTTGCGGGACAAGATGACATTTTCAGCTGTGCCATTTTTATTTATATTCGTCTTTTTGATCGCTTGTTCCATTTTTTGTTTGGCAGTATGATGATAAAGCATTGTTTTTTGTTTCGTTTTTTTTTTTTTTTTTTCTTTTTACCGTGTTCACTGAAGGGGTTAACTAGTGGGACAGTTTTATAGGTCCGGTCGTTCCGGACGCGGCGATACCAAATATGTGTACTTTTATTGTTTGTTTTTTGTTTTTTTCATAATAATATTTATTGATGGGTACATTATATTTTTATTTTTGGTGGATTATTTTTTTTTTTTTATATTTTTACATTTTTTTTTTTTTTTTCACTTTCTGACAGTTTTTTTTATTTTTTATACTTTGTCCCACTATGGGACTTTCACTTTTTTTTATTCTGATTGCCTGCATAGCACAGGAATGGAGCACCATCCCTGTGCCATGCAGGCTGTCAGCGCTGCACAGTGAGAAGATAGTTTGGTCATGTACTGCGCATGACCAAAAAATCTTCCTGCTGTCTGGTGACCCGGATGTTGTCATGACGACATCGGGTCATCATGGCAACATCCGGGAAGCCGCGGCAGACACCGCTGGAGGCCGGAAGAGGAGGTGAGTATTGCGATCACCTCCCCTTAGCCACCGCAATGCTGCGATCGACTTCGATCACAGCATTGCAGGGGTTAATGTGCCGGGAGCGGTGCGGGACCGCTCCCTGCACATAGTACCGGGTGTCAGCTGTGACAGTCAGCTGACACCCGGCGGCGATTGCGCCCGCACAGCCTGCGTGCGCGCGCAATCGCCATGACGTATTAATACGGGTCAGGCTCTTAAAGCCAAGGGCACAGATGCGTATTAATACGTCATGGGCTTTAAAGGGGTTAATGTTTTTTTCAGTTTTTTTTTAATCATGTTAACTTTTTTTTATTTATTTATTTTTCTTAGTCCCTCTATGGGACATAAACTTTTATTAGGTCTGATCACTGGTCTTATGCACTGCAATGCAGATGTACTGCAATGCATGAGACCTGTGATATTACACAAGTATAAAGCTTGGTCGATCCTGCCTATGACTAGGTCTAACAGTTTGACCTCCAGATTTCAGGACCCCCTGTGATTTCGTCGTGGGGGTGAGAGAGGGAGTCTCATCCTTCTCACAACCTTCCAATTGTCTTCATAGCGGCAGCTGGAGGGTTAATGAGCCAGGGGTGGTGCTCGCACTGTCTTTGGCTCTCTCTGCAGGAGCTTAGCTGTGCCGAGCACCTGCGGTGATCGGTCAGTTATATTGACTGACCGATCACAGCATTCTGAGTGCAGGAACCGATGGCATAGGTCCCCACTAGTGTTGAGCGAGTATGTCTCATTAACCCTTTCGACAAACTGGGAGTATTTTGGCATGCTTGCCATTTATTTTACTGTTGCTGCGGCTGCAAGTGTCACGGCTGTTAGACAGCTGTGACACATGTAGGGATTGCTGACAGGCAATTTCATAATACGAACACATTTAGTCGTGGGGGTGAGAAAGGAAGCCCCCTCCCTCTCACAACTTTCCAAATGAAGCGATCACTATCGATTGCGGCATCTGGAGGATTAAACAGCCAGGGGCCGCAGATGCTCGGCTGTCTGCTGAGCCGAGCTCCTGGCTGTGATTGTGCAGTTTAGTGCGGATATTTCAGCACTTCCCAGTGATCACATGCTGTGATCAGGCAGTCAGATTGACTGACCCATCACAGCAACAGAGCGGGGAACGCTAACATGGGTCCTTACATTTCTGGCCGTGCTGGTCAGTTGTCAGTGACCGCTGTTGGCATGGAGCTGTCACTGTGTTTTCACTTCACACAGTGACCGCTTAAAGACGTAACAGGTATAGCACATCATGATGCGGGAACTGACGTCTGCTCATGGAGTCCTATAACTGTCATGTGGTGCTAAGGGGTTAAATTAAAAAGCAAGTAAAAAACATGATAATCGCTTATGTAACCAATTTATTAAGTTCCAGTTTTGTTTGGTGTATTCCAGCCTTCTGTGGCGACTTAACATTTTTGTTTAAATAATCTTTATTAAGGTTTTTTTTTTATAATATAGGGGAAGGGTAAAAACAGAACTTCCAATCTTTGTAGAATGATAAAATGTAATATATATATATATATGGATACATACGGAATACACTTTAAAGAACTGAACAACATATTACATATATAAGATTGACAAAGCTAAATAAATTCTAAATCACACGAAATATAAAAATGTGGAAGAGGAAGCGGAAATAGAAGGAAAAAAAAGGAGAGGAAGAGGAGGGACCTTAAAACCAAAGGAGGAAAGATATTAAAAGAAAGAAGGGGAAAGAAAATACTAGGAAAACAGGGAAGTAAAACTAAAGGGGTAAAAAAAAGAGTCTTCGGAGAATATTTTTTCCATGGATGTTATACATTATGAACAACTAAATAATTATATCAACATGTGTAGACATGCTGGTGACATCCTGGTTTATCTTGAGTGACTGACTCCACTTTGGAGGGGAAGTACAAGTTCCATAATGACCATTTAGCATGGTATTTTAAAATATAATTATTTTTGAGGGCAAATGCTAGTTCAAATGTGTTATGTTTAGAGAACTTTTCCAAAATGTAATTTACAGAGGGTATATCCTCTACTTTCCACTTTGTAGTAATAAGTAGTCTGACGACTGCAAAAATATGTAGAGTATTATTTTTAAATTCACTGGGGAGAGTACCTGACTCTAGTGAAAAAAAGAGAGTTGAGGAGTCATTTGTATCCTATGTTTCCCCAGATCATAGATAAAATCATATATCTATTTCCATAATAAACAAATTTTTGGACAGGTCCAGAAGATGTGAAAAATATTACATTTGAACCCACATTTCCTCCAACACAAATCAGAATACGTTGGGAAGGCTTCCTTGAGTCTCACAGGGGTCAAGTGCCACCGAGAAATAATCTTGAAAAATTTTTCTTGTATATTTGCGTTTACAAAGAGTTTATAAGAGGATTTCAAAACTTGCTGCCATTCTTTATCAGAGAATTTTTTATTTAGGTCAGCTTCCCATTTCAAAATGGGTTTTGATTTGGCAAATTCCAGATCTTCATTAAATAAGGTGTAGATATTTTTCATGTTCCAATTTTTTTCAGAGAAAGGGTGGTCTAGTAAAGTAATGATGAAACGTGGTAAGGCCAGAGGTAAGGATATCTTTTTCCTTATAAATTTTCTTAACTCTAATAAAGAGTTCCTCTTCTGGAAGGCCATATAAGACTTTTAGAGTATGAAAGTTTAAAAAAGCTTCTTTTTTTGGACCTGTAAGGATAGCGGAAAAGTTTTTGATTCCTAATTTAAAACATTTTCCAAAAGGAAATTTTGGAAGAGTTGTATTGAAAATAGAGGAATTTTATCGGGAGGGTAAGGACAGGTCTTATCTGAAGTGAGCTTGAAAAGTCTTTTCCACTGGATTACTGTGGCTTTTAATAAGGGGTGTGAAGGTAGAGGGAGATTTGTAGTAAATAAGTGAATTAGAATTAGAGATGGTAAAGGTTAACCTTCGTTTGAGTCTTCCTCTAATGCAACCCAATTATGGGGAATTGGATGTTTCGCCCCCAGCAATTCGCCCCCGGGTACATTTCGCCCCCGCACATTTCGTCCCCAGCATTTGGCCCCCAGGATGTTTTGCCCCCGCACATTTCACCCCCGCACATATTGCCCCCAGTTCGCCCCAGTCCGGGGGCGAAATGTGCAGGGGCGAATCTTCCTGGGGGCGAAATGATAGGGGCGAAATGTGCGGGGGCGAAATGTACCTGGGGGCAAACTGCTGGGGTCGAAACTTCCTATAACCCACTTATGTGAGTTGTTCTTTATAAACCATTTTTTGCTTTGTAGGACAATATTGGCTTCGTAATAAGCCTGTATATTAAGCCTGTATATTGGGTAGGGCCATTCCTCCTTTATCCCTGCTTTTGAATAGGAGATTTCTATTAGTCATTGGGAGTTTCTTTTTCCAAATATACTCTATCTGTTTTTTGAAATTTTAGGATCTATGAGGGTGCTATAATGAGAGGGACTGATCTGAAAATATCTAAAAGTCTAGGGAGAACCATCATCTTATACATCATTATCCTGCCTAACCAGGAAGTTTTGATTTTTCCATAATTATCCAATGATTTCTGTATTTCCTTCAATTTCTCCGAAAGATTTGTTTCTATCATACGGTTCAATGGATTCGTAACTTTAATACCTAAGAATTCTATTTTGAACTCCTCCCATGAAAAGGGAAATTCACTTTTAATAATATTTTCCAGATTTAGGTCCACATTAAAACAAAGAATTTTTGTTTTTCTTCCGTTTATTTTCTAATATGAAATTAATGAGAGAATTTAAATTCATTTTAATATTTCTTTAAGGGAATTTAGCGGGTCTGTGATAGTAGGATGTCATCTGCATATAGGCTCAACTTACTGTATGTTGCCTCATTCCGGAAGGAATGCTTCTAATGTTATTGTTTAACCGGATTAGTTCAGCAAATGGTTCTATTGATAAAATAAATAATAAAGGGGAAAGGGGACAACCTTGATGGGTACCATTCGAAAGGGAGAAAATTTTGGAGTTGTGGTTATTAATGGTTTTGGCAGAGTGGAGTAAAGAGCTAAAATTGAGTTTAAAATATTGCCTTCAAATCCAAATTTCTTAAGAGCTGTTATCATATAGTCCCAATTTAATCGATCGAATGCTTTTTCAGCATCTATTGATAAAAGGATTGAAGAGATTTTTTTATTTTCAATTAAAGATAATAAATTGATAATTTTCCTGGTACTGTCAAGGGCTTGCCTATTTTTAACAAATCCGACCTGATCGGAATGTATTAAATCTGGTATAGTATTTTTTAATCCTTCAGCTATGATTCTAGCATATAATTTCACGTCTAAATTAAGTAGAGAGATGGGCCAGTAGTTTTGTAGTAATTTTGGATCACTCTTGGGCTTGGGGATAACTGTTATGTTTGCATGAAGAGATTCTTTTGGGAAGGAGCCAGAGACAGATACAGATTTGAAAAAGGAAAGGAGGGGTTGTCTTAGATGGTGTTGGAAAGTCTTCTAGTATTCGTTGGGGAATCCATCACGGCCTGGGGCTTTGTTGTCTTTCAATTGAGAAATAGCTGAGAAAATTTCTTCCTTGGCAAATGGGTCATTTAGAAAGTTACAGTGAGGAAAAAAAGTATTTAGTCAGCCATCCACCAATTGTGCAAGTTCTCCCACTTAAAAAGATGAGAGAGGCCTGTAATTGACATCATATATACTACAACAAAATAACAATGATAGATAGGACCTTGGATGTAATAGGGGGCATACCACTAAACATTATATAAACCAGAGAAACCATAGGTATTTTCAAAACCCCAAAATAACATAATTAAAACACCATATGTTGACTAAAAGAGATAAATGCTTTATTTATGTATTTTTTAAGAAATAACACATAGGCATAAATAACATGTGTGAAAAGACATAACATGGGCATGTGAGGCAGCAGGGGATAGATAGAGATACAGCTGGTATCAAATTCACATTGGACCTATAAAATAGGTCACATAGTCCAACCCATACAATCCATAAGTCACAGACAATGTGTGCAGAAAAAGTTAAATAACATAGATCAAGTGACCTATAACAAGTCACAGTATAAACAACCATCAGAGTTTTTTTCAGCAACACATAAAAAGTACAAACATTACATGGAAAGGGTTAAGTAAGACATACTTAGTGAAAGTAAACAGGTGACCAGCAGTGCCAGGGGAGGCCCCTGGCACTGCTGGTCACCTGTTTGTACTGTGATGTTTGTACTTTTTATGTGTTGCTGAAAAAAACTCTGATGGTTGTTTATACTGTGACTTGTTATAGGTCACTTGATCTATGTTATTTAACTTTTTCTGCACACATTGTCTGTGACTTATTGATTGTATGGGTTGGACTATGTGACCTATTATAGGTCCAATGTGAATTTGATACCAGCTGTGTCTCAATCTATCCCCTGCTGCCTCACATGCCCATGTTATGTCTTCTCACACATGTTATTTATACCTAGGTGTTGTTTCTTAAAAAATACATAAATAAAGCATTTCTCTCTTTTAGTCAACATATGGTGTTTTAATTATGTTATTTTGGGGTTTTGAAAATACCTATGGTTTCTCTGGTTTATATCATATATAGACCTCAACTATGAGAGACAAAATGAGAAAAAGAAAACAAATCCTGAAAATCACATTGTCTAATTTGAAAAGACATTTTTTTCAAATTTTGGTGGAAAATAAGTATTTGGTCAATTACTAAAGTTCATCTCAATACTTTGTTACATATCCTTTGTTGGCAGTGACAGAGGTCAGACGTTTTCTGTAAGTCTTCACAAGGTTGGCGCACACTGTTGCTGGTATGTTGGCCCATTCCTCCATGCAGATCTCCTCTAGAGCAGTGATGTTTTGGGGCTCTCGCTGAGCAACACAGACTTTCAACTCCCTCCAAAGGTTTTCTATAGGGTTTAGATCTGGAGACTGACTTGGCCACTCCAAGACCTTGAAATCCTTTTTATGAAGCCATTCCTTCGTTGCCTTGGTTGTGTGCTTGGGATCATTGTCATGCTGAAAGACCCAGCCACGTTTCATCTTCAATGCCCTTGCTGATGGAAGGAGGTTTGCACTCAAAATCTCACGATACTTGGCCCCATTCATTCTTTCATGTACACGGATCAATCGTCCTGGTCCCTTGGCAGAGAAACAGCCCCAAAGCATGATGTTGCCACACCCATGCTTCACAGTAGGTATGGTGTTCTTTGGATGCAACTCCGCATTCTTTCTCCTCCAAACACGACGAGCTGTGTTTCTACCAAACAGTTCTACTTTGGTTTCATCTGACCATATGACATTCTCCCAATACTCTTCTGGATCATCCAAATGCTCTCTAGCAAACTTCAGACAAGCCCAAACATGTAATGGCTTAAGCAGGGGGATACGTCTGGCACTGCAGGATCCTTGGCGGCGTAGTGTGTTACTGATGGAAGCCTGTGTAATGTTGGTCCCAGCTCTCTGCAGGTCATTCACTAGGTCCTCCCGTGTGCTTCTGGGATTTTTGCTCACCGTTCTTGAGATCATTTTGACCCCACGGGGTGAGATCTTGTGTGGAGCCCCAGATCGAGGGAGATTATCAGTAGTCTTGTATGTCTTCCATTTTCTAATTATTGCTCCCACAGTTGATTTCTTCACACCAAGCTGCTTGTCTATTGTAGATTCAGTCTTCCCAGCCTGGTGCGGGGCTACAATTTTTTTTCTGGTGTCCTTCGACAGCTCTTTGGTCTTCACCATAGTGAAGTTTGGAGTGTGACTGTTTGAGGTTGCGGACAGGTGTCTTTTATACTGATAACAAGTTCAAACAGGTGCCAGTACTACAGGTTATGAGTGGAGGACAGAGGAGCCTCTTTAAGAAGAAGTTGCAGGTCTGTGAGAGCCAAAAATCTTGCTTGTTTGTAATTGACCAAATACTTATTTTCCACCAAAATTTGAAAAAAAATTCTTTCCAAATCAGACAATGTGATTTTCAGGATTTGTTTTCTCATTTTGTCTCTCATAGTTGAGGTCTACCTATGATGTTAATTACAGGCCTCTCTCATCTTTTTAAGTGGGAGAACTTGCACAATTGGTGGCTGACAATACTTTTTTTCCCCACTGTAAGTTGGTTTGAATTTAATTTGGGAAGGGGGACTTTGGATAAGAATTTTTAGAAGTCTTCTAATTTGGGTTGTTGGTTGTTAGGACCATCTTTAAGGTTGTATAGATTAGATTAGTATTTCCCAAATTGTTCCGCAATAATTTGTGGAGTATGAAAACAAGAGTCCCCTATCTTTATCGACTTTACTCTAGTTTTAAAGCGCTGATTTTTTACTCTATTTGCAGTAAGTTTGAACATCTTATTATAAGAAAAACAGAAGTTTTGTCTAGAGAATTTGATCATCTTATCATAATCCTTTAAAAGTAATGCTTTGAATTCTGCTCTAAGTTTTAGTAAATTTGTATGGGTTAAAATAGATGGGTTTTTCTGTTGAATTTCCTCTTCATCAGTAATTTTTTTTTGTGATTTCTTTGATTTGTTCTTTAGTTTTTTCTTGGTGTATATCATTTAATTGTATGAGTATTCTTCGAATGACAGCCTTATAGGCATTCCATAGGCTCCTCGGGGAAATGCAAGATGAATTGTTTTCTTTGAAATAGAGAGACAGGGCATCATCTATTTTTTTTTCTGTAAATTGGGTAGTTAAAAGAAAAAAAGAGTTTCCCTTCCTTTCCCTAGTTGGGTGTTTTGGTAATATAATTTTTAGTTCACCTGATATAGGGGCATGATCAGACCAAGTGATTTGTCCAATAGAGGCCTCTGTGAACTTCTGGATAGAAGAGATGTCTGTAAGGATTAAATCGATCCTTGAGTAGGATTTATGGTGATTTGAATAAAAAGTAAATTCTCTTGAGGAGGAGTTCAAACATTGAAAAACATCAAAAAGTTGTTCCTTTGTTAGCCAGTTTTCTAATGAAGGCATATTCATAGAATCATAGAATCATAGAATGGTAGAGTTGGAAGGGACCTCCTGGGTCATCTGGTCCAACCCCCTGCTCAAAGCAGGATTCACTAAATAATCTCAGACAGATGTCTGTCCAGCCTCTGTTTGAAGACGTCCATTGAAGGGGAACTCACCACCTCTCTTGGCAGCCTGTTCCACTCATTGATCACCCTAACTGTCAAAAAGTTTTTTCTAATATCTAATCTGTGTCTCCTCCCATTCAGTTTCATCCCATTGCTTCTAGTCTTTCCTTGTGAAAATGAGAATAAAGATGATCCTTCTACAATGTGACAGCCCTTGACATATTTGTAGACAGCTATTAAGTCTCCTATCAGTCTTCTTTTTTGCAAGCTAAACATCCCAAATTCTGCAACCGTTCCTCATAGGACATGGTTTGCAGACCAGTCACCATTCTGGTCGCTCTTCTCTGAACTTGTTCCAGTTTGTCTATGTCTTTTTTAAAATGTGGTGCCCAAAACTGTACACAGTATTTCAGATGAGGTCTGACCAAAGAGGAGTAAAGACCGATAATGACTTCACGTGATCTAGACTGTATGCTTCTGTTAATACATCCCAGAATTGTATTTGCCTTTTTTGCTGCTGCATCACACTGTTGACTCATGTTCAGTCTATGATCTATTAGTATACCGAAGTCTTTTTCACATGTACTGTTGCTTAGCTCTATTCCTCCCATTCTGTATATGCTTTTTTCATTTTTATTGCCCAGATGTAGTACTTTGCATTTTTCCCTGTTAAAAACCATTCTGTTGGTTGCTGCCCACTGCTCCAGTTTATTTAGGTCTTTTTGAATCCTCTCTCTCTCTTCTCTAGTATTAGCTATCCCTCCTAGCTTTGTGTCATCAGCAAATTTAATCAGTTTACCCTCAATTCCTTCATCTAAATCATTGATGAAGATGTTGAACAATACAGGTCCCAGGACAGAGCCCTGTGGTACCCCACTTGAGACATTCATCCAGCTGGATGTGAAGCCATTTACAACCACCCTTTGAGTCCGATCACTAAGCCAGTTATGAATCCACCTAACAGTTGCCTGGTCCATTGCATACTTGGTCATTTTTTCAATAAGGATGGTGTGAGATACTTTGTCAAATGCTTTGCTGAAGTCAAGATATACTATATCTACAGCATTTCCCTGATCCACCCAGTCAGTGATTCTGTCATAGAAGGAAATTAAGTTAGTCTGACATGACTTGTTAGTTACAAACCCATGCTGACTCTGGTTAATCACTTCATTCTTACCAGGTACTTACATACATGTTGTTTAATAATTTGTTCAAAGATCTTTCCTGGTATAGAAGTCAGACTCACCGGCCTATAGTTCCCTGGGTCCACCTTCTTCCCCTTTTTGAAGATAGGAACAACATTTGCTCTTCTCCAGTCTTCTGGGACTTCTCCTGTTCTCCAAGAATTTTCAAAAATTATGGAGAGTGGTTCTAGGTCCTGGTTGAAGGTGTAGCGTCGAGTCGAGATTTTTGTTTGGAATGATATTGAAATCTCCCAAGATGACTTAGGGTTCCCTTTTGTACTTTATTTACTTTCTTCATCAGTTTGTTAAGAAAGGTTATTTGGCCAACTTTGGGGGCATACATTTTTACTATTGTGTGCATTACTGAATCTAGTTCACATATTAATATGTGAAATCTGCCCTTCGAATCTATTGTTTCTATAACAAATTGAAATGAAATGGTATCTCTTATGGTCGTGAGTACCCCGGCTTTCTTTACTGGAGATGAAGATCTGAAGGAAAACAGGAATAGTTTGTGGCTAAATTTGGGGCGGCTTTTATTTTTAAATTTGATTTCTTGAAAAGAGACTATGTCTGCTCTTGACTGTACGGCTTCTCTCCAAGCGGAGTGTCTTTTAATGGGACTGTTAAGTCCCTTTACATTCAATGAGAGAAATTTTAAAGCCATGAAACATAAAAAAAGATGATAAGCTTGTCATCAGCAAAACCTTATTTAAACATAGTATTACAGGAACTTTGACAACATCCATGTGATATCTTAACCTATAATGTAACAATAAGAACCAGAAAAGAACAGCAAAAAAAAATACAAAAAACAAGTATTCAGACATTTGATGAGCTCTCAGAATGACTGAGAGGTTAGAGTGGGAAGAAAAATCTGTATTCCAACTACAAAACCTAACGAAAAGGGGAAATAGAGTTCATCATTGCTCTGCAATAAAGACCTGGACTACAGCTGAATGAGAAAAAAATCATAGGAGAAGAGAAAAGCCAAATTTCCATACAAGAAACAAATGTTATTGAGAACGATATATGGACTGAACCAATAACGTTAGAATCCTCTTTTTGAAGAAAAAAGCGCCGATCAATAGTTTCAGGAAAGTCAGATTAGGTCATCTTCTCCTCTTGTGAGATTTTTAGCTTTTATAAAAATCCATCCTTCTTCTGCATTTGAAATTATCTAAGTTTTCCCACTGAAGAAAAGCAGCAATTTCACGGAGAAGCCCCATTTATATGGGATGTTATTTTGTCTCCATATTAAAGTTATTTCACTGAGATCTTTCCTAAAGTTTAGGGTTTCCCTAGAAAAGTCAGTAAAGATTCTAATAGATTCGTATGGTGAGGGAAGGGTTTTGTGATCTCGCAAATATTTAAGATTTACGTAAAAGTGAAATCTGGTTATAGTGTCTCTGGGAAAATCTTTGGAAATGGATTTCGGTTTTTGCAGTCTATTAGTACGGTCTAGAAAAAGTTCAAGACTGGACATAGATGGGAAAACTTTTTGAAGAATGCCCTTTATGTAAGAGGCTAGTTCAGATAGTGGAACCTGTTCTGGAATCCCCCTAAGTTTAAGATTATTACACCTATTTCTGTCTTCCTGTTCTATAATTTTTGTTTGAAGAATTTTAATCTCAGTTTTTAGGGCTGTGTTGGACTCTTCTAATTTATCCTAGATGAGATGGCATCTACTTTTTTTTTCTGTTGCTTCAGCATTCAGCTTGATTTCTGTCATTGAGCTTTGGAGCATGTCAAACCTCTTAGATTGACGTCCATCATAAATATAGTTGACTTGAAGCAGTTACATATGTAAAGTTCAGATGGGGATAGATTAATAGGTGGGTTGTCTGGCTGAGAGGGATGATCCTCCATAGGATTGTAATCGGGAGAGTCTGAGGACGCCAGTTGAGGTGGAGTGAGAGTGTCCATTCTGGGTTTTAGTTTAAATTGGGTAGGGTTGGGGGGTAGTATCCTCTGATTCACGACTTGCCATTTTCTGTGGTCCATACAGCCTCATCATTTGTAGAAGTCATATGGGAAGAAACATTTTTTTACTGATTTATTTTTAAAGGGACATAAGTTGCTGAGGGTATGACTACTGGTGCCTCCACTGTTCCATAAGACAGGCTCTGGCAGAGGTCACACTACATATGTTACAGAGGGCTGCAAACAGTGGCCCACGGGCTGCACCATGTGACCACCCAACATCCAAAGCTCATAACCGTCCAGAAATTCCAGGACAATCTGTAAAAATATGGCAATTTTTTGTCCAGTCTGTAAAAAAAAATTTAAGGTGCCCATGATTTTTATTTTTTTTTTTAAGCTGAAGAAACTTTTGCAGATAATTTTGACTCTAATTATCATCATTTTTCAGTGACTGCAGCTATTGTCTTCATATCAGAATTTTGGTCTTTAGACTTGTATCATTTACCGTCATAATGATTTTTTATGGTTTTCCTATGTGTCGATAAAAACATTTTCCTGTCTTTGATTTATTGATAAGCTGTCCAGAAAAAAAAATGTCAAATTCGAAACCCTACCGGCATCCCAATATATAGTGGAGGAGGCAGCCCTGCCGGAGTGAATATATTGGAGGAGAGGGAAGCCGCTAGTATCGCCCACAATTTGGCACAAGCCACTATGACAGCATACGTGATGATGTCACTACATCGTGTCTGCTGTGCAGAGCGTCAATGCACACAGGAAAGACTGGAGCAGAGCTCCAGGGGAATGGGAGCAAGGTGAGCATTTGTGTTTTTTTTTGTGTGGGGTCTCATACAGTATATAGGGGGCTGAGTGTGTGGACTTATACTGTATATAAGGGACTATGTGTGGGGGCTCATACTATATAAATACCTGTGTAAATTGTATATGGAGGTAGCTGCTTCTAGTAAGCACCTGTACACACCTATTTCTTGTTTTGGAAGTGACGGTCATTTATTTCTGTTTATGTATAGGCTTTGACTGAGCACTCCACCTCTAAGCCACAGGCGATTTTAATCGCAGCAGGATCTTGCTTTCCCATACACATGCAGACTTTTGTCTCTTAGAGAGGAGTTCACATTGTCAGGGTCCTGGTATATTGAGAGACGCCTTACCGTGGCTACCAGGTACACATGAATTGACCAATTTATGCGCTAAGATTTCTCATTTATTTCTATTTTCTAGAACAGTTATGCTATTCAAATTTCATATATTTCACGTTAGCATACTTAGCGTTGCAGAGTGCTGCTTTGTTTGTTAGTTGTATATGGAGGTAGCTGCTCCTAGTAAGCACCTGTTCACGCCTATTTCTTGTTTTGGAAATGCCGGTCATTTTTTTCTGTATCTGTATGTGAGAACATACAAACACATATGCATATCTCCCACCAGATAGATATATGCTAATGTGTTAGTGAAAAATATGCATATGTAAATAAATTATCACACATATATAAAAAAAAAATTGTGAAACTTAAGTGATATTAGTCTGAATCTTGTGCATCACTTATCCAGAGAAAATGCATAATTAATCTCATAATGTAGGGAGATTTGGTGGATCAATAATAATCAACTATAGCGCCATCATGGATCCAAGCCGTTCACCAGGAAACAAGATCAGAGATGAAGAGCATCAGTCACACAGAAGAAGAAACGCCAAGAATAACATCCTATCAATAAATATGGATCAAAGAAGGAGAATGCCTATAATAAAGAATAAAACATTAATTATAGAGAATACTAATAGACATAGCATTTTTATCCTAGCTTCTTCTGCAGCCTGCAGACAGAATATGCCCCGGGTCCTCAATACCTCTGTTGAGTTTCTCCGGCCGGCTAATGGGACTCTTACGTAGGGAATCTTCGCTCTGGTGATCCTACTGTCTGGGGTATGGGGCTACCATCTGCCCTAGCAGCCACTATAATCAGGCTCCCCATACGGTTCACTGTCCAAACTCTAACTGAGATCTTTCTGGAAACTCACCACAGGTTTCCTAAAGTGCCCACCCTCTATAGGCTGTCCTCACAAACACTTAAATCTTCACGGTCATACATGTTCACAGTCCTTCTAGCAGACTTGCACTATCAACTGTGGCCGGGACAGTGGTATCTTGTGGCTGGTTACCAATACTACAGCCCACAGGGAATTATATCAGGAACAAGCTTTATACACAGTTTATGCTTGATCATGGCACTAAGTTCCCCCTTTACTGGCTAGATCATCATAGCTAACCCCTTAACTGGACCTAACGGCAGCTCAGAGAGATCTAACTATGGGAACATTCTCTTTTAACTCTTAGTGCCAAAGGAAGGCAACATCCTTCCCTACTACCACATCTGCATACTGTGTGCGACATGGAGCCGGCCTTGGCTGTGGTGACCATCATACTGTCTGGGGTGTTAGGAATCATACTGTGCATACACTCCCTGACAGAAGTTATGTCGCTTATCCATGTTATGTAAATGAAAGCTTAAAACCTGACATTAAATTCCTCCATTGTTTTTATAAATTACTCTTTTGAAAGCTGAAACCCTCCCAAATTTGGTTTAGGTTAAGAAAATAAATTGGCGTCAATGCTGAAATATTGATCATTTAATGAACACAGAATGGTCCGATTTTGGCAAGACAAAAGTTTTGTTGCCCATAGAAAGTAATGTGATATTCAAACAAACAATTATCTAAAAATACAAATATATGTGGCATAACATTTGTGAATGGAGTTGTGGTGCTATTAGAATCATATTTAATATTTTGTGTGACTTCCATGAGCTTGAAGGACTGCATCCATGCGGTTCAACAATGATTCATACAATTTATTAATGAAGTCATCAGGAATAGCCAAGAATGCAGTCTTACATGCCTCTCAGAGTTCATCTAGATTCTTTGGTTTTGTCTTCCAAGCTTCCTCTTTCATCCTACCCCAAACATGCTCAATGATGTTCATGTCTGGTGACTGGGCTGGCCAGTCCTTGAGCACCTTGATCTTTTTTGCCTGGAGGAACTTTGTTGTAGAGATGGATGTATGAGATGGAGCACCATCCTGCTGCAGAATTTGACCCCTTTTATGATTTGGAATGTAAGAGGTAGCTAATACTTATTGATATTTTAGGCTATTGATATTGCCTTTCGCCTTGCAAATGTTTCGCACACCCCATACTGAATGTAACCCCAGACCATGATCTTTCCACCACCAAATGTAACTGTTTTCTGGTGTATTTTGGATCCATACGGGCTCCAGTAGGTCTCCTGCAGTATTTGCAGTATTTGTGGTGTAATTCTACTGAAGATTCATCAGAGAAATCCACCTTCTGCCACTTTTCCAGCGTCCATCTGTTTAGCAGGCTGTAGGACTTTGCAAATGCCACACGTTTTTTTTATTAGCCTTTTGTTTAGTGATGGCTTCTGGGCACTGATTCGACCATGGAGGCCATTTCGAGACAGAATCCTACAAACTGTTCTAGTTGACACAGGGACTTGAGGTGACCAGGCCTGTTGGAGCTCTGCTGCAGTGGAAGAGGGGCTTGCTTTGGATTTTCTAACCAACAAACGTTCCTCCTGAGCAGTTGTCTTGCGGGGTCTGCCGGACCTGGACTTGTCAAACACATCTCCAGTCTCTTCAAATCTTTTTTTAATTATTTGTAGTTGGCGCTGAGACACATTAAAGGTGCCAGCCACCTCTGCAGTGGATCTGGTCTTCAGCCTCTTGATAATCAAGGCTTTGGTCGCAGGGTGGATGTTTGGCTTGTTGTCAGAGCTCAAGTTGCAGTTCAAGTGAAGGTCTGGGGTGCTGGGTTTCTTTTTATACACACCCACTAATTAATCAATCATTTACTGAGCACTGGTGAGGATGTAAACTAGGATTGGGTGCATTATATGACCAGGTGACAAAACTTTTGTCTTGCCAAAATCTGACCATTCTGCGTTCATTAAATGATCAATATTTCAGCATTGATGCCAATTTATTTTCTTTACCTATACCAAATTTGGGACGGTTTCAGCTTTCAAAAGAGTAATTTATAAAACCAATGGATGAATTTAACGTCCGGTTATAAGCTTTTATTTACGTAACATGGATAAGCGACATAACTTCTGTCAGGGAGTGTAGGAGGCCTGTGAGAACCATTATACCATGTGTGGGGACAGTCAACCATGTGTTGCTGGCTGTGATGACCGTCCTACTGTGTGTGGGGAAGGCTGTGTGGACCAGCATTACTGTCTGGGAGGATATGGGGGCCATCACTGTTTGGGAGGCTGTGTGTGGGGGGGTTGTGATGACCATCAAACAATGTGTGGGGGCAGTGAGATCCATCATATTGTGTGGGGAGCTGTGGGGCCATCAAATTATGTTGAGGAGCTGTGGGGGCATCATACGATGTTGGGGGGGCTGTATGGGCATCGTACTGTGTGTGGTGGGGTCATCGTACTGTGTGGGGGGCATCGTACGGTGTGTGGGAGGGATGTGGTGGCATTGTACTTTGGGCATTTGGGGACATCATGCTGTGTGTGTGGAGGGGAATGTACTGTGGGGACATCATACTGTGTCGGGGGAGCTGTTTTTACCATGGTGTTGATTTGCTGCTTCAAGTAAGGACACAACTTACAATAAGCAAGCCCTATCATAATATGTAGGAGCGAGTCGGTGGAATTAATTTTGCTCAATATTAAGTTATACAAATAATATAAAATAATAATTACATTAATATTGAGAAGAATTAATTCCAGCCTATTGGTTCAGCCCTCTACAACAGTCACAGTTTCTCATGTGGCCCCTAGGGAAAATAAATTGGCCACCCCTGGTATATATAATACTAAAATCTCACTATTTATGAGGGAAAACTGTATCTTATAACAATACTTCCATTCATGAATAGAGAGAACTTGTTTTCATCACACAACCCCTTCATCACCTATCCTCAGGATAATTAATGGAGCAGTGGTCGGGCATCCAAACAGCCACTCCATTTTGTGACGGGGATAGAAAATCCCCATTTTGCCAATTGATGCAGGTCCGCACACATTCACTTGTTTTCACTGCATAACCCCTTTAAAGGGACTCTGTCAGCACAGAATGACTGTTCGAACCAAGCACAGCCGCACGGTGCACACTTGGTGTGCCCAAACATTTAAGTGCTCCTTCCCATCTACTTCCCTCTATTTTGATTGACAGTTCTGGCTTCATAGAGCAAGAGAAGGGCAGAGATAGATGGAAACAAGTAGGTGGGAAGATGCACTTAAATGTTTGGCCTCACCAGCGGGCATTGACCGCCTGTGCTTGGTTTGAACAGTCATTCTGTGCTGACAGAGTTCCTTTAAAGCCTTCAAACATATTAGATAGCTGTCAGCCAAACGGTTGTAGGGCTGAAAGCTGTCTCTCCTGACTAGCCCATATTCAGGAGCACTTCATCAAGCGTTCTTGTGCTGTCTATTAGTGGACAGATATCAGGCCCCTCTAGCGTCAGCGGCTCATCTTCAGAGAGAACAAGAGAATCAACCATTCCAACATGCTGGATCTTTCACTTTCCTCACATAAACTATCAAAGGAAAGTCGAGAGGCCCCATACACGTGAGATTGTTGGCTAAACCTGCCGACTATAGCCTTATGTGCATGGAAGCCTTAGCATAAGGCTATGGTCACACTATTAGTATTTGGTCAATATTTCACATCAGTATTTGTAAGCCAAAACCAGGAGTGGATGATAAATGCAGAATTGGTGACGTGTTTTTATTATACTTTTTCTCTGATTGTTCCTAACCTGGTTTTAGATTACAAATACTGAGGTAAAATACTGACCAAATATTGATAGTGTGACCGTAGCCTAACCTGTAGAATAGACACTACTGTGTGCACAGAAATCATTCAGATTAGTTCAGCAACTCCGATCTAGACATCTCTGCCACAGAAATCATAAACCTCTGTGCAGCAAGTCCCATGTAGTAATCTCTGTAGGGAGACGGATAGAATTGAGATGCTGTACACAGGACGTCCTTATAGACAGTACTGTGTGCATAGAAATTATGAACCTCTGTGCAGCAACTCCAATCTAGACATCTCTGTAGTGAGACAGGTAGAATGGAGATGCTGTACAGAGGACTTCCTTGTAAACCGTAATGTGTGTACAGAAATCATGAATTTTCGTTCAGCAACTCAGATCTAGACATCTCTGTCAGAAATCAGGAGCCTCCATGCAACAACTCCGATCTAGTCATCTATGGAGTGAGACAGCTAGAATAGAGTTGCTGCAGGGAGGGAGGACGTCCTTATAGACACTACTGTGTGCACAGAAATCCTGAACCTTCATGCAGCAAATCCGATCTAAACATCTCTGCCACAGAAATCATGGACCTCTGTGCAGCAACTCCGATCTAGTCATCTCTGTAGTCAGACAGCTAGAATGGAGTTGCTGCAGTGAGGACGTCCTTATAGACAGTACGGTGTGCACAGAAATCATTTATCTCAGTGCAGCAACTACGATGTATTCATCTATGTAGTGAGACAGATAGAATGGAGTTGTTGCAGTTAGTTTCCGTATTTCTTGGCAGACAGTTACACAAGAATACAGCCCCGATTCAAGAAGAACAGAATTGTGCATGTCCATCTTAATAAATGGTTATCTGGAGACCGCTAGGTAACTGCATTTTTTTTTGCAATTAATAAAATTTGTTTTTTTATTATCGCTTTTCATAATCAAAAAGCAACTGGAAATCACAGGATGGGTAGACTTGTGTATGATCTGCAAGTGGTGAAAAATGGAAACAAAAGTCTGCTCATTAATATGAGGTTATTAATGGTTGTCTAAGGAATATTCTGCCATGCTGAATGCACTTGGGAAAATTATCAAGATCCACTGCTGGCAGCTCGCTTTACAATTGCTAACCAATTATGGCCCATATGTGCTCCATGGGATACAAGTCCGGAGATGCTGCAGCCATGGGAGCACGTTTATTCCATGCAGGCTACTTATAGTAGTCTAAGAGGGTGGGCTGCGGAAAATGAAATCCCTCAGAGCCGTCCAGCATTTGTGATCAGAGACTTCCACCTACTGTACAACCCGGACCCTGCGGCACCAAAAAGAAGAAGTGTTTTAAGAAAGACGAGTTTAGATGGCGCACCAGGTCAAGTGACATCCATGACGCAGTTCCTCGATATAAATGGCCAGAGAGCCAAGGCGGGAGAGGAGTTAGCGCCAAGGAGAGAGAGCAGCAGGTTGTGTGCACTGGGTTATGTCACAGCCGAGATGCCGGATTCGAGAGACCAAACCGGTGGCCAGCTGTGCACCCATGGGTGAGGTCCAGACTGCATCAGGCAAGATGCATAGACCACATCGGTCAAGACCTGAAGCCCAGACCTACTACGGTCAAGATTCATAGACCAAGCATAGCCCTCATCAGTCCGAACCCGACAGACATCCATCGCAGGTCAAGCCCCAAAGATCTAGAGAAGACTCTAATCCAGAAGTGAACGTCTGCGGCATTGACTAGAAGGCGAGAGTGAACCCAGCTGTTACTTCCATCATTGACGTATGGTGCAGGGAACAGTCTGGGGTGGTGCAACAGATGGGGTGGGGGCCTACTAGAGGGCGGGAGGCCCAGAAAGCATTGCTTGACTTTTTTAAAAGGACTCTTACTTACCTACTGTAGTGGGAAGAACTGGAGATCCCCGCTAGAGTCTGGTAGATAAAGGGGATGTGTTGTAATTAGAGATGAGCGAATGTTTCAATATTTGATTCGGATTACGATCGCTGAATTTGCGATATTCGCCGAATGTTCGACAAACGCTACCAAACGTCATAGGATTCAATGGGGGGAAAAAAAAACGCATACGAAGCACCTTAAAACCGGCCCAAAAGCTGCCAAAACACATCAAATTAGGGCTAGACACCTGGAAAGTGCCATCAATTGACCCAGAGTACAAGTACTATAATTATTATTACTATTACAGCGACATTTATTCCGTGGCGCATTACATGTCAAAAGGGGGTCACTGACTGGTACAAGAGGAGAGACGACCCTGCCCACCAAGGTGCACAGACAATCTACAAGGGTTGGGTGAGGATACAGTAGGGTACAGCTAATCATGCAGCGGTATGCTGGAGCGAGGCTTACTGCAGATTGTACGCTTGTCACAAGAAGTGGGTCTTCAGCATTCTTTTCAAGGTTTGCACTATAGACGAGAGTCTGATGCGTTGGGGTACAGAAATACACAGTAGCGGAGATGCACGGGACAAATCTTGTATGCGATCGTGACAAGAAGAGATAAGAGGGAAGTAGAGAAGGAGATCTTGGAAGGATGGGAAGTTGCGTGCAGGTAACTAGAACATGGAGACTAGGTCACACATGTTTGGAGGAGACAGGTTTTCGATGGCTTGGTATGCCAAATTTAGGCTTTTTCAACTGGAGTCTCTGGGCAACAGGGAGCCAGCGCAGGGATTAACAGAGGGGAGAAGCCTCGGAATAGTAGGGTGGCAGCACAATTTAGGATAGATTGGAGTGGTGCGAGAGTGGTAGAAGGGAGACCACAGAGCAGGGGCTTGTAGTAGTCCAGGCGGGAGATGATGAGGGCATGCACTGGTGTTTTTCTACATTCATGGTTGAGGAATGTGCGAATCCCCAAGATACTTTGGAGTTGGAGTCAGCAGCAAGTGGAGAGATCTTGGATCTGACATTTGAAGGACAGATCAGAGTCAAGCTTGCTGAACTAGGAAGATTGGGCAGCCAATCACTTTGATAGATAGGTCAATTGGGGGGGTGAATGAGATGGTGGAAAGATGATGCATTCTGTTTTATCCATGTTCATTTTTGCAAATCTAGCAGAGAAGAAAGATTAAATATAGGACACATATTGTGGGATTCTGGTTAGTAAGGAGGTGATATCAGGTCCAGAGAGGTAGATCTGTGTGTCTTGAGTATAGAGGTGATACTGAAAGCCGTGAGACCATGAGCTGTCCCTGGCCGAAGGTGTAGATGGAAAAGAGCCAGAGTCCTTCAACTGAACCTTAGGGGCACTGACACATAGGGGGTGAGATGAGGAGGTGGTGTGTGAGTGGGAGACACTGAATGTCCTGTCAATTAGGTATGAAAAGATCCAAGACAGGGCCAAGTCTGTGATGCCAAGAGATGAGAGTCTTTAGTAAGAGGGTATGGTCTACTGTGTTGAAGGCAGATGACAGGTCTAGGAGGAGGAAGACCGAGTAGTCTGGCTTGGATTTGGCAGTTAGTAGGTCGTTGGTGACTTTAGTCAGGGCAGTTTCAGTGGAATGGTGAGGTCGGAAGCCTGATTGTAAGCATTCAAAGAGGGAGCAGGAGGAGAGGTTGGCGGACAGTTCAAAATAGACGTGTTGATCCATTAGTTTGGAGGCATAGGGGAGAAGTGAGGTGGGGCGATAGCTAAACATAGGATGGGTCAAGGGAGGGGTTTAGGATGATGGGTGTGATCGAGGTTTGTTTGAATCACGAGGGGAAGACGACAGTTGTTAGTAACAGGTAGAAGAGGAGGGTTAGGCTTGGGATGAAGACTGTGGTATGGTTTGGAATGAGGTGGGATGGTATTAGGTCAAGTTCACAGGCGGTGAGATGTGATTTGGAGAGTAAAGATGATCTTCCGTGATGGCGGAGAAGCTGGTTTTGGAGGAGGAGAGTTGAGTCGTTATGAGAAGAGGCTGTTGGGACTTTAAGCAAAGGCTTTGCTCTATGTTGTCAATCTTCTGCTTGAATAATGAGACTAAGTCTTCAGCTGAGATGAGAGGAGAGGGAGGGGGAGCTGGTTGACAGGGGAGGGACTTGAAAGTATTGAATAGCTGTTTAGTGTTGTGAGACACGTATGATATGAGAGATGAGAAGTAGGTTTGTTTTGCTGCAGTGAGCAATTGTGCAGCCTTTTGAAAACTTCTGTTACTGGACTGCACTCCCTTTCTTTGGCAGTCGCACAGCGGTACGCCTTGTAGATGAGGGGCAGGAAGAACATGTGCTACAGTAGATGACAAGCACTACATCAAGTTGCCTCTGCTCTTCTTCCTCCACATTAACATCACACACAGTACAGTCGTCAGAGGTGGCACCCCAATTACCCTTGTTTTCACCCACGTCACAACTCTCCAACCGGCCAACTGACTTTGGAGAAGCACAGATGGGCGAGTCTGCAGAGCTGTTCACACATTCTATTCCGGGGCATCAGAGGTCTGATCCAAAGCTTCACAGACACAAGAGGGGAAAAGCATGTATAGCGATGCCCAAATTTTTTTTCAGTTGATCCGGGCCCGGACGAAGTAGGGTCCGAGAAGAATCCAAATCCTCATCAGAAGACGTTAACCCCTGGGGGTGGGCATGGATGGGTTGGAGAATGAAATAAATACACACCAGAACATGGAGAACTAAACTAATAGAAAACAGGAGTTGGAGAACTAAACTAATAAGACAACAGGGGTTGGAAAAATAACCTACTAAACAGCTAGGGTTGGAGAACTAAACCACTACACACCAGGAGATGGAGAACTAAACCACTAGACACCAAGGTGTCACTACACAGCAATTGTTGGAATCCCCAAGGTTTGCGGGACAAACCTCTTTATCTAATACTTCCTCCAGTGCTTCTGAATCCTCCACCTCCTCTAGAGCCTCCACCTGCACCCTCAACCTCTGTCTTACTGAGACACGTTCCAACAGTGCAGAGAGAATCCCCCCCACCTCCGTACTGCGCAGCCAGGTCTCACCGCAATCAGGCAGTGTTAAAATTAATATGCCTTGGAAATCGCAGTCATACAGCTGAAGAGTTGTGGACAGCTTTCCAGGCCAAGTTTGAGCAATGGTTGTCTCCACTGAACCTGGAGCAAGGGAAGGCCGTGTGCGATAACGGTTCAAACCCGGTGGCGGCTCTACGTTGGGGCAACCTCAGACATGTGGCTTGCATGGCTCGCATCCTCAACCTGATGGTACAGCAATTTCTCCGCCACTATCCCGGCCTGGGTGCGCTGCTGCAGAAACCACAGTCTCTGCGTGCTCACTTAAAACTGTAAAAATAAGCAAGATCTTTAGTATAAAAGCCAGACTACTAGACAACGAGCAAACGCCTTCATGTTGATAGAGACCACCATCTCCTTAGCTTACTGGTACTTTTCTGTGGGAATGAGCTTGTCTCCAACCAGTCAGGAATATCCAGTGAATGGCATGCCACGGTTTGGTATTAGCACCCAGTACCAGAAGCAAAGCCATCCACAATTTCCGTACCTCAGGAATTTTATTTGGTAGACTGGCTAAGCAAACATTAGTTTCTCACAAAGGAGCTGAAGACACTGAGTGGCAGTAAGTTTCTCCAGCATGACCTGTTTGTTATTGTTAATTATCAGAGGGAGAACATAACTGGGCTTTACCAAGGTGCCATATTGCATCTTAAGTCTTATAGACCCTGCACTTGCGGCCTTACATTATACAGGATGGTGGGGATGAACACAGTAGGTCGTGGAGTTGCATTATCTCCAGTGGGGTTGAGGTGAGGTGGCAGCGAGACAATGGCAGGCTGTAGGCTGTCTTGAAGAGATGGGTTTTCAGGTTGTGTCTGAAAGATCCGAATGTGATGGCTAATCAGACTTGTTGAGGCACAAAATTCCAGAGGATGGGGGATATTTGGTAGAAGTATTGGAGATGATTGGGTGAAGAACAAATAAGTGTGGAAAGAAGGAAGTCTTGGGAGGACCAGAGATTACAGAAGGGAATATATTGGGAGATTAGTTCAGAGATGTATGGAGAAGAAAGGTTAGGGATGGCTTTGTACGTCAGTGTTAGTAGTTTGAACTGGATACGCTGGGCAATTGGGAGTCGGTGAAGGGATCTTATAGATTGCAATCTTATGGATTGCTGGAGCCAGTTCACAGTAAAAAAGCAGCCATGAAGTGTCCGGGAACCTTCCCACACACTTTCCTTAGCCAGTGATGCTTCTCGGCAGGGTTGAACTGGCCCACCAAAGAACCAGAGACTCCTCCGGTGGGCCCTGGCTTCTCCATCAGGAGAGTTCATAGCGCAAACCTTGCAGGTTATGATGATAATGAGGCCATCCATCTCCTTAGTTTTCTATTACTTGAAATGCAAGCGCAAGTATGCAGCCAGCCACCCACCCACAGGCCGCAATACTAAACTGCCACATTTCTGGACAGCTGCTTGCACTTGAAATGTTGCCTTTTAAGCTCATGGAGGCGGAAGCTTTTCACAACCTCATGGCGGTGGCGGCCGGGTCTCCATACTCAGTCCCCAGCCGCCACTATTTCTCCCGGTGTCGTTCCCGCCTCCCACAAGCACGGGTCCCAGAACATTACCCGTGCCCTCCCCAGTGCACTTAGTGGGAAGGACCGCCTAGCCACAAACACGTGGACAAGTGAATGTGGCCAGGGGCGGTACATCTCACTGGAGCCAGGCCACAGCTAAAAAGCAGCCGTAGAGTGTCCAGGAACCTTCCCACACACTTTTCTTAGCCATGGCTACTTCTCGGCAGGGTTGAACGGGCTCACCAGAGAACCGGAGAATCCTCTGGTGGGTCCTGGCTTCTTCTTAAGGAGAGTTCATAGCGCAAACCCTGCAGCTGCTATGGGGCTCTTTAGTGGGGGAGAAAGGTGGTCCCTCACAATCAAATCCTCTGGTGGTTCCAATGTTCTTCAGTCTGACACTGCTTCTCGGTGAAAGTTGTATTTCACCACAGCCATATTCTTTAGCTCGGTGAAAGGACTGGCATAGAGGGAAACCGTATCTAATCCGGCTGTCTTTTTTCCCAGGAAGTCCTCTAATGCAACTTGTTGCATAAGCAATGGCATCCCGTCCAACATCAGCTCACACTTTTCGATGGTGCTTAGTCACAGAAAAGATCTTTCTTTACGCCTTGAATTTAATCACTACAGAGTTGGACAATGGCCTGATCAGCAATGCGTTTAGTGAAATAATGTGCATAGGCAAAGCCACGATTTAGGCCACTGAAGGTCATTAAGTGAAACTCATACAGCTTTCCCACAGACTGAAAGACTTCCAAGACAGCCAAGACTTCCCTGTCCTCCCCAAGAGGACAACAGTCCATGTTCTCCTCCTCACCCTCCTCCTCCTCATTATCACCCAATCCGCATTGAGATGAAATGTGGCTGGGCTGCATAGTTCATTGCTCCGCCTGCAATGCCTCCTCTTTAACTGTGAGCACCAAGCGTTTCAGTAGATAGAGAAGCGGGATGGTGACGCTAAATATGGAATTATCGCCGCTCACCATCTTGGTGGAGTCCTCAAAGTTTTTGAGGATGGCACAGATGTCAGACATCCATGCCCACTCATCAGTTCTTATTTGCGGAGGCTGACCTGAATGCCGATGGGCGTGTTCAAGATGGTACTCAACAACTGCCTCCTGCTGCTCACAAATCCTTCCCAACATCTGCAAGGTTGATTTCCAACGTGTGGTGACATCGCACAACAGTCGGTAAGCTGGAAGCTGATTATGCTGCCAAAGCACTGCCAGGGTGGCGGAAGCTATAGTTGACTTTCTGAAATGGGCACACACGCATTGCACTTTCACAAGGAGCTCTGGCAGATCTGGGTAGGTTTTGAGAAACCGCTGAACCACTAAGTTGAGCATATTTAGGGCTCTCTCATTACTAATGTGTACCCCTGTATGGAGAACAATATCAGCAACGAAAAATTAAAAGATGAAATATAGCCTGCTTTATATACCACGGTACTAAGAAAACCAATTTCGATTATATCTTGTGTATCCCTGTGACAAAAATATCTGCACCAAAGAATTAATTTCACTACAGTAGAACTAGTATAATGGTGACCAGCAACTCTTCCACTACAGCCAACCCAATAGATGGAGAGACCCAATCAGGATTCTCCACATTTCAAACAATTAGGTCCTAAACCCACCAAAGTGGCATCAATTTCACCAGAGTAGAAGTAGTTTAATGGAGACAGAAACCTCTTCCACTACAGCCAACCCAATATATGGAGACCCAATCAGGATTCCCCACATTTCCAAAAATTTGTGGCAGACACCAGCAAAGTGACATCAATTTTAGTACAGTAGAAATTGTAGCATTAGGAACTATGCATCTTCCCCTAAAGCCAATCCAGTAGATGGAGACTCAATCAGAAGTGTTTACATTTCCCTAAATTAGGACCTAGCATCAGCAAAGTACCATCAATTTCACCAGAGTAGAAGTAGTTTAATGGAGACAGAAACCTCTTCCACTACAGCCAAACCCAATAGGATGGAGACCCAATCAGGATTCTCCTCATTTCCAAAAATTAGTGGCAGACACCAGCAAAGTGGCATCCATTTCACTAGAGTTTAAGTAGTATAATGGGAACCGACACTACTTCTACCACTGCCAACCCAGCAGATGGAGACACAAGCAGAACTGTTCACATTTAAAACAATTAGGACCTAAGACCACCATTTCCGTGGCCTACAGATTGGAGATGGTGGAGTTCAACCTCTTAGCTTTGGCATGTGTAGGAGTAAACAATCTTTTAGGTGACCACAACTGCGGGACCGAGGGCTGCCTGCAGTGCTGAGAGACGGTGGAGTACAGTGAAACGGGTAAACTGCTAGACTGTGAGTGAGGTGCAGGTGGAGATGTTACGGTGGATTGAGAAACATGTGGTGTGCTCAATGAAACAAACACAGCTGGCCTGTCAGCTTCTGTTACAGCTGACGGGCTCTCACTCAGCCTGACTGAAGCGAGTATACAACCGTAGGCTCTGCGGTCGGAAACCTGCGTGACAATACTTGCCACGATAACAGAGGAGGAGGAAAAAGCAGCAGATGCGTTTGATGGGGCGGCTGATGGTTGTTTATTGAAAACCAATTTTGAGGTAATCATGTTTGTGTACCCCTTTGTGGAGAACAATATCTGCACCAAATAATTAATTTCACTACAGTATAACTATACAAATAGATGGAGACCAAAACCACTTCCACTACGACAAACCCAGAGATGGAGACCTAACCAGAAGTGTTCACATATCCCTAAATTAGGGCATAACACCAACAAAGTGGCATCAATTTAACTAGAGTAGAAGTAGTTTAATGGAGACAGAAACCTCTTCCACTACAGCCAATCCCAATAGATGGAGACCCAATCAGGATTCCCCACATTTCCAAAAATTTGTGGCAGACACCAGCAAAGTGGCATCAATTTCACAAGAGTAGAAGTAGATTAATGGAGATAGAACCTCTTCCACTACATCCAACCCAATAGATAGACCCAATCAGGATTCTTCACTGTTCCAAAAATTAGGGCCTAAACCCACCAAAGTGGCATAAATTTCAGTGCAGTAAAAATTGTAGAATTAGGAATGACACCTCTTCCCCTATAGCCAACCCATTAGATGGAGACCCTATCAGGATTCCCCATATTCCAAAAATTAGTGGCAGACACCAGCAAAGTGGCATCAATTTCTCCAGAGTAGAAGTAGTTTAATGGAGATCGAAACTTCTTCCACTACAGCCAACCCAATAGATGGAGACCCAATCAGGATTCTCCACATTTCTAAAAATTAGTGGCAGACACCAGCAAAGTGGCATCAATTTCACCAGAGTAGAAGTAGTTTAATGGTGACAGAAACCTCTTCTACTATAGCCAACCAAACCCAATAGATGGAGACCCAATCAGGATTCCCCACATTTCCAAAAATTAGTGGCAGACACCAGCAAAGTGGCATCAATTTCACCAGAGTAGAAGTAGTTTAACGGAGACCGAAACCTCTTCCACTACAGCCAACCCAATAGATTGAGACACAAACAGGAGTGTTCACATTTAAAAAAATGAGGGCCTAAAACCACCAAAGTGGCATGAATTTCACTAGAGTTCATTAAGTAATATAATGGGGGCAGACACTGCTTCTACTACAGCCAACCCAATAGATGGAGACCCAATCAGGATTCCCCATATTTCCAAAAATTACTGGCAGACACCAACAAAGTGGCATAAATTTCAGTACAGTAGAAATTGTACAATTAGGAACAACTCCTCTTCCCCTACAGTCAACCCAGTAGATGGAGACCCTATCAGGATTCCCCACATTTCCAAAAATTAGTGGCAGACACCAGCAAAGTGGCATCAATTTCACCAGAGTAGAAGTAGTTTAACGGAGACCGAAACCTCTTCCACTACAGCCAACCCAATAGATTGAGACACAAACAGGAGTGTTCACATTTAAAAAAATGAGGGCCTAAAACCACCAAAGTGGCATGAATTTCACTAGAGTTCATTAAGTAATATAATGGGGGCAGACACTGCTTCTACTACAGCCAACCCAATAGATGGAGACCCAATCAGGATTCCCCATATTTCCAAAAATTACTGGCAGACACCAACAAAGTGGCATAAATTTCAGTACAGTAGAAATTGTACAATTAGGAACAACTCCTCTTCCCCTACAGTCAACCCAGTAGATGGAGACCCTATCAGGATTCCCCACATTTCCAAAAATTAGTGGCAGACACAAGCAAAGTGGCATCAACTTCACTACAGTAGAAATTGTAGAATTAGGAATGACACGTCTTCCCCTAAAGCCAACCCAGTAGAAGGAGACTCAATCAGAAGTGTTTACATTTCCCTAAATTAGGGCCTAACACCACCAAAGTGGCATCAATTTCACCAGAGTAGAAGTAGTTTAATGGAGTCAGAAACCTCTTCCATTACAGCCAAACCCTATAGATGGAGACCCAATCAGGATTCTCCACATTTCCAAAAATTAGTGGCAGACACCAGCAAAGTGGCATCAATTTCACCAGAGTAGAAGTAGTTTAACGGAGACCGAAACCTCTTCCACTACAGCCAACCCAATAGATTGAGACACAAACAGGAATGTTCACATTTAAAAAAATGAGGGCCTAAAACCACCAAAGTGGCATGAATTTCACTAGAGTTCATTAAGTAATATAATGGGGGCAGACACTGCTTCTACTACAGCCAACCCAATAGATGGAGACCCAATCAGGATTCCCCACATTTCCAAAAATTACTGGCAGAAACCAACAAAGTGGCATAAATTTCAGTACAGTAGAAATTGTACAATTAGGAACAACTCCTCTTCCCCTACAGTCAACCCAGTAGATGGAGACCCTATCAGGATTCCCCACATTTCCAAAAATTAGTGGCAGACACAAGCAAAGTGGCATCAACTTCACCTTCACTACAGTAGAAATTGTAGAATTAAGAATGACACGTCTTCCCCTAAAGCCAACCCAGTAGAAGGAGACTCAATCAGAAGTGTTTACATTTCCCTAAATTAGGGCCTAACACCACCAAAGTGGCATCAATTTCACCAGAGTAGAAGTAGTTTAATGGAGTCAGAAACCTCTTCCATTACAGCCAAACCCTATAGATGGAGACCCAATCAGGTTTCTCCACATTTCCAAAAATTAGTGGCCGACACCAGCAAAGTGGCATCAATTTCACCAGAGTAGAAGTAGTTTAATGAAGACAGAAACCTCTTCCACTACAGCCAAACCCTTTAGATAGAGACACAATCAGGAATGTTCACATTTAAAAAATGAGAGCCTAAAACCACCAAAGTGGCATCAATTTCACCAGAGTAGAAGTAGTTTAATGGAGATGGAAACCTCTTCCACTACAGCCAAACCCAATAGATGGAGACCCAATCAGGATTCTCCACTTTTCCAAAAATTAGTGGCAGACAATAGCAAAGTGGCATTAATTTCACTACATTAGAAATTGTAGAATTAGGAACCAAAACCTCTTCCACTACAGTCAACCCAGCAGATGGAGACTCGATCAGGAGTGCACCAGGGGCGGACACAGACTGTAGTGGGCCCCTGTGCAAGAATATTTTGGGGCCCCCCCTGCCCTTTAGAGGGGGCATGAAGGGCCCCCCCCCGTGCATCTCTCATCCCCCCGTGCATCTCTGATTCCCCCCACTCCTAGTTAATTAATTGTATTTAAAAAAAATAAAACTTGTTATACTTACCCCCAGGGTCGGCTCCAGGTTTTTGTGGGCCCTGGGCGACAGAGTCTCAGTGGGCCCCTTTAACACATATCACATTTCATGATGCACAGATACCACAGAGAAATATATATATATATAGTACAAGGCCAAGGATTTCACTTACTACATTACATGAACGATATCTATAGTAAATTCTACAATAGCTCAGAAACCGGCGAATCCTCACAGCGCACAGTGCAGACCGGACAGTATAGTCCTCCATACAGTATTATGGGCACCATATAATGCTCCATACAGGATACTGCCCCCCTTATAATGCTCCATACAGGATACTGGTCCCCATATAAAGCTCCATACAGGATACTGGCCCCCATATAACGCTCCATACAGAATACTGACCCCCATAAAATGCTCCATAAAGAATACTGACCCCCATATAACGCTCCATACAGAATACTGGCCCCCATATAACGCTCTATACAGAATACTGGCCCCCATATAACGCTCCACACAGAATACTGTCCCCCATATAATGCTCCATACAGAATACTGACCCCCATATAACGCTCCATACAGAATATTGGCTCCCATATAACGCTCCATGCAGGCTGTTCCCCCCTTATAATGCCCCATTACACGAGCGATATCTATTGTAAATTCTACAATAGCTCAGAAACCGGCGAATCCTCACAGCGCACAGTGCAGACCGGACAGTATAGTCCTCCATACAGTATTATGGGCACCATATAATGCTCTATACAGGATATTGACCCCCTTATAATGCTCCATACAGGATACTGGTCCCCATATAATGCTCCATACAGGATACTGGTCCCCATATAACGCTCCATACAGGATACTGTCCCCATATAACGCTCCATACAGGATACTGTCCCCCATATAACACTCCATACAGAATATTGGCCCCCATGTAACGCTCCATGCTGGCTGTTCCCACCTTATAATGCCCCATGCAGGATGACACCCCCCTTTTAATGCCCTATGCAGGATGTCACCTCTACCCCCCATAAAATGCCCCATGCAGGATGTCACCCCCCCCATATAATGCCCCTTGCAGGATGTCACTTCCCCCCTTTTCAATGCCCCATGCAGTATGTCAGACCACCCCCTCCCTTATAATGCCCCATGCAGGAGGTCACACCCCCCCTCCTTATAATGCCCCATGCAGTATGTCACATACACCCTCCTTATAATGCCCCATGCAGGATGTCAATTCCCCCCTCCCCATCTTATAATGCCCCATGCAGGATGTCACTTCCCCCCTTCCCCTCTTATAATGCCCCATGCAGGATTTCAATTCCCCCCTCCCCCTCTTATAATGCCCCATGCAGGATGTCACCCCCCCCATATAATGCCCCATGCAGTATGTCACTTCCCCCCTTCCCCTCTTATAATGCCCCATGCAGGATGTCACGCCCACTCTCCCCCCACCATATAATGCCCCATGCGGTATGTCACCCCCCCATATAATGCCCCATGCAGTATGTCACACACACCCCATATAATGCCCCATGCGGTATGTCACCCCCCAATATAATGCCCCATGCAGGACGTCACACCAACTCTCCCCCCACCATATAATGCCCCATGCGGTATGTCACCCCCCCATATAATGGCCCATGCAGTATGTCACACACACCCCATATAATGCCCCATGCTGTATGTCACCCCCCCTCCCATATAATGCCCCATGCGGTATGTCACCCCCCCTCCCATATAATGCCCCATGCAGGACGTCACACCCACTCTCCCCCCACCATATAATGCCCCATGTCCCCATACATAAAAAAAAAAAATCAAATACTCACCTCACTTCTCACCTGATGCTGATCCGGACTCCACAGCGTCGCCCGCGTCTTCCCGCTGTGACAGCTCAGGAGAGATTGCGTGCGCTGTAAACATATCACCGCGCCATTTGACCTGAGACGTCACAGTCAGAGGACGCGGAAGACGCTGCGGAGGCACGGGGAGGGGTAAGTATTGTGCCGGCGCCGTCACATGACCGGAGATGTCCCTGCGCTCAGCATGAGGAGACGCACAAGACGGGGGCCCCAACGGGGCTCCGAGGGGGCCCCGACAACTGTCATGCCCTGATGGTGGCCCTGCTGGAGGCTGGAGGGGCCCCCTCTCCCTCGGGGCCCCCGTTCAATGAACCGGCTGCACGGGCGGTAGTTTCGCCCCTGGAGTGCACCATACTCTCCAGTCGTTCACTACGTGTCAGACTTATACTCTGTTGTGCACAAGCTGGTTTAAAAAATGTGTGAAAGGACTCACGGAAATTGCTTCTGCCACTTACACTACTGCTGCTGCTAATATTTTGGCGTTGACGAATTGACATGCCGGAGGTTGGAAGTGTAGAGCTGCGATGAACTCTGTGTGCCTCACTGTTGGCTTGGGGAAAACCTATGCTAAGGTTGTGTAAAAGCGTGTTTCCATGCTCCAGCATTCGCGTGTTCTTTTCCAGGGCAGGAAGGATCTGGCAAAATTTACTCTTATAACGTGGATCTAACAGCGTGGCAAACCAGTCCTCAGCACTATTTAGAATTATAACTCTACGGGGATCATGTTGCAGATAGTGCAGCAAGAACGCACTCATATGTCGGCCCCTTTCCTGAGGTTCAAGCCAATGCTGTGTTGGTGGCTGGGTAATTCTGATTCTTGTTTCCTCCTCCCCACTCATTAAACACAAACTGAGTGGGGATGATTATCATTTTTATGTTCTGATTGTTGCTCGCCCATCACCTCTTCATCTTCCATTTGTTCCTCGCCTTCACTAACACCTTCACTATTAGTTTTTCTGGTATCGCCAACCCCCCTCGATCGCAGTGAGTCACCCTCCCTTGGCACCCTGAGATGTCCCCTAGTGTATGACATTAGTAACAGAAGAAAGTATTTTTTTATTGTGGATGAGGCCTGTATAACATAGGAAATATGCTACGAACAATTTCAAACTGAGATATCCCCAGCTGTATAATGTTAGGAATCAAAGAAAGTATTTTTTGACTGTGGATGAGGCCTGTATAACAGAATATATGCTCCAAGATATTTCAAACTCAGATCTAGCCTGCTGTATCACGTTAGTCACAGTAAAAAATAGATTTATTTACTCTGCATAAGCTCTGCATACAGCTGAATTTCACCGCCACTAAAATAGTTTGTGGCTTTTAGCAAAGTGTATCACGTTTGTGACACCAAAAAATCTTTGGTGGACTCTGACTAACAACAGAAAAAATATTTTTTTTTACTCTGAAAACAGTTGAATTTCACCACTAAAAGCACTAGGTGGCTTATAGCAGAGTGTAACACGTCTGCGACCCAAAAAAATCTTTGGTGGACTGTGACTAGCAACAGCAAAATAATATTTCTTTTCCTGTGCATAAAGCTGAAATTCATCCACCAAAAAAATGACAAATTGGGCTAACACAGCTTGCACAATCATATTAGCAAATGAAAAAAAAAGTTTTTTGTGCTCTGCACTCAGAAGCTCTGCACTGCCAAGCTGTGCAGATAGCTGAATTTCAACCCCACAAAACAAAAAGAGGCCTACAAGGGCTTGGTTGCTTGCTTGCTTTATCACATTAGCATGTGCAAAAATAGATTGAAGGTCTGCATGGAGCACAGACAGTACAACCGATGCACAGCACAGTTCTGAGCCATAGACCCTGCTCTTTCTGTGAGAATCTCAGTAATTGCACAAAAACAAAAACAAAAAGTCTGTAAGGTCGATTGAACAGGTAGACAGCACAAGATTATCTACACTATCTGACTTCCACAGAAGCGCCCATCTATCTAGCTACTATCTCTCATTACACAGGACAGAGTACACTGAGCAGCGTCTTGTGTCAGGGACACTGTGGATGCTTCCTGCGCTCTGATTGGCTAGCCGCTCTTTCCTGACTTAAAGTTACCGCCTACAGGAAGGAAAAAAAAAACAGTGCACCGCTGATCTGGCCTGTTCTGAGCTTTCACCAACTCCCACACTCATCTGCCACATCTCTCCGCTTATCATACGCAAGCACTATGGTAGCAAAACTGTAAAAACGCAATAGTTGCCCCACAATCACATAACCACGTAAATTTGCTGAAAGTTACCGATTTTCCCGAATTTAACAAATTTTGCTTGCCTTTCCAATCACGAATCTGAGTGTGCCACATTCGTGTCGAACTTAACATTTGAGATCGAATTTCAAACATATTTGCTCATCACTAGTTGTAATAATGCTTATTAAGGCTATGTGCCCACAATGCAGAAATGCTCAGGATTTTTTCCTGAGCGTTTCTGCATCTCCCTGGCAGAAAAAATGCATGCGGATTTTACATGCGTTTTTCCTGCCATGGACATGCGGATGTGAAGCGTTCTTCACATGCATTTCCGCATGCGGGTTGACAAGCGCTTTCCAAGCGATTTTAGCATCACTTGGAAAGTGCTAGTCAACTTGGTCACACTATATAAATCCATGCAAACAGCATGGATTTATACAACCCCTGGCAAAAATTATGGAACCACCGGGCTCGGAGGATGTTTATTCAGTTGTTTAATGTTGTTGATAAAAAGCAGATCACAGACATGGCACAAAACTAAAGTCTTTTCAAATGGCAACTTTAGGGCTTTAAGAAACACTAAAAGAAATCAAGATAAAAAATGTGGTACTCAGTAAGGGTTTTTCCAGACCAAGCAGAGGGAAAAAATTATGGAATCACTCAATACTGAGGAAAAAATTATGGAATCACCCTGTAAATTTTAATTTCCAAAACTAACACCTGCATCAAATTAGATCTGCTCGTTAGTCTGCATCTAAAAAGGAGTGATCACACCTTGGAGAGCTGTTGCACCAAGTGGACTGACATGAATCATGGCTCCAACACGAGAGATGTCAATTGAAACAAAGGAGAGGATTATCAAACTCTTAAAAGAAGGTAAATCATCACGCAATGTTGCAAAAGATGTTGGTTGTTCACAGTCAGCTGTGTCTAAAATCTGGACCAAATACAAACAACATGGGATGGTTGTTAAAGACAAACATACTGGTAGACCAAGGAAGACATCAAAGCGTCAAGACTGGAAACTTAAAGCAATATGTCTCCAAAACAGGAAATGCACAACAAAACAAATGAGGAACGATTGGGAGGAAACTGGAGTCAATGTCTGTGACCGAACGGTAAGAAACCGCCTAAAGGAAATGGGATTTACATACAGAAAAGCTAAACATAAGCCATCATTAACACCTAAACAGAAAAAAACAAGGTTATAATGGGCTAAGGAAAGGCAATCGTGGACTGTGGATGGCTGGATGAAAGTCATATTCAGTGGTGAATCGCGAATCTGCATTGGGCAAGGTGATGATGCTGGAACTTTTGTTTGGTGCCGTTGCAATGAGATTTATAAAGATGACTGCATGAAGAGAACATGCAAATTTCCACAGTCATTGATGGATATGGGGCTGCATGTCAGGTAAAGGCAATGGGGAGATGGCTGTCATTACATCTTCAATAAATGCCCAAGTTTACATTGATATTTTGGACAGTTTTCTTATCCCATCAATTGAAAGGATGTTTGGGGATGATGACATCATTTTTCAAGATGATAATGCATCCTGCCATAGAGCAAAAACTGTGAAAACATTCCTTGAAAGAAGACACATAAGATCAATGTCATGGCCTGCAAATAGTCCGAATCTCAATCCAATTGAAAATCTTTGGTGGAAGTTGAAGAAAATGGTCCATGACAAGGCTCCAACCTGCAAAGCTGATCTGGCAACAGCAATCAGAGAAAGTTGGAGCCAGATTGATGAAGAGTACTGTTTGTCTCTCATTAAGTCCATGCCTCAGAGACTGCAAGCTGTTATTAAAGCCAGAGGTGGTGCAACAAAATACTAGTGATGTATTGGAGTGTTCTTTTGTGTGTTTGTTTTTCATGATTCCATAATTTTTTCCTCAGAATTGAGCGATTCCATAATTTTTTCCCTCTGCTTGGTCTGAAAAAAATTACCCTTACTGAGTACCACATTTTTAATCTTGATTTCTTTTAGTGTTTCTTAAAGCCATAAAGTTGCCATTTGAAATTACTTTAGTTTTGTGCCATGTCTGTGATCTGCTTTTTTTCAACAACATTAAACAACTGAATGAACATCCTCCGAGCCCAGTGATTCCATAATTTTTGCCCGGGGTTTTATAGTGTGACCGTAAAGTATGTTTAAAAATAAAAAAATTAATCTATACTTATCTTCTGATGGCCCCCGCAGTCTTGCTTCCCCCCGTCCTGGCGTGCCGGCAGCTCGCGGTACACTCCACTGAAGGACCTGCCGTCACATGACTATGACGTCAGCGCAGGTCCTTCAGTCCACCGCGATCTGCCGGCAAGTGAGGACAAGCGCAGCGGGGGCCATCAGAAGGTAAATATGATATTTATTTTTTATTTTATTCTTTTTTTTACATGTTCTATGGTACCCGGGTCCGGAGAAGAGTCTCCTGTCCTCCACACCCTGGTACCATCCGCATATTGAAACGCTTGGATTCCGCATCTACATATCCAGTGATGCGGAATCCAAGCGATTCAATGCAAGTCAATGGCGGCGAAAACGCAGCGCTTCCGCAAAATAATTGGTAGTGCTGTGTTTCTTCCGCAATGATAATCCGCAGCGGAAATTTCCGCAGCATGTCCACAGCACATGCGGATCATTGGGGAACATGGCAGGCCTTCTACCATGCGTTTTTTAAGCGTTTCTGCAGCATTTTTGCCGCTGCGGAAACGCTTAAAAAACGCATCGTGGGCACACAGCCTTATTGTACATTTTACATCAACTACTATTTACTACTGTTTAATAGTGCATGAGTTTCTGTCTCCAGCAGTAGTGTTATATTACCATTAATGCATTGTTTAAAAAAAAAAAAAAAAAAAACAGCTCCTGTTCACTGTGTGTTGCTGGAGTACATTTTACTTTCACTTTGCAAGCTGACAGGCAAGATGCTAAGATGGCAAGCTATAAGAAATACCTTTATCTTTGTTCCTTAATAAATTTATATTCACCGTTGAATCACTGGATACTACAGAGATTAATCTGCTGCCAACAGGTTATGGGCCCAGAGACCCAGGGACCTAGAAACCCATAGACCCAGAGAACAGCCCAGAGGAGAGAGAACAGTGTACTAAGAAGAATAAGCAAAGATGGCCGCCAGCAGCAACTCTGTGAAGTTCACAATGCCAAATCTGACTAACCAAGACGACCAATCCTGGAAATTCAAGATAAAGATACTGCTGATAAGAGAAGGTACATGGAAATACACACAGGAGTCTAGAGTTTACCTATTACCAGAAGATTGGGTAGAGAAGGATCAAAAAGCACAAAGTGCTCTCTCCCTCAGTATAGATAATCAGATTGTGCATGCATGTAAATGTGAAACTGCAAAAGAAATGGAACAGCTGCAGAAAGTGCATGAAAGGATAAATCTCAGCAATAAGCTCTATTTAATGAGAAAGCTATATCAGTGTAAGCTAAATAAGGGCCAAGATATGCAGGATTGCATAAGAAATACTCCAAAAATTGCCTGGGGAAGATCTATAGGATTTCCATGTTGCTGCACTACTACTAAGCAGTCTACCAGAAAGCTATGATACACTCATAACTGCACTAGATGTGCACTCAAATTATGAGCTTACATTGGAGTATGTCAGAAGAAAGCTTGTAGATGAGTATAAACAAAAGACAGAAAGTGTAAGCAGCAGTGGGTATCCGAAGCAGAATCCACTTTGAAAACCCAAGATCCACCCAAAAATAAAAGTAATTTGAAGTAAACGTGAGTATTCTGTCTGGAAGAAATCAAGGCACCTAAACGCTGACTGCAGAATCTGGAAAATTCAAATCAGCTGAAAAAGCAAAATAATCATCAAAGGGTTAAAAGTGCCTGTACTAAAGAATATCACACTTAAAGTACTGAAGCTGCATTTACTATTAATATAAGTACATCAAAGTATGCATGGTGTATAGACCCTGGAGCAACTGGTTTTATGACTAATAACAGAAGCTTCTTCTCTAACCTTGACCAAAGTAAATCAGAGAAAATGATCTTGTCTAATGGTCAGTATATAAATTCAGAGGGAATAGGAGATGTTTACTTTAATTGTCAAGTCTCCCCAAGACAAAGCAAAAAGATCCCAGTAGAGGTCATGCACTATGTCCCTAGTTTTGAAAGCAATCTGTTATCTGTGAGAAACTCACAAGACAAGGAAATTAAGTTACATTTAAAGATGACAGCTGTGTCATCTCAAAAGAAAGTAACACACTGGCAGAAAGAAAAATCAAAGATGAGTTGTACCAGCTAAAGTGCAAGGAAAGTGTATACACTGCTAAACATGAAGAGCACAAGAATTGTATCCACATATGGCACAGGCGTCTTGCACTTAGAGACACAAAAGCAATAAGAAATTTAGTTGAAAAACAACTTGCTGACAGTATAAGGGAATAAGGGTGTGTGGTAGATCGGCTCACTCAACTGTACGCGGAGGTAGACACGGGAACACTTGTCTCTTTAAACTCTTCCCTGGTTTATTGTACAGGCGTCATAAACCATGGTAAAGATAAACATGGCCCTTTGGGCAAAACAGGGAAACGAACAAAACAAAGTGGTAACACAAAGCACAGTCCTTGTGGTAGCGGAGATCTGCCCTCTCAGAGTTTAGCAACTCCACACGGTTCAGGTAAGCTCAAAACAACTGACACTGAATGCTTCAGCAGGCCGTCTATTTAACCCCAGACCAGATGTGGAAAACAACCTCCCACCTGCTATATGGTTGTTCTCAAACACCCAGCCCTTTTAAAATGACCATTTAACCCCTCTCTGCACAGTGTGCTGGAGAAAAAATAGGTTTCAATTCACTGAAGCTAATAGCCTCAGTGAAACATATCTCCCCTCCAGTACTCCGCCCATGACTTTGTGACAGGTGTAATGGAAAATGTCAATAAAATCCTTTCCTAAGAATAGTACTACAAAATTAGAACGGCTTCTGGACTTAATACACCCAGATTTTTGTGGTCCAATGAATACTCAACCCCCTGGAAGGAAGCATATTTTCTCACATTTATCGATGATTATTCAAGATACACAGTTGTCTGTTTCACAGCAAAGAGGAAGTTCCAGAGAAACTTGAAATATATCTCACTGAAGTATATAGCAAATTTGGGAGAATGCCAAAAATTCTGCATCCAGATAATGGAACTGAATATACAAGTAATGAGACACAAAGAGTTTAATGGAAAAATGGAATCATGTTTCAGACCACTGTACCATATAACCCTGAACAAAATGTTGTATTATTAAGAAGGAACCAGTCACTTTGTGAAAGTGAAAGAAATATGCTATTTGACGCAGATTTGCCAACAACGTATTGGGGTGAAGCAATCATGACAGCTTACTGTCTTCAAAACAGGCTACCAGGTAAATCAGCAAGGAACAGCAAGAAGCCTGGGCTACAACACATAAGAATATTCGGAAGTGAAGTATTTGTAAATATTTCCAAAGAAAAACGTACCAAGTGGGAATCTCATGCAAAAGAGGGTATCCTGGTGGGCTACAGTGAAACCCAGAAAGGATATAGAATTCTGCACCGAGAAACAAACAAGGTCACAATAAGCAGAGCTGTAATGATTGAGGAGAACTTTGTGTCGCTCAAGTTTCATGACATCATATCAGTAGTCCAGCTGAAGCAGCAACAATCTCAGCCACAATTTCAAAATAATAAGCGAAAGGATGTAGAAGTTTAGTTAGGTTCTTCAATCACTGAAGAAGCAACAGAAAAATCAGGTGAGGTGAACCTGAAGTCAGGCGATCGTCGAGATCAAACAAGGGTATACCAGCTAAGTGTCTATCCTACTTTATCAGAACACTGAGTCAAAGCCGCAGTCATGGGATGAGATGCAACAACTACCTGTCCATGAAAAACTGAAGTGGATTAATGCTGCTAACCAAGAAATGAAGTCCCTTCATCAAATTCAAACTTGGAAACTCAGCAAACTACCACAAAGCAAGAAAGCAATCAAATGTATATGTTTTTTTAAACCAAGTATGACTCTGAAGGCAAGGTTTACAGATTTAAATCAAGATTAGTCTCAAAAGTATATTCTCAGAAATATGGTGAAAATTATGATGCCACATTTTCTTCAGTTTCTAAGCAGACCACATTCAGGACTCTAATGGCTATAGCTCCTCTGCAAAAGATGTTTGTCAGACATTTGGACATCAAAACAGCCTTTTTAAATGGTGACATTGAAGAGGACTTGTACGTAACTCAACCCGATCTTAAGCAATCCGCAAGAGCATGGAACAGTAAAATGAACAAAGTTTTATTGGAAGAAGGATTTAAAAAAGCAGATCCGTGTTTTTACACAAAATGTACAGACGAAAAGTGGATGTAAAGTATATTCTCTTATATGTGGATAATGTGATTATGGTTCATCAAGAGGAAACAGAAATTACAAAGATGACTAAAATTCTGAATCAGCATTTTAAAACTAAAGACTTTGGAAATGTGACATATTATCTAGGAATCCATGTACAAATAAAAGAAGATGGAAGCTTTCTTCTAAACCGAAGTGCAAAAATCAACTCAATTCTGAATCAGTTTGGAATATCAGAAACAAAAGGTATATCAACCCCAATGGAACCACCCTACTTAAAGTTGGAAGAAGAAATGATCTGTTACCTAACAATGAGAAATACAGACAGGCAGTGTGGGCTCTTTTATATTTAGCAACTATGACTCGATCGAATATCGCAGCAACAATTGGAATTCTCTGCAGATATGTGGAGAAACCACACCAAAAAAACTGGAATGCCATTAAGAGAGTTCTTTGATATTTGAAAGAGACTCAAGACATAAATTAAGGATATCTTCAACAGGAGATCTAAAACTCACAGGCTATGTGGATGCAGACTGGGCTGGTAACTTAAGTGATTGTAAATCGACAAGCGGCTATTTATTCAAGCTTGGCGAAAGTTCTTGGTCTAGCAGAAAACATGTGTCTGTAGCCTTGTCATCTATAGAAGCAGAGTATGTGTCTGCAGCCCACGCAAGTCAAGAGGTCAATTGGTTAAACCAATTGTTAGGCAATCTTATGAAGACAACCAAGGATGCATTAAACTTGCATGCAGTGAGAAGATCAATGCGAGAACCAAACACATTGACATTAAACATCATTACATGCGTCATTTGATAGAACATGGCATAATTGAGTTTGTTCATTTCGAGATTGACCAGATAATAGCTGATGTTATGATGAAGCCACTTTCAAGAGCCAAATTTGAAAAATTTAGAACCGTTATGGGACTAACCAACAGGGGGCGGAGGCTGGGGTGAAGCGGGGCTACAGGAGGTGCGACGCTGTGGGGTGATGCTGCAAGTCCGATCCCAGGCTGGTAGAAGGGCGTGTTCGGCAGTGCTTGGCGGTACTCGTTGGTGAGGGGGCTCCGCCGACATTTTGTGAAGGCCCGGAGCCCCCGCACTTACATTGTTTCAATGTGGCGATCTTGCACAGATTAAGATCTTGGGGGACAAGATCTCAGTGCCGAGCTCTCAATCCGCACACGTGCCGCCTTTAGCGGCCATTTTCCTAGAGACCTCCGGGCTTTTGCAAAATGTTGGCGGAGACCCGCACCATCAAACACCCCCTTCTACCAGCCTGGAATGGGACTCGCAGCATCAGCCCGCAGCATCGAGCACCAGCCTGGACTCGCAGCATAGCCCCGCAGTGCCGAACATGCCATCCCCCAGCCTAGGGCCCGCAGTATCGACCGACTCCTGCCGCCTCCCCCCGGTAATCTACATTCGGTCTATAAGATGCACCCCCATTTCCCCCTCAAATTTTGGGGGGGGTAAAAAGTGCATCTTATAGTCTTATAGAAAAATAATGTAGTTGTTCAGTGGAGGTGTTGGAATGATTTTTATTATTGTATATATTGCATCAACTACTATTTACTACTTTTTAATAGTGCATGAGTTTCTGTCTCCAGCAGTAGTGTTGTATTGCCAATAATGCATTGTTAAAAAAAAACAGGAAGTTCCTATTCACTGTGTATATAGCTAGAGCACATTTTTACTTTCACTTTGCAAGCTTAAAGAAAAGATGCTAAGATCCTAAGCTATAAGAAATACCAGTTGAAAGCTGTGTTATCTTTGTCCCTGAATAATAATAATCTTTATTTTTATATAGTGCTAACATATTCCGCAGCGCTTTACATACATTATCGTCGCTGTCCCCATCGGGGCTCACAATCTAGATTCCCTATCAGTATGTCTTTTGGCGTGTGGGAGGAAACCGGAGAACCCGGAGGAAACCCACGCAAACACGGGGAGAACATACAAACTCCTTGCAGATGTTGTCCTTGGTGGGATTTGAATAAATATATATTCACTGTTGAACGGCTGGACAGTACAGAAATTAATTTGCTGCCAACAGTTTGTTAAAGAGATATCCTTGTTATTGTGAACATTGTTCTAATTAGAAACTATATATACAGTTAGGTCCATATATATTTGGACAGAGACAACATTTTTCTAATTTTGGTTCTAGACATTACCATAATGAATTTTAAACAAAGCAATTCAGATGCAGTTGAAGTTCAGATTTTCAGCTTTCATTTGAGGGTATCCACATTAAAATTGGATGAAGGGTTTAGGAGTTTCAGCTCCTTAACATGTGCCACCCTGTTTTTAAAGTGACCAAAAGTAATTGGACAATTGACTCCAAGGTTATTTCATGGACAGGTGTGGGCAATCCCTTAGTTATGTAATTCTCAATTAAGCAGATAAAAGGCCTGGAGTTGATTTGAGGTGTGGTGCTTGCATTTAGAAGGTTTTGCTGTGAAGCAAACATGCGGTCAAAGGAGCTCTCCATGCAGGTGAAACAAGCCATCCTTAAGCTGCAAAAACAGAAAAACCCATCCGAGAAATTACTACAATATTAGGAGTGGCAAAATCTACAGTTTGGTACATCCTGAGAAAGAAAGAAATCACTGGTGAACTCATCAATGCAAAAAGACCTGGGCGCCCATGGAAGACAACAGTGGTGGATGATCGCAGAATAATCTCCATGGTGAAGAGAAACCCCTTCACAACAGCCAACCAAGTGAACAACACTCTCCAGGAGGTAGGCGTATCAATATCCAAATCTACCATAAGGAGAAGACTGCATGAGAGTAAATACAGAGGGTTCACTGCACGATGCAAGCCACTCATAAGCATCAAGAATAAAAAGGCTAGACTGGACTTTGCTAAAAAATATCTAAAAAAGCCAGCACAGTTCTGGAAGAACATTCTTTGGACAGATCAAACCCAGATCAACCTCTACCAGAATGATGGAAAGAGAAAAGTATGGCGAAGGCGTGGTACAGCTCATGATCCAAAGTATACCACATCATCTGTAAAACACGGCGGAGGCAGTGTGATGGCTTGGGCATGCATTGCCTCCATTGGCACTGGGTCACTAGTGTTTTTTGATGATGTGACACAGGACAGAAGCAGCCAAATTAATTCTGATGTATTCAGAGCCATACTGTGTGCTCAGATCCAGCCAAATGCAGCCAAACTGGTCATTGTTTCATACTACAGATGGACAATGACCCAAAACATAAAGCCAAAGCAACCCAGGAGTTTATTAAAGCAAAGAAGTGGAATATTCTTGAATGGCCAAGTCAGTCATCTGATCTCAACCCAATTGTGCATGCATTTCACTTGTTAAAGACCAAACTTCAGACAGAAAGGCCCACAAACAAACAGCTAATGAAAACCACCGCAGTGAAGGCCTGGCAGAGCATCAAAAAGGAGGAAACACATCGTCTGGTGATGTCCATGAGTTCAAGACTTCAGGCAGTCATTGCCAACAAAGGGTTTTCAACCAAGTACTAGAAATGAGCATTTTATTTACAATTATTTAATCTGTCCAATTACTTTTACAGGGTGGCACATGTTAAGGAGCTGAAACTCCTAAACCCTTCATCCAATTTTAATGTGGATACCCTCAAATGAAAGCTGAAAGTCTGAACTTCAACTGCATCTGAATTGTTTTGTTTAAAATTCATTGTGGTAATGTCTAGAACCAAAATTAGAAAAATGTTGTCTCTGTCCAAATATATATGGACCTAACTGTATACAGTTGAAACCAGAAGTTTGCATACACTATATAAAAAGACACATGCATGTTTTTCTCAATATCTAACATGAAATCAGAATAAACCTTTCCCGGTTTTAGGTCAATTAGGATTACCATAATTTTTAATATTTGCCAAATGCCAGAATAATGAGAGACAGAGAATGTTTTAAAGCATTTTTATTACTTACTGCAAGTCAAAAGTTTACATACATTTCAATAGTATTTGGTACCATTGCCCTTAAACTGAATGACTTGGGTCAAACGTTTGGGATATCCTTCCACAAGCTTCTCACAATAGTTGGTCACAATTTGGGCCCATTCCTCCTGACAAAACTGATGTAACTGATCCATGTTTGTAGGTCGCCTTGCTTGCACCTGCCTTTTCAGCTTTGCCCATAAATTTTCAATAGGATTCAGATCAGGGCTTTGTGATGGCCACTCCAAAACATTGACTTTTTTATCCTTAAGCCAATTTTGGCAGTATGCTTCGGGTCATTGTCCATTTCGAAGACCTGTTTCCACCCAAGCTTTAACTTCCTGGCTGATGTCTTGAGATATTGCTTCAGTATTGCCACATAATCTTCTTTTCTCATGATGCCATCTATTTTGTGAAGTGCACCAGTCCCTCCTGCAGCAAAACAACCCCACAACATGATGCTGCCACCCCCGTGTTTCACAGTTGGGATGGTGTTCTTAGGCTTCCAAGATTCTCCCTTTTTCCTCCAAATGTAAGGATGGTCATTATGCCCAAAAAGTTAAATTTTAGTTTCATCTGACCTCGGGACATGTCTCCAAAAATTAAGGTCTTTGTGTGTATTTGAAAACATTAATCTGGCTTTTTTATGTTTCTTTTGGAGTAATAGCTTCTTCCTGGCCTTTCAGCCCATGTTGATACAGTACTCGTTTCACTGTGGTTATTGACACAATCTTACCAGTTTCAGCCATCATCTTCACAAGGTCTTCTGCTTTTGTTCTTGGGTTGATATGCAGATGTCGGACCAAAAGACGTTCATCTCTGGGGCACAGATACTGTCTCCTTCCTGAGCAGTATGATGGCTGGACATTCCCATCTTGTTTGTACTTGCGTATAATTGTTTGTACAGATGAACGAGGCACCTTCAGGTATCTTAAAATTATACCCAAGAATGAGCCAGACTTGTGCAAGTCCACAATTCTCTCCCTGATATCTTGGCTGATTTCTTTAGACTTTCCCATGATGCTACACAAAGAAGCAGTGTGTTTCAGGTGTGTATTAAAATTCACCCACAGGTGTGTCTCTAATTAACTCAGAATCTTCCAAACACATGACATCTTCATATGAGCAGTCCAGAATTGTTTAAAGGCATAGTAATATTAGTGTATGTAAACTTTTGATTTTGCAGTAAGTAATAAAAATGCCGTAAAACATTCTCTCTTTCTCACTATTCTGGCATTAAAAAATATGGTAATCTTAATTGACCTAGAACAGGAAAGGTTTATTCTGATTTCATGTGAGATATTGAGAAAACCATGCATGTGTCTTTTTATATAGTGTATGTAAACTTCTGGTTTCAACTGTATATTAAGGGTAACAAAGCGTGCACAAACCCTATGTACCAGGATCAACCTGGGATCAACCTAATGCATATAATGTGACTTAACTGAAAAGAAATAAAGACAAGCTAAACAGGGATCACCTAAGATTAATAGAAATTTTATTTTACAAAACAACAAGCCAAAAAAAAGCATAAAAACAAATAAAAAAAGCCCTTGGCCTTTATAGTACTGACCAATTAACCCGGCAAGCGATGGACGCTACTGCGCACACGCGGGTACCATTTTGCTCTAGGAAAAAGAAATTTGCCTGCAGCAATATGGCACCGCCGGCCGCGCTTGTTCAGTAGCATTTCTCTTGGCAACCGAGAGATGCTACTGCGCATGCGCGGGTGGCGGGGGCCATTTTGATGCATGTAAATTTCATGTTTGGCACACAAATTACACAGGCAGCATTTAAAATAGAAGGCAGGTCACTGAAAGCAAAGTGACCTTTCAGAAGGCAGACATAGGAATACATAAGCAGAGCACCAGATAAAGCCCCTCCCCAAAGGCCGCCCTGAAGCACGAAAATCTAATTATGTCAGAAATGAAAATTAAGAGTATAAAAGAACCACTGGATGGATTTCATCAACAAAAGTATCATTTTACTCAGTGTAACGGCGCCCACCTGACTGTCACACAAGGTGTGGGAATGACTTAGTGCAACACAAAGGGAAGTGGGGAAGGGAGCCCAGACACTAGGGAAAGGGGGGAAGTGGAGACCTCCTAGGTTGATCTAGCATCACCCTGTCTCCCCTAACATCCCTTTATTGGCTCTTCACCAATCATTGCACGGGTGCCTCACCCTGTCTTTCCCTGCCGTATGGCTAAGGCTAGGGAAGGGAGGAGATGAGCAGTAGTCAGTCAATCTCCACTGAACACTATAGACAACAATGGTGATCAAACGGGGAAATTGCTTAGCTTTGCTTTAGATGACTCCACACAAATGCGCGCACGTCCTCAAGCTCCAGAGAGGACGAAATACTGCTCTTGCTAAAACCTTCAGAAGTAGTAATGAATATCGCCGGCACCTCCCTCTGAAACACAGCAGGTATTTATACACCCAGGCCAGGGTGTTAATTAGCCAGAGGGAGGTAGCCGCTGGTTCCTCTAGGAAGATGTCTGTAATGCCAAACGTAGAGATCTCCTGCAACCAACTGCATGGCGACTGTCTGTCACTTCTGACACACCCGTGACACAGACAGTGTATGTGGTCTACTAAGCACAATCCTGCTGACAGGTGCACTTTAAATCCTTTAATGAGCATCTATTGGAGGGCAAATCTGGTACCAGCAACCATGGTAATTCAAGCTCCAGTAGCGTACATTAAAGTCTCCCACCACTACCATATACATACGGATGGTACAGTGAAACTGCAAATGATCATAAAATCAGTCAATTTGTATTAAACTTTTTGAATTTCTGGCTACAGATCACCATAAAATTCTGAACCGTAAAGGAATGCATGGAAAGCCTGACAGAGGCGCCACATAGGCCCCCACGCCTTCGCCCAACTCCCTAGCGACCCTTTGCATTGCCTTGGGTACATTGGTTGATGAGGCAAGGTGGCCATGGTGTCCACGGGAGGCCATTCACCTCACCCTTGCCATGCAAATGCTTTCTCTCTGCGTGCCATTTATGGACCAGCCCGTACAGCCAGTCCATCCGACCCCGACCACCGCCCTCCCCCACCATGCCCTATGGGCTCCATTACATGCTGGTGTCATTGGAGTACAGGGAGTCATGGTTTGAATCTGGAGAGGGAGTCTGATCAACAGGTACCACATCCAAGGATGGCTGCATTCGCGCAAATTACCCTTTTTTTTTAATTTGTTTTCCTTTTTTTTATGTTTTTTTATTTTTTTTTATTATTTATGGAACTGACTTAAAACAACCTAGAATTAACAAAACTAAAAATAGCAATCTAGAACCAGGAGGTGAAGGTCCAAGAGGAGGAGAAGGTAGACATGGCGGTGTAGGTGAAAGAGACAAGGGAGGAATAATGCAACACTGTTTTTGTGTTTTTTTTTGTAGTTTATTATCAGTGTTTTTTATATATTTTTTATTTCTTTTATGGAACTGACTTAAAACAGTAATCCAACACTGTTTGTGCGTTTCTTTCTATTTTCTTTTCTTTTTTTCAGTGTTTTTTTATTTATTTATTTATTTATTTATATATTTTTTTATGGAACTAACTTAAAACAACCTAGAATTAACACTAAAACCAGCAATATAGAACCAGGAAGCTTAGGTCCAAGTTGAGAAAAAGGTGAATGTGGCGGTGTAGATGGAAGAGGCAAGGGAGGAGTAATCCAACACCGTTTCTGTGTGTTTTTTTAAAATTTTTTTTTTTTTTTTTTAGGAAATTGACTTAAAAGAGCATGCAATGAACCCAAAATAAACTAACAAGCTACAACCAGGGGGAGGAGGTCCAACTGGAGGATGAGGTGGAGGAGGTAGAAGACGTGGATGTGGCAGTGTAGGTGGAAGAGGCGGAGGAGGAGATAGCCAACACAGATTTTTTTAATTGGGGAGGAGGCACCCAAATGAAATGAATAGCAAATATAGCTGAACACTGGCAGGGTACGACTGGTATAGTTGTCTAGTAAGCCAAAGGTATGGACAAGTCCTGTGGGATCCACGCCTGATTCATTTTAATGAATGTTAGCTTCCCCACGTTGGCGGTGGACAGGCGGATGCGCTTGTTTGTGATCACTCCCCCTGCCGTGCTAAACACACGTTCCAACAGTACACTTGCTGCATTGCAGGCCACCACCTCCAAGGCATAAAGGGAAAGCTCAGGCCATTTGTCCAATTTGGAGACCCAGAAGTTAAATTGGGCAGATCCATCAATTAGTACATGGGGATGTGTGGACACTAGGGTTGAGCAACTGTGCTCGTGATACTCGGATATCACTCGAGTATCTGGGTGCTTGGATGTGCTGGTTACTTGGCGAGCATTAGCCGGTGCTCAGTTTCAAACTTGAATCCCTGCCCCACCTGTTACACAACCAATAAGCATGCAGAGATTGTCTGTGAGTGACTGTAATGTCGTAGACATCTTGGTAGTGGCATTACTGTGATTGGCTGGCTGTATGACATCATCAGGGGTTGTAAAAGGACAGACACCGTCAGGCTTGGCACAATGACACCATTGCACAGCTCAGTGACATTTATTGGAGGGGGAGAGTGCTTGTCCAGGCCTGTGTGCACAGTTTAACAAATTAAACTCCTGTAGTGTTGATACTGGTGCTGAAGTTGACCCATCATACTAACAGTCCTTGTAAGGGCTAATTTTGTGCTTTGCTGTTTGTATCAGATACATTCTACATTTAACCTAGGGAGGGAGAGAGAGTTGCAGGAGCAGAGAGACTGGCTGAATACATACTCTAGGAGGGGTTTCGGGCTTTGTAGTCGGTTGCTAAATATATAGCTGCAGCAGTTTGTCCATATTCTTTTTTTTTTTGTGTGAAAAAATTGACTATATTGTCATCCATAGAGTATTACGTGTGGTATATTTTGGTGTTATATAACAATCCAAAAAAGTGTTGAAACATTTATATAGATTCAATTGCTCACCCTTACGTGCTTTGTGGTACATTTCTGTGGCATATAACACTACAAATAAGCGTTGACATTTTTCTTTGCATTCACTTACTCATCCATAGAGTATTTCGTGCTCTGGGGTACATTTCTGTGGCATATAACACTCCAAAAAACATTGAAAATTTTTTCTGCATTCACTTACTCATCCATAGAGTATTATGTGCTCTGGGGTACATCTCGGTGACACATAACACTCCCATAAAGCATTGAAACATTTTTCTGGATTCAATTATTCATCCATAGAGTATTACGTGCTGTGTGGCACATTTTGCATTTTGGTGTTACATAACACTCCCAAAAAGCGTTGAAACATTTTTTCTGGATTCAATTACTCACCCATAGAGTATTACGTGCTTTATAGTACATTTTGGTGTAAAAAAAATAGAGTACAGTTTGAGATTCTTGAAAGAAGGGAAAATAGTAAGTGTATAGAAAAAAAAACTTAAAATTCACATATCTTTATTAGATTCTATTTAAAATGCACCCAATAGTTCCCATGCGTCAAATATCACTAAAATATCTTTCAAACAAACAAGACCATAGGAAATTGTCTAGATAGACAATTCAATGCATAAATCCACACATACACTACCGTTCAAAAGTTTGGGGTCATTTAAAAATGTCATTATTTTTGAAAGAAAAGCACATTTTTTTTCAATGAAACTAACATTAAATGAATCAGAAATACACTCTATACATTATTAATGTGGTAAATGACTATTCTAGCTGCAAACGTCTTGTTTTTTTTGCAATATCTACATAGGTGTATAGAGGCCCATTTCCACCAACCACCACTCCAGTGTTTTAACGCTATATTGTGTTTGCTAACTGTGTAGGAAGGCTAATGGATGTTTAGAAAACCCTTGCACAAGTATGTTAGCCCAGCTGAAAACGGTTTGGCTGATTTGAGAAGCTATAAAATTGACCTTCCTGGAGCATTACATTTGTTTGTTCTATGAAACTCTCAAAATGGCCAGAAAAAGAGAACTTTCATGTGAAACTCGACAGTCTATACTTGTTCTTAGAAATGAAGGCTATTCCATGCGAGAAGTTGCCAAGAAACTGAAGATTTCCTACCACGGTGTGTACTACTCCCTTCAGAGGAGATCACAAACAGGCTCTAACCAGAGTAGAAAGAGAAGTGGGAGGCCCCGCTGCACAACTGCGCAACAAGACAAGTACATTAGAGTCTAGTTTGAGAAATCGACACCTCACAGCTCCTCAACTGGCAGCTTCATTAAATAGTACACGCAAAACACCAGTGTCAACGTCTACAGTGAAGAGGCGATTCCGGGATGCTGGCCTTCAGGGCAAAGTGGCACAGAAAAAGCCATATCTGAGACTGACTAATAAAAGGAAAAGATTAATATGGGCAAAAGAACACAGACATTGGACAGAGGAAGATTGGAAAAAAGTTTTATGGACAGACGAATCAAAGTTTGAGGTGTTTGGATCACACAGACGAACATTTGTGAGACGCAGAACAACTCAAAAAATGCTGGAAGAGTGCCTGACGCCATCTGTCAAGCATGGTGGAGGTAATGTGATGGTCTGAGGTTGCTTTGGTGCCGGTAAAGTGGGGGATTTGTACAAGGTAAATGGGATTTTGAATAAGGAAGGCTATCACTCCATTTTGAAACGCCATGCCATACCATGTGGACAGCGCTTGATTGGAGCCAATTTCATCCTACAACAGGACAATGACCCAAAGCACACCTCCAAATTATGCATGAACTATTTAGGGAAGAAGCAGGCAGCTGGTATTCTCTCTGTAATGGAGTGGCCAGCGCAGTCACCAGATCTCAACCCCATTGAGCTGTTGTGGGAGCAGCTTGACCGTATGGTACGGAAAAAGTGCCCATCAAGCCAATCCAACTTGTAGGAGGGGCTTCAGGAAGCATGGGGGGAAATTCTCTCAAGATTATCTCAGCAAATTAACAGCTAGAATGCCAAAGGTCTGCAATGCTGTAATTGCTGCAAAGGGAGCATTCTGTGACTAAAGCAAAGTTTGAAGGAGAAAATTATTCTTTCAAATAAAAATCATTATTTCTAACCTTGTCAATGTCTGGACTTTATTTTCTATTCATTTTGCCACTCATTTGATAAATAAAAGTATGAGTTTTCATGAAAGACACAAAATTGTCTGGGTGACCCCAAATTTTTGAACGGTAGTGTACTTAATTCGCTCAGTAAATTACCAAGCAGTGTGTGTCTGGTCACCTAAAAGTCTTGAAAAAATGATTCACTTGTCATATCAACGCATGATCAACACCACACTTGTCATATCAACAAAGAATCGGTACAAGAATACCTGCAAGGAAGGTTATATCAGCAAATAGCACATGATACATAGAATATTCATATCCAATAGATCTTCTCACAGTATAATACAGTTTTAGGATCAACAGATAAAGACGAGATTGTATTCACATCAAATTGATCTCATGACATTCATAGGGCTCATGGATCAAAATATGTACTCTGGATCCATATACACTTAATGATCAAATATATGTTAAACACCCAGTGTATCTGCAGTAAAGATAGAAATATTAAGCCGATGTAATACCATATATCTAATAATGCTGTTATACCACAACCAATGATGGTAGCTGATAATGCTGTTATACCAAAAACAATGGTGTCCTAGCAGGTAATGTTACAAATAAACCCTGGGCATGTCACAATATACAGCCTGTTTCCCCAGGATAGACACTGTTCCTGCCTAGCAGCGGGGATTGGCGCTCTATATAAATGGGATTTGGCGCCTCCGCTCCACGGCGGCTCTCCCTCCCTTTCCCTGTTAGGCCCTGTCAAATAGTTAAAGGGTTTTTTCCACGTACAAAAGTACATTCTAATTAATAGATCTTGGAATAATAATAACTTCCACAATTGGATGTGATTAAATAAAATGTTCCTGTGCTGAGATAATCTTATAAATGTGCCCCTGCTGTGTACTGTGTAATGGCTGTGTCTGACTGTGCAGGACCATGGTCTGATCATACCACATCTCCTGGGCAGGGGAGACATACAGGACATATACAGACATTACAGCATAGGATCACAGATGATTCTTTCTTTGAAGAAAACATTGTTTAAAAACAGTCAGGGAAATGTTTTACCTCACAAAAAAATCAGCTGTGATCCACTGCTGTCCTGTCTGTATATTCTTTTCATTCCTCCTCTGCCCAGGAGATGTGGTATGATCAGACCATGTTCCTGTACAGTAAGATACAGCCATTACACAGTACACAGCAGGGGCACATTTCTAAGATTATCTCAGCACAGGAACATTTTATTTAAACACATCCAATTATAGAAATTATCATTCCAAAATCTATTAATTAAAATGCACTTTTGTTCGTGGGAAAACCCCTTTAAGGATAAGCCTATTCTAGACAGAGACAATCCTATTCTGAGAGGGGCATGTTTAAAGCACGCCTTATAGTAGAAAAAAACAAGACTTATCGTCTCTTGCTGCCATTCATGATGTCGCGTTATGCTCTCTGTTCCTCAAGCCTCGTTCCTCATTCATCAACGCATTTCTCCAATAAGTGGATCATCAGGAGGTCTCAATGTAGGCAGATATAAAGAAATAGTCGGCACTCCGTAGTCCTTGTTAGTAATGGTGGTGCACGTAGAGAAATAGATTACACATGTTTTCCTGTCCAACCAAGTTCCAGTCTATTGAGGTCTCATGTAAAGACTGTGTGTGAGAAGGTCACCTAGTGATCTTCCTCTGCGGTACTTCATTTTTGTGAGTAGATGGAACCAAATCCCTGAGATTGGTGATAGCCAATAGAATATTCCAGTGTCTACAAAAGACCGGTTATACTCTTTCACTCTGATTTTCATAAGTGCCAACAATTTTAACAGTATTATCATTAGATGTATTCCTAGAAGTATGTAATAATGTCTTCCTATCCCGTTTTATGGCATGTGTATAGGAATGATCCAGAACTTGTCTGGGGTATGCCCATTCCTGAAATCTTCTGTGTAAGTTGTAGCATCGGTGTCTCTGTCCCCTGCCAGGCAGAGACGCCGTCCTTCTCACCGCCGCGCTCCCTGCCCGGCATCCTCCAGCGCTCCTCTTCCTGCTTCTGCCGGCGCACGCAGCTTCCCGGGCACTGTGCTTAGGGCGCGCGCGCTCCCTCCCTCTTAAAGGGGCCGCGCGTGCCACCCTAAGGAGTCGCCGGCCAATTGCCGGAGGTCCTCCCATATATAAAGCACCTCCTCCAATATGGAGGTGCCCGAGCAATAGTTGATGCACAGTGTACTTACCTCTGCTTCAGCCCTCAGGTCCCGCTGCTAGCCTGACTACTAGTCCTGCCCGCCAGCCTGACAATCAGTCCAGTCCGCCAGCCTGACTACTCTCCAGCCCGACAGTCTGTTTTCCGTTCAGTCCGCCAGTCTGTCTATGGGCTTTGCCCGCCTGCTTACCTGGAAGCACCTGCCTGTTACCTGTCTACCTACCTGGAGGCTCCTGCCCGTCACTTGCCGTGACCACCTGACAGCCTACCTAAGAGGCTCCCGCCTGTTACTTGCCGTGACCACCCAACAGCCTACCTAGAGGCTCCCGCCTGTCACTTGCCGTGACCACCTGTCTGCCTACCTGGAGGCTCCTGCCCGTCACTTGCCATGACCACCTGACAGCCTACCTAGAGGCTCCCGCCTGTCACTTGCCGTGACCACCTGTCTGCCTACCTGGAGGCTCCTGCCCGTCACTTGCTGTGACCACCTGTCTGCCTACCTGGAGGCTCCCGCCTGTCGCCTGCTGTCTCTACCAGTTCATCTACCCGGCTCTCTCGTCAGCCTGCCTGCTGTGCCCATCTGCAGTATCGGTCAGTCCCAGCCATCTGACCCGTGGGAGTCACCTGCTCTCTTACAAGGTCATCCCCAGAGTAGCACCTGGTCCCTCTGCTCGGTCCCTCCCTGGTCACGGAGTCGATAGCCGCCGTACGACCTAGGTCGGTCCGAGTTGATACTTAGTTACGCCCCTCTGGGTCTCTCCTTGCACCGCAGCACAGAGGTTCCACCACCCGGATCCATAACATAAGTCTGCTGCCTGAACCCTGAAATCACTGGTATGTGTACAGTTTCCCCATAAATGGAGAAACTGACCCTTCGGGATTCCCTTTTTAAGGGACACTGGACTATCCCACTTTAACAGGCTATTCGTCACCGTCGGTTTACGGTAAGTGTGAGTACTCAACTGGTCATTTGCCTCCCTGTGTATAGCCAAATCCAAAAAGGAAATCTCATGCCTGCTATAAACACTGGTGAAACTGAGCTTAATATCATTAATGTTTAGCATTCGCACAGAAGAGATGAACTCAGCCTCTGAGCCCGACCACAGTATCAGGATATCATCTACGTATCTGGCCCAGAGGCCGATAAATGGATGTCACCCTTCATCTCGGTCACCAAAAGCGATGGTTACATCCCACCAGCCCAGGAGAAAATTGGCATAAGTGGGGGCACAGGGGCTCCCCATAGCCACGCCCCTGAGCTGGTGGAAAATGAAATAATTGTGCATTAAAGTGAATAAAAGAATGTCCAGTACGAATTGATTGTGTTTAGTACAATGCAGAGATCTCATACTTAGGTAATGTTTCACTGCTCGCACAGCAGCCTCGTGAGGGATGCTGCTGTAGAGTGCCTCCACATCAATGGAGGCCAAGATGACATTCTCCTCCACAGCAACATCCTCAAGCTGGGAAAGTAGATGGAGCGTATCACGCACATAGGATGGGAGGGCCATGACGAAGGGACGCAGAATCTTGTCAATATATACACCCACATTTTGTGTGATAGAATCATTGCCCGATACTATAGGATGACCCTTCAGGGGCTTCACACTCTTATGAATCTTAAGAAGGGTGTAAAAAGTGGGTATGGTACAGTAGGTGTAGTTGGTGTAAGAAATTTATATTCCTTTTCAGAGATCAGTCCCTCTGTCCTGGTCACCTCCAGAATTATCTGGAGTTCTCCAATGTACGTGATAGTGAGGTCCCCTCTTAAGACTTCATAGGTGTTGACATCATGAAGAATGGCAGTGCACATATCCAGATACTTTTTATGATCCATAATCACAAGTTTCCCCCCCTTATCGGAGGGCTTGATAATTAGGTCAATATTTTTTTCATCTTTTGGAGGGCAGCATATTCCCTTTCAGATATACAGTGTCCATTTTAGGACATGATCAGATATCAAAATCAAACATCAGAATGATGTCAGTTTGAGGCTAAATACCCTGTCTGACAAGTGCATGAAACGACCGTCGTCTGTTAAGTGTTCCACTGACTCCCTGCGTTGCTGTCTTAAAGTGATGAAATAAAGAAGAAATTTTTATTTACTGGTGAGTGCACACTATATTCTTTCATATGATGTGACTAGACTCTGTTTTCAAGCGAAGCACCCAGTTCACAAGGGAGAGGTGTTTGTGCTGCTGAATCAGAGATTGTGTATGTGCAAGGGTGCCAGTGTTTGCTTTTTCTATGAAATTATATTGATTTGTTGGGACAAAACCAAGGCCCTTCCGTTGTACCTCATATTCTTCTGAGTTCAGTTGGTATAGTGTTAGGTTGATAATTTGCACCTGACTTATTGATGTCTCTTTCTCAGATCGTAGCCCCCCAGTGCCCTCTGCTCTAAAAAAGAGTGTGCTGAGGAAGAAGATGGAGGTGAAGATTTGTTTTGCTCGAACACGGAATTCTCTCGCCACGTTCCTCTCTGTCTTCCTGAGCTCCCTGCATACCTCCATCTGTTCTTATATTGTCTGCCTCTTCCCCGAAAACTCCCTCTAAAACTCCATTCACCCCTCTCTTTATCCGAGGTATCTATGTCAGATGATAATGGTTCAGTAGCGGGCTGTCCTCCAAAATTGTATGCACGATTTTCCTTAAATTCTAACAGGTCCCTATTAAATTGAGTATGTTTTCTCTCTTTTAGAGCTGACTGGAACTTTCAACAGATGTCTGTAGGATACTTTCCCGTCTATTGAAATCCGGATTCGATTTGTACTTGAGAAGCTTGTCAATCAAATCATTCAGTTGTTTGGTAGAAATCTCAAAGGACTTTTTCTCTTCAGTTAATAAAATATTCATGAATCCGACCGAAGATTCGACAGATTCCTTTAACCAAGCCTTCAGTAAGTGAGGGCTTGATATACGTGGGGCTGGATGAATATTGATTCTAAGTCCTTTTGGGACAATTTTATTCTTTATATAATTTTCCAGACCTTTAATTTCCCACTATGTTCTGATATTATCCTTGTAGCACGTTAGTACTTCTTTGAATAATGATTTGATTGACGTACTCCCACTAGTACCCAAAGGACCCCCACTCAAGGAGAAAACCTCATTGGCATCCTCATTTCAGGATTCTGTGTTAATCTATCCAGACAAAAAACTGGCAATGCTATAATTTCTTAACAAAAGTAGAGTATAGTTTGATATTCTTGAAAGAAGGGAAAATAGTAAGTGTATAGAAAAAACCCTTAAAATTCACATATCTTTATTAGATTCTTTTTAAAATGCACCCAATTGGCTGACGCCAATCTCAGGGATTTGGTTCCATTACTCCTAAAATAAAGTACTGCAGAAGAAGATCGCTAGGTGATCACCTCACACACAGTCTTTACACGAGACCTCAAAAGACTGGTACTTGGTTGGACAGGAAAACATGTGGGTTCTTCAGATGTGGTAATTGCTGTAATTGCAAATGGATGAATGTGTGCAAAACATTTAAAAGTGCATCCAGTGGAAAGGATTTTGCCATCAGGGACTTTGGTAATTGCAAGTCTTCGGGTCTGGTTTATAAAGTGACCTGTACATGTCCGCTGGATTACATCGGTAAGACCACTAGAGAGCTTAGACGACTTGTGGGGGAGCACATTGGTGATATCCGAAATAATAGGGATACTGCCATTGCACGACATATGAACAATACCCACAATTGTCAGCTAGATGAAATTTCATTTAACATGGTTGAACTAGTTAAGCCGAAAACTAGAGGTGGAAACCTTGACAAAATTATTCTTCAAAAGGCGGCAGAATGGACATTCAGAATGCAGTATTTGACCCCAAGGGGCCTTAATGAACAAATTGTCTATGCATGTTTTCTCTAATACTTGGTATCCAATGTAATGGGATTGGTTAATATTAATCATTGGGACATTTTGGCCTGCATCACTTCATGTGACAGCTCCATTTGGTCTTTCTTTATCATTATCTAGTCTTACGCTATTATGTGTTGAAATTAAAGGTTAATTCTCTATATGTGCCCAATCCCGGCAAGTTTGTGACCATTTGTTGCATGGATGCGACATACCATGCATTAGGGATGTGATGTTTAACATGAGCAGTAAGAGTATACTGTATATTTGCCCTATTTCTGACCGAGTGCGCATAATGGGAGATCTTTATGTAATAAGACTGGAAAAATCCAGGGGAGGAGTCCTGAGGAGATAATTTGCATATTCCCACTGCATTTTGGGGTAAGTGAAGAGTCTCCGCGAGCTCAAAGAACACTGGATTTTGGCTGTTGGAGCTGAAAAGAGGACATCGGTAAACCAGGGGAGGAGTCCTGAGGAGATAATTTGCATATTCCCACTGCATTTTGGGGTAAGTGAAGAGTCTCCGCGAGCTCAAAGAACACTGGATTTTGGCTGTTGGAGCTGAAAAGAGGACATCGGTAAACCAGGGGAGGAGTCCTGAGGAGATAATTTGCATATTCCCACTGCATTTTGGGGTAAGTGAAGAGTCTCCGCGAGCTCAAAGAACACTGGATTTTGGCTGTTGGAGCTGAAAAGAGGACATCGGTAAACCAGGGGAGGAGTCCTGAGGAGATAATTTGCATATTCCCACTGCATTTTGGGGTAAGTGAAGAGTCTCCGCGAGCTCAAAGAACACTGGATTTTGGCTGTTGGAGCTGAAAAGAGGACATCGGTAAACCAGGGGAGGAGTCCTGAGGAGATAATTTGCATATTCCCACTGCATTTTGGGGTAAGTGAAGAGTCTCTGCGAGCTCAAAGAACACTGGATTTTGGCTGTTGGAGCTGAAAAGAGGACATCGGTAAACCGCGCGCCGGTAGGCGCGCGCATTTTGAAGCTTTTTTTTTTTTTAAGCTTTTTTCACTGTTTTCAGAACATTAACAGTAAGAACATGGAAGAGTCCAGGAGCCATTTGGTGAGCTGCATATCCTGCTACATGTTCACAGACTTGCCAGTGGAAAAGCCAAACTTCACATGCCAGAAATGCAAGCTTGTGTCCCTGTTGGAGGAAAAGTTGCGAAATCTAGAAGAGAGGTTAACTACCTTGAAAATCATTAAGGAAGGTGAAGAGTTCTTAGACAGAGCAGAATTATCTCTTCATGATTCAGAAAGAGAAGAAATTCGAACTGCACCTGACGAAACAGAGGAATGGAAGCATGTGACCCAGAGAAGCAGGAGGATCGAGAGGCAGTCAGCACCCATACTGCTCAGGAACCAGTACCAGGCTCTCACGCAGGAGAACCATGAAGAAATACAGCAAAATAAGACTTTGCCAGCAATGAATAACCTTGTAAGCCCTCAGAATCCTCCTGGATGGAGAAAGAAGAATGTTGTGAAGAAAAAACGGAGAGTGGTGGTCATGGGGGATTCCCTGTTAAGAGGAACAGAGGCCGCTATCTGCAGACCAGACATAACCTCAAGAGAAATGTGCTGTCTTCCAGGAGCAAAAATTAAAGATGTGTCTGACAGGATATCAAGACTCTTCAGACCTACAGATCACTACCCATTCCTGCTAATACATGTGGGGACAAATGACACCGCAAGAAAGGACCTGGAAACCATCTGCAGTGACTTTGAAGACTTAGGCAAGAAAGTGAAAGAATTGGGAGCGCAGGTGGTCTTCTCATCCATCATCCCAGTGGATGGCCATGGAACAATGAGGTGGAATAAGATTCTACAGGTGAACAACTGGCTACGTCGATGGTGCCGTCAACAAGGATTTGGATTTCTGGATCACGGAATGAATTACCTATACGATGGACTACTTGCTAGAGATGGGGTGCACCTTACGAAGACTGGAAAACATGTATTTGGAAGTCGCCTTGCTACACTCATCAGGAGAGCTTTAAACTAGAACAATGTGGGAAGGGAAGCAAAAGGCCAGAAAAAGCCATACAGCTGACAAATACTATTGAGATCTCTGCTACTGGAAGTGGAAAGGAAGAACAAAGACAAAACAATTTAAATAATAAAAATATGGGAGGAAGAGAAACCAATCACAAACTAAAATGTTTTTATACAAATGCACAAAGCATGGGCAACAAACAAGGAGAATTGGAACTACTAACGCAGGAAAAGGAATATGATGTTATTGGAATCACTGAAACTTGGTGGGACGATACACATGATTGGAATAAAAGGCTAAAAGGATACAACTTATTTGCAAGAAACAGATTTGATAAACGAGGAGGAGGTGTCGCATTGTATGTTAGAAAAGCGTATATCTGCACAGAGATTGAAGCTTCAGAGACTGGGAGTTCTGTGGAAACTGTTTGGGTAAGAATACAAGGAGAGAACAACGGAAAGGACACCATTGTAGGCATTTACTACAGGCCACCTGGGCAAGCTGAAGATATGGATGAACTCTTTATGTATCAAATGACCAAGTTCTCCAAAAAATATGACGTAGTGGTCATGGGAGATTTCAACTATCCAGACATTTGTTGGGAATCTCTCTCAAGTAAAACTAACAGGTCAAGCAAATTCTTATCCTCTCTTGCGGACAACTTTATCTTCCAAAAGGTAGGGGAGAAAACAAGGGGATCTGCTACTTTGGATCTAATCCTTATAAACAGGGAGGAAATGGTTGAGGAGGTAAAGGTGGCTGGGACGCTAGGAGGCAGCGATCATGCTATTATAGAATTTTGGATAACTAGAGGAGGAAGACATGTGAAGACTCAAACTTCAAGGTTAGATTTTAGAAAGGCAGATTTTAAGAGACTCAGAAAGAGAATAGGAGGGATCCAATGGCTGGATGTCCTTAAGGACAAAAATGTCCAGGAAGGATGGGAAATTTTTAAAAATGAGATTCTCAAAGCACAATCGTTAACAATCCCGAAAAGTAGGAAGAATGGGAAGCATTTAAGGAAACCAGGATGGATGAACACAGAACTTAAACACATGCTAAAAAGAAAGAAAGAAATGTTTATTAAATGGAAAGAGGGAGGCATATCTAAAGAAGATTATAATGCAGTCTGCAGATCCTGTAGGGCACGTATCAGGTTAGCTAAAGCTGACAATGAATTAAGGCTTGCAAGAGATGTCAAAAGCAATAAAAAAGGATTTTGGGGGTATGTCAAAAGTAAAAGAAAAGTCAAAGATGCTATAGGATTTTTACAGGATGAAAATGGAGAAATGGTAAGAGAGGATGTTGAGAAGGCCGAACTTTTTAATTCCTATTTTGCATCTGTTTTCTCTCAGAAAGAAAATGTAACATCAACTGATCTTCACTGTCCTTTTAGAGGAATAGAGGAATCCAAGTTATCTGTAAACAGAAAGATTGTGAGGGAATATTTAGCTAACATAAATGAGTTCAAGTCTCCAGGTCCAGATGAATTACACCCCAGAGTACTGAAGGAGATCATAGAAGAAATTTTAGAACCACTCTCCATAATCTTTGAAAATTCTTGGGGAACAGGAGAAGTCCCAGAAGACTGGAGAAGAGCAAATGTTGTTCCTATCTTCAAAAAGGGGAAGAAGGTGGACCCAGGGAACTATAGGCCGGTGAGTCTGACTTCTATACCAGGAAAGATCTTTGAACAAATTATTAAACAACATGTATGTAAGTACATGGATAAGAATGAAGTGATTAACCAGAGTCAGCATGGGTTTGTAACTAACAAGTCATGTCAGACTAACTTAATTTCCTTCTATGACAGAATCACTGACTGGGTGGATCAGGGAAATGCTGTAGATATAGTATATCTTGACTTCAGCAAAGCATTTGACAAAGTATCTCACACCATCCTTATTGAAAAAATGACCAAGTATGCAATGGACCAGGCAACTGTTAGGTGGATTCATAACTGGCTTAGTGATCGGACTCAAAGGGTGGTTGTAAATGGCTTCACATCCAGCTGGATGAATGTCTCAAGTGGGGTACCACAGGGCTCCGTCCTGGGACCTGTATTGTTCAACATCTTTATCAATGATTTAGATGAAGGAATTGAGGGTAAACTGATTAAATTTGCTGATGACACAAAGCTAGGAGGGATAGCTAATACTAGAGAAGAGAGAGAGAGGATTCAAAAAGACCTAAATAAACTGGAGCAGTGGGCAGCAACCAACAGAATGGTTTTTAACAGGGAAAAATGCAAAGTACTACATCTGGGCAATAAAAATGAAAAAAGCATATACAGAATGGGAGGAATAGAGCTAAGCAACAGTACATGTGAAAAAGACTTAGGTATACTAATAGATCATAGACTGAACATGAGTCAACAGTGTGATGCAGCAGCAAAAAAGGCAAATACAATTCTGGGATGTATTAACAGAAGCATACAGTCTAGATCACGTGAAGTCATTATCGGTCTTTACTCCTCTTTGGTCAGACCTCATCTGGAATACTGTGTACAGTTTTGGGCACCACATTTTAAAAAAGACATAGACAAACTGGAGCAAGTTCAGAGAAGAGCGACCAGAATGGTGACTGGTCTGCAAACCATGTCCTATGAGGAACGGTTGCAGGATTTGGGAATGTTTAGCTTGCAAAAAAAGAAGACTGAGAGGAGACTTAATAGCTGTCTACAAATATGTCAAGGGCTGTCACATTGTAGAAGGATCATCTTTATTCTCATTTGCACAAGGAAAGACTAGAAGCAATGGGATGAAACTAAATGGGAGGAGACACAGATTAGATATTAGAAAAAACTTTTTGACAGTTAGGGTGATTAATGAGTGGAACAGGCTGCCACGAGAGGTGGTGAGTTCCCCTTCAATGGACGTCTTCAAACAGAGGCTGGACAGACATCTGTCTGAGATGATTTAGTGAATCCTGCTTTGAGCAGGGGGTTGGACCAGATGACCCAGGAGGTCCCTTCCAACTCTACCATTCTATGATTCTAATACAATGTATTCCAGAGCTTTGTTATTTATAAGCTGGATCCTTGCTGTGGGGTGACAATTCACGCATATCTGTGTACCATGTGCATGTGTGTGCATGTCTGCGTACTGTGTGTATGTGTGCACATGTCTGCGTACTGTGTGTATGTGTGTGCATGTCTGCGTACTGTGTGTATGTGTGCACATGTCTGCGTACTGTGTGTATGTGTGCACATGTCTGCATACTGTGTGTATGTGTGTGCAGGTCTGCGTACTGTGTGTATGTGTGCGCATGTCTGCATACTGTGTGTATGTGTGTGCATGTCTGCGTACTGTGTGTATGTGTGCACATGTCTGCGTACTGTGTGTATGTGTGTGCATGTCTGCGTACTGTGTGTATGTGTGCACATGTCTGCGTACTGTGTGTATGTGTGCACATGTCTGCATACTGTGTGTATGTGTGTGCATGTCTGCGTACTGTGTGTATGTGTGCACATGTCTGCATACTGTGTGTATGTGTGTGCATGTCTGCGTACTGTGTGTATGTGTGCACATGTCTGCGTACTGTGTGTATGTGTGTGCATGTCTGCGTACTGTGTGTGTGCGTGCATGTCTGTGTAGTGAGTGTGTGCATGTCTGCATATGTGAAGGATGAGGTTGCAGGCTGGGCCCTGTGTACAATACCTATATTTCAAAGCCGTATCTGTGCATCATGAATTGTGGTATCTGTTAAGGGGGCCCACTGGGACTCTTTCGCCCGGGGCCCACAAAAACCTGGAGCCAACCGTGCATGCGCAGTTGAGCGCTGTGTGCTCCAGGATGAGACGCACGCCCTGGGTGGCATAACATCCCCAAGCAAATTAAACAAACAGCATGGAGTTGCATCCTGACATGAGATTGGTCACTGTTTGGTAAAGTCTGCTCTTTTGGATGTCCACTACATTTTTGATCTATTATATAAACCCCCTTCCTCAAGGTCCGGTCATGTCACAATAAGCTTATGATGATCCTGTAATACCCAGGCTGTGTCTGCCTACATTGAGACCTCCTGATGATCCACTTATTGGAGAAACGCGTGGAGGCATGAGGAACGTGGCATAAGGAACAGAGAGCATAACACGACATCATGAATGGCAGCAAGAGGCGATAAGTCTTGGTTTTTTCTACTATAAGGCGTGCTTTAAACATGCCCCTCTCAGAATAGGATTGTCTCTGTCTAGAATATTCTTATCCTTAAAGGGGATGTCCGGTCGTAAGTGATAAGTCGGCAGACACTCTGTGTGACTGCAAACTTAAGAATCCCCCCAGCGCAGGCACTGTGTGCTTTGGGGATTCACCGGTATGAGACCCGAGACCGGAGGGCATGTATGTGTTATACACACCCCCGGCCAGTGGGCGTGGCCTCGCTCTCCATACACTTGTATTGAGAGAGTCTGCGCCTTCTAGTCAGACACGTCCACTGGCCGTCCACATCACTAGATGGGGTGTGGCCTCACTCCATACAAGTGAATGGAGAGAGGCGGCACTGAATGGCCGGGGGTATGTATATGTATACATAGCCTCCGGTCCGGTGAGCCCTATGAATGTCATGAGATCAATTTGATGTGAATACAATCTCGTCTTTATCTGTTGATCCTAAAACTGTATTATACTGTGAGACTATCTATTGTTTATGAATATTCTATGTATCGTGCTATTTGCTGATATAACCTTCCTTGCAGGTATTCTTGTACTGATACTTTGTTGATATGACAAGTGTGGTGTTGATCATGTGTTGATGTGACAAGGTAGGTAGGATATAAGCAGGGGCATACATAGGAATCATGGGGCCCCATAGCAGAAGTTCTAATTAGGCCCCCCCCACCCCAAAAAAATGTAAATAATTGTCGGGGTCACAGAAGAGCATATCTCACAACTTTCCAGCCTTTACATAGTCATTTTCCTCCTGTGGAAGTCCTAGATTCCTCTTTCATTGCTCCCATAAAGTATGATGCCAACAAAAGTGCCCCCCAAGCACAGTATGACACTTCCATGGTGAATTCCTCCACATGCGCAGTATAATGACCCTACTTTACTCCACCTCAACTCCCAAAGCAAAGTATGGTGAACCCAACACAGTATGATCCCCCAACTGTGACTCCCACACAGCCCTCCATACAGTATAATGGCCCCACACCTCTCCACACTCCACAGAGTATAATGCACTCACCATGGTGCTCCACACAGTATAAGACACTCTCCTTGGTCCTCCACACAGTATAAGACATTTGCCATGGTCCTCCACTCAGTATAAGGCACTCACCATGGTCCTCCACTCAGTATAAGGAACTCATCATGGTCCTCCACACAATATAATGCACTTACCATGGTCCTCCACGCAGTATAATGCACTCCCCATGGTCCTGTATGTAGTATAATACACTCTCCATGGTCCTCCACACAGTTCAATGCAGCCCCCATGGTCCTCCACACAGTTCAATGCAGCGCCCATGGACCTCCACACAGTATAAGACACTCGCCATGGTCCTCCACACAGTATAAGACACTCGCCATGGTCCTCCACACAGTATAAGACACTCACCATGGTCCTCCACCCAGTATAAGACACTCGCCATGGTCCTCCACAAAGTATAATGCACTCGACGTGGTACTTCACACAGTATAAGACACTCACCATGGCCCTCCACACAGTATAATGCACTCGCCATGGTCCTCCACACAATATAATGCAGCCCCCCATGGTCCTCCACACAGTTTAATGCACTCGCCATGGTCCTCCACACAGTATAAGACACTCTCCTTGGTCCTCCACACAGTATAAGACACTCGCCATGGTCCTCCACACAGTATAAGACACTCTCCTTGGTCCTCCACACAGTATAAGACACTCGCCATGGTCCTCCACACAGTATAAGACACTCTTCTTGGTCCTCCACACAGTATAAGACACTCGCCATGGTCCACCTCACAGTATAATACACTCGCCATGGTCCTCCACTCAGTATAATTCACTCCCCATTGTCCTGTATGTAGTATAATACATGCTCCATGGTCCTCCACACAGTTCAATGCAGCCCCCATTGTCCTCCACACAGTATAAGACACTCGCCATGGTCCTCCACACAGTATAAGACACTCGCCATGGTCCTCCACACAGTATAAGACACTCGCCATGGTCCTCCACACAGTATAAGACACTCGCCATGGTCCTCCACACAGTATAACACACTCGCCATGGTCCTCCACACAGTATAACACACTCGCCATGGTCCTCCACACAGTATAACACACTCGCTATGGTCCTCCACACAGTATAAGACACTCGCCATGGTCCTCCACACTGTATAAGGCACTCACCATGGTCCTCCACTCAGTATAAGGAACTCATCATGGTCCTCCACACAATATAATGCACTCACCATGGTCCTCCATGCTGTATAATGCACTCACCATGGTCCTCCACGCTGTATAATGCACTCACCATGGTCCTCCACTCAGTATAATGCACTCCCCATGGTCCTGTATGTAGTATAATACACTCTCCATGGTCCTCCACACAGTTCACTGCAGCCCCCATGGTCCTCCACACAGTTCAATGCAGCCCCATGGTCCTCCACACAGTATAAGACACTCGCCATGGTCCTCCAACAGTATAACACACTCGCCATGGTCCTCCACACAGTATAAGACACTCGCCATGGTCCTCCACACAGTATAAGACACTCGCCATGTTCCTCCACACAGTATAAGACACTCTCCTTGGTCCTCCACACAGTATAAGACACTCGCCATGGTCCTCCACACAGTATAAGACACTCTTCTTGGTCCTCCACACAGTATAAGACACTCGCCATGGTCCACCACACAGTATAATACACTCGCCATGGTCCTCCACTCAGTATAATGCAATCCTCATGGTCCTGTATGTAGCATAATACATGCCCCATGGTCCTCCACACAGTTCAATGCAGCCCCCATGGTCCTCCACACAGCATAAGACACTCGCCATGGTCCTCCACACAGTATAAGACACTCGCCATGGTCCTCCACACAGTATAAGACACTCGCCATGGTCCTCCACACAGTATAAGACACTCGCCATGGTCCTCCACACAGTATAAGACACTCGCCATGGTCCTCCACACAGTATAACACACTCGCCATGGTCCTCCACACAGTATAACACACTCGCCATGGTCCTCCACACAGTATAACACACTCGCTATGGTCCTCCACACAGTATAAGACACTCGCCATGGTCCTCCACACTGTATAAGGCACTCACCATGGTCCTCCACTCAGTATAAGGAACTCATCATGGTCCTCCACACAATATAATGCACTCACCATGGTCCTCCACGCTGTATAATGCACTCACCATGGTCCTCCACGCTGTATAATGCACTCACCATGGTCCTCCACTCAGTATAATGCACTCCCCATGGTCCTGTATGTAGTATAATACACTCTCCATGGTCCTCCACACAGTTCACTGCAGCCCCCATGGTCCTCCACACAGTTCAATGCAGCCCCATGGTCCTCCACACAGTATAAGACACTCGCCATGGTCCTCCAACAGTATAAGACACTCGCCATGGTCCTCCACACAGTATAAGACACTCGCCATGGTCCTCCACACAGTATAAGACACTCGCCATGTTCCTCCACACAGTATAAGACACTCTCCTTGGTCCTCCACACAGTATAAGACACTCGCCATGGTCCTCCACACAGTATAACACACTCTTCTTGGTCCTCCACACAGTATAAGACACTCGCCATGGTCCACCACACAGTATAATACACTCGCCATGGTCCTCCACTCAGTATAATGCAATCCTCATGGTCCTGTATGTAGCATAATACATGCCCCATTGTCCTCCACACAGTTCAATGCAGCCCCCATGGTCCTCCACACAGCATAAGACACTCGCCATGGTCCTCCACACAGTATAAGACACTCGCCATGGTCCTCCACACAGTATAAGACACTCGCCATGGTCCTCCACACAGTATAAGACACTCGCCATGGTCCTCCACACAGTATAAGACACTCGCCATGGTCCTCCACACAGTATAACACACTCGCCATGGTCCTCCACACAGTATAAGACACTCGCCATGGTCCTCCACACTATATAAGGCACTCACCATGGTCCTCCACTCAGTATAAGGCACTCACCATGGTCCTCCACTCAGTATAAGGAACTCATCATGGTCCTCCACACAATATAATGCACTCACCATGGTCCTCCATGCAGTATAATGCACTCACCATGGTCCTCCACTCAGTATAATGCACTCCCCATGGTCCTGTATGTAATATAATACACTCTCCATGGTCCTCCACACAGTTCACTGCAGCCCCCATGGTCCTCCACACAGTTCAATGCAGCCCCCATGGTCCTCCACACAGTTTAAGACACTCGCCATGGTCCTCCAACAGTATAAGACACTCGCCATGGTCCTCCACACAGTATAAGACACTCGCCATGGTCCTCCACACAGTGTAAGACACTCGCCATGGTCCTCCACACAGTATAAGACACCCGCCATGGTCCTCCACACAGTATAACACACTCGCCATGGTCCTCCACACAGTATAACACACTCGCCATGGTCCTCCACACAGTATAACACACTCGCCATGGTCCTCCACACAGTATAACACACTCGCCATGGTCCTCCACACTGTATAAGACACTCGCCATGGTCCTCCACACAGTATAAGACACTCACCATGGTCCTCCACACAGTATAAGACACTCGCCATGGTCCACCACACAGTATAATACACTTGCCATGGTCCTCCACTCAGTATAAGGCACTCACCATGGTCCTCCACTCAGTTTAAGGAACTCATCATGGTCCTCCACACAATATAATGCACTCACCATGGTCCTCCACGCAGTATAATGCACTCCCCATGGTCCTGTATGTAGTATAATACACTCTCCATGGTCCTCCACACAGTTCAATGCAGCCCCCATGGTCCTCCACACAGTTCAATGCTGCCCCCATGGTCCTCCACACAGTATAAGACACTCGCCATGGTCCTCCACACAGTATAAGACACTCGCCATGGTTCTCCACACAGTATAAGACACTCGCCATGGTTCTCCACACAGTATAAGACACTCACCATGGTCCTCCACACAATATAAGACACTCGCCATGGTCCTCCACAAAGTATAATGCACTCGACATGGTACTCCACACAGTATAAGACACTCGCCATGGTCCTCCACACAGTATAAGACACTCGCCATGGTCCTCCACACAGTATAAGACACTCGCCATGGTCCTCCACACAGTATAAGACACTCGCCATGGTCCTCCACACAGTATAAGACACTCACCATGGTCCTCCACACAGTATAACACACTCGCCACGGTCCTCCACACTGTATAAGACACTCGCCATGGTCCTCCACACAATATAAGACACTCGCCATGGTCCTCCACACAGTATAAGACACTCGCCATGGTCCACCACACAGTATAATACACTCGCCATTGTCCTCCACTCAGTATAAGGCACTCACCATGGTCCTCCACTCAGTATAAGGAACTCATCATGGTCCTCCACACAATATAATGTACTCACCATGGTCCTCCACGCAGTATAATGCACTCCCCATGGTCCTGTATGTAGTATAATACACTCTCCATGGTCCTCCACACAGTTAAGTGCAGCCCCAATGGTCCTCCACACAGTATAAGACACTCGCCATGGTCCTCCACACAGTATAAGACACTCGCCATGGTTCTCCACACAGTATAAGACACTCACCATGGTCCTCCACACAGTATAAGACACTCACCATGGTCCTCCACAAAGTATAATGCACTCGACGTGGTACTCCACACAGTATAAGACACTCACCATGGCCCTCCACACAGTATAATGCACTCGCCATGGTCCTCCACACAATATAATGCAGCCCCCCATGGTCCTCCACACAGTTTAATGCACTCGCCATGGTCCTCCACACAGTATAAGACACTCTCCTTGGTCCTCCACACAGTATAAGACACTCGCCATGGTCCTCCACACAGTATAAGACACTCTCCTTGGTCCTCCACACAGTATAAGACACTCGCCATGGTCCACCACACAGTATAATACACTCGCCATGGTCCTCCACTCAGTATAAGGCACTCACCATGGTCCTCCATTCAGTATAATGCACTCCCCATGGTCCTGTATGTAGCATAATACATGCTCCATGGTCCTCCACACAGTTCAATGCAGCCCTCATGGTACTCCACACAGTTCAATGCAGCCCCCATGGTCCTCCACACAGTATAAGACACTCGCCATGGTCCTCCAGACAGTATAAGACACTCGCCATGGTCCTCCACACAATATAAGACACTCGCCATGGTCCTCCACACAGTATAAGACACTCGCCATGGTCCTCCACACAGTATAACACGCTCGCCATGGTCCTCCACACAGTATAACACACTCGCCACGGTCCTCCACACTGTATAAGACACTCGCCATGGTCCCCCACACAGTATAAGACACTCGCCATGGTCCTCCACTCAGTATTAGGAACTCGCCATGGTCCTCCACACAGTATAATGCACTCACCATGGTCCTCCACGTAGTATAATGCACTCACCATGGTCCTGTATGCAGTATAATACACTCCCCATGGTCCTGTACGCAGTATAATGCAGCCCCTCATAGGGTAAAAATGCGGCCCCCACCATATGGTAAAATGCAGCCCCAGTCCTCCAGTATTATCAGTACTCACTGATTTAAAAAATAAATAAATAAATACATACTTACCGCTCCTTAATTCCCGCTGCTTCAGTCTCTGCAGCGCGTCTCTCTCACCTCAGCAGCTGCCAGCTCCACTGTCTCACACAGCGTGGCTCGTCATCATGCGGCTATGTCAGACGCAGAGGAAGAATGATGGGAAAGGGAGTGTCACATGACGTTCCCTCCTCCATCATTGCTTTTCAACCAGGGCCGACTCCAGGTTTTCGTGGGCCCCTGGCGAAAGATTCTCAGTGGGCCCCTTTAATACATACCGCGATTCATGATGCACAGGTATGGCGGAGAAATATAGGTATAGTACACAGGGCCCAGGCTGTCCCCTCATCCTTCACACACACAATACGCAGACATGCGATCACACACACAGTACGCAGACATGCAATCACACACCCGGTATGCAGACATGCAATCACACAGACAGTACACAGCCATGCAATCACACACACAGTACACAGACATGCGCACACACACACCCGGTATGCAGACATGTGCACACACACGGTATGCAGTACACAGGGCCCAGGCTGTCCCCTCATCCTTCACATATGCAAACATGCGCGCACACACATAGTACGCAGACATGCACGCACACACTGTACGCAGACATGGTATCACACACACACGGTACGCAGACATGCGATCACACACACACGGTAGTACACAGACATGCGAACACACACAGTACGCAGACATGCGAACACACACAGTACGCAGACACGCAATCACACACACAGTACGCAGACACGCGATCACACACACAGCACACAGACATGCGATCACAAACAGTACGCAGACATGTGATCACACACAGTACGCAGACATGCAATCACACACAGTACGCAGACATGCAATCACACACACAGTACGCAGACATGCACACACTGTACGCAGACACACACACACTGTACGCAGACATGCATGCACACACTGTACGCAGACATGCGATCACGCACACACGGTACGCAGACATGCACGCACACACTGTACACAGACATGCACGCACACACTGTACGCAGACATGCACGCACACACTGTACGCAGACATGCACGCACACACAGTACGCAGACACGCGATCACACACACAGTATGCAGACATGCGATCACACATAGTACGCAGACATGCGATCACACACAGAACGCGGACATGCGATCACACACAGAACGTGGACATGCGATCACAGACAGTACGCAGACATGCGATGACACACACAGTACGCAGACATGCGATGACACACACAGTACGCAGACATGCAATCACACACAGTACGCAGACATGCAATCACACACAGTACGCAGACGTGCGATCACACACACAGCACGCAGACATGCGATGACACACACACACACACAACACAGACATGCGATCACACACAGTGCGCAGACATGCAATCACACACAGTACGCAGACATGCAATCACACACACAGTACGCAGACATGCACACACTGTACGCAGACATGCACACACTGTACGCAGACATGCACGCACACACTGTACGCAGACATGCGATCACGCACACACGGTACACAGACATGCACGCACACACTGTACGCAGACATGCACGCGCACACAGTACGCAGACACGCGATCACACACACAGTATGCAGACATGCGATCACACACAGTACGCAGACATGCGATCACACACAGAACGCGGACATGCGATCACACACAGAACGCGGACATGCGATCACAGACAGTACGCAGACATGCGATGACACACACAGTACGCAGACATGCGATCACACACACAGTACGCAGACTTGCGATCACACACACAGTACGCAGACTTGCGATCACACACACACACACAACACAGACATGCGATCACACACAGTACGCAGACATGCAATCACACACAGTACGCAGACATGCAATCACACACAGTACGCAGACATGCAATCACACACAGTACGCAGACATGCAATCACACACACAGTACGCAGACGTGCGATCACACACACAGCACGCAGACATACGATGACACACACAGTACGCAGACATACGATCACACACACAGTACGCAGACATGCGATCACACACACAGTACGCAGACATGCGATCACACACCCGGTATGCAGACATGAGCACACACACGGTATGCAGACATGAAATCACACAGACAGTACGCAGACATGCAATCACACACACGGTACACAGACATGCGATCACACACACACTACGCAGACATGCACACACACAAACACATACACTGATATGTACACATACAGACATACATACATATTTGAACACATTCTTAAAAACACATAAAATAGACGTAAATATATACGCACAGTCATGATATAGGGAAAATATATATATTCTTGTACCGTGTTAGCCAGTAGATAATAATTGTTCTTGGATGGTAGCCCTGATTAAAAAAGGTCTTTCTGAGGCCATCAAGGTGTTTGTCTCTATTAACTGCTAAAATATTTATATCCAGAACTGTTTATCTCTTCCATAATAACTCTGCTTTTCATCACCTGTCTTATCTATTGCATTATTTTTGTGTCTTATTGTGTATAAATATGTGACTCTTCAGATTTTGGGTTATACCAGCCTGATGAAGAGACCTGAGTAGTTTTGAAAGCTTGCAATTTGTTACCATCTTTTCAGTTAGCCATAAAAAGGTATCAATCATTGAGGACTCAATTCGAAATATTTTTCTACGCACAGTCACACACACACAAGACACATTAGAAATATATTTAATATGGGGATTGGGGAATCTGGCAACAAGCCTCACTTACATGCCCCCGGCCTGTCTTCCATCCAGCTGTGCAGGGCCGCCGGCATGTCTGATGGCCATTACAGACATGGCCCTGGACCATCAGGGGGGCCCACTCGCTGTCGGGGCCCTGGACCATCAGGGGCCTCGTCGCCATCCGGGCCCTGGATCATCAGGGGGGTCCCCTCACTGTCGGGGCCCTGGATCATTATTCGGGCCCCCTCACTGTCGGTGCCCTCGACCATCAGGGGGGCCCCCTCATCGTCAGGCTCCTGGACTATCAGAGGGGTCCCCTCACTGTCTGGGCCCAGGCCGCTCCCCCAGCATCTGTACAGCCAGGACCTCTCTCCGGCGCTGCCGCTTGTCTGCCAGAACTTCTTCAGACATGGCCGCGCGCAGTGCGCTGTGCGGCTGTGTCTGCTAATAATGACGTGGCAGGGGCAATACACAAGCACAATTAAAGGTGCAGTGTCGTCCCTGCATGTGTGTCATTAATACCAGACACAGCCGCACAGCGAGCGGCTATGTCTGGGGAAGTGCCGGCAATCTAGCTGCAGCCTGCAGCGCCGGCATGGGGGGGGCCCGATGCTGGTACATGGTGCAGGCAACTGCTATGAGGCCCCCTCGGCTCACGGGCCCAATAGCAGTCGCCACTGGATATACAGTACAGACCAAAAGTTTGGACACACCTTCTCATTTAAAGATTTTTCTGTATTTTCATGACTATGAAAATTGTACATTCACACTGAAGGCATCAAAACTGTGAATTAACACATGTGGAATTATATACTTAACAAAAAAGTGTGAAACAACTGAAAATATGTCATATATTCTAGGTTCTTCAAAGTAGCCACCTTTTGCTTTGATGACTACTTTGCACACTCTTGGCATTCTCTTGATGAGCTTCAAGAGGTAGTCACCGGAAATGGTCTTCCAACAATCTTGAAGGAGTTCCCAGAGATGCTTAGCACTTGTTGGCCCTTTTGCCTTCACTCTGCGGTCCAGCTCACCCCAAACCATCTCGATTGGGTTCAGGTCTGGTGACTGTGGAGGCCAGGTCATCTGGCGTAGCAACCCATCACTCTCCTTCTTGGTCAAATAGCCCTTACACAGCCTAGAGGTGTGTTTGGGGTCATTGTCCTGTTGAAAAATAACAACTAAACGCAAGCTGTATGGAATAGCATGCCGCTGCAAGATGCTGTGGTAGCCATGCTGGTTCAGTATGCCTTCAATTTTGAATAAATCCCCAACAGTGTCACCAGCAAAGCACCCCCACACCATCACGCCTCCTCCTCCATGCTTCATGGTGGGAACCAGGCATGTAGAGTCCATCCGTTCACCTTTTCTGCGTCGCACAAAGACACGGTGGTTGGAACCAAAGATCTCAAATTTGTACTCATCAGACCAAAGCACAGATTTCCACTGGTCTAATGTCCATTCCTTGTGTTCTTTAGCCCAAACAAGTCTCTTCTGCTTATTGCCTGTCCTTAGCAGTGGTTTCCTAGCAGCTATTTTACCATGAAGGCCTGCTGCACAAAGTCTCCTCTTAACAGTTGTGTCTGCTGCTAGAATTCTGTGTGGCATTGACATGGTCTCTAATCTGAGCTGCTGTTAACCTGCGATTTCTGAGGCTGGTGTCACGGGTGTGTCGCCACGAAGATCGTCACGATTACACAGCCTGACTTCTCGCAGCTGACTTTTTGGTGCTTTGTGTTTTTCGGCAGTGAGGGAGTTAATTCTCTCTCTCTCTGTGGTAGACGAGGTCCAGCCTCGCCCAGCTGCAATCAATGCTGCTGTAGTGAGACTCCTTCAAATGCCTGCTGGTCTGTTAGGGAAGTGTCGGTGAAAGCATTTCATGCAGACTAACAGAGCGGATCGTGGTATTTGGAGTTTCAGAGATAAGTGTATTTGGAGTGTTTTTTCCCTTCCTCGCTTTATCATTTATCTCCTTTCCCGTTGGTGTTCCCTCTGTTGTAGTTGTGTAGTTTTTGTATGCAAGGTGGTTTTGGTTTTTCCCTTGTACTGTCTCGTTCGTCTAAGTACTGTGTGTGGGCATATTATTACTTGTCCCCTTTTGTTGTGATCGGGGTCCTTCTCAGGACTAGATTACTTAGGTGCAGGGATCCTCAGGAGGTAGGGGTTACGCTGGCGGCCTGGACCTCTGTACCTTTAACAGTACCTCCAGGTTGAGGGATTAGTCAGGACCCCAGCTTAGGGTCAGCTTAGGCCCCTACCTCCAGTATACAGAGACAGCGTGACAGCTGGTGACTCGGATAAACTTATCCTCAGAAGCAGAGGTGACTCTTGGTCTTCCTTTCCTGGGGCGGTCCTCATGTGAGCCAGTTTCTTTGTAGCACTTGATGGTTTTTGCAACTGCACTTGGGGACACTTTCAAAGTTTGCCCAATTTTTCGGACTGACTGACCTTCATTTCTTAAAGTAATGATGGCCACTCGTTTTTCTTTACTTAGCTGCTTTTTTCTTGCCATAATACAAATTCTAACAGTCTATTCAGTAGGACTATCAGCTGTGTATCCACCTGACTTCTGCACAACACAACTGATGGTCCCAACCCCATTTATAAGGCAAGAAATCCCACTTATTAAACCTGACAGGGCACACCTGTGAAGTGAAAACCATTTCCGGTGACTACCTCTTGAAGCTCATCAAGAGAATGCCAAGAGTGTGCAAAGCAGTCATCAAAGCAAAAGGTGGCTATTTTGAAGAACCTAGAATATAAGACATATTTTCAGTTGTTTCACACTTTTTTGTTAAGTATATAATTCCACATGTGTTAATTCATAGTTTTGATGCCTTCAGTGTGAAAGTACAATTTTCATAGTCATGAAAATACAGAAAAATCTTTAAATGAGAAGGTGTGTCCAAACATTTGGTCTGTACTGTAAGTAATAAAATGTTATAGAATCATTATAATACCACCAATTTTAATGAAACAAAGCTTGTTAGTGATGCATATTGCATCACTAACAAAGCACTGGGGGCAGTGTAGATAGTAGAAAGGACATGACAAGTTCCCTTTACGTATGTGTGGATTCATGCATTGAATTGTCTATCTAGACAATTTCCTAAGGTCTTGTTTGTTTGAAAGATATTTTAGTGATATTTGACACACAGAAACTATTGGGTGCATTTTAAATAGAATCTAGTAAAGATATGTGAATGTTAAGGGTTTTTTCTACACACTTAAATTTCGGTGTTATATAACACGCCAAAAAAAGTGTTCAAAAGTTTTTCTGGATTCATTTAGTCATCCATGTGACGTGCTTAGTGACTGACAAAGATTGCAGAATCATGTGAGACTCCCGAGTGAGTGAACAGAGGAATATTGGAGCCAGAGGAAGCTGGCGCGACAGCGAAGGTGGCAGGAGCTTGTGGTTCAGAACTGGCTGCTTTCCCGGAACCACCAAGGCCCTAACCCAGGCCGCAGCCTTCACCGCTGGGGTTCTTGTGGACTGCAGACAGGAGAGCCAGGATCCAGGAATTGGTGAGCGGACTGCAGGGCCTAGGCTGGTCGGAAGAGACCAGGAGGTGAGCTAGGACCAAAGCTGGAGAAATGCTATCGGGCCCATTAGCCGCATGGTACCGACAGTTGACATCCTGAGGCAAGATCGTTACAAATGACCAGCCTTGGACAAGGGGTCGATCAAAGAGTTTGAGACCCATCCTCACATCTCATTGAATCAGCGGGCAGAAGAGACGGAGCACTTGCCTTGAAGACTGCAAGAGCTGACGGCTGGAACCAGGGTCACGCTCCTCAAAATGGAGGCTCAACATAGCTGGTATACAGTGGGTGTGATCCAAGAAGGAAGGGAGCAGAAGGAACTACCACCCCTGAGAGATCGGACTGTCCTTGGGGTTCCCCACCTCCTATGTGAGAGCAGGTGATGGTGAAGGTGACACAGGGGGCTGTTGCACATTTCTATATGTCTGGGGCTCCGGTACTACCTGAAGTCGGGTCACTTACAGCCCAGGCACCTGGGAATCGGGCTCCAGGAAGCAGGTGGAGGCAGTCCACCCAGCCTACTGAGGAAGGAGAAGAGGAAGCGGACACCTGAAGAGGATTACTGTATTACCTTCCTTAGAATTTTTTACTGGCTTTGCACTTTCTGCAAAGCCTGTATTAGTGTCGGAGTACAACAACTACCTAATTGAACGAGGCCTGCCAGTTGTTGCCTTTCAAGGGTCTATGGATGACCCTCCTTATAATTTGTTCCTTTATGAGCGTAGAAGTACATCAACTACACTTTCAAAATATCTACCGTCAAAAAAAATTTCTGGATTCAATTAGTCATCCATACAGTTGAACGCAGTTATTGTTACATTACGGAGGTATTTAAAATTACAAAAAAGTGTTGAAAAATATTTCTGGATTCAATTAGTCATCCATAGAGTGTTATATGCTTTCTGTTACATTTTGGTGGTATATAACATTCCAAAAAAGCGTTTAAATTTTTTTCTATATTCATTTACTCATCTATAGAGTATTACATTGGGGTACATTTTGGTGGTATATAACCCTCCCAAAAAGCATTCAAAAACGTTTCTGTATTCACTTACTCATCCATGGAGTATTACTTCCTTTGGGGTACATTTCGGTGGTATGTAAAACTCAAAAAAAGTATTCAAAAATGTATCTAGATTCAATTACTCATCCATAGAGTATTATGTGCTTTCTGTTACATTTCAGTGGTATATAACCCTACAAAAAAAGAGTTACAAATTTTTTCAGTATTCAATTACTCATCCATAAGCTCGAACCCAGGCCGCAGCCTTCACCGCTGGGGTTCTTGCTGAATGCAGACAGGAGAACCAGGATCCAGCAACTAGTGAGTGGACTGCGGATCCTAGAAAAGGAGAGACATGGAGGTTGGCCAGGACCAGGGCTGGAGAAATGCTAGTGACCCGCCCCCTGGGCCATGGGGTACTCGGTAGCCGGGCCGGTTGTTGCTAGGGGAGATGTCACAGTGGCGGTGACCCAGTCTGTGACCCAGGGCGGTCAATAAAAGGGGAGTTTGGGAAAGAGGATTACAGTTTTTATATAATGTTCATGACGCCACCTGTGGTATGCGGCTAAAGGGAGCCGCCGCTGCAGAGCAGGTCCTCTGGAGCTGTTGTTAATGCAGCAGAGTTGGTTTAGCTCTCCACAGGTAGAGCTTAGCTCCAGGGCAGTGTAAATGTTGTATGAGGTAGATGATGCTGGGCAGTGTAGTGCAGGGGGTGATGGCGCAGCAATAATTCACAGAGACAGTGGGGTGCAGTCTTCAGGGTTTACTCACAGTTCTCTTTTTGCTCCTGGTTACAACTGCCAGCTTATAACCTCCCACGTCGTGCTGCACTCACCGGGCAGGGGTTCAGCAATCCCTCAGGTAATTCCAGAGTGCCTGACAGGACCCCGTTCTAGAAGTCTTTCTCAGCCATCTTCCTGCGCTGGCTCTCACCCTTCCTGCCCTGCACCTCGCAAACAGAGTCCCAAGCCGGTATCCTCGGATCTTTCTGGGCAACCTGGAGTTCCCTAGATCCTATGTGGTTACCTTTTTGTCGACTTGAGTGCGGATGCGGCAACTACTCCCTGAAAAAGTAGAAGCCTCCGGTTTCTAGTTGAACGTTGTAATTCTCACCAGTTAGGGGCCGGTCCCCTTCTGCGGCTCAATCCCTCCACCACCTGGTAGATTCGGGCGTACAGGTGGCCTCCAGCACTGCCCGTACCCCTGGGATCCCTTCTTCACTCCTGGCGCCTTCCCTCTGCTCCCATTCCTTCCTCCTCTCCTTCTCCTGGGCCTCTCTCACTCAGGCCCACGCTTTCCTGAGCAGAGCTCCTGCTCCCAACTCTTCCTCTGACTCAATCCGCTCAGACTCCCTCTAGAATGTTCCACCCTCTCTTTTATATCGCTTCTTACTGAGATCCCTTGAACTACTTCCTCCACCCACACCCACTACATGGTTCCCCCTACTTTGGCTCCCCCCACTCCAGCCAGGGACAGGGCTCAGCAGAGGAGCAGCGCATCTTGCCCCTCCTGCCCGTCTGGAGTAGTGTAATCTTGGATGCAGGTGTTAGGGTCCCGGACAGCACTCTATCCTTACCTGAGAGTGAGATACCACACCTCTAGGTGAGATGCAGTACCTCCGTGGCGACTGAACCTACAGGGGTGTCACACTAGTGAGCCTGCTAGCCGCAAGCTACCAACAGTTGGTATCCTGGGGGGAGATCGGTACGTATGTCTGGCAGTGGAGAAGGGGATCCATTGAAGAGTTTGGGATCCGTCATCACATCTCGTTCAACCAGCGGGCAGTAGAGATGGAACACTTACCTCAAAGGCTGCAAGAGCTGATAACTAGAACCAGAGTCACGTTACTCAAAATGGAGGGGCAACATCACTGGTATGCTGTGTGTGTGATTTAAGAAGGAAGGGAGCAGGATGAACTCTTCTTGAAAAATGAACAGGCCTGGGATAGGCTCTTCGAGGCGGGTCGAGACAGGGCTACCACCCCTGAGAGATCGAACTGCCCTTGGGGTTTCCCATCTCATATGTGGGAGCAGGCGATGGTGCAGGTCGCCCATTTATACATGTCAGGTGCTCCAGCACTACCCAAAGCTGGGTCATTTACAGCCCAAGCACTTGGGAATCTGGCTCCAGGAAGCAGGTGGAGGCAGTCCCCCCAGCCTCCCAAAGAAGAAGTAGCGGACACCTGAAGAGGATTACTGTATTACCCTCCTTATATTTTTTTTCCTGGTTCTGCACTTTCTGCAAAGTGTTTATGAGTGTATGAGTACAACTACACTTTCAAAATATTTATGTTCCAAAAAATTTTCTGGATTCAATTAGTCATCCATACAGTTTAACGTGGTTATTGTTACATTACAGTGCTATCTAAAACTCCAAAAAAAAGTTTTTTTTTCCCCTGGATTCAATTAGTTATCCATATAGTTTAACATGCCAAGGTGGATTTAACATTTTTAAAAAACGCTTTGCCTGGTACAGTTCACAAAATATTTTTGTTCCAAAAATTGACTATTGCAATATATACTGTACAACCTGCTGGACATCTGGCATGAGCTGTCCCTCTATGACTTGGAGGTGTTGTGCTGCCCTGCCACTAGCGTCTTGTCTGAGCGTTTTTTTAGTGCCACCGGGGGAATCATAACTAGTGTTGAGCCACCCCCGTAGTGTTCGAGTTCGGTTCGGTTCGTCGAACACCCGTATGTTCGCCGAACTGTTCGTCGAACTGTTTGTCGAACACCTTCTGTAATGCAGCAGCTTGCTAGCATTACTGTAAATGGTCCAGGATGTGTTTACCGGACCATGTACCTTCCCCTTTAACTGACTGGTCACATGACTGTGACATCACACAGGTCCTGTGTGCACAGTAAAGCTCTGCACACATGACTGGGACAGCACACAGGACCTATACACACAGCTGACTGATCACATGACTGTGACATCAGCAAGGTCCTGTCAGTATGTGGCTGTCTGTGCACAGCATATATAAACCCTGCTTAATTTGAAACAGGTGTGTTCGGTGGGAGAGGCGTGAGGCCTGTTCCCCATGTGTGTGGGATACCGTGATACCGTGAAGCCTGGCAGCCTGAAGGCAAAGACTGGATCCTGTGCGGATGCTAGTGGCCTTGGAAGGCAGCGGCTTTGGAGTGAAGCCTGGTACCTGAAGGGTCGAGCCTGGATCCTGTGTGGATGTCAGTGGCCTTTGAGGGAGAGCCGGCTTGAGTAAGAGTCCTGAAAGGCAGAGCCTGGATCCTGTGTGGATGTCAGTGGCCTTTGAGGGAATGACGGCTGGAGACCCCCACCTGGGAAGCCGCAGAGCCACAGTGGTGGCAGAGTAACGGACTGAGACAGCTAAACCCGGCAAAGGTAATACCCTGTGCTATATGGACATTGTGTTATGAACATTGCTATTATTACCTTGCCGTAAGCTGTAACCTGGAGCAAGTGGGCCGGTGTGCCACTTGGCTCATGAATAATGTAGATATGTGTGTCGGCGTGCCACGGAGTTGGACCCGATGAACTGTGTGGACTTGTGGTTTATGCCGAAGTAATAAACTGCATTGTGGTGAAAAATGTAAAGACATTGCACGTGTGCATTGATTGACGCAGCGAAGCGAGTTACCCCCAGTATGATGACTAGCGCTGCCTTACATATGGTGGAGAATAGGGGCAACGGCAGCCCGGTTGCTAGTGGCAACGACAACCCCGGTTGCTAGGGGCAACGGCACAGGACGACGAGTGTGGATAAAGCATCTTAAGGCAACTCGGCGGGGTTGCGAAGATTGGCGTCGCACTCAAACCTGGTTTTCTGTGGCTCGGCGGGGCTCACAAAGTATAAAGCATCTTGTGGCAACTCGGCGGGGTTGCGAAGATTCTCATCGCACTCAAATCCGGTTTTGCGGTGGCTTGGTGGGGCCACGAAAATTTTTCCGGGAGAGCAATGAAGTGCTAGTGTGAACAGTGTACTGCGATGGCTGTGAGCAAAGCAGCAGATCTGTCTGGAGCTATTGAGCGGTTGAAGGGCCGGTTGGGACCGGAGCAGGTATTTGGGAAACTTTTACTGGACATAGTGCAGGAACAGCAGGAGCTGTGGGCACCATATGGAATGGCGGCAGTGGACCATTCTATGGACTCTCCGGGGGCGCCAGTGTTGTCCCAGAGTGCCCGGGGAGGTGGTAAGAGATGTTGTGAACTGAGTCCTAAGACTACTGCTGATTTTTTGTGTAAAAATTACCCTGCCGGTGTGGTTGTTAAAAAGGGGGCGGAGTCTAAAAAAGGGGTGGATTTTCACAAGAGTGTGGAGTGTAGAAAACTGAAAATTGTTACTGGTGGTGGGTTGGTGCCTCCTAAAAATGACAATGAGACCGTTGATAACGGGGTAACTCCAGTAGAAGGGGGTGACGTCAAAGTGGGAGGTGACCTGTTAGTCCACAACACCATGGGTAGTGACACAGACCCCGTAGCTGACTATGACACTATGAAAGTAAAAAGTGAGTTCAGTCAGGAGGGGCTAGACGAGGTGAGAGAGTCCCCATCTCGTAGACGGCGCAAGGGCCACAAAAAGGTTGCTCCTGTAGACTTGGCTGAAAATAAAAATAAAGAGAGGGTAGTACTGTGTGCCTTTGCTTCAAGTGTGGATCCTCCATTAGAGGTAGAAGAGGAGGTGACGTTGCCAGTAGCAACCTCCGGTACGGTACAGAGTCAGAAGGATCTGACAGCCCTGGAAGGGGAGGCGGCCAGTCGTGACCAAGAGCTGGAACCTATCGGCCAGCAGGGTCAGAGTGACGGGCAGCAATTATGTGGAAACCTGGGGAACGTGTCCTCAGTCCAGTTGATCCTGGAGTCTGAACAGCAGAAAATACACCAGCTTGTGAAGGACTTACAGCGAGATCTAAAGGGAAGCAACGAGGAAATTAACCAGTGGAAGGAAATGTTCTACGCAATTAAGGAGGACCGCCGCAAAATCCAGGAAGAGGTTTTGCAGTTGAAGCTTGAGAAGGAAGCGCGGCAGAATGGTGTTTCTGGACGCGAACAAATCCTAGAACGACTGGGCAAACAGCTCAACCAGGAGCTGTGTGACTCCAAGAAGGAGTGTGGTGAACGCAGTAGGGAACTGCAACAGAGTAAGAGAGATTATGAGGATCTCCTCAAGGTGAAGGAAAAACTAGAGGAGGATAAGGCGGGTGCAGAGCAAGTGCGCCAAGCGGTTGAGACCACTCTGCAAGACACCCGTGAGGAGAATGATGGTCTCCGGCGGAAAGACCCTAGATCTGGAAGCTCAGGTGAAGGAGCTACAGATGTCCTGTGATGCTCTCCAGAAGGCGGAGACGTACCTTAAAGAAACAGTCAGCAAGATGGAAGCTGAGCGGAAAAAGATGGAGGAGTCCGTCGGAGAAGCCACAGACCAGGGCCAGGAGTTGGCCGCTGGTGAGGGGAGGTGTGAAACAGATACCTCCTCGAGTGATGCGAGCTTGGATGATTCGGTGGAAGTAAGAGCCGAGATCAGGGAGCTCAAGGAGTTGCTACAAACCCAGTGGACGCAAGAGAAGCGTGAGAGACTGGCTATTGAGAGCCGAGTGGGCACATTGGAGACGGAGAGGTCTGAGAGAGTTCTGCTGCTGGAAGAGCAGTTGAAGCAGGAAGAGCTTCAGAGACGGGCCGCTGAGAGGCGAGTAACTGAGCTGGAAGGAGAAGTTTTAGAGCTCAAAGGTCGCCTAGCAAAGTGTCACGTGGTGAACGAGGTCTCCTTGGAGAAGGGAAAAGGCAAACAAGTTGCACTTACTCCCTTAGACCCTGAGAAGGTGGACCTGAGGAGAGCTAAAAGTATGGTGTTGGAAGATAAAGGTGAAGTGGAGGTGGTCAAGACGAAAAGTTGTGAAGTGGTAGCTGTGAGTCAGCTCAGGGGAAGCATCCAGGGTGAAGAAGCTGGAAGTCAGTTGTACCTGAAACCTGAGCTGGTTGATCGTCTGGAAACCACTGGTGAGACCGAAACATCTCGGTACAAGTGCCTCGTAGATGTACCCGAGGACTTGAGGGAAGAATGCACCCGTGAATTCGTGCATGAGGAGTTTAAGAAAGCCGTGGGAGCCTGTAAGGTGTATCTGACCTCAGAAACTAAACAGCTGGTGGTCCTGTCCACGACCGAAGTCACAGTGAAGAGGGTGGCTATCCTAAGTGACATGCACTGGCGATGTGTTCGCACGAAGCGGTTTCTCCGGTTGAAGACGGAACAAACCGTTAGACAACTGGAGCTTAGGAGAAAAGCTCACAGTATGCGTGAAGAGGTCATCCGGGCGCCTCATGTTCTGGTGAGAAAGCTCATTGGGACAAGCGGTCGAGCCATGCAGATGATGGTCAAGAAGTCTGGTGTGGTGAAAGTAAGCAGTCCACGTGATCAACAGGACTGGATACCAGACGAAGACGGCATGGTGTCCTTCTCCGCTGTAGGAACAGAAGAAAGCCTAGAATATATACGCATGCTGATTGAGTACCGAGTGACCTACCTGCAGGAGGTAGAACAATTGAATCTCGCTAGACTGCGAGTAGATAGACAGCATCATCTGAGCAGCAGAAGATGGAAGCCGTCTAGAGATAGTGAGACCCGACAGAGAAAGGGCCCCCTAAATAACAGAACAGCTACAGCTGAAGTTAGGGACCTTTTAGGATGTCCTGAGAGTAGTGGGCGTGGGTTTAGAGGTAGTGAGACCTCCAGTAACTCCGGTTTGAGCAGCCCATACAAACGACCCAATAGAGGACGGGACAGTACGGAGTCGAACCGGACCTTAGATACCGGGGCATGTGAGTCGCGCTGCTGTATTGATCGCTGGGAGCGAGGAAGACCTGACAAGGTTACAACTGACCGCTGGGAGCGGGGGAGACCTGACAAAGTTACGACCCGGAAAGGTGACCTGGCGAAGTCAGTGACCGTGACAAATGGTAGGTCCCTAAGGAATGGGCTAGTGTCATTGACTAAGGTCCCAGGGGCTGAGTAGCACAATTGTAAAGTTCATGGTCTCTATGTGAGCTGGGGGTTATAATGTTATTGTGTATATTATGTGTTCAACCCCACAAGTTTGAACAGAGGGGGGGGATATGTAATGCAGCAGCTTGCTAGCATTACTGTAAATGGTCCAGGATGTGTTTACCTGACCATGTACCTTCCCCTTTAACTGACTGGTCACATGACTGTGACATCACACAGGTCCTGTGTGCACAGTAAAGCTCTGCACACATGACTGGGACAGCACACAGGACCTATACACACAGCTGACTGATCACATGACTGTGACATCAGCAAGGTCCTGTCAGTATGTGGCTGTCTGTGCACAGCATATATAAACCCTGCTTAATTTGAGACAGGTGTGTTCGGTGGGAGAGGCGTGAGGCCTGTTCCCCATGTGTGTGGGATACTGTGATACCGTGAAGCCTGCAGCCTGAAGGCAAAGACTGGATCCTGTGCGGATGCTAGTGGCCTTGGAAGGCAGCGGCTTTGGAGTGAAGCCTGGTACCTGAAGGGTCGAGCCTGGATCCTGTGTGGATGTCAGTGGCCTTTGAGGGAGAGCCGGCTTGAGTAAGAGTCCTGAAAGGCAGAGCCTGGATCCTGTGTGGATGTCAGTGGCCTTTGAGGGAACGACGGCTGGAGACCCCCACCTGGGAAGCCGCAGAGCCACAGTGGTGGCAGAGTAACGGACTGAGACAGCTAAACCCGGCAAAGGTAATACCCTGTGCTATATGGACATTGTGTTATGAACATTGCTATTATTACCTTGCCGTAAGCTGTAACCTGGAGCAAGTGGGCCGGTGTGCCACTTGGCTCATGAATAATGTAGATATGTGTGTCGGCGTGCCACGGAGTTGGACCCGATGAACTGTGTGGACTTGTGGTTTATGCCGAAGTAATAAACTGCATTGTGGTGAAAAACGTAAAGACATTGCACGTGTGCATTGATTGACGCAGCGAAGCGAGTTACCCCCAGTATGATGACTAGCGCTGCCTTACACTTCGAACACCGTTAAAACCAATGGCAGGCAAACAAAAACACATAGAAAACACTTCAAAGGTGTCCAAAAGCTGACAAACTGCTCATAAGACACAACTAACACATGGAAAAGTGACAAGTACATATAGTCATGCGAAAAGAAAAGAGGTGGATGAGTAAAAGGAGGGGGAGACACAGATATAGGCATGTCATGCCCTTCTAAAACCAAAAAAGTGCGAAGCAGACACGGCCAGTCCGTTCCTGCCTGTGCGACCTCCGTGTCGCCGGATTTGTGCCAGAGCTGCGGTGGACCCTGACGGCCAGCCCCCCTCTCCCAATACTGGTGCCTGTCCGCTAGTGGGTTGAGCGAGCCCCCCTGCGGTGGAGGCAGGTCTTAGCTTTTTAATTTAAATTGTCTCTCTAATTTGAATGAGTACACTTTAAATACTTTTACAAGGATCTATTGGAGGGCAAGTCTCATGCCAGCAGCCGCAGTAATTCCAGCTCCAGTAGCGTCCACTAAAGCTGCTGCAGTTAAAAAGCTTTTATAAGGATCGAGCTTGGCGGTCCACCGCAAGGCGTCCTACCACCAGTCCCAGCCCCTGTGCCTTGGGGTGCCTCCCCGATGCTCTTCACTGAGTGTCCCGGGGGCCCGAAGCATTTCCTTTGAAAAAATTAAGTGTCCAAACTACAGGTGGTGTAGCTTGCTTAACAGCTGGGTTAATCCGCTGACTAGCAGACACTGCTACTAGGACCAAAGTATTGCTTGGGCTAGATGCAGTTAAAAATTTGTAATTAGATACTCTCGTTGGATGCTGAGAAAGCATTCCATAGAGTCTCCTGGCACGCCATATATTATTCTCTTAAAAAGCTTGGGGTAGGGGACCCTTTTATAGCCAAAATCATGGCCCTGTATCCGTCAGCTAGGCTGAAGATAAATGGAACATTATCATCACCTTTCATAATCACCAATGGGACAAGGCAGGGATGTCCTCTGTCCCCTCTCTTATACATCCTAGTGATGGAGCACCTGCTCTCATCAATTCACGATAACCCCAATATTAGGGGTTGTAAGGCAGCGCTACTTATTATCCTGGGGGATACTCGCTCCGCTGCGTCAATCAATGCACACCAGCAACTACTTTGCCGTGTTTCACAGTTCACAGTTTATTACACTTCATAAACCGTAGTTCACATACATAATGTCCACGAGCCCAAGTGGCAGACCGGCCCACTTGGCTCTAATTACAGCCTTCCGCAAGGTAGTACTAAATAATGTCCATGTAAATGTCCATAACGCAAGAGTATTACCTTCGCCGGCTTCAGCTGTAACAGTCCTCTTTCCTACGCCACCGCTGTGGCTCTACGGCTTCCCACACGTGGTCTCCAGCCGTCACTCCCTTTAAGGCTTACTGGCGTATTACATATATCATACCCAGGCTTCACCCTCCAGGACGCTTGTGTGGCACTCCGAGGCTTACTGGCATCCCCCACACTCTCACACAGGGATCCAGGCTTCACCTCCACCAGAGTCCACCAGGCCTCTTGTATGGCACTCCGAGGCTTACTGGCATCCCCCACACTCTCACACAGGGATCCAGGCTTCACCTCCACCGGAGTCCACCAGGCCACTCCAGGCCTCACACGAGCGGTGTTCCCCCACACACAGGGAACAGCCTCGTGCCTCTCACACGGTGCCCACACAGGAGCTCCCAACACCCAGGAACTCCTACACACCGGAACATGCAGGGTTTATATATACTGCAGCACACACACGCACCCGCAGATAGGACCTTAACTGTGTGCAAAAGGACCTGTGTGATGTCACGGTCATGTGACCAGTCAGTTAAAGGGGAAGGTACATGGTCATTCAAACTACACTGAACCATTAAAGGGATGTCTGCTGCATCACATATTCCCCCCCCTCTGTTCAAACTTGTGGGGTTGAACACATAATATACACAAACAGTCTATATCCCACAGTTCACACTGAGACCATGCACTTGACCCTTGCGTTGTCCAGCCCCTGGAACATTCGTCATTGACATTAGCCCACTCCTTAGGGACCTACCATCTGTCAATGTCATCGACTCCGTCAAGTCACATTTCCGGGTCGTAAACTTGTCAGACATCCCCTGCTCCCAGCGGCTCCCCCGCTCCCAGCGGTCAGTCGTAACCTTATCAGGTCTCCCCCGCTCCCAGCGGTCAATACAACAGTGTGACTCTACATAGTTCCGTCCTCTATTGGGTCGATTGTATGGGCCACTCAACCCTGAGTCACTGGAGGTCTCACTACCTCCAAACCCACTCCCAGGACATCTTGAAAGGTCCCTAACCTCAGCTGCTCTGAAATTTAGGGAGCCCTTTCTCTGTCTGGTCTCACACTTTCTAGACGGCTGCCATCTTCTGCTGCTCAGATGATGCTGTCTATCCACTCGCAGTCTAGCGAGATTCAACTTTTCCACCTCTCGCAGGTAGGTCACTCGGTACTCTACCAGCATGCTCATATCTGCAAGACTTTCTTCCGTTCCTACAGCGTAGAACGATACCATGCCGTCTTCATCCGGCATCCAGTCCCGACGATCACGTGGACTGCTTACTTTTACCACACCAGACTTCTTCACCATCATCTGCATGGCTCGACCATTTCTCCCAATGAGCTCTCTCACCAGAACACGAGGCACCCGGATGACCTCTTCTCACAGACTGTGAGCCTTTCTCATCAGCTCCAGTTGTCTAGCAGCTTGCTCCGTCTTCAACCGGAGAAACCGCTTCGTGCGAATACATCGCCAATGTATGTCATTCAGGATCGCCACCCTCTTCACCGTGACTTCAGTCGTGGACAGGACCACCAGCTGTTTAGCTTCTGAGGTCGAGTACACCTTACAGGCTCCCACGGCCTTCTTAAACTCCTCATGCACGAACTCACGGGTGCATTCTTCCCTCAAGTCCTCGGGTACATCTACGAGGCACTTGTACCGAGACGTTTCGGTCTCACCAGTGGTTCCCAGATGATCAACCAGCTCAGGTTTCAGGGACAACTGACTTCCAGCTTCTTCACCCTGGAAGCTTCCCCTGAGCTGACTCACAGCTACAACTTCACAACTTTTCGTCTTGACCACCTCCACTTCACCTTTATCTTCCAACACCATACTCTGAGCTCTCCTCAGGTCCACCTTCTCATGGTCTAAGGGAGTAAGTGCAACTTGTTTGCCTTTTCCCTTCTCCGAGGAGACCTCGTTCACCACGTGACACTTTGCTAGGCGACCTTTGAGCTCTAAAACTTCTCCTTCCAGCTCAGTTACTCGCCTCTCAGCAGTCCCTCTCTGAAGCTCTTCCTGCTTCAACTGCTCTTCCAGCAGCAGAACTCTCTCAGACCTCTCCGTGTCCAATGCGCCCACTCGGCTCTCAATAGCCAGTCTCTCACGCTTCTCTTGCATCCACTGGGCTTGTAGCAACTCTTTGAGCTGCTTGATCTCGGCTCCGACATCCACCGAATCTTCCGAGCCCACATCACTCGAGGAGGTATTTGCTTCATACCTCCCATCACCAGCGGTTAACTCCTGGCCCTGGTCTGTGGCTTGTCCGATGGACTCCTCCATCTTCTCTCGCTCAGCTTCCATCTTGCTGACTGTTTCCTTAAGGTATGTCTCCGCCTTCTGGAGAGTATCACAGGACATCTGTAGCTCCTTCACCTGAGCTTCCAGATCTAGGGTCTTTCCCCGGAGATCATCATTCTCCTCACGGGTGTCTTGCAGAGTGGTCTCAACCACTTGGCGCACTTGTTCTGCACCCGCCTTATCCTCCTCTAGTATTTTCTTCACCTTGAGGAGATCCTCATAATCTCTTACTCTGTTGCAGTTCCCTACTGCGTTCACCACACTCCTTCCTGGAGTCACACAGCTCCTGGTTGAGCTGTTTGCGCAGTCGTTCTAGGATTTGTTCACATCCAGAAACACCATCCTGCCGCGCCTCCTTCTCAAGCTTCAACTGCAAAACCTCTTCCTTGATTTTGCGGCGGTCCTCCTTAATTGCGTGGAACATCTCCTTCCATTGATTAACTTCCTCATTGCTTTCTTCCAGTTCGGTATCGGAGGTTGCTACTGGCAACGTCACCTCCTCTTCTTCCAAAAGAGGATCCAAACTTGGAATAAAGGCACACAGCCTTACATTCTCTTTACTTTCACTTTCAGCAAAGACTACAGGAGCAACCCCTCTATGGCCCTCGCGCCATCTACGACGAGAGGTGGACTCTCTCCCCTTGTCTAGCCCCTCCTGACTGACCTCTCCCTCTACTTCCGTAGTGTCACCGTCAGCTATGGGGTCTGTGTCACTCCCCATGATGTTGTGGACTACCAGGTCACCTCCCACTTTGACTTCACCCCCTTCCACTGGAGCTACCCCGTTATCAACGGTCATCTTGTCATTTTTAGGAGGTACCCACCCACAATCATCAACAATTTCCAGTTTTCTACACTCCACACTCTTGTGAAAATCCGCCCCCTTTTTAGACTCCGCCCCCTTTTAAACAAACACACCTGTAAGGGAATTTTTACAAAAAACATCAGCGACAGTCTTAGGACTCAGTTCACAAGATCTCTTACCACCTCCCCGGGCACTCTGGGACAACACGGGCGCCCCCGGAAAGTTCATAGAACGGTCCACAGCTCCTGCGGTTCCCGCACCATGTCCTGTAAGAGTTTCTCAAATACCTGCTCCTCTCCCAACCGGTCCTTCAAACGCTCAATAGCCCCAAACACCGCCATCACGGTACACTGTTCACACTTGAACTTCACCGCTCTCCCCAAAAAAAATTTCGTTGCCCCGCCGAGCCACCGCAAAACAGGATTTGAGTGCGATGTCAATCTTCGCAACCCCGCCGAGTTGCAGCAAGATGCTTTGAACTTCGTGAGCCCCGCCGAGCCACAGCAAACCAGGTTTGAGTGCGACGACGACCTTCACAACCCCGCCGAGTTGCAGCAAGAGGTTTTGACCTTTGTGAGCCCCGCCGAGCCACAGCAAACCATGTTTGAGTTCGACGACAACCTTCGCAACCCCGCCGAGTTGCAGCCAGATGCTCCACCACACTCGTCGACCTGTACAGTTGCTCCCAGCAACCAGACTGCAATTGCCCCTAGCAACCAGACTGCAGCTGCCCCTAGCAACCAGACTGCAGCTGCCCGCACTCTCAAACCACATGTAAGGCAGCGCTACTTATTATCCTGGGGGACACTCGCTCCGCTGCGTCAATCAATGCACACCAGCAACTACTTTGCCGTGTTTCACAGTCCACAGTTTATTACACTTCATAAACCGTAGTTCACATACATAATATCCACGAGCCCAAGTGGCAGACCGGCCCACTTGGCTCTAATTACAGCCTTCCGCAAGGTAGTACTAAATAATGTCCATGTAAATGTCCATAACGCAAGAGTATTACCTTCGCCGGCTTCAGCTGTAACAGTCCTCTTTCCTACGCCACCGCTGTGGTTCTACGGCTTCCCACACGTGGTCTCCAGCCATCACTCCCTTTTAAGGCTTACTGGCATATTATATATATCATACCCAGGCTTCACCCTCCAGGACGCTTGTGTGGCACTCCGAGGCTTACTGGCATCCCCCACACTCTCACACAGGGATCCAGGCTTCACCTCCACCGGAGTCCACCAGGCCTCACACGAGCGGTGTTCCCCCACACACAGGGAACAGCTTCGTGCCTCTCACACGGTGCCCACACAGGAGCTCCCAACACCCAGGAACTCCTACACACCGGAACACACAGGGTTTATATATACTGCAGCACACACACGCACCCGCAGATAGGACCTTAACTGTGTGCAAAAGGACCTGTGTGATGTCACAGTCATGTGACCAGTCAGTTAAAGGGGAAGGTACATGGTCATTCAAACTACACTGAACCATTAAAGGGATGTCTGCTGCATCACAGGGTATTGAGGTGGGAGGCACCGAGTACAAGTGCTCTGCATTTGCTGATGATATCCTAGTATATATCACTCAACCACATATATCCATCACTGCTGTTATGGCTGAAATAGATCACTTTGGTACATGGTCAAATTTTGAAATCAATGCAGCGAAGTCTGAGGTCCTCGATGTCTCCCTCCCCAAATCCATACAGGATTCCATCCAGTCCAACTTTCCCTTTGCCTGGCCCTCACAGGGTATCAAATACTTAGGAATTCGTATTCATAGAGACCTCTCCCGTCTATTTTATCTTAATTTTGGGCCCTTTATTGAACAACTCCATAGAGATCTTACTTCTTGGATGGTGAAGGATTTTTCCTGGTTCGGCAGAATAAATATACTAAAAATAAACGTCCTACCTAAACTCTTATACCTCTTCCAAACCATTCCCGTGGTAATTCCCTCAAATTTTTGGAAAAGACTACGCAGTAGCTTTTGCAGATTTATCTGGGCAAGTGGGCGTCCACGCATTCGGGGGGGACTTTCTGATCAGACACAAACAAAAGGGGGGCCTTAGCCTTCCGGATTGTAGAAGGCATTACATGGCAGGAGGGGAAATTGTGGGTCAAAATAGCTCAATCCATTTGTCCTAAAGTTCTTACCACTCTCCCATGGTGCGCCCATTTAATTGTCCCCTCTCTTGGCCTCATGTCATATAGTACTTATGCCACTGCATTGGCTTTGAGATCCCAAAAAAAAAGCTTATCCTCAATCGACCCCCAGGGTCCCTTGCTCCCGATTTCAAATAATCCAGATTTCCCACCAGGACTATCTGCAAATAGATTTCTCGGTTCAAATAAATCCCATCCGATATTATTTTCTCATGTCATCTCCAATACTTCGCTGCTCCCCCTCAATGACTTGTTACAGGGAAGAACAACTTCCCCGAAGGCTAATTTTGAATATAGCCAGTTACAACACTTCTATTCAACTGTGAAGAAGCGCACACATCTTCATAGAGATCTCACAAACTTTGAAAAATTGAGCCTATCATTGTCACCCCCTACACACTCCATCTCCCTACTGTATAATCTCCTCATTGCCCAGGTAGCTGACAATAGGCTAGGATTCTGCGGTGCATGGGAAAGGGAACTGGGGAAGTCCTTCTCTGACTCACAATGGGATAAATGTTTCTTCCTAACACATAAAACCTCAATAGGGTCCAAAGCTCAGGAAACCTCCTTCAAAATTATCTCTAGATGGTACCGGGTACCAGCAGTGCTTCATAGATGGTATCCAGTGGTCTCAGATAGATGTTGGAGATGTGGGGAGGGGAAAGGGACAATGTCACACATATGGTGGGCATGCCCTATAATAAATGCATTTTGGGCAAAGGTGGTTCCCATGATTGAGAAAATAACTGGTTTGACTATCCCTAATACGCCAGAAGCCCTCCTTTTATCAATGTTACCAATAAGTAAACATAGTTATAAAAGGTCATCAATAGGCTACCTAATACAGGCGGCTAAGAATGTCATTCCACGACACTGGAAAAGCAGAGACCCACCCACTGTGGAGGAATGGTTTGCGGAGATCTCCCTCCTTAATAGGATGGAGCATCTGATTGCCATCTCACTGGCTGATGTTGATAGATACTGTGTGATTTGGAGGGATTGGATTGATTTGCAAAACTCTGACACATAGCATCTAGCCCCCAACTAAAGTTATCCGTGATGTCGGCACAACAATGATCATAATCGCACTCTATTGATTGGTGGTCTGCCGTGGTCCGCTCCCTCTTTCTCTATCTTTCATAAGAAAGAATACATGCTTGATCTGGATATTGATGGAAAACCCTCCCTGTACCCCCCAATGTACTGTCGTTATGCATAGATTTATAGTTATACTACCCCTTTCACTATGTATATTGTATTTTCTTGTACTTTTTCAAACACAAAAAAAAAAAAAAAAACTTGAATTTGAAAAAAAAATTCTAATTAGATCTACAGGCGGTGGCTACTCCGCTGACTAGCAGACACTGAAGCTTTGGAGCAGACCTCTGATTCCCAGGCTATAGTATGAGTAAATAGCTCTTCAGACTCAACCATCTGTGTTACCCCAAGCCATAGTGTATGTAGTTTCTTACGGTTAAAAGGGTGGGGGGTAGAAAGAGACCCGACCCACCTGTAATTGACGATGGCAACGTCATGTAAAACACAGCAAGGGGACTCCAAAAAGATTCTCCATTTTTTCCCAAAATCGTGGCACAGACACCACTTAAGTGGCATCAATTGTCCCAGAGTTGCTTAAAATGGTTGGTGAGGTGATTTTCCAAAATACTCAAGCTTTTAGTCTCCCCAGAATGACACAGATGGGGCAGATGGTGGTTGTCCTGGCCGGCTAGGCCGCATTGTAGCACAGTGAGCTTCGCACTGCAACTTATGCTTCATATCCATGTGACGGTTCATGCATGAAGTACTCAAACTATGGATTTTTTGGCCTCTACTTAGCTTTTTATGACAAATGTTACAGATAACACGAGTTGGGTCATTCTTATCGATCTGAAAAAATACACAGGCTATGCAAGGTTTAGAGTCCATGCGACTCTGCTACTAGCAATACTATCAAATGATTGGCTGGGTTAGATGCAGAGCGTTTGGGTTTGGTTGGGGGTCCCCACAGTCTGCCTTGGCTAGATGCAGTTAAAAATTATTATTAGATACACAGGCGGTGCAGCTTGCTTCGCAGCTGGGCTAATACGCCCAAAGTATTGGTAGACTCTATACTAAATAAGGAAGGATTCACTGACTGTGGTGGCCCCTCTGTAGGCCGTGGCGATTGGTGGAGATTTGGTGGATGATTATAGGAGAAAGCTCCTTAATAGAGAAAGTTGGTGGATTTATACTTTAAATACACGTGTACCAGCGGGTTTAAACATCAGACATGATTTGATGTATCATTATGAGTGATCATTTATAGATTATTATTATATATATGTTCCTTTTTTCTTCTTTTCTTTTTCTTTTGGATTATTTACATTTATATGCATTGTTTCTATGCTATATGATTTTAACATGGTATGTGTGTTTAAATTTCTGATTAACTCAGCCTTGAACAGGTGCATAGCAGGACATGACATATAAATACCACTTCCTTTCTGTTTTTTTGCTATGCAATGATTAAGAACCTTTAGTTCGAAATGCGTTTGCTGTTCTTCTCCAAGGTGGACTTTTAAAATATTTTTTGTATGACCCAATGAAAAGTGGATTTTAGAAGATTTGTTCAGCTGGATCTTCCTGGTTCCTCATGTTCGTCTGGTAGCACTCCTGGCTCTGTGCTGTTGATCTTCTAGGTGGGTGAGCTGATTTTTTCCTTTCTTTTTCTGCCATGTGGCGATTGGTCATCCACTTTCGCTGCCCCTTACTCAACGAATTCACAAATATCTACCGTCGGTTTGGAGTCCCATTATGCCCAACCAAAAACATAGGCCCCACAACTAAAAAAAAATCTTTCTTAGGCATCGAAATCGACACCACAGCAAGGTTGTTCCGCCTCCCATGGGAAAAAAATACCAAAACATTACACCTGATCTAGGTTTTTTGCGCAGTATGGAAAGTAACACTACAGCAGATGCAAGTATTACTAGGTCTTCTCGTGTTTGCGAGCTGGGTGATGCCAGTCGGAAGGGTTTTTTCTCTTCATTTATCGCCCGCAACAAAAGAGGCATCTAAACCGAGTCATACAATCAGAATCAGCAGGCAGCTACGGGCGGACTTAGAGGTGTGGAAAACCTTCTTATAATCATTCAACGGTCACACGTTATTTATGTCAGCAGAACAGTCCAACATTCAACTAAGATTATTCACCGGGCAGCAGAATCAGGCGGATATGCAGCGATACTAAATAACCAATGGTGCACAAGCTTATGGCCTCCGTATTGGGCAGAACAAGTGCTGACAAAAAAACACAGTCCTGGAACTGTTTCCAATAGTGGTAGCAATGGAAATATGGGGCGCGCGCCTGGCTAACAAAAATATACTCTTCATAACAAAAAACACCAGCCTAGTGCACTTCATTAATAATATGGCATCATCGTCTCTCCCAGTGCTAGGCCTACTACGCTGGCTAGCATTCCTGTGCCTAAAACACAATGTATGGGTCCGCGCTAGCCACGATGCTGAGGGGTCTAAAGCTGCTAACACTTTATCACAATTCAATTGGCAGATTTTCACAGAGCTCCTCCCCAACGCCCACCCAGCCTCCCTATGGGATCTAGTGGAGAATAGTTGATGCCATTAATAAGAGCGTCAGTTGCCCCGTCGATGTGGCAAGCATACTGTAAGGCATGGGAACAGTGGACACGACTAGTAGCAGGCAGACGGGTTGACCAATGTGAACAAGCCAGATTACAAGTCACCATAGAATTTCTCCACCAGCTAATGATGAGGGGCATATCAGGGGCGTCAGCGCAGCGGTGGCTGACCGGAGTAGCATTTCACTTCCAACTACTGAATTGGGGACATGTGACAAAGAGATTCATCATCAGACAATCCATAAAAGGGTGGAAAAGGGGTCAGCCAAGTCAGGAGTGTAGATGTCCCGTCCCGTGTCACTAAAACTGATTTCTCACATCATATCCCTAACACCGTTAACATGATACTCACAATTCGAAGCAACACTACTGTCTAGTGTATTTGCGATCACCTTCTTCGGGGCGCTATGCATAAGCGAATTAGTCCCTCAATCCAAAATTAACACCAGTGGAGGCTTATTACACCAGGACGTAGTCATAGCCAATAATGCAATACGTCTACGCATACGCAAATCGAAAACGGTTCCAGCGGGCAGGGGCACTTGGTACTTCAACAACCCACAAATGGTTCGCTGAGTCGGGTACCAATAGTAAAAACATATATAACCATCAGATCACAAAGTAATTTCTTCCTATCAAACATTAATGGAACACCATTATCAAGATACCAGTTCCAAGCTATATTTAATAAATGCATAACATCGGCAGGGAACCACCCCAAAGATTATGGGACACACTCATTCCGCATAGGCGCCTCCACGGAAGCAGCAAGAGCAGGACTGTCACAAACGGAAGTTCAGAGGACAGGGAGATGGCGATCCACGTGTTTGGCGAGATACATAAGACGGGACTTGTTATCCTAACGTGGTTTGTTTCATTTACAAGTGACGCTAAGCCAACAGTGTGGGTGATAGGCCACTCGTATATATATTGTGCAGAAAAAAGGGCGAAAGTCTGCCCAGGCGGGAGGAAATTTGAGTTTCATAACACATATTTGAACTGGAGAGGTATTAGAGGCCTGCAATGGCCACAGGTACTAATGGAGGTAATCAAGGTAGGGAGAAAGGCAAGAGGTCCGGTCATCTTAGTTATACAGGCCGGGGGAAACAACCTAGGTCATCACAAGAGCGCATAACTAATGGCAATAATGTAACTAGACACTGAGCGCTTCAGAGAATTTTTCACAAAAATAGTCAGAGATTGTGCCGAGCGCGGTATGGCAAGGTGCCCGAGACATCACGGCCATCGAACGGACACGGCGGCTAATAAATATTTGGATGGCAAAATTTATAAGAGACAGAGGCAGATAACTGGAAGGAGATAAAGCAGGCCTCATACGGCCTGACTGTGTTCACTTAATGGATATTGGACTGGACATATTGCTGTCAGGACTCCAGGACGGAGTGGAACAAGCGTTAAGAGTGATGGATGGGGGTCAGTGTCCTGCATATGAGTACGCAGGATCCTCCGTGGCCTGGAAATAGAAAGGATATGTTGGAGAGTTACACTTGTTGACCAACTTGCCGTTGTGGAGACTGGAGACACAGGGCATGCTGCAACAAGCTGAATTATTTTAAAAATAAAATGCCTTTCTAATGTAATGAGTATAAACAGTTAATAAAGCTGTGACCGATCCTCACCCATCCAGTTGTAAGAGTTACATGATTGTATTGTCAATGAAAGGGGGGTGGTAGGGGGCTGAGCGTCTGGGTTTGGTTGGAGGTCACCACAGTCTGCCTAGGCTAGATGCAGTTAAAAATCATTATTAGATACACAGGCGGTGCAGCTTGCTTCGCAGCTGGGTTACTACGCTGACTAGCAGACACTGAAGCTTTGGTGCAGACCTCTGAGTAAACAGCTCTTCAGACTCAACCATCTGTGTTACCCCAAGCCATAGTGTATGTAGTTTCTTACGGTTAAAAGGGGGGGGGGGGGGAGACCCAACCCACCTGTAATTGACGATGCCAACGTCACGTAAAACACAGCAAGGGGACTCCAAAAAGAGTCTCCATTTTTTTCCAAAAATGTGGGGCACAGACACCACTTAAGTGACATCAATTGCCCCAGAGTTGCTTAAAATGGTTGGTGAGGTGATTTTAACAAATCCTCAAGCTTTTACTCTCCCCAGGATGACACAGGGGTAGAAAAGTTATTGCGGATCCATGATTTGTTCATCTTTATGAACGTGAGTCTGTCTACATTGTCAGTGGACAGCCGCATGCGCTTATCTGTCAGCACACCACCAGCAGCGCTGAACACACGTTCAGAGAGAACAAAAATTATTATTAATTTGAAAGCTGGTGGAGCTTAGTATAGATGGCCTAATAGAATGAGTACCACACACTGCTACAGGCCCAAAATTATTTTCCAGGCAAGATGCAGCTAAAAATTATTAGTAATTTGAAAGCTGGAGGAGCTTAGTATAGATGGCCTAATAGAATGAGTACCACACACTGCTACAGGCCCAAAATTATTTTCCGGGCTAGATGCAGCTAAAAATTATTAGTAATTTGAAAGCTTAAAACGGTTGGTGAGGTGATTTTAACAAATCCTTAAGCTTTTACTCTCCCCAGGATGATACAGGGGTAGAAAAGTCCTTGCGGATTCATGATTTGTTCATCTTTATGAACGTGAGTCTGTCTACATTGTCAGTGGACAGCCGCGTGCGCTTATCTGTTAGCACACCACCAGCAGCGCTGAACACACGTTCAGAGAGAACGCTGGCTGCGGGGCATGACAAGATCTCCAAGGCGTGAGTGGCGAGCTCCGGCCATTTATCCAGATTGGAAGCCCAAAAAGAGCAAGGGTCCAGTGACACAGTCATGGCTTCGATGTTCACTTGGAGATACTTCTGTACCATCGTCTCTAGGCGTTGACTATGTGTCAGACTTCTTGTCTCCTGTGGCCTTGCAAAGGATGGGCTAAAAAAGTGGTGAAAGGATTCCGCAAAAATGCTGTTACCAGCAGATACTGTGTTTCTGTTACGGTTTGAGTGCTGAAGACTCGACAGTCCCACGGTTGGCAAGTTAGAACTGTGAGATTCACTACGTGCACCACTGGTGTTTTGTGGAAAAGCACATGTAAGATTCTGCAACAGTCTCTGCTGATACTCCTGCATGCATGAATCCCTTTCTATGGCAGGAATTATGTCGGCAAATTTACTTTTGTACCGGGGATCTAAGAGTGTGGCAACCCAGTAGTCAGGATTATTTCCAATTCTGACAATTCGAGGGTCATGTTGCAGGTAGTGCAGCAAGAAGGCACTCATGTGTCTTGCGCATCCAGGAGCACCAAGTCCCTGTTGTGTTGGTGGTGAGGTAAGAATCATGCTTCCTTCCTCTGCCCTCTCCCCCCAACCTCGCACAACAGAAATGTGATCAAGGTCTCCCTCATCTGATGAGTCTTCCATGCCCATCGCCAGTTCGTCCTCCACTTCTTCCTGGGCTCCTGCACCTTCCTCACTAGTTTGGCTGCTACCATGCGCCCTGGTTAATCCCTCTCCCCCACCCTCCCATGCCTGTCACCTTGGTGCTGCCGATTGTCTGGACCTTGCAGATGTTAGCCCTTCCGCATACAACTCCTCCTCCTCTCCTTCCTCCACCTCCTCTTGTCCCACCACCTGATTCCGAATTCTGTTTAACATGTGCAGCTAAAAATTATTAGTAATTTGAAAGCTGGTGGAGCTTAGTATAGATGGCCTAATAGAATGAGTACCACACACTGCTACAGGCCCAAAATTATTTTCCAGGCAAGATGCAGCTAAAAATTATTAGTAACTTGAAAGCTGGTGGAGCTTGGTATAGATGGCCTAATAGAATGAGTACCACACACTGCTACAGGCCCAAAATTATTTTCCGGGCTATATGCAGCTAAAAATTATTATTAATTTCAAAGCTGGTGGAGCTTGGTATAGATGGCCTAATACAATGAGTACCACACACTGCTACTATGCCCAAAATTATTTTCCGGGCTAGATGCAGCTAAAAATTATTATTAATTTCAAAGCTGGTGGAGCTTGGTATAGATGGCCTAATACAATGAGTACCACACACTGCTACTATGCCCAAAATTATTTTCCGGGCTAGATGCAGCTAAAAATTATTAGTAATTTGAAAGCTGGTGGAGCTTAGTATAGATGGCCTAATAGAATGAGTACCACACACTGCAAGAGGCCCAAAAGGATTTGCTTAGCTAGATTTAGCCAAATGCTGTGAAAAACACTTGCACAGCACTAAAACAGACCTGCCTGGCAAAAAGTGATAGGAACTGATGTAACCTAGCCCTCAAAAGGGCTGCAATTACTAGTCACTACTCCCAACCTATCTTTCTATTTAAGAGCACAGACCTGCCTGCTAAAAGTCGTAGGAAATGCTGTAACCTAGCCCTCAAAAGGGCTGCAATTAGAACTAGTCCCTACTCCCAAGCTATCTGTCTATTTCATATAAAATTTGCTTGCAATTCACACAGTTATACTGTATAGCGCGCACACAGCAGCAGCGGTGCTGTCTAACACTCAGCTGCAGCAGTGAGAAAATGGTGGCGACGGGGAAAATGGCTGGGTCTTATAGGGCAAGGACATGTGACATACACAGTCAATGACACATGCCCTTGCTTGTGTGAAAAAAAGCACTTCGCTCCGTGTGTGCGCTGCTGATAGGCTGACAGATTGCACCTCCCCACTGTAAAAGCGGGAAATAGAAAAAAATATGGAGATCTTCATTATTTCTGCTGAGATCCATCCCATGGCCCTCCCCCCGCCCCGCTGTACACTCAAACTGCGTATTAACATTGATTATCAGCATTACTGTGAAAAAATCCAGTTACGATTTTGGTGCACGAACAGTTATCGAACATAACCTCGAACAGCCGGATTTTTTTCAAATCGTTCGGGTTCGTCGAACGGCTCGAACACCGCCCAAAACAGCTCAAATTTTAGATGGGCAAACAGTTCGATTCGAACACCGCTCATCTCTAATCATAACAGGCAGGCACTTTCGCCTGTCAACAGAAAGTTCTGACAGGCTCACTCTGATAACAATGAACAAAGCCTGGATTAGACCCGACTTTTCCACATCACCAGATGACAGTAACACAAAGTATTTTTAATGTTCAATACTTGAATGCGGCCTGCCAGTTGTTGCCTTCTAAGGTCTATGGATGACTGGCTGACCCTACTTAAAATTTTTTCCTGGCTTGACAATTTGTGCAAAGCCTTTGAGTGTATAAGTACCACAACTACATCTTAATTTTCTTTATGAGGCACTCCAGTTGGTGTCTTCAAGGGTGTATGGATGACCCTGCTTGAAATCATTGGCAGGCTTTGCACTGTGTGTATAGCTTTTATGTGTGTAGGAGTACCACAACTATACTTTGTTCACATTATTTGAATGAGGCACTACAGTTGGTGCCTTCAAGGGTGCATGGGTGACCCTGCTCCCTGCTTGTAATTTTGGGAAGTAATTGCAATTAGTGCATAGGCTTTATGAGTCTAAGAGTACCACTACATGAGAATTTGAACAGAATGTGTATACGGTCCTCAGTTATGTCTAATACAGGGTGTATCAGAGTCCCTCTTCCATCTACTTTTTGGCACTTCTTGCTTCTTTCATAAATTACACTGAAATTTCCAATTTTTTAATAAAAATTTCAGTTTTGGTTTACTTAAATTATTATTTTTTTTTAATTACTTTAAAATTTTGCCTTATATACAAGTCATTATCGAAGAAAGAATGTTTCGTAACATTTTTTTTCCTGTAAACTCCAATTTCTCTTCGATTTTGAATGTTTTATTGTCAGTCCTTAAAGTGGAATAAAAGTGTGACACTGGGAGTCAGAGATGCTTCCAGGGGTCTTCCCCATGCTGTTCTCCTTCCATTCAACACTTTTTCCATCCATTTCAACATTTTCACTGCCCCCCAGAACTCCTTGTAGGGTCTGCCGGAAAAATGCTCGGATTTCCCATTGACCTCCGATGAGCATACCGTGGCGCTTCATACACCTGAGAGAGGGGATGAAGTCTCTGAAGATATTGTTTCTGAGAAACCTGTCACCTGGGCTGAGTTTATTAGACAACACATCCACTGCTTGATGGACACCGGGTACCAGGTAACCACTATGCCAGAGGAATACTTCCAGGCCCACTTCCCAGACATCGCTGACTCCCGAAAGGAACCAACCATTCAACTTGTGGCTGCCAATCAGCTGCCCATTCCGATGCCGGAGTAGTGTAGGTGTCCATACGAAAAGATTTGGGCAGAAAAGGAATCATACTAGTGAAAGGCCCCGGAGGGGGGTGGGGGTCCATAGTGACAGTAACATACCTAGCGGCGTCCTTGCATAGTGGTCCATCTCCCACTGTGCAAGAACGTGCACTTGATTTCCAGTCCAGACTGCCTTCCATACTGTTTTTCTCTACGCCCATATCTTCCCTTTTTCTGCAGAGTCTGAACTCGTACCTAACTCCTGCTCGTTGTCACTGTACTTCCGTTTGTGAGTTTGTGGTCCACTCGCTACTTCACTGCAAGTACCCTGTGGGTATCTGGTTCTGCCTTTCCCTTCCTGTCTGTTCTGTGTGTACAGAGCCCTGTCCCCTTTGCCCTGCCTTGCTCGCCGCTCCCGCGGTTTCTTGCCTGCTCTGCCTTGCTCACCGCTTCGGCGGTTTCTTGCCCTGCTCTGACCCTTTGCTCACTGCTCCGGCAGTCTCGCTCTGCTCTGACCCTTTGCTCACTGCTCCGGCAGTCTCGCTCTGCTCTGACCCTTTGCTCACTGCTCCGGCAGTCTCGCTCTGCTCTGACCCTTTGCTCACTGCTCCGGCAGTCTCGCTCTGCTCTGACCCTTTGCTCACTGCTCCGGCAGTCTCGCTCTGCTCTGACCCTTTGCTCACTGCTCCCGCAGTCTCGCGCTGCTCTGACCCTTTGCTCACTGCTCCGGCAGTCTCGCTCTGCTCTGACCCTTTGCTCACTGCTCCGGCAGTCTCGCTCTGCTCTGACCCTTTGCTCACTGCTCCGGCAGTCTCGCTCTGCTCAGACCCTTTGCTCACTGCTCCGGCAGTCTCGCTCTGCTCTGACCCTATGCTCACTGCTCCGGCAGTCTCGCTCTGCTCTGACCCTTTGCTCACTGCTCCGGCAGTCTCGCTCTGCTCTGACTCTTGCTCACCGCTCCAGGCGGTCTCGTCTTGCTCTGCTCTTGCTCGCCGCTCCGGGCGGCCTCACTCTGCTGTGTTTGTCCACCGCATCTGCGGTTCTGTTCCTGTCTGTACTGGGACCTATCCACTCTGTGCTCCAACCTGTCGTACCTGCCAGTACCTCCCTGCCTGCATACCAGTCGTACTTACCAGCATCCACCGGCCTGCATACCGGCCGTACCTGTCAGTACCTCCCTGTTTGCATACCAGTCGTGCTTGCCAGCAGCCACCCGTCTGTGTGCCAGCCTAACCTGCCTGTTCCTGTATTCCCTGGTGTGGGTCAACAGCCGTGTCCGGGGTCTGACCTGGAGTAGCCCCTGGTCCCTCTGCTCGGTTCCTCCTTGGTGCACTGGCGTCGTATGCCGTCGTGCGACCTTGGTCCGGGCGTGTGCATTACAGTTACCCTGGGGATAAATGTCTTAAAAGAAGTAGGACACTTCCTGGCTGATGGACGGCGAAAGAATAGTTGGGCCCATGTGACTCGACATCATGCAAGCAAGAGAGTGTTCCAACAGCTTGTGTGGGTCAGTCAGACTCAAAGGTTACCAACTGCCTCCCAGCGCCTTGGCAAAGTAGTGGAACTATGGTAAGCTATGGTGACCTTACCTACAGGACAAACCATGCTGACTATGCCGGTATGGGCCCATGTGTCATTGGAAGGAGTGGAAGTCCAGCTTGCAAAAAAAGAAGCGACCCTGGGATTGCTGGTTGCCCTACCTTCGCCACCGCAGGTCAAGAACGAGTACCTGGGTGCTGTATTAACCTGAGCGAAACTAATCTATTGCTAACCTTCCCCCCCGGAATGAGGTAGACCGGGTGTACCTGATGCCGGAAGATCTCCCGAGGTCCAATGCCATAGAATCGACTCCGGTGAAAGGAGACATGTGGACTCTGTCAGAGTCTCTCAATGCAAAGGAGAGCAGGGGTGAAATTCAAACTCTCTGCGATCTTCTGGAACAGGTGGAAGTGAACCTCATGGAATTCTCCTCCATTTAAGTTGGGCAGATAGAAAATATATTACAACAATATCAAGGAGTGTTTGCTCTGATGACGAATTTGGGTGCACTAATACCATTCAACACGAGATTCCTACGAGCAGAGGTGTATCTAGGTCTTCTAGCACCCGGGGCAACTATTCGGTTTGGCGCTCCCCCCAAGCACATATGCGATTTGCACACTTAGTCACGTGCCAACGAGCTGCTCTTCCTATTTCTCTCAATGTTTAGTGAAACACTGAGAGAAGCAAGAAGAAAATCTAGTTGTCTCGTGACCGTCAGCTAGAAAATTGCATATGAATGAAGTGGCCATGTGATGACTGTTCTATTTGCAAGCAGAGCTGGATCCTGACAGTGAGTATATTACACACGGTTAGGATTGGTATGCTACAGGGCTTCATTTTATAATTAAGGGGCTTGTCCAGGTTTGAGATCAAAGTCTGCAGTCACTCTAAATTCTCACAGCGCATGTACTGGACACTTTTAGGATTCTACCTTGCCGGTAGCAAGAGTGGACAGTCATGTGAGTGACTCGCCCCCTGGGCCCCGCGTACACGTGTAGTGGGTTACCCGGAACCAGGTCTCTGGGGGATGCTGGGGTTTGTAGTCTCCGTGGTGGCGACCCGGTCCCGTGGCTCAGGGTGGTCAAACCAGTGGCAGTCTATTTGTAAGGTTTTAAGTTAATTGTCCGACTACGCCACCCGTGGATTGCAGTCAGCGCGGACCGCCGCTGCAAGGCAGACCGCTGGGGCTGATGGTGTGTGCAGCTGAGGTAGTGTGACTCCCCACGGGAAGAGTGGAGTCCCAGGGCAGTGTAGTTGATGGTGAGGGTGATAGTGCACGGGAGTCCCAGCACTAGTAGTGCTGGTGCGGCGATGAAGCAGGAACGACTCAGAGTCTCTGCAGTGCAGTTCAGGGTCTTTACTGGTGATGTTAAGGCAGACCCTCCCGGGAGTACTGGCTAACATAAGGGGCCTGGTCAGTCTGCGAGCAAACAGGAGTTCCCCTGGCCAGGTGGAGTTGTAGGCCTCCCCATCTATCTGCACTCTTTCTGGCTACCTTGCTGTAAGCGGGTAGAAGTAGCCCACGTCCCTGAGTATACCGTGTGGTGCTCACCCGTATGGCTGGTGACTTGGGGCCTTCTGTTAGCCTCCGCTCCTGGATGGCGGTGCTGGTCCCTTCCTTGTGACTGAGCCTCCGGGCTTCTATGGCCAGAGGACCTGGAATCCCCTGCCGGCTGGTTTCTGCTGCTGGGTGGATATCAGTCCCCACAGCCTCGGACTCCGGTGTCCGGTATTTGGTTTCTTCTGCCATGGCGAGCTATATCTCTGCTTAGCTTCCAGCCCCCGGTCTTCTGCTCCTAGCTCCTACAGAGCTCCTGCTGTAACTTTCCCTCTCCAGGCTCTGACTCAACTGACTAATCCTGCCCCAGACCCAGTTTATAAGGGCAGATTCCTCCCCTCCCAGATCTGGGAGGGCGGTGTTGCATGCTTAGGGCTCCTGACCAGAGAAACCTCCCACTTGCTCTCAGACGTAATATTCCTATTACTGTGGCAACCAGACCCCTGGGGTGCCACATGAGCACAAGTATGAAATTTGTATACTTCTTGCCACATTCTGACTAGATGCATCCGGCCCCGCTCAATTCATTTTCATTAAATCACCGGCACAAGAGAATCCTAACTGCGTGCAATTAACACTGTGAGAATTCAGAAGCCTGCAGTTACATAGAATGACTGCAGACTCATCACAAACTTGGACAACACCTTTAATGCTCCTAACATAAATAAAAACATGAGCATTAATCAGTTTCACAAATAACATTTACATCCAGGTACCTTATAGATGACGTTGTCTCTGACTGGAGTCAGTTGTTCTCTTTCTTTTCATCTTCCTCTTGTCCTGATGCCATGCTGAGTTTTTTCATCCATAGCTCATCTCTGCAGACTTCCATCTTCTCCAGTCTTCTGCAGCACATCCCCACATGATGCCCTTAAAGATAGCACTGTCATTATAATGCTCCTGAATAAAAATATCTGCCCAGCGCTGAGCCCCTCAATAAATAATTACCCTTCACTATTCTCTGCACAAAATATGACACTCACACTGACCCTCTTATGGTATGTGTCCTCCACACTGCCATTTCCTTTCCATACTGGGCCCCCTCTTCATACTGTCCTCTCACACTGGGGCCCAGTCTCTGTCCACACTCTCCCTTCTTAGCATACTGTCGCCTCTTGACTGTGCCCTTACACTGTCACCCCATACTATCCCCTCATACTACTCAGTCTTTATTCTGTGCCCACTCACACTTTTCTCCCCCCAAACTGTCTCTTCGCACTATTCCCCTCAATAATCTCAATAATCTACTCACACATTTACCCCTCCCTTCTCATGCTGTCTCCTCTCAAGTCCCCACTGCTGACCATACTGTCTCCTCACATATTTGCCCCCTTGCTCTCCTTACTTCCTCTTTACACATCCCCCCCTACTCCCCATACTGTGTCCACACCCATCCCATCACCCTCGCTCCCCATACTGTGTCCGCACACATCCCATCACCCTCGCTGCCCATACTGTGTTCTCATATATTTTACCCCTCGCTACTCATACTGTGTTCACACCCATCTACCCACTCACCATACTGTGTCTACCCCCCACCCCTTCACTCGTGCTCCACAGAATAAATCTTCCACCTGCACAAAGATAAATCTCCCAATCACACAGAATAAATCTTATCCTTCCACACAGAATAAAACCCCCTCCACGCAAAATAAATCCCCCCCCTACACGCAGACTAAATCCCCCCTACACACAGAATAAATCCCCCGTCTATATAGAATAAATCCCCCCCCATCCATACAGAATAAATCCCCCAGCTCCATGCAGAATAAATCCCCGCTCCATACAGAATAAATCCTCTTCCACATAGAATAAATCCTCCAGCACCAAGCAGAATAAATCCCCCCTCCATATAGAATAAATCCCCCCTACATGCAGAATAAATTTCCCCCTCCATACAGAATTAATCCCCCAGCTCCCAGCAGAATAAATCCCCCCTACACGCCGAATAAATCCCCCCTCCATACAGAATAAACCCACCCTCAATACAGAATAAATCCCCCAGCTCCATACGGAATAAATCCCCTCCTCTATACGGAATAAATCCCCCCTTCTATACACAATAAATCCCCCCTCCCCTACACTGAATCTTTGGTGTCTTCAGCTCCACGGCCACATGAGCACTTACCACACATGTTTTTCTCCCTTCTTCTTACCTTCATATGACTTGATCACGCTATTGACGTTGATCTGAGCTGACGGTGAAAGCTTCAATTGTACTCGAGTCTGAAAGACTCAAGTGCAATTGAACGCTGGGAGCCTGCATTCTGCACATTCTGTGAGCCGGCTGTCAGCTTGACAGAATGCTCAGAGAACTGCCGAATCCCAGTGTGGGGGGCAGTAAATTGCAACGTTAGGCCCCCCCCAACGTCACCCCCCTGCTGGCTGCGCCCGGGGCAGATGACCCGCCTGCACACCCCTACATACGCCTCTGCCTATGGGGACTGCAGCCCCCATTCGAAAAAAAAAGATATCTGCAGAAACCTCATTCAAATGTATCAGGAAGTAAAAGACTTGCTTTTGCACATGTTGTGGAATGGAGAGATAAGGGAGAGTCAAAGCCAGTAGGCGGCATCGATTGTACTAGCTCGGAAAAGGGACGGGACATTGAGGTTCTGTGGGGACTACCGATGACTGAATGCACCATACGAAACTCATACCCCCTGCCCAGGATCAAAGAATCCCTGTACGTCTTGGGAAAGGCTAAGTACTTCTTGTCCTTTAATCTGCCCTACGGTTATTGGCAGATTCCTGTAGCAGCAAAGGACCATCTGGAGACAGCCTTCATCCCTCCCATGGGGCTTTTCGAGTTTATCTGAATGCCTTTCGGACTAAAGAGTGTGCCGAGGACGTTCCAATGCCTGATGGAAAGATGCATAGGGGACCTGAATTTTGAATCCACTCTGATATACCTCGATGACATCATTATCAACTCTCCCACTGTTGAAGAACATCTTGCCAGGTTGGAACAGTGCTAAGATGGCTTCAGAGAAATGGGCTGAAGATCAAACCTTTAAAGTGCCACCCATTTCAGAGGAAGATCGAGTATCTGGGGCACACAGTCTTCAGCGCAAAAGTCTACCCCACCACAGAGAAAGTGGCCACAGTGCAAAAGTGGTGTACACCCTCGAGCTCAGAGTGTTCCAAGGAGGTGCTGTCCCAGGTGACTCAGGCAGGCACGAAGAGGGATACAGAAGAAGAGCTGGAGAGTGATGAGACCGCAGACTTCAAGAATTTTGTGGCAGCTGTGGTAGCCGCCCAAGAATAGGGAGAGAAACCCAAACCCACTCCTGAGTCTAACGAGGGATGAGTGGGTGCAACTGCCACAGTCCGATCCTGACTTAGTGGAGCTATGGAAGTGGGTCACTCTGAGACAGCAATCTGACTGGGAGGCCAGAATGTTTTTTTCCGCAACTACCATACAGATCCTGGGGCAGTGGGAAAGACTTTTCATGAAATACGACTTGTTATACTGTAGAATACAACTACCTCGAGAGTTTGGTGTTACTTGGCAAGTGGTGGTTCCAGAGGGTATGGTGGCAAGCATGTCCAAGGAATCCCACAAGAAAGGCGACCATTTCGGTACTGAGAAGACCTTCTGATGGCTGCAACAGCTGGTGTATTGGCCTTAACTACGTCAAACAGTAGAAGAGACCTGTTGAAGATGTTGACAGTGTGAGCTTACCAAACCCCCAGAACAGAGAGCCGCTATCCATGTCATCCGGACCTCCGAGCCACTACAAGTATTAATGGTCAACTACCTGATGATGGGGGCATCTTATAATGGCTATGAATATTTTCTGGTGATGACTGACCATTTCACTTAGTTTGCAGTGGTAACTCCAACCAGGGACCAGATGGCTGAGGCAGTCATATGTCGGGACTTCATTCGTGTATATGGATGCCCTAAGAGAATATATTCAGATCAAGAGACTTGCTTCCAAGGAAAGGAGATGGAAGTGTTGCGCTGTCAATGTTATTGTTAAATCCCAGACCACACCATATCACCCGCAGTGGAATGGAGCTTGTTAGTGCTTCAGTAGAACTTTACTGCAAATGTTACGGACCTTAGAAGAGGACCGAAAGATGAGGTGGCCTGAATTCATCTCTGAACTGGTATGGGTTGTAAGGTGGCTAATAGTCATGCAGTCGATGGGAGGTTTGTATCACAGAGATGGCTGGTCTCTGTGATGTAGCCCGGTGTATTTTCTCTAGTGCACGCATGCACTAAGAGGACTAATTGTTGCACCTGGGAGCCAGGGTACGGGTTGCTAGGAGAGAATGGGCGAGTCCAGCAATCCACATACAGTACAGACCAAAAGTTTGGACACACCTTTTCATTTAAAGAATTTTCTGTATTTTCATGACTATGAAAATTGTACATTCGCACTGAAGGCATCAAAACTATGAATTAACACATGTGGAATTATATACTTAACAAAAAAGTGTGAAACAACTGCAAATATGTCTTATATTCTAGGTTCTTCAAAGTAGTCACCTTTTGCTTTGATGACTGCTTTGCACACTCTTGGCATTCTCTTGATGAGCTTCAAGAGGTAGTCACCGGAAATGGTTTTCACTTCACAGGTGTGCCCTGTCAGGTTTAATAAGTGGGATTTCTTGCCTTATAAATGGGGTTGGGACCATCAGTTGTGTTGTGCAGAAGTCAGGTGGGATACACAGCTGATAGTCCTACTGAATAGACTGTTAGAATTTGTATTATGCCAAGAAATAAGCAGCTAAGTAAAGAAAAACGAGTGGCCATCATTACTTTAAGAAATGAAGGTCAGTCAGTCCGAAAAATTGGGAAACTTTGAAAGTGTCCCCAAGTGCAGTTGCAAAAATCATCAAGCGCTACAAAGAAACAGGCTCATATGAGGACCGCCACAGGAAAGGAAGACCAAGAGTCACCTCTGCTTCTGAAGATAAGTTTATCCGAGTTACCAGCCTCAGAAATCGCAGGTTAACAGCAGCGCAGATTAGAGACCAGGTCAATACCACACAGAGTTCTAGCAGCAGACACATCTCTTCAACAACTGTTAAGAGGAGACTTTGTGCAGCCGGCCTTCATGGTAAAATAGCTGCTAGGAAACCACTGCTAAGGACAGGCAACAAGCAGAAGAGACTTGTTTGGGCTAAAGAACACAAGGAATGGGCATTAGACCAGTGGAAATCTGTGCTTTAGTCTGATGAGTCCAAATTTAAGATCTTTGGTTCCAACCACCATGTCTTTGTGTGATGCAGAAAAGGTGAACGGATGGACTCTACATGCCTGGTTCCCACCGTGAAGCATGAAGGAGGAGGTGTGATGGTGTGGGGGTGCTTTCCTGGTGACACTGTTGGGGATTTATTCAAAATTGAAGGCATACTGAACCAGCATGGCTACCACAGCATCTTACAGCGGCATGCTATTCCATCCGGTTTGCATTTAGTTGGACCATCATTTATTTTTCAACAGGACAATGACCCCAAACACACCTCCAGGCTGTGTAAGGGCTATTTGATGAAGAAGGAGATTGATGGGGTGCTACACCAGATGACTTGGCCTCCACAGTCACCAGACCTGAACCCAATCGACATGGTTTGGGGTGAGCTGGACCCCAGAGTGAAGGCAAAAGGGCCAACAAGTGCTAAGCATCTCTGGGAACTCCTTCAAGATTGTTGGAAGACCATTTCCGGTGACTACCTCTTGAAGCTCATCAAGAGAATGCAAGAGTGTGCAAAGCAGTCATCAAAGCAAAAGGTGGCTACTTTGAAGAACCTAGAATATAAGACATATTTTCAGTTGTTTCAGACTTTTTTGTTAAGTATATAATTCGACATGTGTTAATTCATAGTTTTGAGGCATTCAGTGTGAATGTACAATTTTCATAGTCATGAAAATACAGAAAAAATCTTTAAATGAGAAGGTGTGTCCAAACTTTTGGTCTGTACTGTACCTCACCCCTGGGTGCGGTTAACAGCCTACAAAATGGAGGCTGCTGTTTGCCACATGGTCTGTGTATTTCGAGGGAGAAGGCCTCCTGTGTGTGGTTGGCTCCAGACCGAGCCAGGATACTGGACATGACGCAGTCTGTGTGCCCACAGGGCTGACTAAGCAGAAACTTGCTAAGGACACTTTCCTTTGTTTGCCTGAACTAAAGGCTGTTTGTTTTCTTTTCAAGACGTGGCTGCAGCCAGAGTCCTCTATGCCTGAGCAGATGATAGAGCGGGTGGTAATAGACCAGTTTGTGAACTCCCTACCAAGGCCTATACAGACTTGGGTTACCCAGGGTGACCCCCGCAATGCAGATGAGCTGGTCGAGAGATACCAGGGGGTTGAAGGTTCTTTGGGAAGGCAGCCCACTCCATACTGGGGATCCCAACAGGGGGTGGAGGCCCAAAAGGGGGTGGGGCGTCTTAGGTCCCTATGGGTGATGTTGTTTGCTGGAGGTGCCATGGTCCATGCCATATATCCACCCGTTGTCCCCTGGCCCCCGAGCAGATGGACTGCAGCATAGGATGCCATTGTTCTTATTATGCGTATCCGGCATGCAGTGTGAACTGTCCACCCAGCGAGGGGCCACAAGCGTGTCCCGTGAAGGTGAACGGGCGAGAGGTAACAGCACTGCTAGACTCTAGTAGTCTGGTGACCCTTGTGAGGGCCACCCTTCCTCTCCAACTGATCCCCAGGAAAAAAGTCGGCGTACGGTGCATCTATGGTGATGCCAAGGAATACCCTATGGCCAGAGTGCCCACGGCCCACGGTACTGAGTCCCACGAGGTCGGCATCATTCAGGACTTGTTGCACCCCATAATTATAGGCCGGGACTTTTGTTTATTTTGGGATCTGTGGGGGAAGGGTTCCTGGTTCAGATAGGAAACCATTTAACTCTGATGAGGTAGCACCACACCCAGAGTCAGACAAGTTTCTCTTTTGTGTCCTTGTGGGGGATGAGGAGGTAGTGTCCCCTGAGTCTGATATTCCAGAGTTAGGGGTGACCGGTGAGAATTTTAGGTCTGCCCAACATAGGGACCTAACTCTGAAGGAAGCCTTCAATAATGTCACTGTCATAAATGGGGTTGCACAGGAGCCGTGGGCTGACACAAGGTTTCCCTATTTTATGATGAGTGGGGAGTTATTGGACCAGGTCACGAAAGTGAGGGAAGAGCTGGTGGAACAGTTAATGGTGCCGGGTCCCTATAGACGGAAGGTGTTGGACATGGCCCATTCGCATATCTTGGGGGGATATCTAGGGGTGGAAAAAATGAAGGAACGGATTATGCAGAGATTTTATTGGCCCGGGTTTCACCGGGAAATATTAAAGTATTGCAGGTCCTGCCTTGCGTGACAGCTAACCGCCCCCACCTCTCACTTTCGAAGTCCCCTAGTGCCATTGCCCATTATTGAAGTGCCGTTCGAGAGAATTGCCATGGACTTGGTCGGTCCCCTGGTTAAATCTGCTCGTGGGCATCAATATATCTGGGTCATCCTGAACTATTGCACAAGTTATCCGGAAACAATTCCCCTGAGAAACTCCTCCGCAAAGAGTATAGCCCGCGAATTGGTCCTCGTTTTCTCCCGGACAGGTTTACCAAAGGAGATCCTGACCGACCAGAGAAGACCTTTCATGAGTAAGGTGATGAGGAAGTTATGCAAGGTCCTGCAAATCTCCCAACTGAGAAATTCAGTGTACTATCCTCAGACAGATGGCCTGGTGGAAAGGTTTAATAAAACGCTAAAGAGTATGCTGAGGAAGGCCATAGAAAAGGACGGTAGAGACTGGGACTGTCTCCTACTGTATCTGTAGTTCTCCATCCGAGAGGTGCCACAGTCATCTACGGGGTTCTCGCCATTCAAACTTCTGTATGGCTGACATCCGCAAGGTCTCCTGGATATAGCCAAGGAAACCTGGGAAGCCGAGGTCACGCCCCACAGAAGCATCATTGAGCACGTGGCACTGATGCAGCAGAGGATTGCGAAGGTGATGCCCATCGTTAAAGGACATCTCCTCCAGGCCCAAGAAGCTCAGGCCAGGGTCTACAACCGGTCAGCCAGAGTGAGGCAATTCAGTCCGGGAGACCGAGTCCTCGTGCTAATACCTACGGTGGAGAGTAAGTTCTTGGCCAAATGGAAAGGGCCATATGAGGTGGTGGAGAAGCTTGGCGATGTGAACTACAAGGTACATCAACCGGAACGACGTAAGCCATACCAAATATACCACGTCAACCTCATCAAGCCGTGGCAAGAAAGGGAGGCTGTGGAAGCTCCATGCTTGCTGGGCAAGCCAGAAGGTGTCGTTGGAGGAGTCGCAATAGCGGAAATGCTAACGAAGGCCCAGAAACAGCAGTGTCGGGAGTTACTGCAGAAGAACCGGGATTTGTTCTCGGAATTTCCAGGCTGCACAAGGGTCATAGAATATGAGGTTCTGACTGAGCCACATGTGCGGGTGAACTTGAAACCCTATCGGATACCTGAGGCCCGACGAGAGTTGATCTCCAAAGAGATGGCTTGTATGCTGAAACTTGGTGTCATCGAAGAATCCAAGAACGGTTGGTCGAGCCCGATCGTCTTGGTTCCAAAACCCGATGGTGAGTGGAGATTTTTCAATGACTATAGGAAGTTGAATGAAGTCTCCAAATTCGATGCATATCCCATGCCACGCGTCGACGAGCTGATCGAGAGGCTTGGGTCAGCAAGGTATATAACCACCTTGGATTTGACAAAGGGATATTGGTAGATCCCCATGGCACAAGGAACCAAGAAGAAGACTGTGTTTTCTATGCCGGATGGATGCTTCCAGTATGTCCGGATGCCATTTGGACTGCAGGGGGCCCGTGCAACCAGAGAGCTATAGATCGAATTCTTGCACCCCATAAGCAATACGCCGTGGCATACCTGGACGATATTGTTATGTTTAGCCCAGACTGGGAGAGTCAACTGGAAAAGGTGCAGGCGGTGTTTGATACTCTCATGAAGGCAGGGTTTTCAATAAACATGAAGAAATGTGCCATGGGGAAAGAAGAAGCCAAATACCTGGGTTATGTGGTTGGTAGAGGCGAGATCAAACCCCAAATCAGTAAAGTGGAGGCAATCCAAACCTGGCCAAGACCGCTGTCATAAAAGCAGGTTAGAGCCTTCCTGGGGATCGTGGGATACTACAGAAGGTTCATCCCAAACTTTGCCATGATAGCTGCACCCCTGACTGACCTTCTTAAGGGGACAAAATCAGCCATGGCCAAGTGGACTGCAGAGGTGGAGATGGCCTTTCAAGAGATGAAAATGGCTCTGTGTAGGCAACGGGTTCTGGTTGCTCCCGATTTCAAGAAAGAGTTTGTACTCCAGACAGATACCTCAGATGTTGGTTTGGGAGCAGTCCTTTCCCAGGAGATACACGTGGAGGAGCACCGTGTCCTCTACCTGAGTAGGAAGCTGTTCTCCTGCGAGAAAAATTATGCAGTCATAGAAGAGTGCTTGGCCATAAAGTGAACAGTGGACACGTTGCAGTACTATTTGCTAGGTCGAAAATTTAGATTGGTATCCGACCATGCCCCACTTAGATGGATGAGGGAAACAAAGGGGAAAAATGTCAGGGTCACCCGCTGGTTTTTAGCCCTACAGAATTTCAACTTCCATGTAGAACATAGAGCAGGGAAGCTACATGGTAATGCTGATGCCCTCTCGAGAATCCCCTGTCTAGTGGTAGAAGGTGCCAATCCCCACAGCTTTAGGCAGAGGGGGAGGTATGTAAGGTGGCTAATGGCTGTGTAGTCGATGGGAGCTATGTATAACAGAGATGGCTGGTCTCTGTGATGTAGCCCGGTGTATTTTCCCTAGTGCACACATGCACTAAGAGGACTAATTGTTGCACCTGGGAGCCGGGGTATAGGTTGCTAGGAGAGGATTGGTGGGTCCAGCAACCCACATACCTCACCTCTGGGTGTGGTTTACAGCCTATAAAATGGAGGCTGCTGTTTGCCACATGGTCTGTGTGTCTGGAGGGAGAAGGCCTCCTGTGTGTGGTTGGCTCCAGACCGAGCCAGGATACTGGACATGACGCAGCCTGTGCGCCCACAGGGCTGATTAAGCAGAGACTTGCTAAGGACACTTTACTTTGTTTGCCTGAACTAAAGCCTGTTTTTTTTATTTTCTTGCTTGTTGGTTTATGAAGCAATAAACCGACATGGACTCTTAAAGGAACATGCTCCCTGTTTCCCTCCCGTCACACCCAAGTGAGTAAAACCCCTACAGGGTGTACAATAATTGAGTCCACGCTACTACTGGGTGCACATCGTACATGCTGCTGTTTAGTCAAAGAGGTTGAAAAATTACAGAATTGGAACTGAACCCTGAAGACGACCATCCGGGGAACAGTCCAAACACTTGGATCTGAGAGCATTTGCACCGATTTCAGACAATTGGTGGAGCAAAAGTTTTGAGAACTGGATCATCCGGGTGGGTCCCCAGCACAAGAACTGCTCCAAACAGGAGACCGTGTACTGGTATGAGCCAAACGGCGCAAAAATAAACTGGACTACCACTGGAAGCAGTACCTTATTGAGTTACAACTTCATCCTGACAGCCTGGTCTATGAAGTTCAGCCCGAGGAGAACGAAGAGGCCCTGGGCTGAATGTTGCTTCGGAACATGCTCCATCCCTGCCTCTTTGAGACAGAAGGGACCAAAGGCAGGAAATCTCGAGAAGACCCGTGTGAGGCCACCAAAGAAAAGGTTGTTGGCGATGAAGAGTGGTTTTCAGTGCCATGGGACCGCATGGGTTGGTGACACCGGCCCCAAAGAGTCTGGAAAGTAGTTCAGAAAACAATCCTCTCAGCAGAGTGCTCAAAGCCCAAGGAATTCCTGAGACACCCTTACAAGAAGGACGGCGTAGAATCGAACGTGCTAACGCTGTCATCCCCCTGACCAATACACACAGGACACGAGTTTGTCTGGGAGCAAATTAAGCAGAAGGCCCATGAATGTGCTCAACTTCTTTCAGAAATGGGGCAACCCCCAAAGAAGGGCCAAGCACCCAGGGCATCTAATTACCCAAGGACTGGCGAATTAAAAGAATTCAGGAATGTAAGAGGCTTTGCTTCGGAAAATGAAACCCCTTAGAGCCATCCGGCATTTGTGATCGGAGGCTGCAACATACTGTCCAACCCAGACCCTACGGAACCAATAAGAAGGTTAAGTGTTTCGAGAAGGACGAGTTTAGATGGAGCACCAGGTCAACAGCAGAACGTGTGCTCGGGGGTACGTCACGGCCGAGATACTGGGTCGCACTCGAGAGACCAGACCGGCAGGCAGCTGTGCGCCTGCGAATGAGATCCAGACTGCGTCAGGCAAGATCCGTAGACCAGACCTAGCCGGTCAAGACCTGACGCTCAGCCCTGCACCAGTCAAAATTCAGAGACCAGGTTACCCAGGCAAGACCCCAGGCCCAGCCCTCATCTGTCCAGGCCCTATATACGTCTTTTAGAACAGCGCTGTCGCCCTTGCACAAATCCTCTTCCCCCTCCATGCAAGAACGCCGGCTTATTCACTTACCTGTCCGCACTCACTCGGCATCTATTTCCTTTCAGGACCTGCGCACGGCACGCAGGTCTCCTGGGAGTGTTCTTAGGGCGTGCGTCCTCCCTGTCTCTTAAAGGACCAGTGTGCACTCTTCTGAAACCGTCCCCAGCCAATAGCTGGGAGACGGCTGATACTTAAGTCACCTTGTCCTATTGGGAGGTGCCTTAGCAACTTTATTAGTCAGTCTGTTTTCTGCTACCAAGTTGTAAGGTCCCTATACCTGTGCCCTGTCTGAACCTGACCCTGTCCGTCCTGCTTGCCCAGTCTGAACCTGAACCTGAGCCTATCCGTCCTGCCTGCCCTGTCTGAACTTGTTCCTGTCTGCCCTGCTGTATCCTGTTCCTTAGTCTGTCCTGCCTCTACCAAGTCCTGAGCTTGATCTGTCTTGTATGCACCATACCGCTACCCTCACCAGTCCAGTCTGAACCTGCACCTGAGATCCCATACCTGAGGCTGTCCTGTGATCCTGAACTCATCTTGTCCGTTCCTGATCCAGTACCTGTTCTGTCTACCAGCCGCACATCCTCCTGTGATCCAATTCCTGGCCGGTTCTGCTTCCCTGCCCTGCCCCCTTAGGGGTTAGCTGCAGCAGCTTCCGGGTCAGTCCTGGAGTAGCACCTGGTGTCCACCTGGGCTCAAGGCACACACTATCAGGGGCTCTAGTGAAGAACAAGGTGTTCGCTTAGTTATGCCCCTCAAGGCTCTCCCCGGACCGTGACACAGTGGTTCCACAACCACATGTGTAACAACGTCCATCGCAGTTCAAGCCCCAAAGATCTGGCGAAGACCTTAATTTGGAAGTGAACGTCTGTGGCATTGACCAGGAGGCGCCAGTGAACTGGGCCGTTACTTCCGACATTGACAAATGGTACGGGGAACAGCCTGGGGTGGTGCAGCAGTCGGGGTGGGAGCCTACTAGTGCGTGAGGCCCAGAGAGCATTGATTGACTTTCTTAAAAGGACCCGTAGACCCCCGCTAGAGTCTGGAAGTAAAAGAGGATTGTTAAAGAGATATCCTCGTCACTGTGAATATTGTTCTGATTAGAAACTAGATATGTATAACACAGTGACTCGGCACTGCAAGAGTCATAGTGTGTTGATAACAACTTTGATATTTTGTATATTGAACATTGTACCCTGCAAATGGCCTGTTACTCACAAATTATCCTTTGTTCCAAACACCCCCTTCCATATTACCACTCAGAGAATAAATAGTTAAGCCGGTTACTTCCACCTTGTCCTTGCGTCCAGTGACCTGCTTACAATAGTACATGCACATGTCATGTTGAAAAACAGCTCCTGAGACACTAGAGAAATGGCCTTACCACTGGTTCCACGACCAAATTAATGTAACACAGAGCTGTTTAGTGTAGGATTGGTGTGATGCTCTCTTGTGAAGTCTTCTTCATTGTGTTGCCCACATGATCCCCAGACCAATCTCTGGGAATCATTGCATCTAAATCAAAAGCTAAAGTGCTGGTGGTGTGGCGGTGCAACCGGGTCGATGTTGCATATATTGTGGGAATGCCCATTATCCCCCCAAATACGCCTACTTTCCATTACTCCAGATTCAATCTCAAAGACAAATAAAAATATCCTTAGGCACTTTCTAACATCTGTTAAGTCAATTATGCCACGTCACTGGAAATCCACAAAAACTCGCACTTTGGGTGAATGGGTGGAAAAGGTTAACAATATTATGAAAATGGAAAATATAACTGCACATGATAACAATCGCCTCAAAGCTTTTCATCACCAATGGAGATGTTGGATATTATTTAGTGAGGGGAATGACCTGGCAATCAGATTGTCAGAAAATAATACTTAAAATAGAATGTTGTGGTAGGTGTTGGGCTGACTGCAAGTACTACAAGTCCAAAACTAACCAGCGAGGCTGATTTGAGCATCCCAGAGGAGGCATAAGTACAAAGGTGGCAGATAAGTGCATAGTTAAACTCAATAACATAGTTTGTATTAGCTGGTGTAACTGTTGAAGATATGGTCTATTTGTCTTGGTGGTGGGTTACTGTTGAATAAAGCAGAGAAAAAAAATGGAGGTAGTTTGACTGGTCCATGTGACCAGCTGTGTGTTTGAAGGACTATTTGTTTTAGAATCTCTTAACAGGATCACCTGTGCTAGGCTGACTGCAAGTACTACAAGTCCAAAACTAGCCAGCGAGGCTGCCAAGCATGCAGAGGCTGATTTGAGCGTCCCAGAGGAGGCATAAGTACAGAGGTGGCAGATAAGTACACAAACGCCATAACATAGTTTGTGTTAGCTGGTGTAACTGTTGCAGAGATTATCTGTTTGTCTTGGTGGTGGGTTACTGTTGAATAAAGCTGAGGGGAAAAAAGGGTGGGGGGGATAGTTTGACTGGTCCATGTGACCAGCTCTGTGTTTTCAGGACTATTTGTTTTAGAATCTCCTAACTGGATCACCTATGCTGGGCTGACTGCAAGTACTACAAGTCCAAAACTAATCATATAGAATTTGCTAGAGCAATAACAATCTAAAGGGACCATAGTCTATGCGGGGATCCTCCCAAACTAATAAGTGTAACAATAAAGGACAAAATGGAAATAAAGACCCTAGAAATAGTCAATGAAAGTAAGATGCATGTAAAATCTAATCAAATTTTATTAAACATTATTAAAAAGAACAAAATATCACAAAAATAGTAAAGTAATTTGATGAAACACACAAAAGTGTGAAGAATCTGGCAAGTAGATAATGTAATGGTAGTGACGCACCCCCTGGGTCGTGTGTGTAGGGGAATACCCGGAGCCAGGTCTCTGTGTAATGCTGGGGGTTGTAGTCTCCATGGCGGCGACCCGGTCCCGTGGCTCAGGGTGGTCAAACCAGTGGCGGATCTGTTTATTTGGTTTTGCAATATTTAAATGTCCGACTACGCCACCCGTGGATTGCGGTCACTGAGAACCGCCGCTGCGGGGCAGACCGCTGAGGCTGATGTTGGGTGCGCAGCAGAGGGTAGTATAACTCCCCACAGGAGGAGTATAGCCTCAGGGCAGCATCTGTAGATGGTGAGGGTTGTGGTGCGTGGGCGCAGCAGAAATGACACAGAGTCCGTGCAGTGCAGTTCAGGGTCTTTACTGTTGGTAATAAAGAAGGCCCTGCCGGGAGTACTGGCTAACATTAGAGGCCTGGTCAGTCTGTGAGCGAACAAGAGTCCCCCTGGCCAGGTGGAGGTATAGGCCTTCCTGTCTGACTGCACTCTTCCTGGCTACCCTGCTGTAGTCGTGTAGTAGCCCACGTCCCTGAGTGTACCATGTGGTGCTCACCTGTATGGCTGGTGACTTGGGACCTTTGGTGCCTTCCGCTCCTCGATGGCGGTGCCGGTCCCTTGCGTGTGACTGAGCCTCCGGGCTTTCTATGGCCAGAGGACCTGAAATCCCCTGCCAGGTGGTTTCTGCTGCTGGGTGTAGATATCCCCACAGCCTCGGACTCCGGTGTCCGGTTCTCTGCGTCTTCTGCCAGGACGAGCTCTGCTCCAGTCCCTGGTCTTCAGCTCCTGGCTCCTACAGAGCTCCTTGCTGCTGCTCTGTCCCTTCTCTGGAACTAGACTCCTCTCTTTAACCCCGCCCCAGATCCAGTTTATAAAGGGCAGGTTCCTCCCCTCCCTGGACTGGGGCAGGAGGTGTGGCATGCAATATTGCTCCTGACCAGGAAAACCCATGCTCGCTCTCAGACATGGTATTTCTACCACTGTGACAACTAGACCCCTGGGGTGCCACAGTAGCAAAACACCTTAGATTGTAGCATATAGAGGCATAGTAATGTGTTTAAGAAATAGTGGTAATACAGACACACAAGTAGGGAAAATACTTATGAGTAAGGGGACAGTTGCTGTACTAGTAGTTACAGCCTAAATGTAATAGTATCATGTCATACAAGTAAAACCATGTCTGAACGGATAATCATGTGTCAACAATAGTGAAGACACATGTCAAGCAGGTATGCTCATCCATAAAGTGCTGCAGTGCCATGTACGTCAGAGGAGAGAACCCCTGCGTGCATGCGCGTTTTGCATAGGCTTCGTCGGGGGACCTGAAGTCCAAAACTAACCAGCGAGGCTGAAGAGCGTGCAGAGGCTCATCTGAGCGTCCCAGAGGAGGCATAAGTACACAGTTAGTTTTTCTGCTTTTACCTGTATTGTTTATCATCATTTAATATGTGCTCAATGGACAATGCTACCAGGTGTGCGTCTTTTGAGATGTATGCATGCCTTAAGCAGCCGTTTGAGGGTGAATGTGTCTGCACTCAGGGGTGGATTAAGAGTAGCAAGGGCCCCGGGCAGTTTAGAAGGCGCGGCACATACACACCTGATGTATCACATGTCACATGATCCCCTGTGATAGATCATGTGATAGTTCACGTGAAATTAATTTGGCACAATATTAATATATTAATTATAATAATTTGTTTTAGGCTGTGTGCCCACTATGCATTTTTTAAGCGTTTCCGCAGCGGCAACTCCGCTGCAGAAACGCTTAAAAAAACGCATGGTAGAAGGTCTGCCATGTTCCCCAATGATAATCCGCATGTGACTTGCATTGGAACTCATGGAATCCGCATCACTGCATCTGTACATGCGGATTCCATGCTTTCAATGTGTGGATGGTACCCGGGTCTGGAGAAGAGTAGACTCTCCTCTGGACCCGGGTACGATAGAACCTGTAAAAAAAAGAATAAAATAAAAAATAAATATTATACTTACCTTCTGATGGCCCCCGGTGTCTTTATCCGATGCGTTATGGCTTGCCAGCAGCTCACGATGGACTCAAGGACCTGCCATCACGTCATTTAGTCATGTGACGTCGGCAGGCCATCAGAAGGTAAGTATATATTTTTTATTTTTTACCATTCTTTTACGGTCACACTATATAAATCCATGCCGGTTGCTTGGATTTATATAGTGTGACCAAGTTGTCAAGTACTTTTCCAAGTGATGCTAAAATCGCTTGGAAAGCACTTGGCAACCCGCATGCGGAAATGCATGTGAAGAACGCTTCACATCCGCTTGTCCCTGGCAGGAAAAATGCATGTACAATCCGCATGCGTTTTTTCTGCCAGGGAGAGCAGAAATGCGCAAAAAAAATCCAGAGCATTTCTGCATCGTTGGCACATTACATTAAGCCTTACATTAATTGTATGGCTTAATATTGAGCACACGTAGCCATCTATGCACAGCGGGAGGCCGCACGTAGCCATCTGTACACAGCGGGAGGCCGCACGTAGCCATCTGTACACAGCGGGAGGCCACACGTAGCCATCTGTACACAGTGGGAGGCCGCACGTGGCCATCTGTACACAGCGGGAAGCCGCACGTAGCCATCTGTACACAGCGGGAGGCCACACGGCGCCATCTATACACAGCGGGAGGCCGCACGCAGTCACGCACACTCACAAACATATACAGACATATACATACACGCATAAACACATTTGAAACACAAAAATACATATAAACAGACATCACACAATGATATCTGCCTACACACACACTCACACTCACACTCACACTCACCATCCCCTGGCTCGGCTCCAGTCCTCCAGCTCCTCTCCTGTGCAGCAGTGCAGCGAGCACTGCGTGACATCACACTAGCAGACACGGCCGCGCACAGGGCCGTGCCTCCTAGCTGTGATGCGGTTGGGCCAGCACACAGGGAAGTTAACAGGTGCAGTGCTGGCCCGGCTGAAGAAGAAGTAGCGGCCGTGCGCATATTATAATGAGGGCAATCTGGCCATGGACCCCCCAGAGCCCCGGGCCCCCTGGAGCCCCCGAGCTGTAGCCCAGATTGCCCTCATTATAATCCGCCTGTGTCTGCACTCAATGTCAGCGAGTTACATGTTTGGAAGCCCAAATACTGGATTTAAATGTTCAGCATCACATCAACAACACTCAGGAGCATTGAACACCGGGGGCCTCCGAGGAGACAGGACGCCGCCGGGAGCAGACCGGGGGCCGCCGGAGAGGTGTCTATGAATATATATATTTTTTTTTTACTATAGGAGCAGTATTTTAAGCAGAAATCTCGGTCACACAATATAAATCCAAGCCAGTTGCATAGATTTATATTGTGTGAACAACTAGTCAAGCCCTTTTCCAAGTGATGCTCAAAAACATATGCATAAATGCATGTAAAAACGCTTAAACGCTTCTCCCTGGCAGAAAAAACGCATAGAAAATCTGCATGTGTTTTTTCTGCCAGGGAGACGAAAAAACTTTCAGGAAATTTCTGCTTAAAATCTGCATCGTGGGCACATACCCTAATATGGTAAGTTTCAATGTAATATTCAATAAAACATTCAAAAGGGGAAATTCAAAAACCTGGAACTTTAGGAAAGCTGATTTCAACTAATTAAAGGAAGAGCTTAATCGAGTAGATTGGGACCATGTCATGGTAACTGGGGATACCGAACGTAAATGGGGCATGTTTAAGGAAATACTACTAGCATCCTGTAGAAAATTTATACCCTCTGGTAATAAAATGTCCAGGAATAAAAAGAAACCATTATGAATAAATAAGACAGTACAAAGCTTAATAAGACAAAAACAAAGGGCATTCAAAATTTTGAAGGCCGAGAATACAGAAAAAGCATTTCAGGGGTATAAAGATCTAAATAAGAAATGGAAAAAAGAATTCAAGTTAGCAAAATTATCTACAGAGCAACAAATAGCCAGCGACATTAAAATAAATCCCAAATAATTGTATACATACATTAAAGCCAAAAAGAAAAAATCAGATGGTATCGGCCGCTTAAAAGACGATAACAACAAGATAATTATAGAGGACAAAGAAAAGGCTGAGATATTAAACAGGTACTTTTCATCCATGTTCACCAACAAACTGTCTGTTCCAGGATCCTTCAACAGGGAAAAAAAATCAAAGTTTACCACCTGATATAACTAGTCTAACACAAAAAGACGTACGCCTGCGTCTCAGCAAATTACACATTGACTAATCCCCCGGCCCAGATGGTATTCATCAATGGATACTGAATTGAGCTCAGTAATTAACAAACCACTGAATCTTATTTTTTTAGACTCCCTTGTTACAGGGGTAGTGCCACAGGATTGGATGATAGCCGATGTGGTACCGATATTTAAGAAAGGTAAGAAGGTGGATCCAGTTAACTACCGATCGGTAAGTCTGACATCAGTAGTGTGCAAAGTTTTAAAGGGCATCATAAGAGATGACCTGCAGAGTTATATCGCAGAGAATAATATAATAAATGATAATCAGCATGAATTCATGAAAAATAGGTCGTGTCTAACCAACATGTTGGGGTTCTATGAGGAGGTAAGCGCAAATCTGGATGTTGGTAATGCACCTGATGTGATTTATCTGGACTTTGCAAAGGCATTTGATACTATACCACATAACAGCCTTATACTGAAGTTACAGAAGCAAGGATTTGGGGAACTATATGTAGATGGTTAAGGAATTGGCTAAATTATATAAAACAAAGAGTCATCATAAATGGTATGTTCTCTAAATGGGATATAGTCAGCAGTGGGGTGCTGCAGGGATTTGTGCTAGGACCGATCCTTTTAACCTCTTTATTAATGACCTTGGGGATGGGATTGAGAGTAAAGTGTCAGTTTTTGCTGACGACACCAAACTATGTAGGATATTAAAATCTGATCTTGACATTACAATGTTGCAGAACGATCTGGATAAGATCACTGAATGGGCAAACACTTGGCAGATGAGGTTTAATGCAGATAAATGTAGAGTAATGCACCTAGGACAGAGTAATCCTTTTGCTGCATATACATTAAATGGGAGTATACTCGGGACTACAGAACAGGAGAAGAACTTGGGTATTCTGGTTACAAGTAAGCTGAACAGCAGTACTCAATGTCAAGCAGCAGCCGCAAAAGCAAACAAGATTTTAGGATCTATAAAAAAAGAAATAAAATCCCGCGATCCCAACGTATTACCACTTTAGAAATCACTGGTAAGGCCACATCTGGAATATGGGATCCAGTTTTGGGCTCCATATTTTGAAAAGCATATTCAGAAGTTAGTCAGTTCAAAGGCGGGCAACTAGATTATTACAAGGGATGGAAGGCCTCTCATATGATGAGAAGTTGAAAAAGTTGAGCTTGTTTAGCTTAGAAAAACAACGCCTCAGAGGAGATCTCATTTACATGTATAAATATATGTGTGGTCAGTACAGAGGACTAGCACATGACTTATTCCTTCCAAAGACCATACTAAGGACCAGGGGGCACGCATTACGGGTGGAAGAAAGGCAATTCCGGCACCTAAACAGGAAAGGGTTCTTTACAGTCAGAGCATTGGGACTGTGGAATGCCCTATCACAAGAGGTAGTAATGGCAGACATTATAACAGCTTTCAAAAAAGGTCTGGACGATTTCCTCGATACACATAACATTGTGGGTTACAGTCAAATTAGACAAAATGTTACTCCTATAGTAGTACATTTTATACGATAATAGTAATTACATAACTAGTATCATAATTAGGTTTGATCCAGGGTTCTTGGACTGATCGCCTTTTCTCGGAGTCAAGAATGAATTTTTCCCCATGATGCAAATTGGCTGAATGAGTCCTGGGGTTTTTGCCTTCTTCTGGATCGACAGATTTAGGCATAGGGATTTTAGTAATATCATTATTAGAATCATAAGAGTAATACAAAATGTAAAACTAAACAAAAAAATTATAAACGGGTTCATTTTTATTGTAGTAGTGCAGCAATAATAAAAATGCTAATAATACATTTGTGAGGCCTAGTCCCAGTAAGTTAGTAAGTTAGTGTAGGGAGTACAATTGGGGGAGAAAGGTTGAACTGGAAGAACCTAGGTCTTTATTCAACCTATGTTACTATGTTACTATGTGTTTTCCTCTGAAGTGCTAGTTTCAATAAGTCGTGTTTTTTGTTTGTTTTTTTTATTTTGTTTCCTCCACCTCCTATTTCTACCCATTCTTTATCTTTCCTCCCTCCTTTCTTCTTTACATTCCTCTAGCATGCACATAATTACTTGGTTCATATAAGAGCATATTTTAAAACCTCATCAAGCTGATTATACTTTTTTATTGTTATTAAGGAACATAATTGGAATGTTCTGTTTTCTTATGAATGTTATTAAAACCCAATAAAAATATTTAAAGTAAAACAAAAGCTAAACTCATCACTGCAGAGGATCATCCTCCATTGCAGCTTCCATTGCTGTCTTGCTCTTCACTATGATAGCCTTTAAGAGGAGTGAAGTTAATAGAATATCTGTAGCTGGATGTCTGGCTCATAGCCGAATATTGTGCACATGCCTTCTGATGATTTGATGCTCTAGGCTTGGTGTAATGTTCAATATCACTTGTAGTGCACAATAGATTAATCGTGGAACCAGTGGTTCAGACATTTCTCCGGTGTCCCAGGAGAGCCAAGTAAATATAATAAGGTGCAAATGTCCACTGATTATAGATGTTATAAGAAAAAAGTAATAATAGTAGTAGGGAGCAGTGTCCATGTATAAAGAAAGTGAGACATGTCACTGAGGTAAGTATAGTAGAAGCAGTGTCACTCGCCCCCGGAAGAAGCTGGCTGCGAAACGCGGGTCGGGGCAAGAGGATGCCGTGGTGACCATCCATCTCTCTTCAGGACCCTTACATAGAGGCCACATATACAGGTATAACTATATTTTATAGCTGACTAGTGTTAAGCATCTCCCTGCTTCTACTATACTTACCTCAGTGACACATGTCTCACTTTCTTTACACATGGACACTGCTCCCTACTACTATTATTACTTTTTTCTTATAACATCTATAATCATAGTGGACATTTGCACCTTTTTATATTTACTTGGCTAATTGATAGTCATGAGCAGAGGAGGTTTATTCTTACATCATTATTGATTTTTTGAATGCCAGTCTCGTTTCACTATATCATTATGGCATATGTGAAGCTGTGGAGATGTTATATTACAGTTTAATATCACCTATTGTCTGTGTTTGTGCATAGGTTTTCTTGTTATTTTATCATAGTCACCACAGTGTTCCCTGTAGGACATTTTGCCTTTTACTGTATTTTAATCTAATGAAATAAAAGTTTGTTTTTATGATGGATCGCTTCTGTATATACACTTTTGAATGAAGTCTGTTTTTGCATCATATTTGAATTCAGAGTGCTATTCCCTATATTATTGGAGGTTTAATTTGTGTTTTATGACTTTGTTGGGATTCAAAAGAACCCAGACAGAATCCCAGAAAAATGTGATTCAGACAGAACCTTTGATGGAGCCATCTATAATATAACGCTACAAGCGTCCCTCTGTCCGAAGCCTTTATAGACTGCATAAGCGCGACGCACCAGCGCAGTTTGGCTCCAGAAAGAAGAACGCATCGAGCCGTTACAGGTAAGAGGACTGTATGGCGCTGGTGATTGCGGTATGCGTTGACACTGAACGCATACCGCGATCTCTGGCGCCATACTTACATACTTACCTGACTGGGAGGAGTGTTGCTGCGGCGCCTCTGTTATGGCCGGAGACTTGGGCAGAAGTAAGGCGTCGGAACCGGCGCATTACATAGCGCGCTATCCGGCGCCATTTTACTGAAGACACATTTGCAGTGTGTCTTCAGCAAAATGGCACTGGACAGCGCGGTATGGGCACGCGCATACTCCGGCACCAAACTCCTTCCCCGGCCTCCAGCAGAATGGGACGCAGCGCTGGAGCACAGGGAAGAAAGGTGAGTATAAGTGTTTATTTTTTTGTGTGTGTGTGCAGCGTGATAGGGATGAGGGAGTACCATGCATATCAGACTAGGGATGAGGGGATATCATGCATACCAGGATGAGGGATGAGGGGGTACTATGCATACCAGGATGAGGGATGAGGGGGTACGCCCGAATCTGCCAGGAGGTGGAGGGGTCAGGTCGCACAGAGGGGACCGGTCCCTAAACTAGCGGAGTTCTTTAAGCCTCAGCTAGGAAACCGGAGGCTGCAGTATTTCAGGTACTGCAGCCACAAGCCACATTTGTCTTACCAAGAAGGTGGCCATAGAGGACCCTAGGAGACAGAGAAGACGTCGCCCGGCAAGGTCCGCTGTCACTGGATTGGGACACTAGGTGTGAGGTGCAGGGAGACGGCCAGAAGGAACACACAGAAGGGGGTCCCGTTATGTACTCTGGAGGTACCTGAGGGTTGGCTGAACCCCTCCCTGAGTAAGCACAGGACGACGTGGGAAGTTATGATCTGCAGTTGTAACCAGGAGCAAAGTGAGAACTGTGAGTAAATCCGGAAGACTGCACCCCACCGTCTCTGTCAATTATTACTGCTGCACCATCACCCCCCCTGCACTACACTGCACCACGAGTGCTACTTCCATAACAGCAACATCTACACTGCCCTAGAGCTAAGCTCTACCTGTGGAGAGCTGGACCAACTCTGCTGCACTAACAACGGCTCCAGAGGTTCTGCACCGCAGCGGCGGCTCCATATAGCCGCATACCACAGGTGGCGTCACGAACTGTATATAAGAACTTCAATTCTCCTGTAAATATTCCCTTTTATTGACCGCCCTTGGTCACGGACCGGGTCACCGCCACTGTGACATCTTCCCTAGCAACGAGCTGCCCGGCTACCGAGTACCCCACGGCCCAGGGGGCGCATCATATGCATACCAGGATGAGGGATGGGGTACCATGCATACCAGGATAGGGATGAGGGATACCATACATACCAGGATGAGGTGGTACCATGCATACCAGGATGAGGGATGAGGTGGTACCATGCATACCAGGATTGGGATGAGGGGTCCCATACATACCAGGATAGGGATGAGTGGGTACCATGCATACTAGGATGAGGGATGGGGTACCATGCATACCACGATAGGGATGAGGGGGTATCATGCATACCAGGATGAGGGATGGGATACCATGAATACCAGGATGAGAGATGGGGTATCATGCATACCAGGATAGGGATGAGGTGGTACCATGCATACCAGGATAGGGATGAAAGGTACCATACATACCAGGATGAGGGATGGAGTACCATGCATACCAGGATAGGGATGAGGGGGTACCATGCATACCAAGATACGGATAAGGGGCCATGCATACCAGGATGAGGGATGGGGTACCATGCATACCAGAATACAGATAAGGGGCCATGCATACCAGGATGAGGGATGGGGTACCATGCATACCAGGGTAGGGATGATGTGGCACCATGCATACCAGGATAGGGATGAGGTGGCACCATGCATGCCAGGATAGGGATGAGGGGGCACCATACTTACCAGGATAGGGATGAGGGGGTACCATGCATACCAGGATAGGGATGAGGGGGTACCATGCATACCAGGATAGGGATGAGAGGGTACCATCAATACCAGGATAGGGATGAGGGGTACCATACATACCAGGATTGAGGGATGAGTGGTGACATGTATACCAGGATTGGGGATGAGGGGTACCATACATACCAGGATGGGGTGCCATGCATACCAGGATTGGGGGATGAGGGGTGCCATACATACCAGGATGGGGTGAGGGGTACCATGCATACCTGGATTGATATGAGGGGGTGCCATGCATACCAGGATAGGATGGGGGCAGCACATAACAGGATGGGGGCAGCACAAATACCAGGATGGGGGCAGCACATAACAGGATGGGAGATCATATGCCAATAAAAATGCTCGCCACCCGGAAGTAGAACGAGTTCAATAGCTAGTTGAATATAATGAGGCAAGTGGGCACAAAGTCTTCAAGTTTTCAGACTTTGGACTCTGTTTGCCCCATTACACCCAATGGTTCCATCAGAGGTTCTATTTAAATCACATTCAGGGTATTCAGACAGAGCTCCCGACAGAGTAATAACAGTGGAGGCTGAACACAATGTGAACCCAACCTATGTAGGCTTTCCTATCTACGGCCAATTGGCTGAAAAAAAAACCAGATTCTGCATTTTGAAATAAAGGATCCATAATTCACCCAAAAAACTGAAATGTCCATTTACACTGCATGATTACTGTGAATGAGCACTCCTAGGAACACTAGTTTAATGATAATTGTGCAGTGTAGAAAGGCCAAGGATCACTAGACAAGCAAGGAAAAAACAAGATCTATTTAGCTGTGTAAACAGGATCTGTGCTGTGGAGAACAATGTCACTGAATTATCTGTTACATATCAATCAGTACACATCTGAAGCGCACTCTGCCTGTGTGAATAGGCTATTAAACGACTGCCGATCTGCAAACAAGTAGCCAATCAGCGGTCGTTTAGTGTAATCGAACACTAAGAATATGAAAGGACAAATCATACACTATACATTGACAAGCAAAAGGGTAACAATGCTTTGAACTTTTGACTTTTAGGCTCTATATCTCACCATACATTACTGCTTGGAACTTAAGACTATCATCAAATTATAGACAATCATCTTGGCTATCGCATACATAAATTTGACTTGCAACTATTTAGCATATGATTAGTTATGCAGATTCTTGTTATGTCACTGCATTGTTACTGTTTTTGCTCCTGGTGGTGGAATAATCTTTCTTCCTGTACACTACAAATTACAACCTGTTCTCACATTCACTGATAGCTCAGTGTGTTCTTAGGTAGATACTCAAGCAAAACGTCACTGGTTCGAATTGAGGAGCAGCCATGAAGATTTCCCAAGAAAAGAGAAACAGCATTATCCAGCTCATCGATAGCAGTCTCTTGGCCAAGAAAGTTGCCAAACTGCATCTTGTAAGTTGGAAGAATATGAAATGAAGTCCGTCCATCCATTCAAAAGCCAAGAGGAGGACGTCCAGGCAAAATATCGGAGTCAACAAAAGAAACACAGCTGTAGAGGCGGCTCGTATGCTTCATAATAATGAGATAACAGTCGTCCATGCAAGCACTGTGTGACACACGATGCACAATTCTGGAATGGCGGCCCGAAAAAAGGTGAAGAAGTCTCGACTTCAATATCGTCATAAGAAGCGTCGGCTTGAGTTTGCAAAAAAGTACGAAAAGTGAACAGTAGAAGATTGTAAATGAGTGATTTGACGCGTTGACACGAAATTCAATGGACTAGACTCTGATAGGTGCAAATGGGTCTGGAAGACACAAGGGGAAAAGGGGCCAATGGATCAACTAGGGGTCTTATATCAGATATCTATCAGGTATTATTTAACCCTTGCCCAGAGACCACATTCCTATGTGAGTAAATGGGAAAGCTTTTTGGGGAAACTTTCTCACCCTGTATATGGCAGAAGATCTGGAGAAATGCAGCCAAGACTTTTACGTATTAAACTTATAGAGTAAACCAATATAAATTTCTCATGTTTTGGTACCATACTGCTTCCTTATTGCATAAGCTTAATCCTACGGTACCTAACTGTTGTTGGAGATGTGGAATAACAGGAGGCAACTTAAGCCATTTCCTTTGGTCATGCCCAAGTCTCCAGGGTTTCTGGGAAACTGTTAAGTCCCTTATCACAATTACCAGCCTTCAGATCCCTTTTATACTCAAAATTTTATCTACTTAATATTTCACCATTTAAAATCAGTCGTAAACTTAAACAACTCTTATTGCATATGACAAAAGCTGTAAGATGTTTGATAGCTTGTAAATGAAGGTCGACTCAATCTCCATCAAGCAGTGAGCAGCACTTAAAAATACAGGATGTTCGAAGTGTAGCACCCTGAGGATTCGGCTGCTACAGGAGTATTGCACCTCAAGCCAGAGGTGTGATATTCCACTCCCGGGCAAGGATGGAGAGTGGAACTGAGCTCGGTAGGCTGCATGCACTACACACATCCCATTTCCGGGGAACAGACCAACGGTACTCCCACTTAGAAATGTGCAGGTACGACCGAGTCTGTTCCTGGCTGGAGTGGGAGGGGGGTGGTACATCCCATGTAGTGTAGGGGCAGATAGGGGGTGCAGTCTGGGTAGTGATAGGAGCTCATTGGGTGCTGGTCACCTGAGCTCACACATAGAGGGTGTATATAAGGTGGGCACCAACTAAGAACAGGGTCAGATGCAGAGAACAAGTCAGGAGCAGAGGAGAAGAAGGACCCAGAGTGAGAGAGGAGAAGAGAGAGAAAGACCCAGAGGGGGAAACAGCAGAGAGGACCCAAGAACCCAAATTAAAGCACCGGGTGAGGAGTCGGCACAGGGTACCGGAACCCAAGCTGGTGGGGGTAAAAACACTCCCCAGCCAGAGACCGGAGACCGTGGGCAGCGTTTGCCACGGTCACCCATCACATCCACCCCGAAGGCACACCACATGAAGGGTCAGGGAACCCAGGGCCAAGGGTGTCCCAACAGAAGGCCCGAGGGAGCTGGACCTAGGTGGATCACTGGTGGGGACGGCCAGAGAACGGGACAGAAAGAGAGCTCAGGGCCACGCTCCGGACTTGTTTGGGGGTTGGCTGGATCCAGGACCTGGTGGATGCAGCACGGCTCGGGTGGTCACTAGCAGCTGGAGTGACCAGTACAACATCTGCAGTAAGTAAACACCCTTAACTGCACAACCCGACTCTGTCTTCACTGCCGTCTGCACTACACCACCACAACCCCCATCCTCTGCACCTGTCCCCTCTGAGGCTATACCCCTCCCGTTGGGGGTTATCCCACCAAGCTGCGCACCCACCATCAGCCTCAGCGGACCCTGCTGCAGCGGCGGCCCCAGTGACCGCATCACAACGGGTGGCGTAGTCGACACAAAAGAACTCTTAATAACATCTGTAGGACTGCCACATAACACTGAGTTTGACGCACTGGGCACGGGCCGGGTCACAGCCGCTCGGAGACTACAACCCCCCATCTGATCCGGTGCCGGGTATTCCCCTCAAAAAGGAATATGTCCCAGGGGGCGCGTCAGAAGTATGGAATATCGCGCAGCTGTAATAAGTAACACTATTGAGCGTTTTGAGGTGGTCTGGACCTTGTGGTACACATACTGGGTTGAAAGAGATTGTTAATAACTATAGCTATTAAAAAGTCATTTAGGTAGCATGGGTAGATTAAATAACGTTCTTTGCCTCCTCCCTCTTCCTCACGTACCATTGTTTTGTTTTGTCTTGTCAGGTTATTGATTGGGTTTTTATAGGATACTAAGAATTAGACTTCTTGAGCTAGATATATTTTAAGTTAACAATAACTTTCCTTGTTAAAATAGAGGTTGCATTATCTGTAATTATTTCAAGTCATGCCTTTGACATCTCATGCATTTTTCATTTTCCTTTCTGTAAAACTATTTTGAAAATTTCACTAAAATTTTAGTTAAAAAAAAAAGAATGTGAAAGGATTGCTTTCTGTATTGTATTTATTGTTACCCTATTGTCTTACTGTCAACACCAACATTTTTATTACAAAAAAACACTAGGTAAAACACCATGTGTGAAATTATCTTGTTTTCCAAGCGATTTTGAGCTTCACTTGGAAAAGTGCTTGACAAGTTGGTCACACTATATAAATCCATGCAACAGGCAAGGATTTATAATGTTTGAACAACTGATGCTTTAAATGCAGCATCTATAGTAAAAAAAGAAAGAATTAAAACGTTAAAAATAAAAAAAAAACTGTATACTCACCTCTCCAGTCTGCTCCCGGTGGCGTCCTCTCTCTTCGGCGTACTGTCAGGACCTGCAGTGACGTCATTTAGTCAGCTGATGGTCACATGACCATCACCTGACCGCCAACGTCAGCGGTCGCGTGACCATCAGGTGACTAAATGACGTCACCGCAAGTCCTGACCGTACACTGCGGGACGCCAAGGAGAGAGGATGTGGGCGGGAGCAGACCGGGGGCCGCCGGAGAGGTGAATAGACAGGTTTTGTTTCTTTTTAACTTTTGTATTTCTTTTTTTCACCGCGTGGTAGCTGGGATGAAGGGGAGTTGTAGTCTCTTCTTCATCCTGGGTACCACACGCACCGCGATTACGCTGCAAATTCGCGGCTATTGAATTTAATTGAAGCACAGCAAATCCACATATACCTGCGGGTTTGCTGCGTTTTAATGTTCCTCAATGGCCGCAAATTTGCAGCGTAATCGCGGTAGAAATGGTCATGCTGCGTTTTGCAATGCAATGCGAATTCGACGCGCAAATTAGCGCATCATGTGCACAGCACATCCGAATTCACATTGCCTTGCATGGCAGACTGTTTTACAAGCGTTATCGCAGACGTAAAAACGCCGCAAAAACGCTACAAAAACGCTATGTGGGCACTTAACCTTAGACAAGCAGAATGCACTTCCAGGAACACAAATTAATCATTTGCACAATATGAGCACATAGAATATCATTGTTTTCAGCAGCTCATGTTGTGTTTGCACAGGATGATATGCTGCTGAAAATTATGATTTTTAGGTAAGCTTAAAAATCATTTAACCCAATGAACAAGCGTTGGGTGTTCGGCCACTGTTTATACCCGCCAGTAAAAACGCACTTTTATGGTGGGCTCACATGAGCGTATTTGCTGCCCATGAAAAAACCGACAGCATTATAAACAATGTTATTCAATTGGGCTCTTCAGATGAGCTTTTTTTTCACCAACCTAATCTGCACGTGAAAAAAATCACAGCATTCACATGTTACTTCTATCTGATGGATAAAACTCGTCTGTTCAAGTCTATGGGAGTGCAGAAAAAAATAGATCATCCATATAGCATCCGGTTTTTTAACAGATACATTGCAACATTGCAATTCTTTGACATAAAAAACTCTAAATGGTCTTGTAAACTATTAATAGCTGCTGCTGTAAAAACGGATTGCACATGTTTAGAGAAAACTACACAAATATGGTGTTTAGACTTTTTAATAAGTTTAATTTCATAAGTAAATCAAATTTTATAAATGATTTCAAGTAAACCACAACCATTTTACCCAATAAAATTTTAATGTGACAAACATATAGCAAAAGTAGAAGAGTGACCCAAAAGCATCATAAATTTATTGAAACTGAACATTAAAAAAAGGGTCCATGTTGCCCCTATTTCCACCCAGACATTCCAACAGGACCCTCACTCTTCTTGTTTGAATTGCTGAACTATGTGTTCAATGTAATTATTAGTACCTGTACTCCCAGGATGGTAAAATGCTGCGGAATATCTTGGCGCTATATAAATATAAAAATGATTATTTCATTCAAGCTATTCTACTTGAATGGGTTTAGCTGTGCATGGGTTTAGCTATAAAGGGTGCAGAGATTGCTGTGGCCCAGAGACGTAATAGGGATAACAGTACCATAAATGACAGTGATGGGACTCCAGATGCTCCAACCTCCAGCTCTGACAGTCAGTAAACAAGGTGGAAGTTTCCTTATCTTTCTTTCCAGATTATATTGTTGTACTGTAGTGCAGGAACAAATGATAATTTCAGATACAGGCAACTGAAGTATTTTGCATTTCAAGAGTGGGCCTATTGTGTGGATTGTAACACATCACTAAATGTCACTGGGGGAAAGAATGAAATGGAAAACAAAGATAAGATCAGAAGCAAAGAGCAAAGGACATAACAAATACAACAACATGAAAGTAAAGGCCCCGTCACACATAACGAGATCGCTAGCGAGATCGTTGATACGTCACAGTTTTTGTGACGCAATAGCGATCTTGCTAGCGATCTCGTTATGTCTGACAGGTAGCATCGATCAGGCCCCTGCTGTGAGATCGCTGATCGTTACAAAGCTTCCTGGACCATTCCTGGGTCGTTGCGCTCCGCTGGGCAGTGTGCATCGCTGTATTTGACACCTTATCAACGACCTCGTTAGCGATTCAGAACTGAGACAGGACTTTTCCGCGCCCCTCGTCCCCGATTGGTGGTCGCTACAGCGTTCTCATTTTCCGCCGCACATAAAGAAGGCAACAGAATAGCGATTCCATCCTTTGTTTCTGACTTCATGCTGGATTGCAGATCCTAGCAGAATTCTCCGGGCTGTTGATATCCGTTCATTCGACTGAGTCCTGATTTTGCGGATCGTTGTAGCGACCAAGGCTGCCCAATCAGAACACAGTAGCGTCCACCAATCGGAGATGAGGGTGCGCGGAAAAGTAATTTTATGCACGCCTTTGTGACACAGTACAGCCCCTATCAAGGTGTGGATCGTTGAAATAGCTGCTGTGTGAAAGTGTTCTGCATGTTTGACAGCTCCCCAGCGATCACGAAACGACTCTCCAGCTATCCCAAAACCGTGACGTAATAACGATCTCGCTAGCGATCTAGTTATGTGTGACGGGGCCTTAAGACTTCACTGTAGTAGAGAATGGATAGATATCTTCCACTGTGCAACCACCCAGAGAGGAGGAAGAATGGGAGAAGATTGTAGCTGACAAAGAAAGGCAAGAACTGGGACTGGAGGTTTAGAAGAAACAAGGGTTAACATTTGAATTTAGTGGGATTTTTCATAGTAAAAATAGGTAAAAATACTGAGTCTTTGAAGAGTTTTTAGAACTGAAACTATATGGAAACTCAAAGTTTTTGAGGAGTTGTGACATTTTGAGGAGGATTTGGAGAGTTTCTTCTCAGTTTTTGCTCCAAAAACTCATCGAAAATCTCTGAGTGTAAAGTCAAAGAGTTAAAAGAAAACCTCAACCACATTCTGTGTTATAGGTTTAGTCTCCATATGTTTGTGTGGGTCTACTCATCCTACTACAAACATTCTGAAGTTAATGTATCATCAGAAATTGTTGAAATCAGGTTTTTGTGTTCAATGTTTAATGGGTTTTTTTTATATCAAAATCTGTATTAAAAAAAATAGAAATGTTGGCATTTTCACACTGGCTGCTGGAGCTATTTTAGATTCTTACTTCCTTTTCTGTACAGCTAACTTTTCAGCTCTCTTTATCATCACTTACAAGATTCCAATAATAGGTTACTTACAATTCTATACACAATTATTCACAGAAGAAATTGTCCTAAAACATACATTATATTATATTATATTACATTATATTATAAAACTTAAAATCAGTAAATCCCAATAATATGAGACTAAGGACAGAAGGACAAAATGGTAAACAGTATATCCAATGATTCTGGCAACAATAGATCATAGTTCCTAGTGATCTCTGTGCATGACACATACCTCTGGAGTTTGGCACCCTTAAAAAAAATCAGGCAAAGTGGTGCTCCTACTCACTGTCATCCCAGCCCTGAACAAATCCCTAGGATTCCCAAAGCAAAATATATGCTACTGACGCGCCCCCTGGGCCAGTGTTGTTTGGGGGATACCCGGAGCCGGATCAGATGGGGGTTGTAGTCTCCGAGTGGCGGTGACCCGGTCCGTGCCCAGGGTGTCAAGCTCAGTGTGTGGCAGTCCTACAGATGTTACTGGATGTTCTTTAGTGTCGACTACGCCACCCGTTGATTTGCGGTCACTACGGCCGCCGCTGCAGCAGGGTCCGCTGAGGCTGGTGGTGTGTGTGCAGCTCAGGTAGTATAACCCCCAACGGGAGGGGTATAGCCTCAGGGGGTCAGTCGTAGAGGGTGGTGGTTGTGGTGGTGCAGTGAGGGTGGTAATGAAACTCAGAGTCGGGCTGTGCAGTTCAGGGTTTTTACTTACTGCTTTTGTGTTGGTCACTCCGGCCTTGAGTGACCACCCGAGCCGTGCTGCGTCCACCAGGTCCTGGACTCGGCCAACCCCCAGGTGATTCTGGAGCGTGTTCCTGAGCTCCCTTTCTGACTTGTCCTTCTCTCTGGCCTTCCCCACCAGGGATCCACCTAAGTCCGGCTCCCTCGGGCCTCTTGTTGGTAAAACCCTTGTCTCTGGGTTCCCTGACCCTATTCTTGGTTTGCCTTCCGGGTGGATTTAGTGGGTGGTCGTGGCAGATCCTGCCCACGACCTCCGGTCTCTGGCTAAGGATTAGTGCCCTCCACCAGCTTGGGATCCGGTACCCTTGTGCCAACTCTTCACCCTCTGGTCTAATTTTGGGTTCTTGGAGTTCCCTCTTCTCCCCCTCTGTGTCCTTCTTTTCTCCTCTCTCTCACTCTCTTGGCCTTGGAGCTGGCTGAGCTGCTCTGCTTGTCTGACCAAACCTCTACAAAAGACCCTGTTCTAAGATGGTTCCCACCTTATATACTCCCTCTATGTGTGAGCTCAGGTGACCAGCACCCAATGAGCTCCTAGCATTACCCAGACTGCTCCCCCTATCTGCCCCTACACTACTGGGATGTTCCACCCCCCCTCCCACTCCAGCCAGGGACAGACGCTGTTGTAGCACCCTGAGGATTCGGCTGCTACAGGGGTATTGCACCTCAACCCAGAGGTGTGATATTCCACTCCCGGGTAAGGAAGGAGTGTGAAACTGAGCTCGGTAGGCTGCATGCACTACACACATCCCATTTCCGAGGAGCAGACCGACGGTACTCCCACTTAGAAATGTGCAGGTACGACCGAGTCTGTTCCTGGCTGGAGTGGGAGGGGGGTGGTACATCCCAAGTAGTGTAGGGGCAGATAGGGGGAGCAGCCTGGGTAAAGATAGGAGCTCATTGGGTGCTGGTCACCTGAGCTCACACATAGAGGGTGTATATAAGGTGGGCACCAACTAAGAACAGGGTCAGTTGCAGAGAGAAAGTCAGCGAGCAGAGGAGAAGAGAGACCCAGAGTGAGAGAGGAGAAAGAGAGACCCAGAGGGGGAAACAGAAGAAAGGACTCTAAGACCCCAAACTAAATCCCCGGGTGAAGAGTCGGCACAGGGTACCGGAACCCAAGCTGGTGGGGGCAAAAACACTCCCCAGCCAGAGACCGGAGACCGTGGGCAGCGTTTGTCACGGTCACCCACCACATCCACCACGAAGGCATACCACGAGGAGGGTCAGGGAGCCCAAGGCCAAGGGTCTCCCAACAGAAGGCCCGAGGGAGCTGGACCTGGGTGGATCAATAGTGGGGACGGCCAGAGAAAGGACAGAAGGAGAGCTCAGGGTCACGCTCCGGACTTATTTGGGAGTTGGCTGGATCCAGAACCTGGTGGACGCAGCACGGCTCGGGAGGTCACTCGAAGCTGGAGTGACCGGAACATCAGCAGTGAGTAAACATCCTAAACTGCATAACCCGACTCTGTCTCTGATTGCCGTCTACACTGCATCACCACAACTCCCATCCTCTGCACCTGATCCCCCTGAGGCTATACCCCACCCGTTGGGGGTTATATCACCAAAGCTGCACCTACACCACCAGCCTCAGCGGACCCTGCTGCAGCGGCGGCCACAGTGACCGCAACACAACGGGTGGCGTAGTCGACATTAAGAACTTAGTAACATCTGTAGGACTGCCACATACAACTGAGTTTGACACCCTGGGCACGGACCGGGTCACAGCCACTCGGAAGACTACAACCCCCATCTGATCCGGCTCCGGATATTCCCCCTAAAGAATATGGCCCAGGGGGCGCGTCACTGTCGTACCTGCACATTTCTCTAGTGGGAGTACCATTGGTCTGTCCCCCGGAAATGGGATGTATGTAGTGCATGCAGCCTACTGAGCTCAGTTCCACACTCCATCCTTACCCGGGAGTGGAATACCACACCTCTGGCTTGAGGTGTAATACCCCTGTAGCAGCCGAATCCTCAGGGTGCTACATTCCCCCCTGGTAAATCACAGCACGTCCTCGGGCTGTAAGATATAAAAAAACATCCAAAACATACAATTTTTTTTTTTTTTTCATAAACATAAACATATAAAACATCACATATATTATCAGCAATAAAACTTTTCATATAAAACTTTTCATAAATAACATCCTTGTAAACACTCTTGCTCCTCCGGCCACGGTGCAACTTGTGACCGGGAAAAGTGCGACAGTCTCCTTTAGAAACACGGTTTTCCTATAAAACCTGTAGAGGGCGCCTTAGGAAGCGCAACTATATACAGGGGGAATATGGCCGCTCTCAGTCCTCGGCCAGGTAATGGGAATAGGGACACACGGGTTAACAGTTCACTCTTGTCCCAACGGGGACATATTTAAAGCAGCAACAGTTCACTGTACCCCGATGGGTAACTATTTACAGTCTCTTTACCGTACTTTAACGACGGCGTCCTCCTGCTCCTTCTTTGGATTCAGACCCGTCCGGGTCCTCTTGCTCCTCCTCACACCGCAGCTCCTCCTCCGTCAGGCGATGTACATGGAGGGCGTAGGGTCCTTTGGCACACTTGTGCCGGGTGAAGGTGACCTCGTCCCCTACGTACAGGTCACGACCTCTGTGTCCCTCCGGCAGATGGCTTTCTACGTCTCTGCGGGTGACAAAGACGTCGCCGGGGGTATGATGGTCTTTTCTGAAGCCCCACCCATGCTGCAGGTTGAATTTAATCACAGTCCCGGTGGTACGGGGACCATGAGCTGCACGGGGATCTCTCCTGGTCCGGCTCTTCTGCTCCGCGCTCCTTATCTGTGCTTGCTGTTCCCGGACCCGCCTCTCTCTCCGCTCCTTCTCGAAGACCTCGAGCTGCTGGCGGCAGCACTCTGCACGCTCCGCTGCGGCCGCCCGAGTCTCCTGAGTGAACCCCATGAGGTCTCGTCCGGTGGGGTCCCACTCAAACTGTGCCTCCTCTAGCGGGGGCTGGGTCCTCCTGACGGGCTTCGGAGCCGGAATCAGGGGCTCACACAGGGGCCTCGCCCTTTGGAGTTCCAGTTGGTAGTACTCCTGGGGCCATATGAAGGGCTGCCCATCCGGGCACGTATGCTGGGCGAACAGGTCCTCACCCAGGTGCGGTACTTTAGGTGTTATGGGCGCTGTGGTGGTAGCGGCGCCCGGGTTGACCAGGCCTTGCGACCAGGCTTGGGGCACGCTAAAGGAAAAGGGCACCGTAAGAACGGCGGCGCCCGTGGTTACTCGGCCCTGCGACCAGGCTGGTGGCTCCGCGGAGGTAGGGGGCGCTGTTGGAATGGCGGCGCCCGGGTGTACTAGGCCTTGCGACCAGGCCGATGGTATTTCCTGCTTTGCCGCGCTCAGGGTCGAAGCGCGTGACGTCACAGGGGTCGCGGCCGCGGTTTCCGGTTGAGGCCTAGTCTGCGGCGGTGACGATGCAGCGACGGGCACGGCAGGGGGAATTTCGGGCTCTGCGACGGGGAGCTGGGGCAGGCACGCGGTTTCCCGGCTCGGGGTAGAGACGTCCCCTTTACCTGCCTCCATTCGTTCAGCTCCCTTCTCGGCGCCGTCTCCGGCCTTGAGTCCTCCTGCACCATCCTCAGAGGCGGTCTGTCTCCTCGTCTCGGGTGGCGTGCTCCGCTGACAGGTTTCGGTCCGCTGGGCCATCTCTCGGCTCCACTCCGCCAACGTCTCTCGCTGCACCTGGGCCATCCTCCGTGCGAGGCCCTCCAGCGCAGTCTGTGCACACTCCCGGTCTCGGGGGAGCTGTGCCAGGACCTCCACTAAGCCTAGTGGGGTTGTTGCTTGCAGCAGGCTCCTGACCACTGGGTCGGTGCTGCCTGACTCTCCCTCCATCTCCGGGTAGGCTCTCTCTGGACTCCTCTCCAGACTTCTTGTCTCCGGGTGCGCTCTCTCCAGACTGCTCCAGGCGACACCCATCTTCGTTCTCTTCTTCTGTCTCCGCCCACATTGAGGGTGGTCCCGGTGCAACTTAGTGATTGTCAGTTCCAGGGGCAGTTCTCTCACGCTGATGGACACTTCCAGCATCACAGTCTCTGTTGGTGGGCGCGGTTTCCGCTTTTGGCGCCATTCTTCGACCTGGCCCACGATGGGAGGTGACCTCTTGCCACCCTCTGGCACGCCCATAATGACGTCCGCTCTTCCAAGGCGGGAAATCTTTGGAAATGGCGGGAATCGTCTCCCAGTGGCGGGAAACTCCATGGATGGCGGGAAAAAGCTGCAAATGGCGGACAACCGGCGGGAAACGACCTGTGATGGGGTCCGTTGGCGGGGACCCTCCGGAACCGGCGGGAGACTTCTTTTTGAGGTAACGGTGAACTTTTCTTCAGGCACGCAGTACCCGGTTGTTGCGGGCACGTTATCCTGCCGACTACGCCAAAGTTGACGCGCCCCCTGGGCCAGTGTTGTTTGGGGGATACCCGGAGCCGGATCAGATGGGGGTTGTAGTCTCCGAGTGGCGGTGACCCGGTCCGTGCCCAGGGTGTCAAGCTCAGTGTGTGGCAGTCCTACAGATGTTACTGGATGTTCTTTAGTGTCGACTACGCCACCCGTTGATTTGCGGTCACTACGGCCGCCGCTGCAGCAGGGTCCGTTGAGGCTGGTGGTGTGTGTGCAGCTCAGGTAGTATAACCCCCAACGGGAGGGGTATAGCCTCAGGGGGTCAGTCGTAGAGGGTGGTGGTTGTGGTGGTGCAGTGAGGGTGGTAATGAAACTCAGAGTCGGGCTGTGCAGTTCAGGGTTTTTACTTACTGCTTTTGTGTTGGTCACTCCGGCCTTGAGTGACCACCCGAGCCGTGCTGCGTCCACCAGGTCCTGGACTCGGCCAACCCCCAGGTGATTCTGGAGCGTGTTCCTGAGCTCCCTTTCTGACTTGTCCTTCTCTCTGGCCTTCCCCACCAGGGATCCACCTAAGTCCGGCTCCCTCGGGCCTCTTGTTGGTAAAACCCTTGTCTCTGGGTTCCCTGACCCTATTCTTGGTTTGCCTTCCGGGTGGATTTAGTGGGTGGTCGTGGCAGATCCTGCCCACGACCTCCGGTCTCTGGCTAAGGATTAGTGCCCTCCACCAGCTTGGGATCCGGTACCCTTGTGCCAACTCTTCACCCTCTGGTCTAATTTTGGGTTCTTGGAGTTCCCTCTTCTCCCCCTCTGGGTCCTTCTTTTCTCCTCTCTCTCACTCTCTTGGCCTTGGAGCTGGCTGAGCTGCTCTGCTTGTCTGACCAAACCTCTACAAAAGACCCTGTTCTAAGATGGTTCCCACCTTATATACTCCCTCTATGTGTGAGCTCAGGTGACCAGCACCCAATGAGCTCCTAGCATTACCCAGACTGCTCCCCCTATCTGCCCCTACACTACTGGGATGTTCCACCCCCCCCTCCCACTCCAGCCAGGGACAGACGCTGTCGTACCTGCACATTTCTCTAGTGGGAGTACCATTGGTCTGTCCCCCGGAAATGGGATGTATGTAGTGCATGCAGCCTACTGAGCTCAGTTCCACACTCCATCCTTACCCGGGAGTGGAATACCACACCTCTGGCTTGAGGTGTAATACCCCTGTAGCAGCCGAATCCTCAGGGTGCTACACTACCATAGATCAAAAACACTCACCATGGTATTGAACTGTAACAGATGAACCAAAAATTACCAGACTGCAAATGCCTCCTGTGATGGTGCACCAGCCCCAGTGTCTCCTGTGGTGCTTGTACTAGCCCCAGTGTCTCCTGTGGTGCATGTACTAGCCCTAGTGTCTCCTGTGATGCATATACAAATCCCAAAAGTCTCTTTATGTGTGCACCAGCCCTAGTGTCTCCTTTGATGCGTGCACCTGCCCCAAAGTATCACAGGAGACACTTTTGGACTGGTACATATATCACTGGAGATGCTGTGTTTCCCACTATGGTCTTCATATGTGGGATGGGGGCGCATCACATGCTATCTCTGCCCAAAGAGTAAGTCCAGATGCTGGCACTGGCCGGCATCAGGATGTAATCCTTCATTGCATGCTCTGCAGCATTAGGTAGTGAACACTGCATGCTCGCAGTAAAGGTAGAAATTACAGGGCCGGAAAAAAAGGTCATAGTGATGGGTCGATGGCGTGTGTGCCCACAGAGAGGGCTCTGAGTGCTTGCTCCTCTGACACGCATGCAATAGGTTTGCCACCACTGCCTTAGAGTATAAAATATGCTACCATAAGACAAAAAAACACTAACAGCCATATTGATAATGCATCCTTGGTATATATGTAATTGGTAAATGGTAAATATGCAAATTAGTGAATGGTACATATGGAATGTGTATCCATTGCTCAATAACTGCCAAAAGATTAATTATATCATGAAATAATATTTAATCACAGCCTTAGTAGGCCTAATGGATAAAGCAAGACAAGTACTTCAAAGTACAGATAATCAAGAAATCTGAAAAGACCTATGTCTCACCATTGCTAATGGTCCACACATCTTGCCTCAACGCGTTTTGCCCAGCAAATTTGGGTTAATCAAGAGGCCATGGGTAGAGAAGGTACCACAGAAAATGGAAAAAGGAAAAAGGAAATGGTTAGGAAAAACCAAAAGAGCAAAAAACAAAAAATTCCCTGGTTTTCAAAGGGTTAAAATAAATTAATGTCCTTGTAGCAATTATTGAATCATGCTATCAAAATTTCTGGAATCATAGTCGGACCCCTGATATCACTGATAGCTTGTACCTCTTTACAGGGGTTGCATAGTGACGCGCCCCCTGGGCCGTGTGTGGGGGAATACCCGGAGCCGGGGGTTTGTAGTCTCCGTGGCGGCGACCCGGTCCCGTGGCTCAGGGTGGTCAAACCAGTGGCGGATCTGTTTATTTGGTTTTTAATGTTTAAATGTCCGACTACGCCACCCGTGGATTGCGGTCACTGAGAACCGCCGCTGCGGGGCAGACCGCTGAGGCTGATGTTGTGTGCGCAGCAGAGGGTAGTATAACTCCCCACGGGAGGAGTATAGCCTCAGGGCAGTGAGTGCAGATGGTGGGGGTGATGGTGCGCGGGAGCAACAGTAATGACTCACAGTCCAGTGATGCAGTCCAGGGTCTTTACTCACAGTTTTACACTCCAAGCCACTTCTGCAGGTAATGGCTGCCCACGTCGTACTGTGCTCACCAGGTGAGGGGCTCGGTCAACTCCCACGTACCTTTGGAATGCTTTTCAGGACCCCCTTCATGTGTCCTTTCTCTGGCCCGTCGTACCCCACAATTGACCACGTTTCTGTTCAGCTGCCTCGGGCCTTGGCGGGCCTAACGGGTGTAGTGAGGGGCCGTACACATGCAATGCCACGGCCTCCGGTTACTAGCTGAGGGTAGTTGCTTTCCTCCACTAGATGAGGGATCCGGTTTCCTTTCTTGGCCTGACCCCCCCTACTCTGGTAGCGGCGGGCGTACGGTGGCTACTGGCTGGTCCGCACCCCTGGGGTCCCTTCACTCCACTCCTGGAGCCTCCTCCGTTCCTCTCCTTTCTGGCTCAGGCCTTGCGACTTGGCCTGCCTGCGGAGCAGAGCCCGTGCAGAGCCCCTGCTCCCAGCCTTCCTCTCTCCCTGCTCTCCACTCTCTCTTCTCTCAGTCCTGGCAGGGCCTCACAGGCTAGGCCCGCCTCCGGAGCAGAGCTCCATAGAGGCCCTGCTCTGTCACTTCTTCCCTCTGACTGAACACTGTCTCTAAGATGGTGCCCACCTTATATACTCCTACTTTTCAGTGCACCTAGAATCTACTCTCCCCACCCACACACTACCGGGTTCCCCCATTCTAGGTGCTCCCTCCCCCACTCCAGCCAGGGACAGGGGCAGTTGTGCTCACTCTTGGGAGCATTATCACCCTGCCCCCCGGAAATGTGGTGTAGTGCATGTGGGTGTTAATGTCCTGAGCCACACTCCATCCTTACCTGGAAGTGAGATATCACACCTCTGGGTGAGATGTAATACCTCTGTAGCGACCGAACCCTCGGGGCGCTACATTCCCCCCTGGTAAATCAAAGCACGTCCGTGGGCTGGAACAGAGCAAAAGACAATTGATTTCAAGACATGCAGAATTAAAGCTTTTTTTTTTTTTTTTTTAATGTTTCTTGTCATAAAACTTTTCTCTTTTCAAAAATATTTTAATACTTTCTTCACATACATAAAACATTATAAAACTCTTTTCACTTGCATAAACACATTTGTCACATATAAAACATTTTTTTTTTTTTTTAAGAAGAAAATATAAAACATTATCAGCAACATTTCAACGGCGAAGTCTCTTTAACAGGCCACAGTCCTTGCCGCGACCAGGTGTCCATGTCACGCAACAAGGTGCAAACTTTCAAACACCTTCAGGTGTCTGTTGAGGTAGGCGTTTATAAAACCAATAGGGGGCACTTTAAGAAGTGCAACTATTTACAAGAGTTGGCTGCTCCCAATCCTCAGCCGGATAGAAAGGATTGTCTGCTCCCAGTCCTCAGCCGAATAGTTCACGGATCCTTTTTGGGTAACTTTAGCAAATAAATGGACAATAATCCCGAACCGGGCAAACTTTTTATAATCCCCAAACGGGCATAACTCTTTTTCTTCTACCCTGACGGGTAACTATATACAGTTTCTGCTGCTGCTCTCTAGTAGCGGTGTCCCCCTTGTGGACTTTCCTGCTCCTGGTACTCTTCAGACCCGTCCGGGTCTTCCATGTAGCAGAATTCAGGATAGCGCTGTTCTTCTACCAGCTGGACGTTGAGGGCGTACCACCCCCGCAGGCCTTGATGTCGGGTGTATGACACCTGATCCCCCGGAAACAGATCCTGTTTCGGGTGACCCGCGGGTAGGCGACTCTCTACATCCCTCCGGTTAACAAAGAGGTCTGTGTTTGTCGTCGGGTCCCGAATGAACCCCCACCCCTTCTCCTGGTGGAACCTGACCACAATCCCGGTGACTTTGGGACCGTGTGCAGCCTGGGGGTCTCGGTGGGTCCAGGTCTTTTGCTCCGCACTCCGGGCCTGTAGCTGCTCCTGTTTTTGGCGCCGCGCTTGCTTCTCCCTTTCCAGCTGCGCTATCTCCCGGCGGCAGAATTCTCGCCTGCGGGCTGCGTCAGCCCGCGTCTCTTGCGAGAACCCCATCAGGTCCTCCCCGGTCTGATCCCACTCGATTTGGACCTCTTCATCCGAGAGCTGGGGAATGGTGATTGGCTGCGGAGCGGGCAGGAGCGGAGGAAGCGGGGCTTTGGCCTACACAGACGGGTCCCTCCGGTGGCAAGGGCGAACCCATCCGCGCAGTAGGCGGACCGGCTCTCCATCAAGATCGGTAATCTGACTGTACAAGTCCGTGCCCAGGGGTGGTAATGTTGGGACCGGGGGCGCTAGTTGGTGGAAGGCGCCCGGGGGCATCAGACCTTGCGACCAGACTTGGAGCGGGCCGCTTCCGGCCGCACCCGGGATCAAGGGCCACGGCGTGGGGCATGGTTGGGCGGCTGCGCTCGGGGCTTGGGGCCTAGGTGTAGGCGGCGGGAGCGGAGAAGGTGCAGCGACTCCCGGGGCGATCGGCTCCGCGACAGGGTCCAGGGGCAGGCTAGTGGCGTCAGGGCATGTAGCAGGGGCGTCCCCTTTACCTGCTCCCTTTGCAGCGCTGCTCTCAGCCTCCGGTGGTCCTTCTCTGTCCTCAGGGGCAGGCACGCTGTCAGGTGCTGGCAATGCCACTTGCTGCCGGGTCGCGACCCGCCGATACATCTCCTCTTTCCACCCCGAGATGGCCTCCCGCTGTGCCTGGACCATCCTCCGGTCTAAATCCTCCAGCCCAGCCCGGAGGAATTCAGGGTCCTCTCCGGGGAGCTGGGCCATCAGCTCCGCGAGGCTGCATGGAGCCGCTTCGGCCTGCAGCAGGCCATTGATACGGGTACTGGGGCTGGCGCTCCTCGCCATCTCCGGGTGTGGTCTGCCAAGACTGATCCAAACCACACCCTGCCCTTCGGTTTTCTTTCCCTTCCGACCCTGTTAGGGGTGGTCCCGGGGCAACCTGCTGGCAATCACTCTCAGGGGCAGCCCCCCCACGTTGATGGACATCTCTACAGCCACACTCATGGCCGTTGGGGGTGGGCTCCGTCTTTGGCGCCATTCTGGGACCTGGCCCACGATGGGAGGTGGCTTCTTGTTGTCTTTTGGCGCGCACATAATGGCGTCTGTTCTTCTGGGGCGGGCGCCTCATTCAATACAGTGAAACAGTCTCTAGGCACACAATACCCGATGATAACGGGTTGGTTTTGATCCTGCCGACTACGCCAAAGTTGACGCGCCCCCTGGGCCGTGTGTGGGGGAATACCCGGAGCCGGGTCTCTGTGTAATGCTGGGGGTTTGTAGTCTCCGAGGCGGTGACCCAGTCCCATGGCTCAGGGTGGTCAAACCAGTGGCGGATCTGTTTATTTGGTTTTTAATGTTTAAATGTCCGACTACGCCACCCGTTGATTGCGGTCACTGAGAACCGCCGCTGCGGGGCAGACCGCTGAGGCTGATGTTGTGTGCGCAGCAGAGAGTAGTATAACTCCCCACGGGAGGAGTATAGCCTCAGGGCAGTGAGTGCAGATGGTGGGGGTGATGGTGCAAGGGAGCAACAGTAATGACTCACAGTCCAGTGATGCAGTCCAGGGTCTTTACTCACAGTTTTACACTCCAAGCCACTTCTGCAGGTAATGGCTGCCCACGTCGTACTGTGCTCACCAGGTGAGGGGCTCGGCCAATTCCCAGGTACCTTTTGGAATGCTTTTCAGGACCCCCTTCGTGTGTCCTTTCTCTGGCCCGTCGTACCCCACAATTGACCACGTTTCTGTCCAGCTGCCTCGGGCCTTGGCGGGCAAACGTATGTTCCTTTTCCCTGGGTCCTATATGGTGCCTTCCTAACGGGTGTAGTGAGGAGCCGTACATGTGCAATGCCACGGCCTCCGGTTACTAGCTGAGGGTAGTTGCTCTCCTCCACTAGATGAGGGATCCGGTTCCCTTTCTTGGCCTGACCCCCCTACTCTGGTAGCGGCGGGCGTACGGTGGCGGCTGGCCGGTCCGCACCCCTGGGGTCCCTTCAGTCTTCTCCTAGAGCTTCCTCCGTTCTTCTTCCTTCCTTCCTTCTCCTCCAGGCCCAGGCCTTAAGACTTGGCCTGCCTGCGGAGCAGAGCCCATGCCGAGCCCCTGCTCCCAGCCTTCCTCTCTCCCTGCTCTCCCCTCTCTCTTCTCTCAGTCCTGGCAGGGCCTCACAGGCTAGGCCCGCCTCCGGAGCAGAGCTCCACAGAGGCCCTGCTCTGTCACTTCTTCCCTCTGACTGAACACTGTCTCTAAGATGGTGCCCACCTTATATACTCCTACTTTTCAGTGCACCCAGAATCTACTCTCCACACCCACACACTACCGGGTTCCCCCTTTCTAGGTGTTCCCTCCCCCCACTCCAGCCAGGGACAGGGGCAGTTGTGCTCACTCTTGGGAGCATTATCGCCCTGCCCCCGGAAATGTGGTGTAGTGCATGTGGGTGTTAGGGTCCTGAGCCACACTCCATCCTTACCTGGAAGTGAGATATCACACCTCTGGGTGACATGCAACACCTCTGTAGCGATCGAACCCTCGGGGTGCTACATTAGCGTAATAAGTAGTGATGGGCGAGCACTAAAATGCTTGGGTGCTCAATGTTCGGGTCGAGCACATTGGAATACTCGGGTGCTCGACCCGAGCAATGAGCCCAATGTAAGTCTATGGGAAACTCGAGCATTTTTCAGGCGGCTCCCTCCGGCGGTCTGCAGAGGGCCTAAAAATTGCCCAAATCAATTGGAACAGTGTTCAAATGACATGGGGAAAGCATGGGAAAGACCCCTGGAAGCATTTCTGACTCCCAGGTCACTTCTGTCAACAACGTTGTCAGAGGTATTACGCCACTTTTACGGACTCACAATAAAACATACAAAAACTAAACCAAAATGGATTTTCCTGGGAAATATGTTAAGAAACATCCTTTCCAGGGTAACGACTTGTATAAAAAGCAAAATAAATAACCAAAAACAAAAATACCCCTCCACACCTTGGGCTATGTTCACACTTAGCGTTTTTGATGCGTTTTTGAATTTTTACTTTGCTTTCAACCGTGACAAATGCATTCACCAGGAAATGTCATTTTAACATTTTACAACCTTATCTAACCATGTGGTGTGTGAGATATCATCAGACATATCGTGTTTCATTTATGAAGGAGGGACTCTGAAAGTCACAAAGCATATTTTTATAGGGCCATCAGGCGGCCTTTACTATTCTTAAAGGGCCAGCAGTCGGCCCTCACTATTCTTAGAGAGCCATCAGCCGGTATGTTTTATTGTTCCCATTACAAAAGAGTGGGTCTCCTATACTGTTATTGCGTATGCAGTGAGTGGCAGGGCTGCCCAAAATTTGGATGCACCCCAATACCACTTAGAAAATTTGGACGCACCCCAATACCCATTTGAAGAGACTTAGAGGCGGGCCTCCTGAAAACAATGTTCCCATTATTAGGAAGTAGGCCTCCCATTGTGTTTGCCTATGCAGTGAATGCAAGGGTTGCCAAAAATTTGGAGGTACTCCAATGCCCCTTGGTAGAGACGTGGAGGTCAGAGGGCCTCCTGAAAAAAAATGTTCCCATTATTAGGAAGTGGGTCTCCCATAGTGTTGGCCTATGCAGTGAATGCAAGGGCTGTCAAAAATTGGGAGGCACTCCAATGCCCCTTGGAAGAGACATGGAGGAGGGCCTCATAAAAATTGTTCCCATTAGAAAGGAGCAGGTCTCCTATACTTGTAATGCCCATGCACTAAGTGTATGGGCTGACAAACATTTACCCCTGGGGGGTGTACATGAATATACTGTATAAAAAATTTTTTTACGGGCATTATAAAATTCTGTGGGTGTTGCATCACGGACCACGGTCACCCTGGTGATGTGGTGGAGGATGAGGAGAAGTAGGAGGACAAGAGCAAATAGCCAAAATCAGGAAGCGTATACCCATGTGTGGGTGTGAAGAGGTGCATGGGAATACACCTCCCAAAAAAAGACACTGGATTTGAGTTTATGTTGCGCTGCTATCATTCGGTGGTGTTGAGAAGTCTGGCCCAATCCAGCACTTGTTCATTTTTATAAGAGTCACTGTCAGCATTTTCAGTTGACAGGCGGATGAGCTTATCAGTTATAATTCCACCAGCGGCACTAAAAACCCGCTGTGATAAAACACTGGCGGCAGGGCAGGCCAGGACCTCCAAGGTGTAAAGAGCCAGTTCATTCCACGTATCCAGCTTGGATACCCAATAATTATAAGGCACAGAGGAATCGTGAAGGACGTTGGTACGGTCGGCAAGGTACTCCCTCAGCATCTTCCCAAACTTTGCACTCCTTGTGAGAGTACCCCACGCCTCAGAGCCTGTGCGATGGGAGGGGCTGAGAAAATTCTCCTAGAACTTTGACAGTGTTCCTCTGCCTCTGCTGGATTGAAGTTGTGTCTTTCTCGCCTGTACTCCTTGGTTGTCCAACAAACTGTGCCCTCTGCCGCCAGCGTTTTGAGATGGGATTTTTTTAATAGTTCCGCAACAAGGGCCTTCTGGTACTACCCTATTTTTGTAGACCTGTCCGCCTCAGGAATAAGAGATATAAAGTTCTCCTTGTAGCGTGGGTCTAGAAGTGTCACCAACCAGTAATGACTGTCAGCCAAAATTTTGAGAACACGAGGGTCATGGGAAAGGCAGCGTAACATAAACTCAGCCATGTGTGCCAGACTGCTAACAGGCAAGACTTCCGTGTCCTCACCAAGAGGATGACTGACCATGCTCTCCTCTCTGTCCTCTGGCCATCCACGCTGAACAGACGGTATGACAGTTGTGCAGGTAGTACCATCTATAGCGCATGAAACTAGCTCCTGTTCTTCCTCCTCCTCCTCTTCTTCATTGTCACCCAATCCACGTTGGGATGAAATGAGGCTGAGCTGTGTGTAATCACCCTGTATAGTTCCTTGCTCCATCTCATTGTGCTCCGTCTGCAATGCATCCTCTTTGATTGAGAGCAGAGAGCATTTTAGAAGACAGAGAAGTGGCATGGTGACGCTAATTATGGCATCATCGCCGCTCACCATCTTGGTGGCGTACTCAAAGTTTTGGAGGATGGTACATATGTCTGACATCCATGTCCACACCTGAGGTCTTATGTGTGGAGTCTGAACTGAATACGGCCGGCTTTGTTGATGCTGGTACTCAACAACTGCCCTCTTCTGCTCACAAATCCTTTCCAACATCTGCAGTGTAGAGTTCCAACACGTGGGGACATCACACACCAGTCTGTGAGCCGGAAGCTGCAAATGCTGCTGAAACAGGGCAAGGGCAGCGGAAGCTGTAGGTGACTTTCTAAAATGGGCACACAGGCGGTGTACTTTAACAAGCAGATCCAGCAGCTCCGGGTAGGATTTGAGAAACCACTGAACCACGAGGTTAAGCACATGAGCCAGGCATGGTACGTGTGTGAGCTCGCCTCGCCTCAGAGCCGCCACCAGGTTCTGGCCATTGTCACACATGACCATGCCTGGCTGTACGTTCAGCGGTGTGAGCCACAGATCTGCCTTCTCTTTCAGAGCTGTCCACAACTCTTCAGCATTGTGCGGTTTGTCACCTAAGCATATTAGCTTCAGCAGAGCCTGTTGCCGATTGGCCGAGGCAGTGCTGCAGTGCTTCCAGCTAGTGACTGATGTGGTCATTTCAGAGATGGAGGCTGAAGAGGAGGAGGAGGCTGAGGAGGATGAGGTGCAGGAGCTGTAGACTGTGGGGGCAACCCTGATTGACCTAGGGTCCGCAATCCTTGGCGTCGGGAAGACGTGTTCCGGCCCAAGGTCCGACTGGGTCCTGGCTTCCACTATGCTTACCCAGTGTGCCGTCAGCGAGATGTACCGTCCCTGCCCACAAGCACTTGTCCACGTGTCCGTAGTTAGGTGGACTTTCCTGGTAACTGCGTTGTTGAGGGCACGGCTAATGTTTTGGGACACGTACTTGTGTAATGCAGGGACGGCACACCGGGAGAAATAGTGGCGGCTGGGGACATCAGGTTGCGCAATGCTTTCGTCTCCACGAGCCTAAAAGACAATATTTCGAGCGCAAGCAGTCGTGAAATGTGGGAATTTAGTAGTGTGGCTTGTGGGGCGTTGGCTGCGTATTTGCGCTTGCGTTCCAAGGACTTGGGTATGGACAACTGAACGCTGCGCTGGGACACGGATGTGGACGTGCTTCCTGATGCTGCTACTTGAGAGTGTGCAACGACAGGTGTTGGGCAGGAAGCATCTTCACATGCACATTGGACAGGGGATTGGCTTGCATGCACAACAACGGAAGAAGCAACGGTGCCACCCGCTGACATTGTTCCTGGACCCTGGGGTTCGGCCCACAAAGTCGGGTGCTCTGTTGCCATGTGCCTGATCATGTTGGTGGTGGCCAGGCTGCTAATTTTGCCACCACCAGCAAAAATTTTTGGGGTTATTGGCAGAGTCTTTAAAAAACAATCAGACTCAGGAAGACCTAACAGTTGTACTGGCAACTTCCTTTGTGTTGGTGTTATTGGGAATGGTTGCTTGCCTTCTGTCTGCGGCCACCACACTGCTTCTTCCTGCCTGTTGGGGTGCTCTGCCTCCCTCCCCCTGTGTGCTGCTGTCCTCGCTCTGCATGTCCTCCTGCCAGGTTGGGTCAGTTACTATATCATCCACCACCTAGTCTTCCACTTCCGCACCCTGGTCCTTCTCCTGACTTTCTGGCAATTGTGTTTCATCCTCGTCCACCTCTTGTGACACTTTTTCACTGTAGCCTTTATGTGACCGTGGCTGCTCAAATATTTGGGCATCGCTACATGCGATCTCCTCTTGCCCCGCTTCAAATATATGCAGTCCAGACTCATGGCTACTGAGACTTGACCGTGTGGAAGACAGGGTGGTGGTGGTGGCTAAGTGACTGGAAGCATTATCCGCTATCCAACCAACAACCTTTTGACACTGATTTGGGTTCAATAGTGATGTGCTGTGGTCCCCTAGGAATTGGGACAGGAAGGTAGGGCAAGAAGATGTAGGTGTTTGCTGTGGCACAATTTCAGCTTGCCCACGGCCTCGGCCTCTGCATGCACCATCACCATCACGTCCAGTTCCTCATCCCTTGCCACGCGCCTTGCCCATTTTAAATGGAGGACAATATCTTCCACACTCACTACAAATGGCTGAATTTGGAGCGAAGTTATATGTAATCCGTGTGATGGAGAAGCCACAGTTTTAAATACCAGGCCTGTAGGTAACTATTTTGAACAGCAAACCGGTGTCAAAAACTTTCCTGACACTCTGAAAAAAAATTAGAATGCAGGCCAGAAATGGCAGAATTTTCAGAAAACGTATATGTGATCCGTGTGACGGACAAACCACAGTTTTAAATACCTGGCCTGTAGGTGACTATTTTGAACAGCAAACCAGTGCCAAAAACTTTGCTGACACACTGAAAACAAAATTTGAATGGAGGCCAAAAATGGCAGTATTTTCAGCGCAATTATATGTGATCCATGTAACGGACAAACCACAGTTTTAAATAGCTGGATTTTTAGCGCTGTAATATGGAAAGGACCTGGCTGTATTCTGCAGTGCCAACAAGCAAATGGCGCAGAAAAACTGTGTTCTCTGGATTGCTTTTTAAGCAAATAATGAGGATTAAGATCCAAAAAAAATTATTCCTAGCCCCTGAGACCTGGGCCTTTGTCTAGAAATGTCTAACAGCAGCAGAAGACCGAACTGGAAAGGAGCCTCTTGAACTATGTGCACTGCAGTCTGCTATATACACTGCCTGCCTGCCTATATATACTGCCTGCCTGATATCTCTGCAGATGGATTAGTCCTCAGAAGGACTGTTTGTTAATATGGATATGTGTAATGTACTTGTTTTCTCCTTACACTGCCTAATACACAACCAAATCTCTCCATAGCTCAGCAGCACCTCTCCCTACACTGTCTGATTCAGGAGTGACTGTGACGAGCATAGCGGCCCCAGGTCTGATATAGACCTGATGACGCTGTGCGGCCAGCCAATCACTGTAATGCCACAACCAACATGGCTGCGGCATTAGTGAGGTGGCAAGTAATCCCTGCATGTTGATTGGTGCTCTAAAGAGCGCCAAACATGCAGGGAGGGGACCAGAGCATCCGCCCGAGCATCTCGCAAGTACTCGTCGAGCTCCGAGCATCTCGAGTACTGAGATGCTCGGGTGAGTAACGAGTACTTACGAGTATGCTCGCTCATCACTAGTAATAAGATGTCTGGAGAAACTGAGTCTTCACATGAAAATACACATATATCCCTTAGACAGTTATGTCTAAAAATATTTGGACAATGACAAGTTTTGGCATTTTAGCTGTTTACAAAACATGTTCAAAATACAGTTATATAATCAATATGGGCTTAAAGTGCAGCCTCTCACCTTTAATTTGAGGGGCAATCTGTCCAGACAGGAGACCCCTCTGGGCTGACTGGAGATGGCTGACAGAAGACTGGATACATTGTGAAAAAGTCTCAGCCGATCACGGCACCAGTGGCATTCATTTTATGAATCAATTCATCTAAAATGATTGTATAATTCTGTTTTTGCAAATAATGAATTGTAATAATTGATTATCCAGCGGCAATGACTCACCCCACAAAGCTCTCAAGTAGATCAAGGCTCTTGCGATCACTTACGAATTCTCCTATCATTTTCTTGTCCAGTCTTGGATTCTCCCTCAGCCACTGTGCTACCTCCTTGTTATCCATCGGTGTTGCCAAGAGATTCTTTTCTTGAAGAAACTGTATTCCTTTCTTAGATTTTTTTATTAAACTGCTCGGTTCCAGTTATAAGGAGCTACGAAAATATCCAACACAAAGTGATCAAATGTTTTATGTTTGTTACAATGGGCTCCAAAAAAAGGAAAACAAATGAAAATGCTCGCCAGTTATATACATTTTTCTTGTTCTTTATATCATTCAGCTCTTGGACCGTAGGAAGGGATATTGAGAAGCGTGGGGGTTTCTTTTGAGTCTTCTGGTCAGCTAAAAATACACCAGAAGGTAAGAGGCTGGTAGTACATGAAACTTCATTATATCCAGGGCACAATAAGAGCACCAACTGCAACCAAAACTGCTCATAGTTTATAGGGAGGTTTCCTATGTTTTATGTGGAGGTTTCCACATTTAATTTGCTTATACAGAAAGAGTTGTCGGAGATCTTATTATATGTACTCAGTCCCCACATATATATGTCTATAATTGTCTCTCCTTGGAATGAGTTTCCATAGGAGCCCAACTCTTTCTCCTTCATATTAAGAATACAGAAGTGTGCAGAATCATTGTTCTTCTTAAAGGGAACCCGACAGCTGAAACACGCTACCCGATCCACAGGCAGCATGAATCAGATGCTGGCTGCATGATTTCCGCCAAGAAGAAAAAAAAAGTTTATTAGCCACTGGGGACCGAGTTGTACAAAAGAAGTCGTTTATCAAGTTTGTTTGAAAAGATTTTCATCTGATTACTTGTCAAATGAGTTTTCAATTCTATTTTAGACTTTTCCAATTCAACATTAACATCAGAGTATTCTTTTTCGTTATGTTTCAATACTAATTTTAGTAATTTTTGCGAGCATTCTAAGTGAATCTGCTTCCATTGATTCTGGAAATCAACATCATCCTGGAATTGGGAAATGTCTTTGAAAACACGGTACACGTGCAGTCATCGTAGGATTTAAGTGATTTTAAATGTCAAAAATAAGCAGATTTCTTTCTCCTAAAGGAGATTAATTTTACTTTCCAACATTTTGGTGCCCATGAATTGAATATCTTCTTTAAAATTACAGTCTAAAAAGAACTCTTCCGCATTTTCCCTTTCTGCCATTAAACTGTCGTTTACTGACAATAGCTCAGAGAGGGTGTATCGTTTGGATCAATATCAATATTTCCAAAGAGTACCAGCTGTGTCAAGCTTCTAAGAAAAAGTGCAATATAAATGGAATTGTAGAAGAAACTACATGTAGAAGAAACTTCAATGTTTGATTGAAAATTACATTGAAACTTTGCATATTATGGTCACTGCATCCCAAATGCTCCCGGACTTGTAGATCTGAAATTATATCTGGTCTATTTGACAAGATCAGATCCAGCAGATTACCTTCTCTGGTTGGTTCATCTACCAGCTGAGAGAGGTAATTGTCTTGAATTATAGATAAGAATTTATACCTTTTTGCATAACCAGAAGATTCTATGTCCCATTGAATGTCTGGATAATTAAAATCTCTCATAAGAACCCTATTACTATTTGCTGCCTTATTAATTTGTTGGAGCATTTCATCCTCTACCTGTTCAGCTATATTAGGAGGCTTGTAGCAAACTCCAATTAACAGCTTTCCATTATTGTCATCCCCATGTACACATACTGACTCTACATTGTTGCAGCTCCCCCCAATGCGTCAGTGAGCACAGGTTTTAAGTTGGATTTAATAAAAATACACACCCCTCCACCTTTTTTTGTCTTTTCTGTGCTTTCTAAATGTAGTGTAACCATCTACGTTTGTCACCTAGTCATGGCTTTCATCCAGCCAAGTTTCTGTAATGCCCACCACATTGTATTCTATGCCCGACATAAGAATCTCCAGTTCATTCACTTTGTTTGTGAGACTTCTTGCATTTGCCAGCATACATTTAATACTATTAGCAGATTTGTTACTCCTACTCTCCTCCCTACTTCCTTGCATATCCCAGCCACCCTTGATCCTCATTAACCCCTACTGTCTCACTCTCTCTGTCTACTCTATCTATCCCCTTATTTGCACAACTACCCTCCCTCCCCCCAGATCCTAGTTTTAAAGCTCCTCCATCCATCTGACCATTTTCCCCCCAGCACAGCTGTACCCTCCCCATACATGTGCAGCCCGTCCCTACTGTAGAGCCTGTAGCCGACAGAGAAGTCGGCCCAGTTCTCCATGAACCCATACCCTTCCTTCCTGCACCAATTTCAAAGCCACTTATTTATCTCCCTAAGCTCCCGCTGTCTTTCTAGTGACGCTTTGTCTATCTGTTATCCAGCTACCTACTTCTGGGTCATGATCTTCCCCACCTCCACCCTCCTCCATATCACTGACCATATACAGAACTCCTGTGTATAATGTCACTGGTGAGTCCCTGTACTATCTGTACACTTACACTATACACTGTATACTATGTACAGAGCTCCTGTGTAAAATAGCACTTATTGTAATATTATTATTGTTTTTTTTATTAATGATCAGTATTGTAGTATTGGGTCACTATGTGGTGGTAATATGTGATCTGGTCATGGTGTGGTGGGATTTGTTCATTACATGAGGTATTATTCGGTCACTATGTGGTGGTAATATGTGGTCTGGTCATGGTGTGATGGCATTTATGTTATGTGGTATTATTGGTCATTTTAAAAAATGTGGCACATCCCCTTAAAGAAAAATGAATAAAAATGTACCCAAAAAGAGTATTGGATATTTTAACTCGCGCTCCGATGTCAATTTCTCAGCCTGTAAAGGTCCTATCCAAACCAAACTTTTAGGGTGAACAGAGTTTATCTAAACCTACACAAAGCGGGGAGGCAAGTATTTTTCGACCCAGGAGTTTGGATACCAGATTACCCGGTAAAGTTTGCTCCAGTACCAAGGGTCCAATCAATAATGTGGGATATATGTTTTGCCACCCTAGATTGTTTCTTTCCATTTACTCCTCACATACGTAGATGGGACTTTCCCCCAAGAAGCAGAACCCTGAGAGCTGTGGCACCTCTGCTCTGGCCAATGTTAACTCAATGGTGGCATCTTGTTGCTGTGTTTTGGTACTACGACCAGCCCATGTTAAAGGGGTTTTCCCACGAACAAAAGTAAATTTTAATCAACAGTTCTTGGAATAAAAATAAACTTCACAATTGGATGTGTTTAAAATTTTTCTTTCCTGTGCTGAGATAATATTTTAAATGTTCCCATGCTGTGTACCGTGTAATGGCTGTGTCTTACAGTGTCTGACTGTGCAGGGACATGGTCTGATCATATCACATCTCCTGGGCAGGGGAGGAAGCAAAAGAGTATACAGACAGGACAGCATGGGGATCAGGCTGTGTGCCCACGATGCGTTTTTTTTTTCCGAAACGCTTAAAAAACGCATGGTAGAAGGCCTGCCATGTCCCCCAATGATAATCCGCATGTGCTATGCACATGCTGCGGAAACTTCCGCTGCGGATTATCATTGCGGAAAAAAACGCAGCACTACCAATTATTTTGCGGAAGTGCTGCGGGGTTACGGGCTCTGTGACGAGCAAGATGGTCACCGGAAGGAGTCTTCCATCCACGGAAGCAACTGCCAATGGTTCAGCCAGAGGATTGGTAGGAATCTGATACTTCTCTACAAGGGACTGGAATATGAGATTCCCAGCGGCTCCGGAATCCAGATGTGCGGTTTCAAAGAAGCGGTTCTCGCCACAGGAAATAGAGATGGATAAAGTCAAGAACGGAGAGGATTTACTTTTGCCTAGGATGACCTCTCCGAGCGGTCCTAGACACTGGAGTTTCCCGGCTTCACCGGGCAGGAACGAATCAGGTGCTCCTTACTACCACAGTAGAAACAGCTCCCCTCGGCGTGTCTCTTGGCGAGATTTGACCATCTTGGTCTGGTCGATCTGCATAGGTTCGGGCGAGCGTGCCCGGGGAGTTACAGGTTTCTGGAAAACAGGAGCGAGACGAGGAAATCTTCTCTCCCATAAAGACTCCTTAACACATTCTAGGAAACGGATGTCAATCCGGGAAGCTAGTGACACCAGGTCATCCAGGGTGGTAGGAATGTCCCGGCCGGCTAACTCGTCCTTAATCCAACCGGAAAGACCCTCCCAGAAGGTGGACACCAGGGCCTCGTTGTCCCAGGCAAGCTCAGAAGCGAGGGTACGGAACCGTATGGCATACTGGGCCACGGTGAGACTCCCTTGGCGAAGACGGAGCAATGAGGAGGCAGTGGAAATCCTTAGTCCGGGCTCGTCGAAGACCCTCCGGAAAGTAGTAAGGAAAGCCAGAAGATCGAACACCAGGGGATCCCCTCTCTCCCATAGGGGGTTTAGCCATGCCAATGCGTCCTCGGTGAGGTGAGACATGATGAACGCCACCTTGGCCCGGTCGGAGGGAAACTTATGTGCCAGAAGTTCAAAGTGCAGCGTGCACTGATTCAGAAAGCCCTGAGGAAGCGCAGAAAGCCGGGGTCCTAGGCTGGATGCCTTGGTATTGGTAGGCAGCGGCGCTGCCGGAGCGGGTCTCGCTCGACTTGAGGCGGACACAGGTGGAACAGGCAGCGTGTCCAGGCGAGAGTTGACAGACCGCAGGTGGGTCAGAATGGTTTCCTGTTGGGATCTCTGACAAGAAACCTCCTGGTACAGGTCAGCAAGCGAAGGGGCCTGGGGGCCACCGGGTTCCATGGCCCGTGCAAACTGTTATGGATCCGGGTGGTGGAACCTCTGTGCTGCGGTGCAAGGAGGGACCAGAGGGGCATAACTAGGTATCAACTCGCACCGACCAAGGTCGTACGGCGGCTCAATCGACTCCGTGACCAGGGAAGGACCGAGCAGAGGGACCAGGTGCTACTCTGGGGACCGACCTTGTATGAGAGCAGGTGACTCCCACGGGTCAGAAGGCAGGGACTGACCGGTACAGCAGATGAGCATGGCAGGCAGGCTGACGGGTGATCCGGGCAGACGGACAGGCAGGCACGGCAGGTGACAAGCAGGACCCTCCAGGTAGGCTGACAGGAAGGCACGGCAGGTAGCAAGCAGGAGCCTCCAGGTAGGCTGGCTAGTAGGTACGCCAGGTAAGCAGACAGGTTGGGCCCATAGACAGAGTGGTGGACTGGACTGTAGGCAGACTGTCGGGCTGGAGAGTAGACAAGCTGGCGGGCAGGACTGGTAGTCAGGCTGGCGGACTGGACTGGTAGTCAGGCTGGCAGACTGGCAGGTCTTGTAGTCAGGCTTAGCAGCGGGACCTGAGGGCTGAAGCAGAGTTTAACACACAAAGCTACAACCTTGCACGGGCACCTTTTATAGGGGAAGTCCTCCGGCCATTGCCCGGGACTTTTTATGACGGAGCGCGCGGCCCCTTTAAGAGGGAGGGAGCGCGAGCGCCCTAAGCACAGAGCCGGGGAAGCTGCGTGCACCAGCAGCAGCTGCAGGGAGGCCAGAAGACGCCGGAGCAGGACCGTGGCGGTAAGGGGGATGGCGTCTCTGTCGGGCAGGAGGCAGAGACGCCGATGCTACAATGGCGGAGAAGCTATTTTTGGAGGAGGAGGGTTGAGTAGTTATGGAGGGGCTGTGGGAACTGTAAACCAAAGCTTTGTCTGTGTCACGGGTGTGTCAGAGGTGACAGACAGTCACCCTGCAGTGGGTTGGAGGATATCTATATGTTTGGTATTGCAGACAGCCTCTAAGATAAGAGGCTGTCTTTAGGACCGAGCGGCTACCTCTCTCTTGCTAATTAGCTCTCTGTCTGGGTGTATATATACCTGGTGTGTCTGAGAGGGAGTTGCCGGCTATATCCATTTCTACTTGTGAAGCTTAGCAGGAGCAATACTTCGTCCTCTCTGGAGCCTTAGGCTGTGGGCTTATTTGGAGTTCATCTAAAGCGAAGCCATTTCCCCTGTTTTGTCCACCCTTGTTGTCTATATAGTTTAGTGGAGGTTGACTAGTGCTCATCTCCTTCCATCCCTAGCCGTATCCATACGTCAGGGAGAGTAGGGCGAGGCACGCATGTGGCGATTGCTGAGGAGGCAATATAGGGACTTTAGGGGAGACAGGGTGACGCTTGACCAAACTAGGAGGTCTCCACTTCCCCCTTTCCCTAGTGTCCTTTCCCTTTTCCCTCTGTGTTGCACGTCTTTCCCACACCTGGCGTGACATTATAGCCGGCCGAGCACGTTTTGAAAAGGAGAAAAAAAAAAGGGAACTGACTTTTTTGTTTCTTTCTTTGTGTGATTTTGGGTATGGGTTCAGTTGCAGAGCTTGCAGAGCGGCTGCACAGGCTGTCTCTGGAGGTGAATGACCTCCGTGGTGAGATACATCAGCGGTTACAGGTCGCCAATATAGGGGTCTCTGCAGGTAGCCTGTCCAGCCTGAAACCAAGGTTGTCCTCCCCGACAGGTTTTCAGGAGGTAGGGACAAGTTTTTTGTATTTAAGGATTCATGCAAATTGTATTTTAAACTTCGTCCCTACTCCTCCGGTAATGAGGAGCAACAGCTTGGTATTGTGATCTCTCTATTGCAGGGCGATCCTCAGTCATGGGCGTTTTCGTTACCGCAGGACTCAGTTTGTCTCCAATCTGTGGAGGGTTTTTTTTGGAGCTCTAGTCCTCATCTATGATGACCTTGACCGAGTCGCCTTGGCTGAGTCTAGGCTACATCGCCTTCAGCAGGGGATTCGGTCAGTGGAAACGTACAGTTCAGAATTCCGTAGATGGGCAACGGATTCCAAATGGAATGACTAAGCCCTTAGAAGTCAATTTTGTGATGAGCTTACTTAAAGGTTGAAAGATGCCTTGGCTGTATATGAAACTCCTCAGTCCTTGGAGGCTGCCATGTCTTTAGCCATACGTCTTGATAGACGCCTTCGAGATAGACGGGTGCGACCACCTTCTCCGGGGCCTTCTAGCCGGGGTTGTGTACCTCTGCCAGGGGAGCAGTGTGGGGTGAACCAGTACTGGGGGAGGTGTAGGAACCCATGCATTAGGGGGTGTCTCTACATCATACATCTCCCAGAGATTCGCAAGAAAAAAGGTGTATGTTTTTTTGTGGGAAAAAGGGACACTTTGTTGGGACCTGTCCTTCAATTCCTAAACAAAAGGAGACTCGATTAACTCTCGGTAGTCTGGAGTTGGATAAACAAGGGGTGCATTTGTGGTCAAACTGAAGATCCCATTTTGTCCTGACAGCAGAGGTTGTGCTAGAGAGCAAAACCAAAAAATTTCTGTGTTTCTTGACAGTGGAGCCGGAGTCAGCATGGTTCATGCTGAGTTTGTGAAAACTCATGGTCTTGCTTGCTGTGCTTTAGCTGAACCTATTCCCATCTTTGCCATTGACTTGGCGCCACTTGCACAGAAAGCATTTACTCAGATTGTACATAATATAAAACTGAGGGTGGGGTCAGTTCATTGTGAAATTATCCCTTGCTATGTTCTGGACAATCTTCCTACTCCGATTGTCTTAGGTATACCTTGGCTTGTTAAACATAATCCGTTGGTGGATTGGCAAACTGGGGAGATTATTGAATGAGAAGATTACTGCCATGAGAACTGTCTAGATATTTCCCTTGCTACTGTCTCTACGGAAACATTACCCGCTTTTCTGTCTGGTTTTGAGGACGTTTTTTCTGAGAGGGGGTGTCAGAATTTGCCTCCTCATCGTGCTTATGACTGTCCTATTAACCTGAACCCCGGAGCTAAACTACCGAAGTCCAGACTGTATAATCTTTCTGGCCCTGAGAGACAAGCCATGAAGGATTTCATTGCGGAAAGTCTGGAGAAGGCACATATCAGACCCTCATCTTCGCCCGTAGTGGCAGGGTTCTTCTTTGAGAAGAAAAAAGATGGCGGCCTACGTCCCTGTTTAGATTTCCAGGAATTAAATCAAATTACCATCCGTGATCCAAACCCTTTTCCTCTGATTCCTGATTTGTTCAGCCAGGCTGTGGGAGCTAAGGTATTCTCCAAGTTGGATTTAAGGGGAGCCTACAATCTGGTTAGAATTAGAGAAGGGGACGAATGGATGACCGCATTCAATACCCCGGAAGGACATTTTGAGAGTCTGGTTATGCCTTTTGGTTTGACCAATGCACCTGCAGTATTCCAGCATTTCATAAATGATATTTTCCATCATTTGGTGGGGAGGTTTGTGGTGGTCTATTTGGATGATATTTCGGTTTATTCACCTGATTTTGAGACTCATCGGGGGCATGTTAAGCTGGTGCTCCAGATATTAAGGGATAACAAACTTTATGCCAAACTAGAAAAATGTGTTTTTGCTGTTCAGGAGGTGCAGTTTTTTGGGGTACTTGTTGTCATCTTCAGGTTTTTGGATGGATCCGGAGAAGATCCGGGCAGTTCTTGACTGGGAATGTCACGAGAACCTGAAGGCTCTACAACGTTTTCTGGGCTTTACTAATTTTTACAGGAAATTCATCCAAAATTACTCTGTCATAGTGAAACCCCTTACTGACATGATTAAGAAGGGGTCTAATTTTTCCAAATGGTCGGATGCTTCCCTCCAGGCTTTTTCTTCCTTAAAGAATCATTTTGCCACTGCACCTATATGCGATCAACCTGATGTTTCTCAACCCTTTATTGTGGAGGACGATGCTTCGGATGTTGGGGTTGGGGCTGTGTAGTTTCAGGGTTCGTCCCCTGGTAAATGGCGTCTGTCGGGGATCACCACAGGGTCGACAACGGGGAGATCACGCAATATCTCACCATACCGTCATGCTGTCAGTATTTCGTCCGGAATAGCGAGCACACGATCCAGACTACTCACTCCTTGGGCATCGGCGAGAACGCAGAAAGCGTATGGCGTCACACCTCTGAATTCCAGCTCCAGGAATATGTGTGTAAGCCCCATACGGTTGCTGCCGGCTGCATGATACTCTATTATTAATATTATTCTCTGCCACCACCATCCAGATTTGAAATATAATACAGGCCTGGGCAGACGCCTGCGTTTTGGTAGCGTATATGGCTTCGGGGGAGGGAACGAAGTCAAAAGAAACAGAACTATTAAATTTTATATTTAATCCAAAAGGGAGGCAGCGTTTAGGAAAAATATATATACAAGGATGTTACAAAGGAGACATTAAAATGCATAAGCAGATACAAAAAATAAACAGGATAAAAGAAGACAACTTACACTATACAGTTCACAGGGACAAATCAGGATAGGTGGAGGAGGGGCTCCCCAGTTAATTTGAGCGTTATCAAACACGACCCACTGCTTATAATCCTTATACCCCCCTGGCAATGAGTGAGTCTGTATTGTCCATGCGTTCTCTTATACCTAAGGGGAGATTTACCCACATGCCCGTTATGGTGACATCTAGTGATGAGCAAGCACTAAAATGCTCGGGTACTCGTTGCTCCGGTCGAGCAAAATTGGAATACTCGGGTGCTCGACCCGAGCAACGAGCCCAATGTAAGTCTATGGGAAACTCGAGCATTTTTCAGGCGGTTCCCCCCGGCGGTCTGCAGAGGGCCTAAAAATTGCCCAAATCGATGGGAACAGTGCTCAAATGACATGGGAACAGCATGGGGAAGACCACTGGAAGCATCTCTGACTCCTAGATCACTGCTGTCAGCAACGTGGTCAGACTATTAAGCCACTTTTACGGACTCACAATAAAACATACAAAAACAAAACCAAAATGGATTTTCCTGGGAAATATGTTAAGGAACATCCTTTCCAAGGTAATGACTTGTATATAAGGCAAAATAAATAACCAAAAACAAAAATACTCCTCCACAACCTTATCTGGCCATGTGGTGTGTGACACATCATCAGACACATGCATACAGTGCTGAAAAGACATGGGAACAGCATGGGGAAGACCTCTGGAAGCATCTCTGACTCCCAGGTCACTACCTAAAAGTGTGCCCACCATAAGTGATCCTTGGAGCATGCAAAGATGCCTCCCGCCATGCACCTGTCGTTGCAGACTTGCAACAATCACTGTCCACGTCCTTGTCCCACTGCAGCGTTTAGTTGTCCCTACCCCATTCCTTGGAATGCAAGCGCAAGTATGCAGGCTGCCACCCACCCACAGGCTGCAATACTATACTGCCAAATTTTTGACAGCTGCTTGCACTTGAAATGTGGCCTTTTAGGCTCGTGGAGGCGGAAGCTTTTCATAACCTCATGCCGGCGGCGGCCGGGTGTCCATACTCGGTCCCCAGCCGCCACTATATTTCCCGGTATCGCCTCCGCTTTCCACAAGCACAGGTCCCACAACATTACCCGTGCCCTCCCCAGTGCACTTACTGGGAAGGACCGCCTAACCACAAACACGTGGACAGGTGAATGTGGCCAGGGATGGTACCTGTCACGTTGTCTCTGTATACTGGAGGTAGGGGGCCTAAGCTGACCCTAAGCTGGGGCCCTGACTAATCCCTCAACCTGGAGGTACTGTTAAAGGTACAGAGGTCCAGGCCGCCAGCGTAACCCCTACCTCCTGAGGATCCCTGCTCCTAAGTAATCTAGTCCTGAGAAGGACCCCGATCACAACAAAAGGGGACAAGTAATAATATGCCCACACACAGTACTTAGACGAACGAGACAGTACAAGGGAAAAACCAAAACCACCTTGCATACAACAACTACTCAACTACAACAGAGGGAACACCAACGGGAAAGGAGATAAATGATAAAGCGAGGAAGGGAAAAAACATTCCAAATACACTTATCTCAAAAACTCCAAATACCACGATCCGCTCTGTTAGTCAGAATGAAAAGCTTTCACCGACACTTCCCAAACAGACCAGCAGGCATTTGAAGGAGTCTCACTACAGCAACATTGATTGCAGCTGGGCGAGGCTGGACCTCGTTTAGCACAGAGAGAGAGAGAATTAACTCCCTCACTGCCGAAAACACAAAGCACCAAAAAGTCAGCTGTGAGAAGTCAGGCTGTGTAATCGTGACGATCTTCGTGGCGACACACCCGTGACAGTACCCCCACTTCTACGAGGGGCCTCCGGACCCTCAGGGCCAGGTTTATCCGGGTGAGTCGTGTGGAAGGCCCGAACTAATCGGTCTGCGTTAATATCCGACGCAGGAACCCACATCCTCTCCTCAGGACCATACCCTTTCCAATGAACCAGGTACTGAAGGGACCGGCGATTAAAACGTCAATCGATGACCCTTGATACCTGGAACTCCAAGTTACCATTGACCACCACTGGAGGGGGAGGTAAAGGTGACGGTACCACCGGCGCCACATACCTCTTAAGCAACGATCTGTGGAACACGTTGTGAATTTTAAACGTAGGGGGGAGGTCAAGACGGAATGCCACCGGATTAATAATAGAACTGATTCTGTACGGCCCGATGAACCTGGGACCCAGTTTCCAGGAGGGAACCTTAAGTTTAATATTCCTGGTAGACAACCATACCCGATCGTTCACACTTAGGTCCGGACCAGACACTCTCCTCCTATCAGCCATACGTTTGTATCGGTTCCCCATAGTATTCAGATTCTTCAGCACCCCTCTCCATACTGAAGCGAGTGATGAGGAAAATCGTTCCTCCTCAGGAACCCCCGAAGAGCCCCCCCTACTGAAAGTACAAAACTGGGGGTGAAAACCATATGCCCCAAAAAACGGGGACTTACCAGTGGACTCGCTCCGCCTATTATTAAGAGCAAACTCTGCCAGAGGTAAGAAAGAAGCCCAGTCCTCCTGGTTCTCTGACACAAAACACCGGAGATATGTCTCCAAGCTCTGGTTCATACGTTCCGTCTGACCATTGGTCTGAGGATGAAAAGCCGATGAGAATGACAAATGCATCCCCCGCCGTGCACAAAACGCCTTCCAGAACTTGGACACAAACTGAGACCCCCGATCAGACACCACCTCGGAGGGTACCCCGTGAAGCCTCACAATCTCCCCAATGAACACCTGCGCAAGAGTTTTAGCATTAGGGAGAGCCGGAAGAGCGATAAAATGTGCCATCTTGCTGAACCTGTCCACTACAACGAGTATGACCGTTTTACCCGAAGACGGAGGGAGGTCCGTAATAAAGTCCATAGACAGATGAGTCCAAGGACGCTCCGGGATCTTCAAAGGTAAGAGGGACCCAGACGGACGGGTATGTGAGGTCTTAGAGCGCGCACAAACCCCACAGGACGCGACAAAAGTTACCACCTCCTTATGTAAGTTAGGCCACCAAAACCGACGCGAGAGGAGATCCACAGTTGCTTTACTCCCCGGGTGTCCTGCAAAAACTGAGTTATGGTGTGCCTCGATCACCTTTTGTCGCAACTGATCTGGAACAAACAGTCTCCCCGGAGGTCCAACAGGGGCGTCCCCCTGAGCCTCCAATACCTCCTCCTCCAGCTCAGAGCATACTGCCGAAACCACCACCCCCTCCTGAAGGATAGGAATCGGGTCGTCCGTATTCCCGGCCCCAGGGAAACTACGAGATAAGGCATCCGCCTTTACATTTTTTGACCCAGGACGATATGTAACGACAAAATTAAACCTGGTAAAAAACAATGACCACCTAGCTTGTCTGGGATTCAGACGTTTCGCGGACTCCAGATATAGCAGGTTCTTGTGATCGGTGATGACGGTGACCGGATGGACTGCCCCCTCCAAAAAATGGCGCCACTCCTCAAAAGCTAACTTAATGGCCAAGAGTTCCCTATTGCCGACATCGTAATTCCTCTCAGCGGACGACAATTTTTTAGAGAAAAAGGCGCACGGATGCCACTTACCAGGGGACGAACCCTGTGACAATACTGCTCCCACCCCTACCTCGGAAGCGTCTACCTCTACAATGAATGGCTGTGACGCATCAGGTTGAATGAGTATGGGTGCCGAGGCAAAACATTTTTTCAAGGAGGAGAATGCTTGACAAGCCTTGTCAGACCACCTAGAAAAATCCGTCCCCTTTTTAGTCATGTCTGTGAGAGGCTTAACCATGGACGAGAAATTACGAATGAACTTCCGGTAATAATTAGCAAACCCCAGGAAACGTTGTAGTGCCTTAAGATTCTCTGGCCGATCCCACTCAAGAACTGCCCGCACTTTCCCAGGGTCCATACGAAAACCGGACGCTGAAACCAGGAAGCCTAAAAACTGGAGTTCCTGTACGGCGAACACACACTTTTCCCATTTGGCATACAGTTTATTATCCCGCAAGATCTGTAACACCTGCCTAACGTGCTCCTGATGAGACACCAGATCCGGCGAGTAAATTAAGATATCATCCAGATATATGACAACAAACTGTCCCACCAGGCGGCGAAAAATGTCATTAACAAAGTGTTGGAACACCGCCGGGGCATTAGTCAGACCGAATGGCATGACAAGGTTCTCATAATGCCCCTCCGGAGTGTTAAACGCCGTCTTCCACTCATCCCCCTCCTTCATCCTAATCAGATTGTACGCCCCTCTGAGATCCAACTTAGAGAACCATTTGGCGCCCACGATCTGATTAAAGAGATCGGGAATAAGTGGGAGCGGATACGGATCTCGGACCGTAATCCGATTAAGTTCACGGAAATCCAGGCAAGGGCGTAGGCCTCCATCTTTCTTCTTAACAAAGAAGAACCCCGCAGCCACCGGTGAAGATGAAGGTCTAATATGCCCCTTAGCCAGACTTTCTGAAATATAATCCTTCATGGCCTGCCTCTCAGGACCAGAAAGGTTATACAACCTAGCTTTAGGTAACTTGGCCTCAGGGAGCAATTTTACAGAACAGTCATACTCGCGATGAGGAGGTAGTTCCTGACACCCTTTCTCCGAGAATACATCCTCAAAGTCCGCCAGAAATGGAGGTAAGACCCAAGGAGAAACAGCACCGATGACCGTGTTCATGCAGTTTTTATTACAGAATTTACTCCATTGGCTTATCTCTCTGGTTTGCCAATTAATAACCGGGTTATGCTTGGCTAACCAAGGAAGGCCCAACACTATAGGAGTGGGAAGACCCTCCAACACGTAGCAAGACAACAGTTCTTTATGTATCGCCCCCACTTGAAGTTTTACGTCATGCACAGCTTGCAAAAAACTTCCCTGACCGAGAGGCCTGGCATCGATCGAGAATATGGGGATGGGTTTAGCCAACTCACTCAATCGCATACCTTGAACCCGGGCAAACCGAGCATCAACCAGATTAGCCCCGGCCCCACTATCCAGAAGAACAGATATCCTCTCAGTTCTCGTACCCACCACCACCTCCGCCGGTACGAGAAACTGAGACGAACCTAGGGACGAAATACCTACTCCCAGATTGCCGTCCACCACACAACCTGGGATCAACAGTTTTCCGACGACTCTTCACTCTGCAAGGGACGGGATGGACACCCCCCAATAAAATGTCCCTCTCTCCCGCAGAACAAACACCTTCCTGTCTTATGGCGCACCACCGGTCCCCTCCCCCGAAATGATGTCCCTCCTAATTTCATAGGCTCCTCTGGACTGACCAGGGGAACCACCATATGAGGGGACCTTGTAGGAGGTGGAGTCATCACAGGGGGTAGAGTTATCCCGCACCTCTCCCGAAGCCGTCTGTCAACGCGAATAGCAAGGGCCATAGCGGCTTCCAGTGACGCGGGAGAGTCATACTGTGCCAACACATCCTGTAATTTGTCGGATAAACCTTGACAAAACTGGCTCCTAAGAGCCGGGTCATTCCACTGGGTGTCCGTGGCCCACCTACGGAACTCCAAACAGAATTCCTCCGCCGGACGATCTCCCTGCTGGATCCTACGTAACTTAGACTCAGCAAGGGAGATCCGATCTGGGTCATCATATACGAGTCCCAGAGCAGCGAAAAACCTATCCACTGACTGGAGAGCCGGGGAGCCCGGGGGAAGAGAGAACGCCCAAGATTGTGGGTCCCCTTGTAGGAGCGAGATGACAATTCCCACCCTTTGTTCTTCACTCCCCGATGACCGAGGCCGCAGCCGAAAGTACAACTTGCATGCCTCCCGGAAAACAAAAAACTTGTCCCGCCCCCCAGTGAACCTGTCAGGGAGAGCTACTTTAGGTTCTGGTCCGGCTTGCTCCTGAGGATGCAAAACCTTGGACCTAACGTCCGCCAGCTCCATGGACAAACTCTGCAACTGCCGAGCTAGACCGGCTACTGGATCCATGGTAGCTGGAGAAAAACTAAGTGGGTCGGTGAAAATGTCACGTTGTCTCTGTATACTGGAGGTAGGGGGCCTAAGCTGACCCTAAGCTGGGGCCCTGACTAATCCCTCAACCTGGAGGTACTGTTAAAGGTACAGAGGTCCAGGCCGCCAGCGTAACCCCTACCTCCTGAGGATCCCTGCTCCTAAGTAATCTAGTCCTGAGAAGGACCCCGATCACAACAAAAGGGGACAAGTAATAATATGCCCACACACAGTACTTAGACGAACGAGACAGTACAAGGGAAAAACCAAAACCACCTTGCATACAACAACTACTCAACTACAACAGAGGGAACACCAACGGGAAAGGAGATAAATGATAAAGCGAGGAAGGGAAAAAACATTCCAAATACACTTATCTCAAAAACTCCAAATACCACGATCCGCTCTGTTAGTCAGAATGAAAAGCTTTCACCGACACTTCCCAAACAGACCAGCAGGCATTTGAAGGAGTCTCACTACAGCAACATTGATTGCAGCTGGGCGAGGCTGGACCTCGTCTAGCACAGAGAGAGAGAGAATTAACTCCCTCACTGCCGAAAACACAAAGCACCAAAAAGTCAGCTGCGAGAAGTCAGGCTGTGTAATCGTGACGATCTTCGTGGCGACACACCCGTGACAGTACCGAGCCAGTCCACAACTTTTTTTGCTAAGAGTTGTATTTAGTTCGGTGAAAGGACTGGCATAGAGGGAAACCGTATCTACCCTGCGTGTCATTTCTCCCAGGAAGTCCTATAATTGAGCTTGTTGCAGAAGCAATGGCAGCCCGTCCAACATCAACTCGCACTTGTCGGTGGTGCTTTGACACACACATCTTTCTTTGCGCATTTAATTTCTTGAATACAGAGTTGGACAATGGCCTGATCTGTAATGCATTTTGAGAAATAACATGCATAAGCATGGCCGATCCACTTTAAAAAAGCAGCCATAGAGTGTCCGGGAACCTTCCCCCACACTTTTCTTAGCCAGTGCTGCTTTTCGGCAGGGTTGGATGGGCCCACCAGAGAACCGGAGACTCCTCCGGTGGGCCCTGGCTTCTCCTTCAGGAGAGTTCATAGTGCCGACTTGAGGCCATGATGATGATAGAGGCCACCATCTGCTTAGTTTTCTGTTACTTGGAATGCAAGTGCAAGTATGCAGCCAGCCACCCACCCACCCACAGGCCGCAACACTAAACTGCCAGATTTCTGGGCAGGTATTTGCACTTGAAATATGGCCTTTTAAGCTCATGGAGGTGGAAGCTTTTCATAACCTCATGCCGGCGGCGGCCGGGTGTCCATACTCGGTCCCCAGCCGGGTCCCACAACATTACCCGTGCCCTCCCCAGTGCACTTACTGGGAAGGACCGCCTAAACACAAACACATGGACAGGTGAATGTGGCCAGGGACGGTATGGAGCCATTCCACAACTTTTTTTGCTGAGAGTTGTATTTAGCTTGGTGAAAGGACTGGCATAGAGGGAAACTGTATGTACCCTGCGTGTCATTTCTCCCAGGAAGTCCTCTAAAGCTGCTTGCACTTGAAATGTGGCCTGAACATTACTGCTGGTACTTTTCTGTGGGAATTTGCTTGCCTCCTACCAGCCTGGAATATTTCCAGCAAATTATGGTACGACGCCATGGTATTAGCACTTCCCCCAGTACCAGTAGCAAAGTAGACTGAGTGGCTGCCCAAATACATTTTCTCACAAAGGAGCTGAAGATAGAGTGGCAGTAGGTGCAAGTTTCTCCAGCCTGTTAGATATTAGAGGGTGAACGGCAGCACATTGGATCAGTGGTTAGCACTGAAGCCTTGCAGTGCTGGGATCCTGGGTTCAAATCCCAGCAAGGACAACATCTGCAAGGACTTTGTATGTTCTCCCCGTGTTTGCATGTGTTTCCTCCTCAGTAAAAAAGCAGCCATAAAGTGTCCAGGAACCTTCCCACACACTTTTCTTAGCCAGGACTGCTTCTCGGAATGGTTGGACGGTCCCACCAAAGAATCCTCTGGTGTGCCTTGGCTTCTAATTCAGGAGAGTTCATGATAGCACTAACATTACACCTGCTATGGGGCTCTTGAGTTGTATTTCACCACAGCCATATTCTTTAGTTCGGTGAAAGGACTGGCATAGAGGGAAACCGTATCTTCCCCAGCTGTCATTCCTCCGTCACCAGCTTCCACCCATTTTCACACACGACCATGCCTGGCTGTATGTTCAGCGGTGAGAGCCACAGATCAGGCTGCTGTGTTACAGCTTTCAACAACTCTGCTGCGCTGGGCGGTTTGACAATTAAGTATTAAGCATGTTATCTTCAGCACAGCCTGTTGCTGCTTGGCCAAGGCAGTGCTGCAGTGCTGTCAGCTTGTGACTGATGTGGTCATTTCGGAGATGGAGGAGGAGGTGCATGAGCTGAACAATGTGATTACATTGTTGTTAAATTGGTGACGCTGTTTTTTATACTAAAGAAAGATCCTATTGTTTTGTTTTTTTATGTAATTTTTTAAGACAAATGCATTCACTGGGAAATGTCATTTTAACATTTTACAACCTTATCTGGCCATGTGGTGTGTGACACATCATCAGACACATCCTGTTTTATTTATTATGGAGGGACTCTGAAAATCATAAAGCCTATTTTTATAGGGGCATCAGACGGCCCTTACTATTCTTAAAAGGCCAGCAGTCGGCCCTAGCTATTGTTAGAGAGCCATCAGCCGGCTTTGCTTTGTTGTTCCCATTATTAACAAGTGGGTCTCCTATACTGTTATTGCGTATCCAGTGACTGCAAGGGCTGCCAAAAATCTGGCCGCAACCCAATACCCCTTTGAAGAGACATAGAGGAGAGTCTCAGTTAAAAAAATGTTCCCATTATAAAGGAGCGGGTCTCCTATAGTTGTACTGCCCATGCTGTGACTGCAAGGGCTGCCAAAATTTGGGAAAAACCCCACTAAGAATTTAAAGTCACACAGAGCAGGGCCACAGTAACAAGGTACGACATGTTCCCATTAGAAAGGAGAGAGTGTGCTATACGGTTATAGGGTATGCAGTGAGTCCAACGGCGGACCAATTTTAGGAAAAACCCCACTAAGAATTTAAAGACACATAGAGCAGGGCCACAGTAACAACAAATTCCCATTAGAAAGGAAAGAGTCTGCTATACAGTTATAGGGTATGCAGTGAGTCCAACTGCTGACCAATTTTAGAAAAAACCCCACTAAGAATTTAAAGACACACAGAGCAGGGCCACAGTAACAAGTACGACATGTTCCCATTTGAAAAGAGAGTCTGCTATACAGTTATAGAGTATGCAGTGAGTCCAACGGCTGACCAATTTTAGGAAAAACCCCTCTAAGATTTTAAAGACACACAGAGCAGGGCCACAGTAACAAGGTACGACATGTTCCCATTGGAAAGGAGAGGGTCTGCTATACAGTTATAGGGTATGCAGTGAGTCCAATGGCTGACCAATTTTAGGAAAAACCCCACTGAGAATTTAAAGACACACAGAGCAGGGCCACAGTAACAAGGTACGACATGTTCCCATTAGAAAGGAGAGGGTCTGCTAAACAGTTATAGGGTATGCAATGAGTCCAACGGCTGACGAATTTTAGGAAAAACCCCACTAAGAATTTAAAGACACATTCCCATTAGAAAGGAGAGAGTCTCCCATAGTGTTGGCCTATGCAGTGAATGCAAGGACTGCCAAAAATTTAGAGGCACTTCAATGCCCCTTGGAAGTGACGTGGAGGAGGGCCTCATAAAAAAATGTTCCCATTAGAAAGAAGCGGGCCTCCTATACTTGTAATGCCCATGCACTAAGTGTATGGGCTGACAAACATTTACCCCTGGAGGGTATATATGAACATACTGTATCAAAAATTTTTTTTACGGGCATCATAAACACCCTTTAAAAAAATTATGTGGGTGTTGCATCACGGACCACAGTCACCCTGGTGATATGGTGGTGGAGGATGAGGAGAAGGAGGAGGACAAGAGCAAATAGCCAAAATCAGGAAGCGTATACCCATGTGTGGGTGTGAAAAGGTGCATGGGAATACACCTCCCAAGAAAAGACACTGGATTTGAGTTTATGTTACGCTGCTATCATTCGGTGGTGTTGAGAAGTCTGGCCCAATCCAGCCCTTGTTCATTTTTATAAGAGTCAGCCTGTCAGCATTTTCAGTTGACAGGCGGATGCGCTTATCAGTTATAATTCCACCAGCTGCACTAAAAACCCGCTCTGATAAAACGCTGGCGGCAGGGCAGGCCAGGACCTCCAAGGCATAGAGAGCCAGTTTATTCCACGTGTCCAGCTTGGATACCCAATAATTATAAGGCACAGCGGAATCACGGAGGACGTTGGTACGGTTGGCCAAGTACTCCCTCAGCATCTTCCCAAACTTTGCACTCCTTGTGAGAGTACCCCGCGCCTCAGGGCCTGTGCAATGGGAGGGTCTGAGAAAACTCTTCCAGAACTTTGACAGTGTTCACCTGCCTCTGCTGGATTGAAGTTGTGTCTCTCTCGCCTGTACTGTTTGGTTGTCCAACGAAGTGTGCCCTCTGCCGCCAGCGTTTTCAGATGGGAATTTTTTTAATAGTTCCGCAACAAGGGCCTTCTGGTACTGCCCCATTTTTGTAGACCTGTCCGCCTCAGGAATAAGAGATATAAAGTTCTCCTTGTAGCATGGGTCTAGAAGTGTCACCAACCAGTAATGACTGTCACCCAAAATTTTGAGAACGCGAGGGTCATGGGAAAGGCAGCGTAACTCAGCCATGCGTGCCAGACTACTAACAGGCAAGATTTCCGTGTCCTCAACAGGAGGATGACTGACCATGCTCTCCTCCTCCTCCTCTCTGTCCTCTGGCCATCCACGCTGAACAGACGGTATGACAGCTATGCAGGTTGTACCGTCTATAGTGCATGAAACTAGCTCCTGTCCTTCCTCCTCCTCTTCCTCATTGTCACCCAATCCACGTTGGGATGAGATGAGGCTTGGCTGTGTGTAATCACCCTGTATGGTTCCTTGCTCCATCTCAACGTGCTCCGCCTGCAATGCATCCTCTTTGATTGTGAGCAGAGAGCATTTCAGAAGACAGAGAAGCGGGATGGTGACGCTAATTATTGTGTCACCGCCGCTCACCATCTTGGTGGAGTCCTCAAAGTTTTGGAGGATGGTATATATGTCTGACATCCATGTCCACTCCTGAGGTCTTATGTGTGGAGTCTGAACTGAATACCGACGGCCTTGTTGATGCTGGTACTCAACAACTGCCCTCTTCTGCTCACAAATCCTTCCCAACATCTGCAGTGTAGAGTTCCAATGCGTGGCGACATCACACACCAGTCTGTGAGCCGGAAACTTCAAATGCTTCTGAAGCACGGCACACAGGTGGCGTACTCTAACAAGCAGATCCAGCAGCTCCGGGTAGGATTTGAGAAACCGCTAAACCACGAGGTTAAGCACGTGGGCCAGGCATGGTACGTGTGTGAGCTCGCCTCGCCTCAGAGCCGCCACCAGGTTCCGGCCATTGTCACACACGACCATGCCTGGCTGTAGGTTCAGCGGTGTGAGCCACAGATCTGCCTGCTCTTTCAGAGCTGTCCACAACTCTTCAGCATTGTGCGGTTTTTCAGCTTCAGCAGAGCCTGTTGCGGCTTGGCCAAGGCAGTGCTGCAGTGCTTCCAGCTTGTGACTGATGTGGTCATTTCGGAGATGGAGGCTGAAGAGGATGAGGTGCAGGAGCTGTAGACCATGGGGGGCAACCCTGATTGACCTAGGGCCCGCAATCCTTGGCGTCGGGAGGACGTGTTCTGTCCCAAGGTCCGACTGGGTCCCGACTTCCACAATGTTAACACAGTGTGCCATCAGCGAGATGTACCGTCCCTGCCCACAAGCACTTGTCCACGTGTCCGTGGTTAGGTGGACTTTACCGGTAACTGCGTTGTTGAGAGCACGGCTAATGTTTTGGGACACGTGCTTGTGTAATGCGGGGACGGCACACCGGGAGAAATAGTGGCGGCTGGGGACCGAGTACCGAGGGACGGCAGCCGCCATCAGGTTGCGGAATGCTTCAGTCTCCATGAGCCTAAAAGGCAACATTTCGAGCGCAAGCAGTCGTGAAATGTGAGAATTTAGTAGTGTGGCCTGTGGGGCGTTGTCTTCATATTTGCGCTTGCGTTCCAAGGACTGGGGTATGGACAAATGAAGGCTGCGCTGGGACAAGGACATGGATGTGCTTCCTGATGCTGCTACTTGACAGTGTGCAATGACAGGTGCAGGGCAGGAGGCGTCTTCGCATGCACCATAGACAGGGGATTGGCTTGGATGCACAACAGCAGAAGAAGCAATGGTGCCACCCGCAGACTCTGTTCCTGGACCCTGGGGTTCAGCCCACAAAGTCGGGTGCTTTGCTGCCATGTGCCTGATCATGCTGGTGGTGGCCAGGCTGGTTGTTTTGCCACCCCTGCTGAAGCTGGCCTGGCAGGTGGTGCAAATGGCCTTTTTGGGGTTATTAGCAGAGTCTTTAAAAAACAACCAGAATCGGGAAGACCTAACAGTTGTACTGGCAACTTCCTTCGTGTTGGTGTCACGGGGAACGGTTACTTGCCTTCTGTCTGCGGCCACCACACTGCTTCTTCCTGCCTGTTGGGGTGCTCTGCCTCCCCCCCCCTGTGTGCTACTGTCCTCACTCTGCATGTCCTCCTGCCAGGTTGGGTCAGTTACTATATCATCCACCACCTCGTCTTCCACTTCCGCACTCTGGTCCTCCTCCTGACTTTCTGGCAATTGTGTCTCATCATCGTCCATCTCTTGTGACACTTTCCCACCATCGCCTTTGTGTAACTGTGGCTGCTCAAATATTTGGGCATCGCTACACGCGATCTCCTCTTGCCCCGCTTCAAGTGGACCGGGCGAGAGGCCCGAATCTATAAATGGAAAAGTGAACAGCTCTTCAGAGTGTCCAAGTGTGGGATCAGTTGTCTCTGGGTACTTAGCATGGTGGGAGGAAGGAGGATCAGGGTGAAGAATATGCAGTCCAGACTAACGGCTACTGAGACTTGACCGTGTGGAAGACAGGGTGGTGGTGGTGATGGCTAAGTGACTGGAAACATTTTCCGCTATCCAACCAACAACCTTTTGACACTGCTCTGGATTCAATAGTGGTGTGTTGCGGTCCCCTAGAAATTGGGACAGGAAGGTCAGGCGAGAAGATGTGGGTGTTTGTTGTTGCACAATTTCGGCTTGCCCACGGCCTTGTCCTCGGTCTCTGCATGCACCATTACCATCACGTCCAGTTCCCCGTTCCTTGCCACGTGCCTTGCCCATTTTAAATGGAGGACAGTATCTTCCATGCTCACTACAAATGACTGAGTTTGGAGCGAACTTATATGTGATCCGTGTGATGGAGAAAACAGAGTTTTAAATACCTTGCCTGTAGGTAAGTAGTTTGAACAGCAAACTGGTGTGAATTGCTTCACTGACACACTAAAGGAAATTTTCAATGGAGGCCAGAAATGGCAGTATTTTCTGACAACGTATATGTGATCTGTGTGACGCAGAAAACACAGTTTTGAATACCTGGCCTGTAGGTAAGTAGTTTGAACAGCAAACTGTGGTGAATTGCTTCACTGACACACTAAAGGAAATTTTTAATGGAGGCCAGAAATGGCAGTATTTTCTGACAACGTATATGTGATCCATGTGACGGAGAAAACACAGTTTTAAATACCTGGCCTGTAGGTAAGTAGTTTGAACAGCAAACGGGTGTGAATTGCTTCACTGACACACTGAAGGAAATTTTTAATGGAGGCCAGAAATGGCAGTATTTTCTGACAACGTATATGTGATCCGTGTGACGGAGAAAACACAGTTTTAAATAGCTGGATTTCTAGCGCTCTAATATGGAAAGTACCTGGCTGTATTCTGCAGTGCCAACAAGCAAATGGCGCAGAAAAAATGGAGTTCTCTGGATTGCTTTTTAAGCAAATAATGAGGATTAAGATCCAAAGAAAAGTATTCCTGGCCCCTGAGACCTGGGCCTTTGTATAGAAATATCTAAGAGCAGCAGAAAGCAGAATTGGAATGGAGCCTCTTGTGCTATATACACTGCCTGCCTATACACCCTGCCTGCCTGATATCTCTGCAGATGGATTAGTCCTCAGAAGGACTGTTTGTTAAGATGGATATGTGTAATGTACAGTGCCTACAAGTAGTATTCAACCCCCTGCAGATTTAGCTGGTTTGATAAGATGCAAATAAGTTAGAGCCTTCAAACTGCAAACGAGAGTAGGTTTTATGAACAGAAGCATAAATCTTACAAACCAAAAAGTTATGTTGCTCAGTTGAATTTTATTAAATTTTAAACATAAAAGTGTGGGTCAATTATTATACAACCCCTATGTTTAATATTTTGTGGAATAACCCTTGTTTGCAATTACAGCTAATAATCGTCTTTTATAAGACCTGATCAGGCCGGCACAGGTCTGTGGAGTTATCTTGGCCCACTCCTCCATGCAGATCTTCTCCAAGTTATCTAGGTTCTTTGGGTGTCTCATGTGGACTTTATTCTTGAGCTCCTTCCACAAGTTTTCAATTGGGTTAAGGTCAGGAGACTGACTAGGCCACTCCAACACCTTGACTTTTTCCCTATTGAACCAGGCCTTGGTTTTCTTGGCTGTGTGCTTTGGGTCGTTGTCTTGTTGGAAGATGAAATTACGACCCATCTTAAGATCCTTGATGGAGGAGTGGAGGTTCTTGGCCAAAATCTCCAGGTAGGCCGTGCTATCCATCTTCCCATGGATGCGGACCAGATGGCCAGGCCCCTTGGCAGAGAAACAGCCCCACAGCATGATGCTGCCACCACCATGCTTGACTGTAGGGATGGTATTCTTGGGGTCGTATGCAGTGCCATCCAGTCTCCAAACGTCACGTGTGTGGTTGGCACCAAAGATCTCGATCTTGGTCTCATCAGACCATAGAACCTTGAACCAGTCTGTCTCAGAGTCCTCCAAGTGATCATGAGCAAACTGTAGACGAGCCTTGACATGACGCTTTGAAAGTAAAGGTACCTTACGGGCTCGTCTGGAACGGAGACCATTGCGGTGGAGTACGTTACTTATGGTATTGACTGAAACCAATGTCCCCACTGCCATGAGATCTTCCCGGAGCTCCTTCCTTGTTGTCCTTGGGTTAGCCTTGACTCTTCGGACAAGCCTGGCCTCGGCACGGGAGGACACTTTCAAAGGCTGTCCTGGCCGTGGAAGGCTAACAGTAGTTCCATAAGCCTTCCACTTACGGATGATGCTCCCAACAGTGGAGACAGGTAGGCCCAACTCCTTGGAAAGGGTTTTGTACCCCTTGCCAGCCTTGTGACCCTCCACGATCTTGTCTCTGATGGCCTTGGAATGCTCCTTTGTCTTTCCCATGTTGACCATGTCTGAGTGCTGTTCACAAGTTTGGGGAGGGTCTTAAATAGTCAGAAAAGGCTGGCAAAAGAGATCTTTAATCCACACATGTGAAGCTCATTATTCTTGGTGCCTGAACTACTTCTTAATACTTTAGGGGGACCAAACAGAATTCTTGTGGTTTGAGGGGTTGAATAATAAATGACACTCTGAATTAACTTTTTACGTTTTAAAAAAACAAAAAACAAAAAAACAAAAACAAAATTTGCTGCAGTGCATTTCCCACTTCCAGGCTGATCTACAGTACAAATGTCACAATGCCAAGTTAATTCCGCATGTGTCAACCAGCTAAATCTGCAGGGGGTTAAATACTACTTGAAGGCACTGTACATTTTTTCTCCCTACACTACCTAATACACAAGCAAATCTGTCCCTGACGCAGCAGCACCTCGCCCTACACAAGCAAATGGCGCAGAAAAATTGTGTTCTCTGGATTGATTTTTAAGCAAATAATGAGGATTAAGATCCAAAGAAAAGTATTCCTGGCACCTGAGACCTGGGCCTTTGTATAGAAATATCTAAGAGCAGCAGAAGGCAGAATTGGAATGGAGCCTCTTGTGCTATATGCACTGCAGTCTGCTATATACACTGCCTGCCTATACACCCTGCCTGCCTGATATCTCTGCAGATGGATTAGTCCTCAGAAGGACTGTTTGTTAAGATGGATATGTATAATGAACGGTTTTTCTCCCTACACTACCTAATTCACAATCAAATCTGTCCCTGACGCAGCAGCAGCTCTCCCTACACTGTCTGATCCGGAGTGACTGTGACGAGCATGGCGGCGCCAGGTCGGATATAGACCTGATGACGCTGTGCGGCCAGCCAATCACTGTAATGCCCACAACCAACAGGGCCACGGTATTACATTGCATGGCAGGCAATCCCTGCATGTTCATTGGCTCTCTAAAGAGCGCCAAGCATGCAGGGAGGGGACCCGAGTTCCCACCCGAGCAACCCGAAAATACTCGGCATGCTCGCTCATCACTATATATGAATTGTAAACTTTATTTATATAGTGAATTATTACTTACCACTAGGTGGAGATGTTGCACCAAAAACTGTCAATAACATAGATTTATGTGGTGTGTGAGTGTTATACTTTTTCCATATAGGTGTCTTACTCAAATCTGCATATATGTAAATGATTTTTGTGAATTACTTCTTGGGACAGATTGGAATACATTTTGTATACGTACCTGATGATTTTTCTCTGCACAGTTCTTCTCTTTTTTAATATGTCTTATTCTTTATAAAATAAAGAAATGGTATTTTTTACTGAAATGTGTTCATGGGAGTAATTTCTGTAGGTTGTGTAGGCCAAAATCTGGAAACGTTTGCTCCAGTAATGAGGGTCCAATCAAAAATCCAAGATACATATTTTGTAGCCTTAGATGCTCTCTTTCCACGGACTTCTCATATGTGTGGATGGGACTTTTCATGGAGAAGAAGCGCCCGAGAGCCAGGGCACCCCCACTGCAGGCAATATTAACTCAATGGCGGCACCTTGTGGACGTTTTTTGTTACTACAAATAGCCCATGCTAAGTGGCAGTGTGGGGAACCCGCATTACTGTGCCGGTTTCTCAGCCTCTAAACTCCTATCCATACCAATTTTAAGTGTGTATAGAGCTAATCTAGAATTACACAATGATAGGAGGCACTCATTTTTCGATCAAGGGGTTCGGATATCAAGTTAGGCCAAATTCGTAACTTTGCTCCGGTACTAAGGGTCCAATCAAAAATCCGAGTTATTGACTTTGTAGCCCCAGATCCCTTCTTTCCATAGACACCTCAGATGTGTGGATGGGACTTTGCCCCAAGTAGCAGCATTCCGAGAGCCAGCGCACCCCCCACATGGGCCAATGTTAACTCAATGGCAGCATCTTGTGGCCGTTTTTGGCTACTACAATAGACCCATGTTAACAAAGTGGCTGTGTTGGGAACATAGATCATCTAGACTTACACAAGGAAGAGAGGCATTTATTTTTCAACCCAGGAGTTCGGATACCAGGTTAGGCTAAAGTCCAGTAAGGTTTCCTCCAGTACTGAGGGTTCAATCAAAAATTCTATTTTCACAGACTCCTCACATATGTGGACGGGACTTTTCCTTGAAGAACAGCCTCCCAAAAGACTGGTACTCCCACTGCGGCCAATGTTAATTTAATGGCGGCATCTGGTGGATGTTTTTTGGTACTACCACCGGCTCATGTTAACAAAGTGGTGGTGTGGGGAACCCATGTTCCAGTGCCAGTTTCTGAGCCTGTAAAAGTCCAATCCACACCAAACTTTAAGGGAGAACAGAGATCATCTAGACCTACACATAGAGGGGAAGCACTAATTTTTCAACCAAGGAGTTCGGATATCAGGTTAGACCAAATTCCGGTAACATTTACTCCGGTATCAAGGGACCGATTACTCCGGTACCAAGGGACCAATTACAAATCTGAGTTATTGATTTTGTAGGTTCAGATCTCCTCTTTCCATAGACACCAGATGCGTGGATGGGACTTTTCCCCAAGGAGCACCATTCCGAAAACCAAGACACCCCCACATGGGCCAATGTTAACTCAATAGTGGTATCTTTTGGAAATTTTTTGGTACTACCACTGGCCCATTTTAACTAAGTGGTTGTGAGGGGAACCCGTGTTCCGGTGCTGGTTTCTTAGCCTCTAAAGGTCCTATAAATACCAATCTTTAAGGGTGAACGTAGCTCATCTAGACTTACACAAAAAAAGAGAGGCACTTATTTTTCAACGAAGGAGTTTGGGTATCAGGTTATAGCAAAGTCCGGTAACGTTTCCTCCGACACTTAGGCTGCGTGCCCACTATGCGTTTTTCAAGTGTTTTTTCTGCGGAATTTCCGCAGCGAAAATGCTTAAAAAACGCTTGGTAATACGTGACCCATGGTCCCCAATGATAATCCGCATGTGCTGTGCACATACTGCGGAAATTTCCACTGCGGATTATCATTGCGGAAAAATATGCAGCATGTCCATTAATTTTGCGGACACGCAGCGTAATTGCCGCCACTGACTTGCATTGAATCGCATAGTATCCGTATGAGCACATGTGCACAAGCGGATATTATGCAATTCTATGTGCGGATGGTACCCGGGTCTGGAGAAGAGGAGACTCTCCTCCAGACTTGGGTACCATAGAACCTGTTAAAAAAAGAATTTAAAATAAAAAATAAAGATTATACTTACCTTCTGATGGCCCCCGGTGTTTTCTCTGCTGCATCCGGTCTGCTGTATGGGTCGCGGTGGTGTGAAAGGAACTGCCATGACGTCATTTAGTCATGTGACAGGTCACGCGACCTCTGACGTTGGCGGTCGCGTGACCTGTCACATGACTAAATGACTTCATGGCAGGTCCTTTTGTAAAGGACATATTGATACTCATGCTAGAGCAACTCCATTTTGTCTGCTTGCTTTAAAATCATGTTATTATCACTCCTTGCATAACATACATTCTTTCTTTCTCTTCCCATGGAACTTCTCTCGCACTAACTTTTTCTCAAGAGAACATTTTGTCAGACACTCTGTTATCTAACTTGTTTAGGCCAGGTTTAACCTTGTAAAATTTCCATAGTGCTTCGAACTAACCATGATAATATGACCATATATGTGTTTCCGTAATAATTGTACTAACATTAGTTAGCCTATAGTACTGTAGTATGGCTGCAGAGTTGATTGGCTATTAAAATACTCAAAACAATATAAAATGCTAAGCAAAATAAACGGGATCAGAGATTCTTTGAATCCTCCCAATACAGAGCACGCATTGCCTCCGTTTGGTTTTCTGTGGATTGCTCAATCAACATAATAATTTGACACTCGCTTGGTCAACCGTGAAGGGTTATTGCCCTCCCTCAACACTTTCACACCACCGCGAGCCGCCCACCACACCAGCCACAGCGGAGAAAACACCGGGGGCCATCGGAAGGTAAGTATAATCTTTATTTTTTACCATTCTTATTCTTTTTTTTAACTATTATTTGCATGGATTTATATAGTGTGACCAAGTTGTCAAGCACTTTTCCAAGTGATGCTAAAATCGCTTGGAAAAGCGCTTGATAACCCGCATGCAGAAATGCATGTGAAAACGCTTGACAAACGCTTCTACCTGGCAGGAAAAACGCATGTAAAATCTGCATGCATTTTCCTGACCGGGAGAAGCGGAAAAAATATGCAGCATTTCTGCATCGTGGGCACTTAGCCTGAGGGTCCAGTCAAAAATCCGAGATATTCGTTTTGTAGCCCTAGATCTCCTCTTTCCACAGACTCCTCACATATGTGGATTGGACTTTTCCTCGAGGAGCCGCACCCTAAGAGACAGGGCATCCACACTGCGGCCAATGTTAACTCAATGGCGACATCTTATGGTCATTTTTGGTACTACCACTGACCCATGTTAACTAAGAGGTAGTGTGGGGATCCTGTGTTCCAGTGCCAGTTTCTTAGCCTGTCCTATCCTCACCAAACTTTAAGAGTGAACAGAGCTCATCTGGACCTACACATAGAGGGGAGGCACTTATTTTTGCATTAAGGGTATCAGGTTAGGTCACAGTCCGGTAATGTATGCTTTGGTGCTAAGGGTCCAATCAAAAAGCCGAGATATCAGTTTTGTAGCCCCAGATCTCCTCTTTCCATAGACACCCCAGATGTGGGGATGGGACTTTTCCCTAGGGAGCTGCACCCTGAGAGCCGGGGCATCCCCACATTGGCCAATGTTAACTGAATGGCGGCATCTTGTAGCCGTTTTTTCGTACTACAACCAGCCCATGTTAACTAAGTGGCTGTGTTGGGAAACCGCGTTCTGGTGACAGTTTTTCAACCTCTAAAATCTTATCCATACCAAACTTTAAGTGTGAACACAACTCATTTTTCGACCAATGGGTTCAGGTACCAGGTTAAGCCAAAGTCCGGTAACGTTTGCCCCGGTACCCGGGTCCAATCAAAAATCCAAGAGATTTGTTTTGTAGCCCTCGATCTCCTCTTTCCATAGACACATCTGATGTGTGGATGGGACTTTTAGCCAAGGAGTAGCACCTTGAGAGCCGGGGCACCTCAACACCAGTCAATGTTAACTCAATTGCGGCATCTTGTAGCTTTTTTTCGGTACTGCAATCTCAGATACAGGGCACATGAACATTAGCCAATGTTAAGTCAATGAGTGGCTGAGGGTACCTACATTCCAGGGCTGATTTCTCAATCTGTAAAGGTCATATCCACAACATACTTTCAGGGTGAACAGAGCTCATCTAGAGTTGAGCCACTTATTTTTTGACCCAAGGGTCCGGGTACCAGGTTAGGCCAAAATCTGGTAAAGTATGTACGAAGGGTCCAATTAAAAATCCAAGATATATATGTTTTGTAGCTCCAGATCTCCTCTTTCCATCAACACCTAACATGTGTGGATGTGACTATTCGCCAAGGAGCAGTACCCCAAGAGCCGGGACAGCCCCACACCAGCCAATGTTAATTTGATTGCTGCGGTAGTTTTTTGGTACTACAACCGGCCCATGTTAACTAAGTGGCTGTGTTGGGAACCAGTGTCTCAGCTTCTAAAGTCCTATCCATAACAAACTTTAAGTGTGAACAGAGCTCATCTAGACCTACACAAAGAGGGGAGGCACTTATATTTCGACCAATGGGTTCGGGTACCAGGTTAGGCCAAAGTCTGGAAACCTTTGCCCAAGTACCAAGGGTGCAATCAAAAATCAGAGAGATCCATTTTGTAGCCCTAGATCTCCTCTTTCCATAGACTCCTAACGTGTAGATATCAGGATCTGGAGAATTTGTGGATACCTCCAGCGCTGCTGATTTATTGAAGACGTCAATTCAAAAAATTTATTAACTTGCTGTTTTAATTCAACGCATTTCAAAGTGACAGGCACTTTTTCTTCATGAAACAACCACATACATACAAGATCGTACAGGGTGGTTTTTAAAGGCTTGAGTTTTGAATTAAGGGGCCAAATTAATACATGACTGTCTGCGTTGTGTCAAACAAAGCTCACTGAATGGGAAGTCAAGGCATCTGCACACTGGCCAATGTTAAGTCAATAAGTGCCCGAGAGTACCCGTATTCTGGCTCTCAACTGGTAAAGGTCCCAACCACACCAAACTTTCAGGGTTAACAGAGCTCAACTAGACCTACACAAAAAGGGTCTCACGTATTTTATACACACATAAATGTTATTGGTGTGACAGAACTGGGCTTTTCACCTAGCTTCACAGACCCCCCAACCTCCATCACATTTCAAGCCACCTTCCTTATCGGCATGAGATGAATCCGCTAGCAGCCTGATGACTCAGTACGCTGGGATATTGCACTGACGATTTCCCTGTGACACTCCTGCTGGTTCTCTGAATAATTGGTCACAGAAAAGGACAAAAATTAAAAAAAAAAATAACAGAAAAAAAGTCTTACCAACACCAGGTCAGATTACCAAAGCACAAGCAGGACGCGGCAAACCCCCATGATAAAGGCGGGGGCCGCAAAAGTGCAAAATACTGATGCGACAGCTATCCCCTCCATGAATTGGCAGGTATGTGAGTGACTGTGTAGTATTAACATTGCACATAAATGCAGCTTATATAGAACGCCAGTCACACAGATATGTGTGGTGCACTGTGTCTGGCTTACAGCCTATTAATGACTCCCATAATTTTAAATCAAGCGGGCTGCGCGGCACTATATACGTGCACCCCACAGGACAGATGCCCCAATTAAACCATCCAACAATGAAGGGCCTGGCCGCATCCTGGAAAAAATGGAAAATGTGCATAAAGATGAAAAATAATGTATAAGATAAATACATTGCAAGAGGTATTGGTCAATATTTTGGCCAAAATACACAAGCTCACAACCCACGTCACAGGTCCCCATACCTGCGAGTTCCTACGCTAAAATTAAAAACTGCTTACAGAAAAGGACAAAAATTCAAAAACAAATCAAAGAAAAAAACAGCCTTACCAACACCAGGTCAGATTACCAAAGCACAAGCAGGACGCGGTAGACCTCCATGATAAAGGCGGGGGCAGCACAAGTGAGAAATACTGATGCGACAGCCACCCCCTCCATGAATTGGCAGATATGTGAGTGGCTGTGTATTATTAACAATGCACATAAATGCATCTTATATAGGACGCCAGTCACACAGATAGATGTGGTGCACTGTGTCTGGCTTACTGACGCCCATAATTTTAAATCGAGCGGGCTGCCCGGCAGTATATACGTGCATCACACAGGACAGACACCCCAATTCACCCACCCAACAATGAAGGGCCTGGCCGCATCCTGCAAAAAATGTAAAATGTGCAAAAAGATGAAAAATAATGTATAAGATAAATACATTACATGAGCTATTGGTTGATATTTTGGCCAAAATACACAAGCTCTCAACCCACGTCACGGGTCCCCATACTTGCGAGTCCCTACGCTATTTCGCACTTGTGCGGCCCCCGCCTTTATCATGGGGGTCTGCCGGTCCTGCTTGTGCTTTGGTAATCTGACCTGGTGTTGGTAAGGCTTTTTTTTCTGTGATTTTTTTTTCTCTAAATGATTGGGTTGAGCGAACACTGATGACACCCCCACTCCCCCCAATTTTTTTTCAAACTTTTTTTTTCAAACTTCTGATTTTTTTTTACCACTAGAATAATAAAAAGTGGACATGTTTGGTATTTCCGTAACTGTACTCATGAGGAGAATCAGATTGCCATGTCATTTTTATCACACAATGTACGCTGTAAAAACAATTCCCAATAACAATGTCAGAATTGTGATTTTTTTTTTCACAATTTCACCGCATTTGGAATTTGCTTACTGTTTTCCAATACATTATGTGTTAAAATCAACAGCGTCATTCAAAAGTACAACTCGTTCTGCAAAAAAGCCCTCGTATGGCTATATAGACATTACAATAAAACATTTTAGCTTTTGAAAGAAGGGAAGCAAAAAATTAGAGCTCAAAACTGGAAAATTTCTTCATAGTGAAGGAGTTAATTCATATTAACCCCTTAACTACCGGTGCCGTATTAGTACGCATATTTGCGTACTGCCCATTCAGTGAGGGCTGCTGCGCTGAGCCCTCACTGAACCGAGCACGTCAGCTGATTATTACAGCTGACATGTGCCCGCAACAGCCCCAGGTGGAATCGCGATCCACCCGCGGCTGTTAACATGTTGAATGCCGCTGTCAATCTCCGACAGCGGCATTTAACACGCGCTTCCGGGTAGCGCGTCATAAGCCCCGCCCACCGGCGACCCCGTCACGTGATCGCGGGTCACCGATGGGTGGGCATGACAACCCAGGGTCTGCAGCAGACGCCTGTGGTTGTCATGATCTTGTCGCTATGAGCGCCACCTAGTGCTCGGCGCTCATAGCACAGGACCATTTCTGCTGCATGCAGGGGACCTGCTCGTCCCCTGTATGTAGCAGAGGCGATCAGACAGTTGCTGCTTCTAGTCTCCTATGGAGACTATTGAAGCATGCAAAAAGTAAAAAAAAAAGTTTTTAAAAATATAAAAAAAATAAAAAAATATAAAAGTTTAAATCACCCCCCTTTCGCCCCATTCAAAATAAAATATTAAAAAAAAACCCTACATACACATATTTGGTATTGCCGCGTTCAGAATCGCCCGATCTATCAATATAAAAAAAGAATTAATCCGATCGGTAAAAGGCGTAACGAGAAAAAAATTCTAAACGCCAGAATTACGTTTTTTGGTCGCTGCAAAATTGCAATAAAATGCAATAAGGGGCGATCAAAACATCGGATCTACCCCAAATGTTATCAATAAAAACGTCAGCCCGGTGCACAAAAAATAAGCCATCAACCAGCCCCATATCACTAAAAATGGAGACGCTACGGGTCTTAGAAAATGGCACTATTTTGATTTTTTTTTTTTTTTCCAAATTTTGGAAATTTTTTTCACCACTTAAATATAAAAGAACCTATACATGTTTGGTGTCTATGAACTCGTAATGACCTGTAGAATAAGAAGGGCAGGTCAGTTTTAGCATTCAGTGAACGTGGTAAAAAAACTAAATAAAAATCAACTGTGGTATTGCACTTAGTTTGCAATTTTACCGCACTTGGAATTTTTTTCCCGTTTTCCCGTACAGGATATGGTAAAACTAGTAATGGCGTTGAAAAGTACAACTCGTCCTGCAAAAAATAAGCCCTCACATGGCCATATTGCCCAAAAAATAAAAACGCTATGGTTCTGGGAACAAGGGGAGCAAAAACGAAAATGTAAAAACGGAAAATGCTCTGGGGCTTAAGGGGTTAATATTTCCTGTTATTAATTTACCACACACAGACATACATTAGTGTTCAAAATAATAACCGTGTGTTAAAAAACATGAGTTAAGCACAAAATCTTAATACTAGTTTTTATTTCCATGCATTGGGAACATTGCACAATGTTTTCTATTTCAAAACATGATGAGAAATGTGTATAATTTAACTACTTTACAGAAAATAACAAAAATGAACATTGGGCTGTTCTAAAAAATAGCAGTGTCTGCATTGGTCTTTACAAACTCACAATATGTACTTTTTTTTAGGAATTAGCATTCCTGTGAATCACTAACCTAATAATTAGTTGTATATCCACAGGTTTTTAGAACTGCTTCACATATATGTTGTATAGAGTCAACCAACTGTCATCTGTCAACTGTTACTACAGCCCAGGATGCTTTGACTACATCCCACAATTTTTTGGCATTTGTTGGCTTTGCCTCAGAAACGGCATGCATTTTTTACGTCACCCCACAAGTGTTCTATCGGATTAAGGTCCGAGGATTGGGGTGGCCACTTCATAATCTCAATTTTGTTGGACTGGAATCAAGATTTTGCTCATTTAATGGTGTGTTTAGGGTTGTTGTCTTGTTGAAGTCCCCATTTCAAGGTCATATCCTCTTCAGTGTAAGGCAACATGACCTCTTCAAGTATTTTAATATATGCAAACTGGTCCATGATTCCTGGTATGCGGTAAATAGGTCTGGCACCATAGTAAGAGAAACATGCTCATATCATGATGCTTGCACCACCATGCTTCACTGTCTTCAGAGTGTACTGTGGCTTGAATGCAGAATTTGGGGGTCGTCTGACGAACTGTCTGCAGTCCTTGGACCCAAAAAGAACAATTTTACTTTCATCAGTCCACAAAATGTTTCTCCATTTCTCTTTAGGCCAGTTAATGTGTTCTTTTGCAAATTGTATCCGCTTCAGTACATGTTTTTTTTAACAGAGGGACTCTGCGGGGATTTCTTGCTAAGAGATTAGCATCACACAGGCGTCTTCTAACTGTCACAGTACTCACAGGTAACTTGAGACTGTCTTTGATCATTTGGAGCTGATCATTAGCTAAGCCTTTGCCATTCTGGCTATTCTTCCATTCATCTGAATGGAAGTTTTCAGTTTTCTTCCATGTCTCCCTGGTTTTGCTTTCCATTTTATATTCAATCTGTTTTATTAAACATTAATTAAACATTAATTATTGATTATTATTAGTGAGGAGCGAGCATACTCGCAAGTACTCGGTACTCGCCCGAGCATCTCAGTACTCGAAATGCTCGGAGCTCGCCGAGTACTTGCGAGATGCTCGGGCGGATGCTCGAGCGCCAATCAACATGCAGGGATTGCCTGCCACTCACTGTAATGCCGCAGACCTGGCGCCGCTGTGCTCGTCAGTATACTCTGCAATCAGGCAGTGTAGGGAGAGATGCTGCTGAGTTAGGGAGATATTTGGTTATGTATTAGGTAGTGTAGGGAAAAAAAAGTACATTACACATATCCATCTCAACAAACAGTCCTTCTGAGGACTAATCCATCTGCAGAGATATCAGGCAGGCAGTGTATATAGGCATGCAGGCAGTGTATATAGCAGACTGCAGTGCATATAGCACAAGAGGCTCCATTCCAGTTCTGCCTTCTGCTGCTGTTAGATATTTCCAGACAAAGGCCCAGGTCTCAGGGGCCAGGAATAATTTTTTTTGGATCTTAATCCTTGTTATTTGCTTAAAAAGCAATCCAGAGAACACCGTTTTTCTGCGCCATTTGCTTGTTGGCACTGCAGAATACAGCCAGGCCCTTTCCATATTAGAGCGCTAAAAATCCAGCTATTTAAAACTGTGGTTTGTCCGTCACACGGATCACATATAATTGAGCTGAAAAAACTGCCATTTTTGGCCTCCATTTAAATTTTTTCAGTGTGTCAGCAAAGTTTTTGACACTGATTTGTTGTTCAAACTAGTTACCTACAGGCCAGGTATTTAAAACTGTGGTTTCTCCGTCACATGGATCACATTCACATATAATTGTGCTGAAAATACTGCCATTTTTGGACTCTATTCAAATTTTTTTTCAGTGTCAGCAAACTTTTTGGCATCGGTTTGCTGTTCAAAATAGTTACCTACAGGCAAGGTATTTAAAACTGTAGTTTCTCCATCACACGGATTACATATAACTTCGTTCCAAATTCAGCCATTTGTAGTTAGCGTTGAAGATATTGTCCTCCATTTAAAATGGGCAAAGCGCGTGGCAAGGGACGAGGACTTGGACGTGATGGTGATGGTGCATGCAGAGGCCGAGGCCGTGGGCAAGCTGAAATTGTGCCACAACAAACACCCACATCTTCTCGCCCAACCTTCCTGTCCCAATTCCTAGGGGACCGCAGCACACCATTATTGAACCCAGAGCAGTGTCAAAAGGTTGTTGGTTGCATAGCGGATAATGCTTCCAGTCACTTAGCCACCATCACCACCACCCTGTCTTCCACACTGTCAAGTCTCAGTAGCCGTGAGTCTGGACCGCATATTCCTCACCCTGATCTTCCTTCCTCCCACCATGCCGAGTTCCCGGAGACAACTGATCCCACACTTGGACACTCTGAAGAGCTGTTCACTTTTCCATTTATAGATTAGGGCCTCTCGCCCAGTCCACTTGAAGCGGGGCAAGAGGAGATCGCGTGTAGCGATGCCCAAATATTTGAGCAGCCATGGTCACATGAAGGTGACGGTGGGAAAGTGTCACAAGAGGTGGATGATGATGAGACACAATTGCCAGAAAGTCAGGAGGAGGACCAGGGTGCGGAAGTGGAAGACGAGGTGGTGGATGATAAAGTAACTGACCCAACCTGGCAGGAGGACATGCAGAGCGAGGACAGCAGCACATAGGGGGAGGGAGGCAGAGCACCCAAACAGACAGGAAGAAGCAGTGTGGTGGCCGCAGACAGAAGGCAGGCAACCATTCCCCGTAACACCAACACAAAGGAAGTTGCCAGTACAACTGTTAGGTCTTCCTGAGTCTAGTTGTTTTTTAAAGACTCTGCCGATAACCCCAAAAAGGCCATTTGCACCACCTGCCAGGCCAGCATCAGCAGGTGTGGCAAAACTAGCAGCCTGACCACCACCAGCATGATCAGGCACATGGCAGCAAAGCACCCGACTTTGTGGGCCGAACCCAGGGTCCAGGAACAGTGTCTGCGGGTGGCTCAATTGCTTCTTCCGCTGTTGTGCATGCAAGACAATCCCCTGTCCATGGTGCATGCGAAGATGCTTCCTGCTCTGCACTTGTCGTTGCACACTCTCAAGTAGCAGCATCAGGAAGCACATCCACGTCCTTGTCCCAGCACAGCATTCAGCTGTCCATACCCCAGTCCTTGGAACGCAAGCGCAAATACGCAGCCAACGCCCCACAGGCCACACTACTAAATTCCCACATTTCACGACAGCTTGCGCTTGAAATGTTGCCTTTTAGGCTTGTGGAGACGGAAGCATTCCGCAACCTGATGGCGGTGGCCATCCCTCGGTACTCGGTCCCCAGCCGCCACTATTTCTCCCGGTGTGCCGTCCCTGCATTACACAAGCATGTGACCCAAAACATTAGCCGTGCCCTCAACAACGCAGTTACCGGGAAAGACCACCTAACCACGTGGACAAGTGCTTGTAGGCAGGAACGGTACATCTCGCTGACGGCACACTGGGTTAACATAATGGAAGCCGGGACCCAGTCGGACCTTGGGATGGAACACGTCCTCCCGACGCCAAGAATTGTGGGCCCTAGGTCAATCAGGGTTGCCCCCGCGGTTTACACCTCCTGCACCTCATCCTCCTCAGCCTCCTCCTCCTCTTCAGCCTCCATCTCCGAAATGACCACATCAGTCACTAGCTGGAAGCACTGCAGCACTGCCTCGGCCAAGCGGCAACAGGCTGTGCTGAAGCTAATATGCTTAGGTGACAAACTGTACAATGCTGAAGAGTTGTGGACAGCTCTGAAAGAGCAGGCAGATCTGTGGCTCACATCGCTGAACCTACAGCCAGGCATGGTCGTGTGTGACAATGGCCGGAACCTGGTGGCGGCTCTGAGGCGAGGAGAGCTCACACACGTACCACGCCTGGTCCATGTGCTTAACCTCGTAGTTCAGCGGTTTCTCAAATCCTACCCAGAGCTGCCGGATCTGCTTGTTAAAGTACCTGTCTGCCCATTTTAGAAAGTCACCTACAGCTTCCGCTGCCCTTGCCGTGTTTCAGCAGCGTTTGCAGCTTCCGGCTCACAGACTGGTGTGTGATGTCCCCACGCGTTGGAACTCTACACTGCAGATGTTAGGAAGGAGTTGGGAGCAGAAGAGGGCAGTTGTTGAGTACCAGCATCAACAAGGCCGTCGGTTTTCAGTTCAGACTCCACACATAAGACCTCAGGAGTGGAAATGGATGTCAGACCAAAAGTTTGAGGACCTTACCAAGATGGTGAGCAGCGATGATGCCATAATTAGCGTCACCATCCTGCTTCTCTCTCATCTGAAATGCTCTCTGCTCACAATCAAAGAGGATGCATTGCAGGATGAGCACGATGAGATGGAGCAAGGAACCACACAGGGTGATTACACACAGCCCAGCCTCATCTCTTCCCAACGTGGATTGGGTGACTCATTTCATGCGCTATAGATGGTACTACCTGCACAGCTGTCATACCGTCTGTTCAGCGTGGATGGCCAGAGGACAGAGAGGAGGAGGAGAGCATGGTCAGTCATCCTCTTGCTGAGGACATGGAAGTCTTGCCTGTTAAACTCAGCCATGCGTGCCAGACTGCTATGTTACGCTGCCTTTCCCATGACCCTCGCGTTCTCAAAATTTTGGGTGACAGCCATTACTGGTTGATGACACATCTAGACCCATGCTACAAGGAGAACTTTATATCTCTTATTCATGAGGCGGACTGGTCTACAAAAATGTGGCAGTACCAGAAGGCCCTTGTTGTGGAACTATTAAAAAAATTCCCATCTGAAAACACTGGCAGCAGAGGTCACAGTTCGTTGGACAACCAAGGAGTATAGGCGAGAGAGACACAACTTCAATCCAGCAGAGGCAGGGGAACACTGTCAAAGTTCTGGGAGAATTTTCTCAGCCCCTCCCATCGCACAAGCCCGGAGGCGCGGGGTACTCTCGCAAGGAGTGCAAAGTTTGGGAAGATGCTGAGGTAATACCTTGTCGACCGTACCAACATCCTCCGTGATTCCTCTGTGCCTTATAATTATTGGGTATCCAAGCTGGATACGTGGAATGAACTGGCTCTCTATGCCTTGGAGGTCCTGACCTGTCCTGCCGCCAGCGTTTTATCAGAGCGGGTTTTTAGTGCAGCTGGTGGAATTATAACTGATAAGCGCATCCGCCTGTCAACTGAAAATGCTGACAGGTTGACTCTTATAAAAATGAACAAGGGATGGATTGGGCCAGACTTCTCAACACCACCGAATGATAGCAGTGTAACATAAACTCAAATCCAGTGTCTCTTTTTGGGAGGTGTATTCCCATGCACCTCTTCACACCCACACTTGGGTATAAGCTTTCTGATTTTGGCTATTTGCTCTTGTCCTCCTCCTTCTCCTCATTCTCATCCTCCACCACCATATCACCAGGGTGACCGTGGTCCGTGATGCAACACCCACATAATTTTTTTAAAGGATGTTTATGATGCCCATAAAAAAAATTGTTATACAGTATGTTCATGTATACCCCCAGGGGTAAATGTTTGTCAGCCCATACACTTAGTGCATGGGCATTACAAGTATAGGAGACCTGCTCCTTTCTAATGGAAACACTTTTTTATGAGGCCCTCCTCCAAGTCTCTTCCTAATAATGGGAACATTGTTTTAAGGAGGCCCTCTGCCCTCCATGTCTCTTCCAAGGGGCATTGGAGTGCCTCCAAATTTTTGGCAACCCTTGCATTCACTGCATAGGCAAACATAATTGTAAACCTACTTCCTAATAATGGTAACATTGTTTTCAGGAGGCCCTCTGACCTCCACGTCTCTTCCAAGGGGCATTGGAGTGCCTCCAAATTTTACCAACCCTTGCATTCACTGCATAGGCAAACACAATGGGAGACCCACTTCCTAATAATGGGAACATTGTTCTAAGGAGACCCTCTGACCTCCACGTCTCTTCCAAGGGGCATTGGAGTGCCTCCAAATTGTTGGCAACCCTTGCATTCACTGCATAGGCAAACACAATGGGAGATCTACTTCCTAATAATGGGAACATTGTTTTCAGGAGGTCCTCTGACCTCCACGTCTCTTCCAAGGGGCATTGGAGTGCCTCCAAATTTTTGCAACCCTTGCATTCAGTTCATAGGCAAACACAATGGGAGACCTACTTCCTAATAATGGGAATATTGTTTTCAGGAGACCCTCCACTAAGTCTCTTCAAAGGGGTATTGGGGTGCGTCCAAATTTTCAAAGTGTTATTGGGGTGCGTCCAAATTTTGGGCAGCCCTGCAACTCACTGCATACGCAGCAGTATAGGAGACCAAATCTTTAGTAATGGGAACAATAAAACATAGCCGGCTGATCGCTCTCTAAGAATAGTGAGGGCCGACTGCTGGCCCTGTAAGAATAGTAAAGGTCGCCTGATGGCCCTATAAAAATAGGCTTTGTGACTTTCAGAGTCCCTCCTTCATAAATGAAGCACGATGTGTCTGATGATATCTCACACACCACATGGCCAGATAAGGTTGTAAAATGTTAAAATGACATTTCCTGGTGAATGCATTTGTCAAGGTTGAAAGCAATGCAAAAGTGAAAAAACGCACCAAAAACGCTACGTGTGAACATAGCCCAAGGTGTGGAGGAGCATTTTTGTTTTTGGTTATTTATTTTGCTTTATATACAAGTCATTACCCTGGAAAGGATGTTCCTTAACATATTTCCCAGGAAAATCCATTTTGGTTTAGTTTTTGTATGTTTTATTGTGAGTCCGTAAAAGTGGCGTAATACCTCTGACAACGTTGTTGACAGAAGTGACCTGGGAGTCAGAAATGCTTCCAGGGGTCTTCCCCATGCTGTCCCCATGTAATTTTAGCACTGTTCCCATCGATTTGGGCAATTTTTAGGCCCTCTGCAGACCGCCGAGGGAGCCGTCTGAAAAATGTTCGAGTTTCCCATAGACCTACATTGGGCTCGTTGCTCGGGTCGGTCGAGCACCCGAGTTTTCCAATGTGCTTGACCCGAGCATCGAGCACCCGAGCATTTTAGTGCTCGCCCATCACTAATTATTATACATTTTGCAAATCAAAAAATATATCAAATTTGAAGAAAACATAACAATGTAGAAAATGACCACAGTTCCAATGAGATCACCTTTTTCAATATCAATTCACATTGTAATACCTTGAACATCATATTGTTTATGTAATAATCAAAAATAAGAGGTTCTTATGTTGAGGTAACTTCTATATTATGCCTGAAGAAATCATATAAAGAGAAGAAAGAAAAAGAGACAGAAAAGAAATAGGGACGAGGGATGGGGGAGGGGGGGGGGGCGTTTAGGTCCTTATGCCCATGTAGCTAGTTATGAGCACAATCACATAAGTCTGTTGAAACTATTAAAACAGGGTATGAAAATCATGTGAATCCTGAAACAGAAGCCATCCACTCCAAACCCTTCTGAATTTATTGTTGGTTCCATTACATTCTGCAGAAAGTTCTTCCATTCTACATAAATTTACCATTTCACTGTACCAATCCAGTATGCTAGGTGGGGCTTTAAGTTTCCAAAACCGCAAGATTACCGTCCCTGCCGCTGTTAAGCAAAATCGAAGTAGGTCTTTCTTTTCAGTACCTATTGAAGAAGGGAGAATTGACAGGAGAGCTATTTGGGGAGACCTTGTTACTCTGTTACCTGTAATACGTTGGTAATTATCGAATACCTTCTCCCATAATAGTTTAATTCTAGAACACTCCCACCAGATATGAATCATGGAACCCACTTCACATTCACATCTCCAACACATTTCTGGGACTGTAGGGAATATTGCATGTAATTTAGAAGGGTAGTGATACCATCGTGTAAGTATTTTATAGTTCTTCTCTTGTCCACTCCCAGCATTAGTGAGCTTATGTGTGAAGAGAAACCCTTTTGCCCATTCAAGAGGGGACAAGTTAATCCCCAAGTCCCTCTCCCATGCTCGCTGATATGCCAGCTTCTCCATTTCCTCCTCTCTACCCAATCCCTCATACTGTAGATCACAGAAATGTTGTGAGTGAGTCCATTTTCCTGAAGGAACATGTTCTCAAAGATGGTGTAGTTTGAGAGCGAATTTACATTAGGGCAGTGGCGTACCGTCCATAGAGGCAGACCACGCGACTGCTATGGGGCCCGAGTGTTCATGGGGCCCGGCATCGGATGTCCTGTCCATAGACACGCCCCTCTAGATCGCTACGCTGCGTGCACAGCAGAGAGGAGCTGAGGCTGAGCAGCCTGAGCGATCATCATTAGAGCTGCCTAGTGGAGGCAGAGGGAGCCGGCCGGGCTGCAGGGTAAGTCTCTGACTGGCTGCAGGGTAAGTCTCTGACTGGCTGCAGGGTAAGTCTCTGACTGGCTCACTGCAGCACTCTGTACTGTAAGTGTGAAACGAGTTTCTTTTACCTTGTGTCCTGTTTTGGATGTGCGGGTGTTAAGGCAGGGGGAGGGGTCGTGTTTGGAATTCTGCCAACTATCTAGGGTAACTGGGGAGGAGGGCTGCAAGCAAATAAAAAGTCTGGAAGCCCCTCACACCAAGCCACTGTCTTGTGTCTGTCAGTCACCACAGAGATCCTGAACCTGGGACCAGAGGGTTGAGCTAAATATTAGGACACCTGTGACAATGGAAGCCTATTAATTGATTGTTTAAATTACTTCTTTACACACATATATCAGATCATGCACTCCTAATGAAGGATTAACTGAAGGAGGAATGGACAGGCTGCAAAGTGCACAGCAGAGCAAAGGACGCGGCTGTCAGAGTGAGTACATCTGACCCCAGACCATCACTAATCACTAGCATTGCTGCAGCTAGCCACACTGTATGTTCGCACAATGCGTACCAGCCTGCGCCCCCAATGCTGCGGAATAGCTGCCGGCTATCAATTTGCAAATGAGCGGCGCCATTTTTTTTCACCTGCAGACTTTCCTTTGACGCTGCATAAACACGCAGCATCAAACCCGCAGCGGCTCCGGATCGTGGGCACATAGCCTAAGGGTACGTTCCCATGTTCAAGATTTGCTGCGGTTTTGACGCTGTATATTTATGCAAACCCGCAACAGCCAGATGTTACAGCATAGTGGATGTTCTTTCTAGAAATCCCATGTCCACTATGCATCTCTGTGCACCTGCGGATCACCAGCGGAAACTGAGATGCGGCGTGTCCTTCAGACCCCCAGCATGTCGATTTCTCTTGTGGGTCCACATGTAGACTTTCCTCATAGACTTGCTTAGATGAGGAAGATCCGCATGTGTAAAAATGCGTGTCCAGTAATTTACATAATAAGTACAAAAATTCTACAGCGTGAAAACCGCAACAAATCCTGAAAGTGGGAATGTACTTGTGACACCCCAGGGGTCTGGTTGCCACAGTAACGTAATGTTATGTCTGAGAGCAGGTGGGAGGTCCTTTAGTCAGGGATCCTGTGCATGCCACACCTCCTGCCCAGTCTTGGGAGGGGAAGAACTTCCCCTATAAAAACCTGGGGCTGAGGCAGGGTGAGTGAGTAGAAGAAGAGAAGAAGTAGAGACAGCATAGGAAGAAACAGCAGTTACAAGGAGTCAGGGGCTGGCAGCTGCAGAGTTCGCCCTGACTAAGAAGACTTTTTGCCGGACCCGGAGTCCGAGGCTGTGGGAACTAATTCCTGCCCAGCAGCAGAATCCGTCAGGCAGGGGATTTCAGGTCCTCTGGCCCAGAAGCCCGAAGGCACGGTCACACGCGTGGGACCAGCACCGCCATCGTGGAGCGGAAGCCATTAGAAGGCCCCGAGTCACCGGCCATACGGGTGAGCACCACACGGTACACTCAGGGACGTGGGCTACTTACATCAGCTCCTAGCAAGGTAGCCAGAAGAGTACAGTCAGTTTGGGAGGCCTACAACTACGCCTGGCCAGGGGAGATCCCATCTGCTCAAGGACTGACCAGGCCCCATCCGCTAGCAAGTACTCCGGGAGGGTCTTTTGTTGTTACCAGTAAAGACCCTGAACTACACCGTACCGTCTCTGAGTGGTTCCTGCTACCCCCATCATCCACGTCGGCTTCCCTGAGGCCATACCCCTCCCGTTGGGGGTTATACTATCACGCTGCACAATCCCACCATCGGCCTCAGCGGTCTGCCCTGCAGCAGCAGCCCCCTGGCTGCACTCAACGGGTGGCGTAGTCATCAACCATTTACTACTAATGGACTGCCGTCTAGTTTGACTCCCTGGGCACGGACCGGGTCACCGCCACGAGACTACAACCCTCCACAGATCCGGCTCCGGGTAAGCTCCCGCATGCGCAGCGCAGCGCGACACAGGCCCAGGGGCGCGTCAACTTTGGCGTAGTCGGCAGGATTTCGTGCCCGCAACCACCGGGTACTGCGTGCCTGAAAAGCAAAGACTGTTCAAACTTACCAGTGGTGAAGATTCCCGCTATCCATGGAGGTTTCCCGCCATCCGGCGCCATCTTCTACCTTCTTCCCGCCATCCGCGAAGTTTTCCCGCCATCCGGCGCCATCTTCGACCTTCTTCCCGCCATCCGTGGAGTTTTCCCGCCATTGGACGCCATCTTGAGGACGCCGCGCGGGAAGAAGAGGGGCGTGGACTCCGAAAGCGCGCGAGAACTGAAGCCCCGCCTCACGTCCGGACGTTGCGTAAGGTCCTGGAAGGAGCCCAGCAGACGCCGACGTCACAGGAGCGCGACGGAAGGTCCTCAACCCTGACGATCCACTGCGGAGCCGCGGCCTACGGAAGAGGATCATCGCAAGGTAGGCCACGGTCCACTAGGGGGGAGGAAGATGTCGGATACGGAGGAGAGCTTCACTGCCTCAACCCCCGCCAGCGCTACCGCTGCTGCAGTTATGCCCTTCACCATGCCCTATATCCCGGGAGCAGCTTGGCTACCCCAGTACTCAGGGGAGTCACATACCCTGCATGACTTTAGAGAAAAGCTGGATAGCCTCTTCCAGGTGTACCCCCTCACAGAAGAGCAAAAAGTGAGCATCCTGGTGGCCCAACTAACCGGGGCAGCCAAAAGAGAAGTAAAATCTTGGCCACCTGGGAGGAGGACTGTCGCAGAGATACTAACCCGGCTGAGGGACACCTTCGATACCCGCACCTCAGCCGAGATCAAGCTTAGATTCTACGGGTGCAAGCAGCGAGCGCATGAGAGTATAAGGGACTATGCACTAAACCTACAAGAGGCCCTGAGGGCCATAAAGCAGACCGACCCTGATGGGGTGGGAAACGAGGACAGGCTGTTGACTGAACAATTTATAGAGGGTTTATATTGCAATGCCCACCGAACCCAGTTGCGGGCAATGGCCTTACAGGATCCCCATCTGGACTTTGCACAGTTCAAGGATAGAGCTATCCGGGTGCTCCGAGAACCAGCACCGGGTGGCGTTGTGACCCACAGGCGCCCAGCTATCACTTACCACCAGGAGGCGGCGCCCTTGTCGACAGGGCCTGTGGGAGCTCATGCGCAGGCTTTGGACAATGACCCGGCTCCAGACCTACACCATCAGGTCCAAGAGCTAGTTAAGAGCGTTGCTGCGCTAACCCGAACTGTGCAGTCTTTACAGGTTTCCACCCCAGGGAAGGTCCAGCTGGCATCCGGACCGGAGGACATCCCGTGGCGTCGACCAAGGAGGACCCCACCGGCCAGAGGAAGACCCAGTGACCGATACAGCGAGGACGGACGACCCATCTGCCGCCGCTGCAATCAACCCGGACATATGGAAAGGTACTGTTCTTTAAACGGGCACAACCTGGGGTAGAGGGCCAACCCCCAGGAAAAAGATCACCAGGCCCATCGAACTGGCGCGACAGATATGTGGGAGGACGTCCAGTCTTGCCTGTGGTACTGGATGGCATTCCCATGAGTGCCCTACTGGATACCGGGTCACAGGTCACCACCATCCCGTACGTGCTCTTCAAGCAGTACTGGAATGACTCGGATATTACCCGCTACCCTGACGACGACTTGAGTATCATCGCCAGCAATGGCCAGCCCGTGCCACAGATCGGATTTAAAGAGGTGACCCTCAAAATCGGTAGAGTCGAACTGGCCGCACAGGGACTGATCATTGTAGATATTGATAAACATGAGAGTCACCCAAAAATAACTCTAGGAACTAACGTAATTGAAAATTGTCTTGCAGAGGTGATTTTCCTTTTACAGCAGGTTGCCAAGAACGCCAGCTCCGGCGAGCAGCGGGTGCTCCAGAAAGAGATCCGGGCACTGATGCAACGGCAACAAGTGGAACTCTCCGGCGGTGAGATTGGTAGCGTAAGAATGTGTGACCCTTTTCCTATTGCCATGCCCCCAAAAAGTGAAATGATGATTTGGTGCCGGGCAGCTATTGGTCTGAGAGGTAGAGATTACCAGGCAATGGTAGAACCAGTTTACTCAGACAGTAGGCCCACCATTTTGACAGCACGGGGGGTGGTCAATGTACGCCATGGGAGGGTGCCCGTTCGCATAATAAATATCGGGGAGAGGGAAGTGTACCTGCCCCGGTATGCCACGCTAGCCAAATTATATACCACTAATCAAAATTCTATACAATCTGTGGAACCCTTGCCTCCATCTCACCCGGAGGAAGGTAACGGCTCTAAGAAAGACATGGAGGACTGGTGTCAGCAACTACATCTGGGTACTGACTCCACTCCCTCACATCAGAAACAAGGAGTCTATCGGGTGGTTCAAGAGTATGAGAGAGTGTTTAGTAAACACCCGTTAGACTTCGGGCGAGTCAAGGGGGTAGAACACCGCATCCCCACGGGAGATCATCCTCCCATAAAAGAGAGGTATCGACCCGTACCCCCTGCACATTACCAACACGCCAAGGGGATGCTTAGAGACATGAAGGAGGCTGGGGTAATCCGGGATAGCTGTAGCCCCTGGGCAGCCCCACTAGTTTTAGTCAAAAAGAAAGACAACACCATGAGGATGTGTGTAGATTACCGGAAAATCAACCGTATCACACACAAGGATGCGTACCCCTTACCAAGGATAGAGGAGTCATTGGCTGCTTTAAGATCTGCTAACTTCTTCTCTACCTTGGATCTCACTAGCGGGTACTGGCAGGTTCCTGTAGCAGAGGCGGACCAGGAGAAGACCGCATTCACCACCCCGATGGGACTTAGCGAGTTCACCTGCATGCCGTTCGGACTCTGCAACGCCCCAGGAACCTTCCAACGATTAATGGAGTGCTGTCTGGGCCACAGAAACTTCGAGACGGTCCTGTTGTACCTGGACGATGTCATCGTATACTCCAAAACTTATGAGGACCACCTGAAACACCTGGCGGAGGTGTTCGAAGCTCTGGCGAGTTACGGCCTAAAGGTGAAACCCTCCAAGTGTCACCTCCTGAAACCAAAGGTGCAATACCTGGGACACGTGGTGAGCGCTGACGGAGTGGCTCCCGACCCCGATAAGATCACCGCAATTAAGGGATGGCCAAGCCCCTCCAGCGTAAAAGAAGTGCGGCAGTTCCTAGGGTTGGTAGGCTACTACCGAAGGTTTATTCCTGGTTTCACCAAAAAGGCAGCACCTATGCAGGACCTCCTGATAGGCCAGTCCCGGAAGGCCAAGAACCAGAAGCCGCCCTTCAAATGGGAAAAGCTAGAAGAAGAGTCCTTCCGCCAGCTGAAGATGGCCCTCACGGGGGATGAAATCTTGGCGTACCCGGACTATAGCCAGCCCTTCATCCTCTACACCGACGCCAGTAACATCGGGCTAGGAGCCGTACTGTCCCAGATTCAGCAGGGGAGAGAACGAGTAATCTCCTATGCCAGCCGAAAACTGCGACCCACCGAAAGGAACCCCGAAAATTACAGCTCATTTAAGCTAGAGTTCCTGGCCGTGGTATGGGCAGTCACCGAGCGCTTTAGGCATTACCTCGCTTCTTCCCGGTTCACCGTATACACGGATAACAACCCGTTGACACACCTGGACACGGCAAGACTCGGTGCCCTGGAGCAGAGGTGGATGGCCCGTCTGTCCAACTACGAGTTCACAATCAAATACCGGGCAGGACGCTCCAATACTAACGCGGACGCCCTGTCCAGGATGCCCAACCTGCCGGACGAAGGAGAAGATCCGGAGGGACTGGAAGAAGTTGAACTCCCTGCGTTCCACCGTCATGGGACTATCCAGTATTCCCACCGGGTAAGGGGTAAGCAGGCTGCTACGTTGAACCCCTTACCCCACTACAACTGGGCGGAAACGCAAGACAGCGACCCTGCCGTCCGACTGGTGAAGGAGATGCTGACTCGGCCGGAGGCTCGCCTTGAACCAGACGCTCCGGAGGAAGCCAAACAACTATGGGCGGAGAAGAGTCGACTATTCCTTTACAAGGGGAAGTTGTGCCGCAGAATGGTCAACTCCCGGACGCATGAACTACTCTGGCAAGTAGTGGTGCCCCGAAGAGACGCAGCCATGGTGATGGAGGCATACCACGACGGAGCTGGACACTTCGGGTGGAAAAAGCTGGAGTTCCTGCTGCGCGAGCGGTTCCACTGGGTAGGCATGAGGGGAACCATCGAGAAGTGGTGCAGAGACTGTGGCCCGTGCAATCTGAGAAGGAAGGACCGGGCCAGCCAGAAGACTCCCCTGCAGTCCATCGTCACCCGGCAACCGTTGGAACTGGTAGCCTTGGATCATGTAAAACTGACCCCAAGCAGAAGTGGCTACGTCTACGCGTTAACCATCGTGGATCATTACTCCCGGTTCTTGGTTGTCGTCCCCGTCAAGGACTTAACGGCTCAAACAGCAGCTAGGGCCTTCCAGCAGCACTTCTGCCGTCCACACGGGTACCCGGACCAAGTGCTGACGGACCAGGGACCTGCCTTTGAAGCGGAGGTCTTCCAGGAATTCTGCAATCTGTATGGCTGCCGGAAGATAAGGACGACACCCTACCATCCGCAAACTAATGGACTTTGTGAAAAAATGAACCAGGTGGTAATGGATCTTCTAAAAACATTGCCCCTGGAAGAACGCAGTCTGTGGCCTGAGAAGTTGCCCGATCTGGTGGACCTATACAACCACATCCCGGTAGGTTCCACCAACTGTACCCCGGCTTACCTAATGAGGGCGAGACCTGGTAAGTTACCTGTTGACCTGGAAATGGGAGTCCTGACACCTGAGGACACTTCACCAGAAACAGACTGGGACACAGAGAGGCAGCAGCAGTACCGGAGAGTACAGGAGAGCGTGGAGCGAAGTCTCTGTCAGGCTAGGGAAAGACAAGAGAAGACTTACAACCAGTATGCTCCCGCTGTTCCCCTGGTACCCGGAGAGCAGGTCTTGAAGAGGAAAAGACGGCTCCACAAGTTGGATGACCAGTGGGAGAAGGACCCGTACACCGTACTGCCCTCAAGCCACGAGAACCCGAAGGTCTGTACCATCAGTAAAGACGGAGGGGAAACCACAGCCATTGTATCCCGGGACCACCTGAAGAAGTGTCCCGAACAACTGAGGAACCCTGAAGAGGAACAAGAAGACCATCGACCCGTGGGAGAAAGGGAAGATATGGTTAGTACCGTGCTCGGGGACTTCCCTCGGTCTTGGACTCAAGTCAATGGTGCAGTTGTGGTACCCGTACTCACCTTCCTCCAACCATCATCCCAAGAACCTACGGAGCAACGGGTAGAGCTGGAAGAACAGCCGGTCCAGGAGGCAGAAGACTCCACACAAGTAGAACAGGAGAATCAACCCTCTGCTTATAGTGAGCCTGCCGTACCCCTAGTGAGACAAAGAGCCGGTAGACAGCTGCCCAGTTTACCCTTGACAGCTCCTACACCCTGTAGTTCAGGGCCAGACAGTCAGCTCCGTAGGTCCACTAGGGCCACTAGAGGCCAGTTACCCGCACGTTGGAGGATCTAAATGTTTAAGCTATTTTATAATGTTTACCTGTCTATAGTTGCTTGTGTGTAATTTTGTATTTCTAGTTGTTTTTAGGAATCCTTGGTGGATTTACCGGGAATCCTTGTATATAGTTGGAGCGTAACCCAGGATGGACTAAAGACTGTCAAGGACTCGGGGTAGAGCAGACCCCTACCTGGTTACGTCTCCCTGTGTTGGTGAAATGGACACCTTGCTTTCTTCAGAGACTGCACCCGGTTGCGGACACGCCGTAACCATCTTTATGTGTTTTCTTATTGTATTATTAATGTTTTGCCTTGTTATGTTTTCTAAATGTGTTTAGTCCCGGAGTACTAAATTTTACTAGGGGGGAATGTGACACCCCAGGGGTCTGGTTGCCACAGTAACGTAATGTTATGTCTGAGAGCAGGTGGGAGGTCCTTTAGTCAGGGATCCTGTGCATGCCACACCTCCTGCCCAGTCTTGGGAGGGGAAGAACTTCCCCTATAAAAACCTGGGGCTGAGGCAGGGTGAGTGAGTAGAAGAAGAGAAGAAGTAGAGACAGCATAGGAAGAAACAGCAGTTACAAGGAGTCAGGGGCTGGCAGCTGCAGAGTTCGCCCTGACTAAGAAGACTTTTTGCCGGACCCGGAGTCCGAGGCTGTGGGAACTAATTCCTGCCCAGCAGCAGAATCCGTCAGGCAGGGGATTTCAGGTCCTCTGGCCCAGAAGCCCGAAGGCACGGTCACACGCGTGGGACCAGCACCGCCATCGTGGAGCGGAAGCCATTAGAAGGCCCCGAGTCACCGGCCATACGGGTGAGCACCACACGGTACACTCAGGGACGTGGGCTACTTACATCAGCTCCTAGCAAGGTAGCCAGAAGAGTACAGTCAGTTTGGGAGGCCTACAACTACGCCTGGCCAGGGGAGATCCCATCTGCTCAAGGACTGACCAGGCCCCATCCGCTAGCAAGTACTCCGGGAGGGTCTTTTGTTGTTACCAGTAAAGACCCTGAACTACACCGTACCGTCTCTGAGTGGTTCCTGCTACCCCCATCATCCACGTCGGCTTCCCTGAGGCCATACCCCTCCCGTTGGGGGTTATACTATCACGCTGCACAATCCCACCATCGGCCTCAGCGGTCTGCCCTGCAGCAGCAGCCCCCTGGCTGCACTCAACGGGTGGCGTAGTCATCAACCATTTACTACTAATGGACTGCCGTCTAGTTTGACTCCCTGGGCACGGACCGGGTCACCGCCACGAGACTACAACCCTCCACAGATCCGGCTCCGGGTAAGCTCCCGCATGCGCAGCGCAGCGCGACACAGGCCCAGGGGCGCGTCATACTCTTAAAGAAGTTATCCACTACTTTGACATTGATGCCCTATCCATAGCATAGGGCATCAAGGTATGATCGGCCGGGGTCCCGGACGCCCTACCCCCATCGATCAGCTGTTATCGTGCCGGGGGCAGCGGCCACAAGTCCTTATCTGCGGTGCTTGGCCGTCCATCTGTAGTGGCCGCCGCTCGTAACTGCACATGCGCCTCCCATTCAATTGAATAGGAGGCGGATATACAGTTACAAGCGGCCGCCACTACAATTTAACGGCCAGGCACCACAGGCAAGGACTTCCGGCCGGCGGCCACCGGCACGATAACAGCAGATCGGCAGGGATGCCACGTGTGGGACCCCGGCCGATCATACATTGATGCCCTATCCTAAGGACAGGGCATCAATGTCAAAGTAGTGGACAACCCCTTTAAAGGGTTGTCCAGGCTTGAGATGAAAGTCTGCAATCACTCTATGACTGCAGACTTCTGAATCCTCACAGCACACACATCGCGTGCAGGCGGTCATGCGACCACAAGTATGTGATTTGTGTTATGATCTGCAACATGAACTAAGGAAAGATAGGGGAAAGCTGTCTCTACAATATGACTAAGCTGAATCCCTACGATGTAGCGGGCTGCCTGTTCCTAGCAAACAGACCCGCCTTAGTCTTCAGCTAGTCTGAACGGAGACCTATAGCATAAGGGGAGGGGTCCCTAAAAGAACTAAGGACTGGGACAAGAATGGGATACCTCCTAAACAGAGACGTAGTTGCAGAAGACAAAAAGACAAACAGACAAAAAGGTACTAAAGGTCCCAGAAGGACCAAGCGAGCTGCCAGATAGGCACAGAAGCACCTGGCTAGAGAAGCAGTCAAAAACTGAAGTCCAGCACAGCCAAAAGGGCGGAGCTGGAATATAAAGGCAAATGGTCACATGACTGCAAAACACAGGAAGGAAAAAAAAACAAACAGGAGGGTTCTAACAATTTGCATGCTTCCAGTCACATTATGACTAGACGTGTTCGTCCTCGATCAATACAAGGGAACTGAATGCGGCCGAGCACGTTTAATCGACACGTGACCACAGATATGCAAAACACATACTTGTACGTGACCAGCTGTTCTTGCCACTGTCATCGAAGAATCCTGACAGCGTATGATGTGAGGATTCAGTTGACCGTAGTCATATAGAGCGATTGTAGTCTTTCATCCCAAACTTGGACAACCCCTCTGTGTTTATGTATGTATATCGCCTCCAGACAGTGTGACGCTCACAGCCCTACCCTGGGAAGATGAGGGGATTACTCAGAGCCGGGTCAGATGTTTGGTGGGGGGGTAGTAGCCGTGGCCTGGACCTGTTCCGTGCCCAGGGCCGTCACATTAAAAAGGGTGGTACGGGCTATCAGGGTTGAGTGGTTGCTATCGACTACGCCACCTGTGGTACCTGGTGAAGGCCACCAGCGCTGCTGCAGTCCTCTGAGGCAGGATGTTGTGGCAGCCGACGTTGATACTACTCCCCACAGGCGGGGCGGGGCCTCAGGGCAGAGACGAGGATGGAGGGAGTTGTAGTGTAGGAGGTCTGGTGCTGCGCGGTGCGGTGCAGAAATAAAGAGTCCGGAGGCCATAGGGGTTGACTTCCAGGGTTTTTACTCACGGTAGAGAGTGCAGCTGCAAGGCTTCTCCCTGCTCCTCACAGAGTTCTGCGGTCACCAGGAACGGGGGTCCGACAACCTCCGAGTGGTTCAAGTGCTTAATCAGGACCCCGCACCAGAGTGTTCTTAGACTTCAGACTGAGTCCTCTCCTGTCTGTGTGTGTAGATAGGCCGGGTCTCCCTCTGGACTACGCTCAGAAAAAGGGATACGGATGGCAGCTCCGCTCCTTCCGTTACCCGGTGGGATCCTCTGGGCCTACCGGGCTTCCCTGACTAGGACGTGGAGTAGCAAAGTCAGGTGTCGGGGGCCGGTACCCCTCTTGCAGCCGGAATCCCTCTGACTAGGCCAGAATAGCGAGGACAGGTGGCGTACACCGCTCCGTCTGCATCCCCCTGGGATCCTTTTGCGGTGGAGCTACACTCCTAAGCTCCAGGTCTTCTTGGGTATGGTCCTTGACCGGGTTGAGACATACGTTAACTCCAACCTGCAGCTCGACTCAAGGCCAGAGTACGAGGGCCGTGTATCCGCTGCAGGTTCACCCAGAAGCCACGTTCAGGGATGAAGATCACAATCAAAGAACCATGAGCCCAAGATGGCTGTTTATTAAATATGAAATCTTAAGTGTAAACTAAATGTGCATCCTCCACCCTCACCCACTACATGGTTCCCCCTATCTCTTGGTTCCCCAGTCTCCCATTTTCCCAGTAGGGGCAGCACACTAGTGCCTACTAGCCCCCTCTGATGGGAGGAGTGTGGTGTTGGATGTGGAGGTGGGGTCCTGACCATTGCACCGTTCTTACCTTGAAGGAGGAACACCACAACCCATTGAAGAGGTGCAGGGATCTGTTGCGGTCTAACACTCAGGGGCGCCACAACAGAATAAAATAAGTGTGAACAGGCGCTGCTGCTATCACTGCATAATAAAGAATACAGTCGCCTCTGTAAGCGTAGAGATATGGAAAATGAAGGTACTTGGTGCTTAAATTGGCCAATTCATGGGAGCCCATCAAGAACGACAAGATGTACCATTCTTTCATAGGACTAACCAAATTTAAAGGGCAGGTATGATCCACTACTACTTAAAAACAACCTTGGGACTTATTCACACTTCTGATTTTTCCACATACAAGAAAAATGGATCGATTATTCTGATCAGACTTTAACCAGAGTGTGACCTGAGTGTCATCCGTTGTTCTCGTATCTGGAGAAATAAAAAAATAAAACAATTCTCCACCTTCTTCATTCTTACAGACCATGAAAATCGACAGCACTGAGATGTCATCAGAGTGCAGTCCGTTTTTTTTTTCACAAACCCATTGACCTTGCATGGCCAAGTGTAATCTGACCGTTGGATCAAAATCGGGCATGTCTCTAAAATCACAGACATGTGAATGGCCCCATAGACTATCACAGGTACGAGTGCTATCCTTGAAGATGATGGATAGCACTCGTATGCGAATATTGCACGTGTGATTGAGGCCTTAGGCTGATGGGAGATCATATACTATTGGAGGTGGTGACTGTCTCCATATCTGACTCATCCCCTCCCATCAGCCTAAGACCTCATTCACACATCCATATTTTTGATCAGATTCTCGGCAGGCCAGTCTGTTCTTCACAGCCAGCTAACGTTCTGAGTGCTAACACAGTGGAGGGTAGAGAGATGTGCTTTGCACAATCTTCACAGGTTACAAACCCGTAAGGCTATATTCACACATTGTGTTTTTGCTAAAAAAATTTCCACAGGCAAAACCTGCTCTCTTGGCAGTAGAGTAGCAGCGTCAAAAAAGCAGGTTTTGCTGAGTTTTTTTCTGCGTTTTTGTCAGGGTACATTTGTTTCTTGTGCATGCTGATAAAGTTTAGTGCATAAAAGGAAACACGATTCAACTTCCTCAGGTTTTTGCACCAAAAACACAGCAAAACTTGATACCTGCGTTTTTGCTGCAATTTTGCCCTACCCATTGCTTTCTATGGGTGAAAAACACTGAAAGAAGTGACATGCTGCAGATTGCAAAAACGCAGCTCTTTGACAAAACAGTCAGGAAAAAAAAAACAAAGTGTGTGCATGAGATTTCTGAAATCTCAGACTTTGCTGGTACTGTAAAACGCAGCAGAAAATTATCATAAAAAACGCTGCAAAAACGCAACGTGTGAATATAGCCTAAAGTTAGCCCAGTTTCTGATCAGGGAATTTCATCCACAATGTTGATATTTCGGCAAATGGACAAAGGTTGTCTTTATAAGTGAAGCTCTATACGTAATATGGACTTCACTATATATGTATGTACATAAGAATGTCACTGTGTAAAATAGCTCTTACTATAGTACCAGTGGCATACCACTAATAGCGGCAGATCATATGGCCACTTTTGAGCTCTTTAGGAGACCAGATGCTTAAAGGCTCCCTGCTGTACCATTCAGCCATGAGTCTGTGTCTCAGCGCACCGAGCATGATGTCACTATGTCACGTCTGCTGTGCATCGCCTCCGTTCACACGGTGCATAGAGCAGCTCATTGGGGAAACAGGGGTAGGTAATTAATTTTTATATATTTTTTTATCAGTCAGGACTTGTAGGGGGTTGTGGAGCCTTATACTGTGGAGGCGCCTACTGTGGGGTCATCATACTGTGTGGAGGGCTTGTGGTGACCATCATATTGTGGTGAGGACTACTGTGGGGGCCAACATTACCGTGTGTTGGGTACCTGTGCAGGCCATTATAATGTGGGTACTTTCATCATATTGTATGGAGGTCCTGTGGAGACCATGATACAGTGGAGGACCTGTCGGCCATTATACTGTGTGGGCAGCTGTGAGGGCCATCATACAATGTGGGTCTGTGGGGATCATCATACTTCTTGGGAACCATAATACTGTGTGAGGGAGGGGGGTTGCTAGGGAGCCATCATACAGTGTGGGTATATGGGGGCCATCATGCTGTGTGGGTGTTTGTGAGGGCATCATACCTTACTGGGGGGACTATGGAGTCATCATACTGTGTGTGTGAGTGTTACAGTAGGGGAATTTACTGTAGGGGGGTATAATACTGTGTGTTGGATGCATGTTTTGTTGTATTTAAATCAATAGGGCGATAAAAAGGGATGAGAACACTAAAGGACTTCAGTATGGGCACATTCACTATGTACATGCCACAAGACATGTGTGGCACCCCTGCGGGGGATTACCACAGGATCCATAGGTGCAGGGAGAGATGTACACTTGGGCACACACAACACCTTCCACCCCAGGTCTGAGGGGAGGAGTCAGTTTCCAGGGAGACAGCAAAAGCGGCAGTTAGTCTAGAGACAGGTGAAGGAGGAGAGACACAGAGAGCTGTTGGCCGAGGACCAGTTAAGCCCTGAACTAGGAAACTGGTCTGTGTTGTGAAGCGCCCTAGAGAGAGGGACGGAGGCTAGAAGGAGAAAGAAAGAGATAAAACTATTATCCCTTTAGCTCACCCGGACACCGGAGTCCGAGATTACTATTAATTCAGGAATAGCATAGAAAACCCGGACAGATCAGGAGCATCTACTCCCCCTGAAGAAGAAGGGGAAAGAGTTGCCAAACTTGACCAAGTATAAGACCAGGGGCCCAGAAAGAGAATTGGTAGCCCCAAGGAAAGGTCCTCATTGTCAGTTGTGGAGAAGGACCCCAAAGAAAGTAAACGGTGGCAGGTTCAGCTTAAGGCTGGACTGATCACAAACAACGCACACAGTGTTAGAGGAGGCCTCACAAATCTCCAGAGTGAATATCTCTACCTGCACCGAAAAAAACCTGGTTACCCTCCTGAACTGTACCTGTTACCGGACATCAGTAAAAGAAAGGTAATGAAACAAAGACTTAATATGTGTGTGTGCCTACTTTGACATTACTGCCTATAGCGTTCGTACAAGCCGTATGCCGATCACCTCAGCGACCATACACAGCGCTGGTAACCGATTTTACCAGTTACCACAGGAGGCGTCAGGACACAATACTCCCATCATCCTCACCCCCATCCCTTTACTGACGGTCCAGGGCACGGAACCGGGAACCGACCAACCGTGATCCCCACAGAAGTAACCCATCCATCCCGGTATCCGAGTACCCCTACCCCTGTCGACCAACTCAGTTTGGCGTCACGAACAGGATACCGGACCCGGTAGAACCGGGTACTGGGTGCTTAAATTGGACTTTATTGAAAGTTTGTGTACTGTAAAACGGGCCGTCATTACTGCGTCATAGAGAAATTAAACTGCGTCACAGAGCGGAGAGAGTCGCGGGGGCGCGGCTAAAGGAGCGCGAGGAGAGCCCCGCTTTTTTTTTTTTTTAGAGTCACCGGTTACTGAAGGAGTTGATCGTAACGGCTGGCAACGGTTAACTAGGGGGGCACCATCATGAGTGAAGCAAACAATATCCGAGACCTTGAGGGAGGGGATGCCCAAGACGCAGCAGCAGCCGGTTCCTCAGCTGATGAAGGAGCCGCAGCATCTGGAGCGATGGCCCCGATAATGCCAATTGCCTTGCCGTATGTACCGGGGGCCAAATGGTTACCGACGTATGAAGGTAAACCCGGTACCTTAGCAGCTTTCAAACGTAAAATGTGTGTGGTGCTGGACATATATGCAATGACAGGAAAGCAGCGAGCCTCCGTTGTGCAGGGACAATTAATAGGTGCAGCGGAGCTAGAAGCTGAGACTTGGAGCGATGCTGATGGATACTCTATAGACAATGTGTTTGATAAGCTCAAAGCTGCTTTTGAAAAAGCACACAGTCTGAACTAAGGATGCTATTCTACCAATGCAAGCAGAGACCGCAAGATACCATCAGAGACTTTGCCCTACGTTTAAAGCGGCACTCTGGTCCATAAAACAGGGAGATCCAGAAAGTGTGCAAGATGAAGATAAATTGCTTGCAGAACAGTTTATGAATGGGTTGAGATCAGACTTTCACCGTCAACAGGTGCACATGTGGGTCCTAGATCATCCAGATGTGTTTTTTAATACCTTAAGGGACCGTGCTATAACTGTATTACGAGACCCATTACCTGCAAAACCTGCAATCCAATCCTGGCAGGTTAATACCTCTCACATGAACTTAGAGCCTACCCCTAAAGACTCTGTAAAAGCGGTAGAACAAGCTGTCGTACCCGAATCTGCTGATGACCTACGTAATCAAGTGTTACAACTAACCAAAAACATGGACTACGTGCTAAAACTCTTGCAAGCCAGACCGGAGGCACAACTACCAAGCTAAATCCAGTTAGCTGAATCCCCTGAGGATGTTCTGTGGATGAGGAGAAAGCTCATGTCCCCTGTGCAGGGGACCAATGCACCATTCCAACACAGAGCCATGTTGCCCGTGGAGGGGATCAACAAGTCGCCCGTTCAGGGGACCAACGCACCATTCCTACGCAGAGCCACCGACCACACGGATTCTTCAGGACAACCTGTTTGCCTTCGTTGCAACAAACCGGGCCAATTTGCAAGAAGATGTCGTTTAAACCCGAGATTCCTGGGTCCCAGGGCCAACCCCCGGGAATAAAACGGCAGGGCCGATATGACTGGCGCAGTCGGTATGTGGGAGGCCGCCCGTACCTCAACATTACGCTAGAAGGAATCCCCACATCGGCTCTATTGGACACTGGGTCACAAGTCACCACCATCCCACATATTCTTTACAAGCAGTTTTGGTCTGATGCTGATCTTAGCCCCCCAGACTCTAGTCTTGTCATTTTAACAGCTAATGGTCAACCACTGAATCAGGTGGGGTTTAGAGAAGTGACAATAAAGCTGGGGAGGGTGGAGTTGAGAGGCCAAGGGTTATGTGTGGTAGAAGATGACCCCAATAACAAATGTCCTTACATGGTGCTTGGTACTAATGTGATTGAAAACTGCCTTGAAGAAGTGCTGTTTTTACTCCAACAGATTACAGAGACTGCTGGCATTGGGCGGAGGAGAGTCCTTCAAAGAGAAATCCTTGCCTTAATTCACAAGCAACAGGTAAATCTGTCTGGGGGGGAGATTGGCAGTGCGCGGGTAACGGACCCGTTTCCCATTGTATTACCACCAAACAGTGAAATGATGATATGGTGTCGAGCAGCTATGGGTATCAGAAGAAAGGAATACCAGGCAATTGTATATTCAGAGCATAGACCTACACTGCTGACAGCTAGAGGGGTGGTGGATGTACGCAGGGGAAGAGTACCAATCCGTGTGTTGAATTGTGGTGAGGAATAAGTGAAACTACCCCAGTATGCTACTGTAGCAAAGCTGTACACTGTCAGTAATAACAACATACAGACATTAGAGCCCTTGCTCCCGTCAAGTCAGGTGGAGGACAACAACCCCAAGGGACAGCTGGAGGAGTGGTGTCAGCAGTTGCACATAGGGACTGATGCCACTCCCGACCACCAGAAGCAAGGAGTTTACCGGGTAGTACAAGAGTTTAGCCAAGTATTCAGTAAGCATCCATTAGATTTTGGGAGGATAAAAGGGGTACGTTATCACATACCCACAGGAGATCATCCCCCGATTAAAGTGAGACATAGACCCATCACCAAACCACTACCAGTGTGCTAAAGAGATGCTGCAGGACATGAAGGAGGCCGGGGTTATGAAAGATAGCTATAGTCCCTGGGCGGCCCCCTTAGTCTTAGTCAGAAAAAAAGATGGCACTATGAGGATGTGTGTGGATTACAGGGAGGTCAATAAGATCACTCACAAAGATGCTTACCCGTTACCCCGGATAGAGGAGTCTCTTGCTGCATTAAAGACTGCTAAGTATTTCTCCACACTAGATCTCACTAGTGGGTATTGGCAGGTTTCCATTGCAGAAGAAGACCGGGAGAAAACAGCATTCACAACACCAATGGGCCTATGCGAATTCAATAGCATGCCATTTGGGTTATGCAATGCACCGGGGACGTTTCAGAGACTCATGGAGTGCTGCCTGGGACACCGGAATTTTGAGACGGTACTTTTATACCTGGATGACGTCATAGTGTATTCCAAAACCTATGAAGAACATCTGGAACACCTGGTGGAGGTATTTACAGCTCTAACAAAGTATGGAATGAAGCTTAAACCATCTAAATGTTACCTGCTGAAGCCAAAAGTCCAATACCTAGGGCATGTGATTAGCGCGGATGGTGTAGCACCAGATCCGGAAAAAGTGACAGCTATCCAGGACTGGCAGAGGCCGACCACCGTCATAGAGGTACGTCAGTTCTTAGGTTTGGTTGGGTATTACAGAAGATTTATTAAGGGCTACACGAAGATGGCAGCGCCCCTACAAGATCTTCTGGTAGGCCAAGCTAAGAAGAGAAGGTCTTCAGAGCTGCCGTTGGAATGGGGAAAGAAACAACAAGACTCCTTCCAACAAATGAAACAGGCCCTGACCGGTGAGGAAATCTTGGCGTACCCAGATTATAACCTACCATTTGTCCTCTACACGGATGCAAGTAATGTAGGCCTGGAAGCAGTACTGTCCCAAATACAAGAAGGCAAGGAAAGAGTAAGTGCCTATGCCAGTAGAAGGCTTCGACCTACCGAGAGGAACCCGGAAAATTACAGTTCCTTTAAGTTGGAGTTCCTGGCCTTGGTCTGGGCAGTCACGGAGAGGTTCAAGCGTTACTTAGCAGCTTCAAAATTTACCATCTTTACGGACAATAATCCGCTAACACACTTGGATACTGCAAAGCTTGGTGCATTGGAGCAGCGCTGGATGGCCCGGCTATCGAACTACGACTTTACCATCAAGTACCGAACAGGCCGTGGAAATGCAAATGCTGATGCCCTCTCCAGAAACCCTCAAGTATATTTGCAAGGGCTTGAAGAAGAAACAGATGACTTGGAGGAAATAGAACTTCCAGCTTTCCATAAAAGTAGAAAATGGAAAATGGCAGAAGCTCATATCTACCAGAACCGTCAGGATGTTGCATTAAACCCGCTGCCTCATTATGGATGGAAAGAAACCCAAGACAGCGATCCGGAAGTGAGCCTAGTGAAGAGGCTGGTAACCCAACCGGATTCCAAAATTGAGACGAATGCTCCCCCAGAGGCCCAATACCTGTGGAAAGAAAGAAGCAGGTTATTTATCTATAAAACCCAATTGTGCAGTCGGTATATCAATCCAAGGACACATGAAATGGTATGGCAAGTTGTGGTTCCAAAGAGAGACGTCCAAATGGTATTGGACGCGTACCATAATGGAGCAAGACACTTTGGATGGAGAAAACTGGAAATACTGTTACGTGAGAGGTTTATTGGATTGGCATGACGTCTTACATAGAAAAATGGTGTAAAAATTGTGGCCCATGCTCATTAAGAAGAGGAGATCATAACAACCAGAAAGCACCACTTCAGCCTATCATAACCAAACAGCCCCTGGAACTAGTAGCCTTGGATCATGTCAAACTCACACCCAGTAGATCAGGCTATACATATGCTCTTACCATGGTGGACCACTATTCCAGATTCCTCGTGGTAGCTCCTGTGAAGGACTTGACAGCTCAGACAGCAACAAGAACCTTTCAAGCTTATTTCTGCAGGCCACATGGATATCCAGAACAGGTATTGACAGATCAGGGTCCTGCCTTTGAAGCGGAAATATTTCAAGAGTTCTGTAGCTTGTATGGATGCAAGAAAATTCGTACCACGCCTTACCATCCCCAAACTAACGGAATGTGCGAAAAAATGAATCACATGGTAATAGAATTGCTGAAGACTCTGCCCTTGGAAGACAGAAACAGATGGCCAGAGAAATTACCAGATCTTATTGACATCTATAACAACATCCCAGTAAGTTCAACTAATTGCACCCCGGCATACTTGATGAGAGCGAGACCAGGAAAATTGCCTTTGGACTTTGAAATGGGCATTGTAGTTCCTGAGGAAGACCCCTCAAGTGCAGATTGGGATACTAGAAGAACAGAACAATACAAGAAAATACAGGAGTGTGTTGAGAAAAGTCTAGCAAAATCCAGAGAAAGACAAGAAACCAATTTCAATAAAAACGCACAAGGAATCCCGTTAACCCCCGGAGAATTGGTTTTGAAAAGGAAAAAGAGACTTCATAAGCTAGATAATCAATGGGAAGAAGAACCATACACCGTATTACCATCCAATTTTGACAACCAGAAAACCAGTCTAATCAGGAAGGATAACGGAAAAACAACAGCAACAGTGTCCCGAGACCACTTAAAGAAGTGTCCTCAACCCTTACAACAAAAAGAATATATCCCTTGTCCCATACCAGAAGAAGAGACGCCAAGGACAATTAAGACAATCTTAGGAGAGTTACCCGCAGATTGGCCCCAAATAGAAGGAGCATATTTAATTCCTATGTAGTGTTCGCTCCACACCAGGCTTATGCACCAGTGGGATACCAGTTTTACGGAGGTCATCACGTATTAATTTTGGACACCCACCACTCAGATACAGGGAGTAAACCATAACAAAAGGGAAATGTAAAGGTTCAAAAATGTAAATATGTAGTTAAAGTCAGTATATAGAAGGGTGACGAGTAGACCAAAACAGGTTACACCAGGTACACAACATAAAAAAAGGGTGAGTAGAGTTGGCGTAAGAAGCTGTCTAGGGAGAGCAAAACCTTGGCCAATAGGTGACCCCAGGGCCAAAGGGCCTACAGTGCTTATGACCGGGAGAGGCCCTTGCAGTGCCTAGGACCCTTGCGCCGAGGCACACGTAGTAAATGTTTTGTTCTGTATTGTGAATTATTAAGTCTATTTAAATCTTTAAGCCTAAAGAGACTTTACCTGTTTGGACATCTGAAACTTTTGAAAATTTTTTAAGAATGGACCGAAGCCACAGGACTGGTGGTGGCAAAAACACTTTCCCTTTTACAGCTTGCAGCAGATCGACTAGCGTTGTATGGACTGGTTATCCGTTTTTCTCATTTTCCCTGGTTATTGTAAACTTTATTTTTGAGACTCTGTTCAAATTACAAATATAAATGTTAATGTTATGTTATCTTTGTTAAAAAAAAAAAAAAATGTTTCAGTCCGGGAGGACTGAAGTTAACTAGGGGGGAATGTGGCACCCCTGTGGGGGATTACCACAGGATCCATAGGTGCAGGGAGAGATGTACACTTGGGCACACACAACACCTTCCACCCCAGGTCTGAGGGGAGGAGTCAGTTTCCAGGGAGACAGCAAAAGCGGCAGTTAGTCTGGTGAGGGATGAAGGGGGAGAGAGACAGAGAGCTGTTGGCCGGGGACCAGTTAAGCCCTGAACTAGGAAACTGGTCTGTGTTGTGAAGCGCCCTAGAGAGAGGGATGGAGGCTAGAAGGAGAAAGAAAGAGATAAAACTATTATCCCTTTAGCTCACCCGGACACCGGAGTCCGAGATTACTATTAATTCAGGAATAGCATAGAAAACCCGGACAGATCAGGAGGATCTACTCCCCCTGAAGAAGAAGGGAAAAGAGTTGCCAAACTTGACCAAGTATAGGACCAGGGGTCCAGAAAGAGAATTGGTAGCCCCAAGGAAAGGTCCTCATTGTCAGTTGTGGAGAAGGACCCCAAAGAAAGTAAAAGGTGGCAGGTTCAGCTTAAGGCAGGACTGATCACAAACAACGCACACATTGTTAGAGGAGGCCTCACAAATCTCCAGAGTGAATATCTCTACCTGCACCACAAACCTGGTTTCCCTCCTGAACTGTACCTGTTACCGGACATCAGTAAAAGAAAGGTACTGAAACAAAGACTTAATATGTGTGTGTGCCTACTTTGACATTACTGCCTATAGCGTTCGTACAAGCCGTATGCTGATCACCTCAGCAACCATACACAGCGCTGGTAACCGATTTTACCAGTTACCACAGGAGGCGTCAGGACACAATACTCCCATCATCCTCACCCCCATCCCTTTACTGATGGTCCAGGGCACGGAACTGGGAACCGACCAACCGTGATCCCCACAGAAGTAACCCATCCATCCCGGTATCCGAGTACCCCTACCCCTGTCGACCGACTCACATGTTCATTTCCCTGTCTTCAAAAGTTGAGCGATGCCCTTTGCGAAAGCACCTATATACTGCAATTCTACTTACACTGCAGAATTTATTATTATTTTTTATGGGGGGGGGGCCCAATTTGGACTTTTGCTATGGGGCCCCATGATTTCTATGTATGCCCCTGCATTACGGTTATGTGTTACTAGAAAGGATCGCATTTGCAAGTATTCAAACCTTTTGATTTTTCCCTGGATTTCAAATGTTTATTTTATCTAAGATTCCTTTTAATTAATCTCTTTTCTTTGTTAACTCAACAAGGGTGGAGGCATGGAGATTTTGTTTATGTAAAATTTCAAGGGAGTGAATTTGATTTAATAATTCTTCCACTTTCCGAGCCCTCTCTTTCTTTAACCTTGAACCACACTTTATCAAATTTTAAAGTCTCCCATTGTAAAGGGGTTGAGGTTTGATCAGAAGCATGTGTTTCGATAAAGAGTCAATAGCCTATTTTAACTCCGATTCACACAGAACATCTTTGATAAGGTTATCATTCAATCTCCAAGTACAAGAGCGTTGGGCTAGGGATGGAAGTGATAGTGTCAGAAAAACCGGGGCGTGGTCCGACCACAAAATATCTCCGATTGTGGTCTCGGGTTGCCAGGACAAAGTATGATGGCTCAAAAGAGGTCTATGCGACTTTATGAATTATGTACAGTACAGACCAAAAGTTTGGACACACCTTCTCATTTAAAGATTTTTCTGTATTTTCATGACTATGAAAATTGTACATTCACACTGAAGGCATCAAAACTATGAATTAACACATGTGGAATTATATACTTAACAAAAAAGTGTGAAACAACTGAAAATATGTCTTATATTCTAGATTCTTCAAAGTAGCCACCTTTTGTTTTGATGACTGCTTTGCTCACCCTTGGCATTCTCTTGATGAGCTTCAAGAGGTAGTCACCAGAAATCGTCTTCCAACAATCTTGAAGGAGTTCCCAGAGATGCTTAGCACTTGTTGGCCCTTTTGCCTTCACTCTGCGGTCCAGCTCACCACAAACCATCTCGATTGGGTTCAGGTCTCGTGACTGTGGAGGCCAGGTCATCTGGCGTAGCACCACATCACTCTCCTTCTTGGTCAAATAGCCCTTACACAGCCTGGAGGTGTGTTTGGGGTCATTGTCCTGTTGAAAAATAAATGATGGTCCAACGAAACGCAAACCCGGATGGAACAGCATGCCTCTGCAAGATGCTGTGGTAGCCATGCTGGTTCAGTATGCCTTCAATTTTGAATAAATCCCCAACAGTGTCACCAGCAAAGCACCCCCACACCATCACACCTCCTCCTCCATGCTTCACAGTAGGAACCAGTCATATGGAGTCCATCCATTCACCTTTTCTGAGTCGCACAAAGACACGGTGGTTGGAACCAAAGATCTCAAATTTGGACTCATCAGACCAAAGCACAGATTTCTACTGGTCTAATGTCCATTCCTTGTGTTCTTTAGCCCAAACAAGTCTCTTCAGCTTGTTGCCTGTCCTTAGCAGTGGTTTCCTAGCAGCTATTTTACCATGAAGGCCTGCTCCACAAAGTCTCCTCTTAACAGTTGTTGAAGAGATGTGTCTGCTGCTAGATCTCTGTGTGGCATTGACCTGGTCTCTAATCTGAGCTGCTGTTAACCTCCGAGATCTGAGGCTGGTGACTCGGATAAACTTATCCTCAGAAGTAGAGGTGACTCTTGGTCTTCCTTTCCTGGGGCGGTCCTCATGTGAGCCAGTTTCTTTGTAGCGCTTGATGGTTTTTGCAACTGCACTTGGGGACACTTTCAAAGTTTGCCCAATTTTTCGGACTGACGGACCTTCATTTCTTAAAGTAATGATGGCCACTCGTTTTTCTTTACTTAGCTGCTTTTTTCTTGCCATAATACAAATTCTAACAGTCTATTCAGTAGGACTATCAGCTGTGTATCCACCTGACTTCTGCACAACACAACTGATGGTCCCAACCCCATTTATAAGGCAAAAAATCCCACTTATTAAACCTGACAGGGCACACATGTGAAGTGAAAACCATTTCTGGTGACTACCTCTTGAAGCTCATCAAGAGAATGCCAAGAGTGTGCAAAGTAGTCATCAAAGCAAAAGGTGGCTACTTTGAAGAACCTAGAATATAAGACATATTTTTAGTTGTTTCATACTTTTTTGTTAAGTATATAATTCCACATGTGTTAATTCATAGTTTTGATGCCTTCAGTGTGAATGTACAATTTTCATAGTCATGAAAATACAGAAAAATCTTTAAATGAGAAGGTGTGTCCAAACTTTTGGTCTGTACTGTATATGCGAAAAATACGTGTAATCCTTACCCTGACGGTTCTTTATCCACCAAACATCGTTCAGCCGGAGGGCATGGAGGGCCCTTTTGAAAGATTGTAGCTGTCTCACCAGGACAGTTCCTCTACCCGAGGAGGTATCTACTTTTGGGTTCATGTAAAATTGAAGTCTCCTCCTGCAATCACTGTACTTTCTGAGAAATTTGGCAATGTGGTTAAGAACGTGCGACATGCAATAATCTAACCCTTATTAGGCAGATACCAATTAGCAATTGTGTATATTGAATCTACAATTTTTATCTTGAGAAATACATATCTGCCTTGTATATCAATAAGTGTGTCCATTAGGGAGAATGCTAATGATTTATGGATTGCGATGGAAACTCTTTTGGATTTTGCTTCAGGATTTGTACGATGAAACCAGTTGTTATAATATCTATCTTTTATCTTAGGAACCTGATCAGATTTAAAATGTGTCTCTTGTAACATGAGGATATGAACCCTTTGTTTGTGCATGGAGTACAGAATCTGAGAATGTTTCTGAGGAACATTGAGGCCTCGAACATTTAGAGAACAGAATTTGACTGTGTTCATTTTGAGGACCAGGGATTAGGTCTGAGGGAGGGTTAGTGAAAGAGAGAAAGGAAAAAAAAAGGGGGGAAAACTTGAGAGAAAGACAGTTTCTCTATCTGAATAATGATAATAACTCCTTCCTCTCGGAAAAAAAAAATATAGGAAAGGAGGGAAACAACACAAAAGAGAGAAGAAGAAATCAGTTGGGAGCCTTCCCCAAGCACAAAGAAAGTCCTCAAAGAGGAGGACTGCTAGGGAAAAATTCAACACCCGTCCAGCGGAATGTAGATACCCTTAGTGGAAACGTGCTTTCTATGGAGGATAGTTCCCCCCCAAGGCTCGGTCCATAGACCCATAATGACTTAGTATACGTTTCTCATAATAGTACATTTATTATCTACCATAACTTGAATGTCCAACTCGTATATAACAATTTCTATACATGTGTGCTTATATCAACTTTGTATAGAATTCTCCGACTGCTAAGCATTAATCAGTATCAAAGAGGTGATGCTCCTCTTTCTTCCATATTGCGACCTCCATTTATCATGCCAATATTGTGTGTCTTCCGTTTTTGAGGGCGAGGTGTGTCATTCCTTCCAAGGCCTCTAGGAGGACCCGGCCACTCTGATGGAAGCACTTGGACCGATGGAATTCCCAGTCCATTAGTGAACGTTGATAAATCTCCCAGACTTCCCAAAACATGTAGAGTTCCAGATTGTCTCACTTGAAGTCTAAAAGGAGAGCCCCAAGAATAAAGGATTTTTTGTTGTCTCAGTATGTCGAGCAGGGGCTTCAGGGCATGTCTCTTCTGAAGTGTGTACCAGGACAGATCATGCATAATCTGAATAACATGTTCATTGAAGATGATAGGTTCCAATGTGCAGGCTTTAGCAAGAATGTACTCCTTTACTTTATATATATATATCCGGCATATGACATCTCTAGGTCTGTTTACATCAGTAGACTTGGGTCCCAGGGATCTGTGAGCCCTTTCAAATTCTATGTCTGAGTCACGTGGTAGATTTAATATAGAATTAAAGATGCAACGTAAAGATTCCTCCAGCTTATTCTCTTCCACGGAATCTGGGAGGCCTCCAATTCAGATATTATTGCGTCTCCCTCTATTTTCTATATCGTCCACCAAATCAGACAGGTATTCCAATTGCTGAGAGTGAGCTGCAGTCGTCTGTTCTTGTGTGTGTAATCTCTGAGAGATTGCCTCTGTGTGGCTTTCATCATTAGCCACCCTTTCAGAAAGCTGCCGAAGTTCCCCTCTATTAGCAGCAGTCTCAGCCCTATATGAGATTTCCAACCTAGAGATATACACTGCTCAAAAAAATAAAGGGAACACTTAAACAACAGAATATAACTCCAAGTAAATCAAAATTCTGTGAAATCAAACTATCCACTTAGGAAGCAACACTGATTGACAATCAATTTCATATGCTGTTGTGCAGATGGAATAGACAATAGATGGAAATTATTGGCAATTATCAAGACACACTCAATAAAGGAGTGGTTCTGCAGGTGGGGCCACAGACCACATCTCAGTACCAATATTTTCTGGTCACTTTTGAATGTTGGTTGTGCTTTCACACTCGTCGTAGCATGAGATGGACTCTACAACCCACAGAAGTTGCTCAGGTAGTGCAGCTTATCCAGAATGGCACATCAATGTGAGCTGTGGCAAGAAGGTTTGCAGTGTCTGTCAGCGTAGTGTCCAGAGGCTGGAGGCGCTACCAGGAGACAGGCCAGTACACCAGGAGACGTGGAGGGGGCCATAGGAGGGCAACAACCCAGCAGCAAGACCGCTACCTCCGCCTTTGTGCAAGGAGGAACAGAAGGAGCACTGCCAGAGCCCTGCAAAATGACCTCCAGCAGGCCACAAATGTGCATGTGTCGGCACAAACGGTTAGAAACCGGCTCCATGAGGGTGGTATGAGGGCCCGATATCCACAGATGGGGTGGTGCTTGTGGCTCCCCTGAGGGTTCGACCGCCACAGGGATGCCGCACTTCTCTAATGGAGTGTAGAGTTCCTCCTCCTCGTGACCCAACCTTTGCATCCAACACCACATTTCTCCACCAGAGGGGGCTAGTATGCACTAGGTGCTGCCCTCCTGGTTACAAGGAGACTGGGGAACCAAGAGTTAGGGGAACCAGTTAGTGGGTGAGGGTGGAGGACTCACAATTTAGTTACACTTTAAATTTCATATTTAATAAAAAGACATCTTGGTTCTTGATCCTTGTAGTTTAGTTCTTTGACGGTCCTGGTAGTTAACTTGCCTGGCTGTCATGTACTGTGATCTCCTACCCTGAAAGTGGATCCTGTGTGGACCTGCAGGGGATGTAGGCACAGCCCTCGTACCCCGCCCTTGGGACGAGGTGCAGGTTGCAGACGAGGAATGTCTCAACCCGGTCAAGGACCACGACCAAGAAGGCCCGGAGCTTAAGAGTGTGGTTCCATAGCAAATGAATCCCCGGGGAGGATGCAGATGGAGCGGTGTACGCCACCTGTCCTCACCAGCTGATATATTCAGAGGGAGTCCGGCTGCAAGAAGGGTACCGACACCGACACCCGACCTTGCTACTCCATGTCCTGCTCGGGAAAGCCCGGTAGGCCCTGAGGATCCCACCGGGTATCGGAAGGAGCGGAGCTGCCACCCGTACCCTTGTTCTGAGAGGAGCTCAGAGGGAGACACGGCCTATTCGCACACACGGACAGGAAAGGATTCGGTCTGTAGTTCAGGAACACTCTGGTGTAGGGTCCCGATTGAACGCTGGACTTAATTGGAGGTTGCCGGACCCCCGTCTCTGGTGACCGCAGGACTCCACGGGGAGCAGGGAGTCGCCTTCCTTCTGCCATCTCTAAAGTGAGTAAAGCCTTGGAAGTTCACCCCTATGGCCTCTGGACTGTTTATTCTGCGCCACACCGTGCGACGCGGCATCCGTTCTCCTCTACTACTACCCCCTCCATCCTGTCCCTCTGCCCTGAGGCCTTGCTCCGCCTGTGGGGAGTAGTAATAACTATTGCCGCCATACCACCATGCCTCAGCGGACTGCAGCGGCGTTGGTGGCCTTCACCAGGTGCCACAGGTGGCGTAGTCCTAAATCAGCCACTCAACCCGGATAAGCCCACACCATCCTTTTAATGTGACGGCCCTGAGCACGGGTCGGGTCCGGGCCACGGCTGCTCCCCATCTCTCCATCACAGGACCCGACTCCGAGTCCCCCATCTCCCAGGGTAAAGAAAAGGGCTTTTCGAGTAGAGGCGTCACATGCTCACAGCCCAACACCGTGCAAGACGCTTGGCATTTGCCACAGAACACCAGGATTGGCAAAGTCTCCACTGGCGCCCTGTGCTCTTCACAGATGAAAGCAGGTTCACACTAAGCACACGTGACAGATGTGACAGAGTCTGGAGATGCCGTGGAGAGCGATCTGCTGCCTGCAACATCCTTCAGCATGACCGGTTTGGCAGTGGGTCAGTTATGGTGTGGGGTGGCATTTCTTTGGAGGGCCGCACAGCCCTCCATGTGCTCGCCAGAGGTAGCCTGACTGCCATTAGGTACAGAGATGAGATCCTCAGACCCCTTGTGAGACCATATGCTGATGCTGTTGGCCCTGGGTTCCTCCTAATGCAGGACAATGCCAGACCTCATGTGGCTGGAGTGTGTCAGCAGTTCCTGCAAGATGAAGGCATTGAAGCTATGGACTGGCTCGCCCGTTCCGCAGACCTGAATCCGATTGAGCACATCTGGGACATCATGTCCCGCTCCATCCACCAACGTCACGTTGCACCACAGACTGTCCAGGAGTTGGCGGATGCTTTAGTCCAGGTCTGGGAGGAGATCCCATAGGAGACCATCCGCAACCTCATCAAGAGCATGCCCAGGTGTTGTAGGCAGGTTATACAGGCACGTGGAGGCCACACACAATACTGAGCCTCATTTTGACTTGTTTTAGGGACATTACATCATAGTTGGATCAGCCTGTAGTGTGTTTTTCCACTTTAATTTTGGGGGTGACTCCAAATCCAGGCCTCCATTGGTTAATAAATTTGATTTCCATTGATGATTTTTGTGTGATTTTGTTGTCAGCACATTCAACTTTGTGCAGAACAAAGTATTCAATGAGACTCATTCATTCAGATCTAGGATGTGTTATTTGAGTGTTCCCTTTATTTTTTGAGCAGTGTAGTTCTCCATATCTTATTTTGTGGGAATAGCACATATATGAGCCTTAAGATCTTCCCATACAGTCTATGCCTGAATAGATACATTGCCTGCCAGGCCCTCTGAGTGATCAAGAATGCCACAGGATAAATCTCTCAGCCTGTGCAAGGAGCAGCTCACTGCATGTGAATAAGAAGCATGGGATGTCTCCTTCTGCCCCTGGATATCATCTTTAGAGGCCTGTATCATGTGAGTCCCGACAATATTATTTATGCAACTCACGGTCCCTGATGTAGATAATGCTGGTCCTCCATCCTCCATCTTCTTTCCAGTCAGAGAGCTTGCTAGCTCCCTTGTGAGGCCCGCAGAACTCCTCAGATATCGGGAAATACCCGTCGCAGGCACCACTGAAGGACATCTATTTGCTTAGCCGACACTTGGATACTTCTTAGCTCACATTTGGTGATAAATAGTGTTTTTGATTGGGTCTGCAGGCATCACCCAGGCAGGAGCTGCCCTGCAGCAGGTCCTCACTCCTCCATAGCCATGCTACGCCCCCCTTGCTTTCCATTTTAAAGCATTGGAGATCATTTTAGCTGAACAGCCAATCATTGTCTGCACTTCTTTATAAGTTTTACCCTCCCCAATTAACTTTTTAATTGAATTACGCTGTTCTTCTGAACAATGTCTCAAACGACCCATATTTCTTAGGCTTTCATGGAGAAATGCATAAACAACATGTGCTGGCTTCACCCTTAAATAAGGGCCACCTGATTCACACCTGGTTCTTCACAGAATGATTGACCTCACTAATTGAACTCCACACTGCTATTATTTTGAACACACCCCCATTCAATTAATTATTCAAATACACAGACTCAAAAACATGCAGATCATGAATGCTGAGTGTGTTGGTTTTCTTAGAATCTACTGCACCAACTGGTAAATTGTTTGACATGTGGTAATATAATTTATACCAAAAACAGTGATTAATCTGGTTAGTCATATTGGACTGCTACTATTTTGAACACTACTGTATTTTGAGATCCATCAGCGTGATGTAAGACTATGGACACAATGAAAATCTATAGAAAACCTAATGTCATTATTTTAAGATCTTGACCCATATTTTGTTTTCTGCTCTCTTCTGCCATAGTTAGCCTACACTAGAAAATCGAATGAGCGTGTTCAATTTTGAGATCTCCGACTCAGAATTGTTAGTACCCGTTTTCTTTATTAATAATGTTAATTTATGTTTTATTATACATGGAATGTCATTGTTTTTTTGTAAAGGTGAAGCTTGATGTTCACACTTAGGAACAGGGAACTGTGTATTTTCATTCATTTGAGGTTTAAGGTTCACTCACATAATAGATAAAGAGAATACAGCTTCATAGCAGACTTATCTCATAGTTCTGGAAATCGCCTCAACGCGTTTCCCCTTCCTGTATGTTCATCAGGATGGCAGATGTGCAGGACTCCAGAGAGTCCTTGGCATAGATAAGGATCAATTAAGGATGTAGCAGGTTGCTATATTACCTGTTAATAACCCACACTATCAGGGCTTAAAAGGGAAAGTGAGGGACAGCCACCGATGAATGGGGGCGCCAAACTCGTATACTAGGGTGCCAACCCCCATGACAGGCAGTATCAGTTGAGGCTCTTTGTAATAGGGCAGATGTAAGTCTTTGTTGTGTATGAATTTTTATTGTGTATAAGATCTTTTTGGCCCATATCTAGTTATCTGTTTCTATTGTTTCTTATCTGAAAAATAGTCCCTGAGGGATATTGGTTTGAATGGATATAGTGACATACGTTTTAACCCTCATATTACATGGGTTTTTTGGTGTTTTCTTTTTTTTTAAAAAGAATCAGAATAAAATTGATAGTTTTAGAGGATTTTTCATGTTTTCACTCATATTGACATATATGCTCTCATGCGAGAGAATCAGACTGATTATGCTAATGTCACTCGGCTCAAACTCTGACAGAGAATTTCATCTTAGTGTGATCCAATTCTCTCAAATGCGAGAATCGCAGCATAGGTGTGGAGAAGACGGAAAAATTAATTTCTCCATCTTCTCCATTGTCTGTGTTTGCGGAAATCGGACTGCACTTAGGTAACATCTGAGTGTAGTGCGATGTTTTACACCCACCCATAGACTTTAATTGGGGCATGTGGTCCAAATATCATGTGGTGTAGTATATAGAGGATCTGCCCTGTGTGGTGTAGCATATAGAGGAAGCATCCCGTGAGGTGTAGTATATAGAGAATGGGTGATCGTAGTGTGGCGCCTCTGGGGGTTCAGTCGCCACAGAGGTACTGCATCTCACCCAGAGGTGTGGTATCTCACTCTCAGGTAAGGAAGGAGTACTGCCCGGGACCCTAACACCTGCATCCAACACTACACTACTCCAAACCAGCAGGAGGGGCAAGATGCGCTGCTCCTCTGCTTAGCCCTGTCCCTGGCTCTAGTGGGGGGAACCAAGAGAGGGGGAACCATGTAGTGGGTGTGGGTGGAGGAAGGAGTTCAGGGGAGCTCAGTAAGAAGTGATATGAAATGGGATGGAACCATCTAGAAGGGTTCCAGTCAGAAGAAGAAGTGAGAGAGAGTCAGAGGAGGAGTTGGGAGCAGGAGCTCTGCAGGAGCTCTGCTCAGGGGAAGCACAGGCCTGAGTGAGGAGGCCCAGGAGAAGGAGAGGAGGAAGGAACGGGAGCAGAGAGAAGGCTCCAGGAGTGAAGAAAGGATCCCAGGGGTACGGGCAGTGCTGGAGGCCACCTGTACGCCCGAGTCTACCAGGCGGTGGAGGGATCGGGTCGCAGAGGAGACCGGCCCCTAACAAGTGAAAATTGCAATATTCAACTAGGCAACTGGAGGGTGCAGCATTTCAGGTGCTACAACCCAAAAATCACATCTGACTCACCGAAAAGATGGCTATAGAGGACCCAGGTGTTAAGCTCGCGCCCGGACTGACTGGTGTGAGCGTGATTAGTGATCCCACTGTACCATGAACACAGGAGTGCCTGGAGGGGCTTAACTAAGTATCAACCCAATCCGACCAAGGTCGCACAGCGGCTTAGTCGACTCCGTGGACCAAGGAGGAACCGAGCAGAGGGATCGGGTGCGACTCCAGGTCAGACCCCGGTCACAGTTGTTGACCCACACCGGGGAATGCAGGAACAGGCAGGTTAGACTGGAATACAGGCAGGTGGGTATTGGCAAGTATGGCTGGTATGCAGACAGGTGGGCACTGGCAAGCATGGCTGGTATGCAGACAGGTGGGCACTGGCAAGCACCGCTGGTATGCAGACAGGGAGATACTGGCAAGCACGGCTGGAGTGAAGACAGGGAGATACTAGCCGGTTGGAGCGCAGGCTGGTTAGGGTCCAGTACAGACTGGGAGACAGGTACAGAGCCGCAGATGTGGTAGACAAGCAAAGTAAAGCGAAACCGCCGGAGCGGAGGACAAGGCAGAGCAGAAAGGAACTGCTGGTGCGGTGAGCAAGCAGAGCAGAGCGAAAACCGCAGGTGCAGTGGGCAAGGCAGAGTAGAGCGGCACTGCTGGAGCGGTGGACAAGGCAGAGCAGAGAGAAACCGCAGGTGCGGTGGACAAGGCAGAGCAGAGAGAAGCAGCCGGAGCGGTGGGCAAGGCAGAGCAGAGAGAAGCCGCCGGAGCAGTGGGCAAGTCAGAGCAGGGAGAAACCGCTGGTGCGGTGAGCAAGGCAGAGCAGAGAGAAGCCGCTGGAGCGGTGGGCAAGTCAGAGCAGAGAGAAACCGCCGGAGTGGTGGGTAAGGCAGAGCAGAGGGAAGCCGCCGGAGCGGTGGGAAAGTCAGAACAGAGAGAAACCGCCGGAGCGGTGGGCAAGCAGAGCCGAACAGGGCTGAAGGTACAGGCAGGGAGGACAGGGCTCTGTTCACATGGAACAGACTGGAAAATACAGGAGGATGGCTAGAACACAGGAGGAAGATACGGAGGAAGGGAAAAGGCACAAGCAGAACCAGATACACACAAGGTACTTCCTATGAAGTAGCGAGTGGACACAAAACTCACAAACAAAAGTACAGAGACAACGAGTTGGAGTAGGTGCAGGTTCAGATACTGCAGGAAAAGGAAAGGTACGGACATAGAGACAAACAGGTAACAGGCTAGGATACAGTTCAGACAGGAACTGCTACTGCAATGAGATACAAGAACGAGCCTGGGTATACAGCCCCCAGAGTGGTGGAAACAGACTAGAAGTCACAGGTAACAGGTCTGGGTATGCAGCCCCCAGAGTGGCGGAAACAGACTAGAAACAGGAAAGGACCTGGCAATTCAGCAGCAAAGACTAACTGAGTGAAGGTGTTGCTCAGGCCACTCCTTCTGGGTGGAGAGGGTTTAAATATCCAGTGACTCACAGCAGTAGGCTGGAGACGCATTAGGGGTGCGCCCACAGCAGCTATAAGAATCAGGAAGTAACCGGGCCGCCGCCCTAAGCAGTCAGTCAAGAGACAGGCACACAGTATGAACTGGAGCAAGGTTTGTAGGCTGGACTGACAGGTAAGATTGAGGTTTTCCATAGTGGGAGGTGGTGCACTATGCAAGCACGCCGCCAGGGATGTTACAGTACCCACCATTTACGCTACCTCTTCTTCAAGCCTGCAAGGGTCTTCTGCAGAGAATTTGGAGGCCAATCCTTCTCTTCAAGAGGATTACCTCTTCTGTCCATTAGAGGAAACGAAACTGGTCTCATCATCTTGGTGACTAGGATGCTTCCTCCTATCAAGCCATCCTCAGCAACAGATGAAGTGGGTGAAGTACCAGCAACAGCACACAGAAAAGTCTCTCTCCATTTGTTATCAGGTAGCACCCTGGTGGATTCAGGGGACAACTGGAGGTCCTCCGCCTGGTTGGAGGGGTGCAGAGACTCGGGGGTAACCACAGCCTTGACATACACTTTGCCAAGCTTACTGGATGAAGTGGGTGGCGTACCAGGTACCGGGTGTAGGAAAGTCTCTCTCCATTTGTTATCAGGTAGCACCCCGGGAATTCAGGAGACAACTGAAGGTCATCTGCCTGGTTGGAGGGGTGCAGAGACTCGGGGGTAATCACTGCTTCGAAGTACACTTTGCCAGGCTTAGTGGATGAAGTGGGCGAAGTACCAGGTACAGGGTGTAGGAAAGTCTCTCTCCATTTGTTATCAGGTAGCACCCTGGAGGATTCAGGAGACAACTGGTGGTCCTCCGCCTGGTTGGAGGGGTGCAGAGACTCGGGGGTAAACACCGCCTTGATGGACGTAAGACCAGATTTATTAGAGACGGAGGGTCCTTGCTTTAGGACCATCTTCAGACTGGTTTCAGAGATGACATGTCTGTAAGGCGGGACGGTACCTGAAGCCAGATCATTGGTACAATCGTCGAGACTGTGTGGGGACATCGCCTCCGCTTCTCTTCCTTCGGAGACTTCAGCGCACAGCGAGTCAGCGACTAGCAGATCTGGTGAAGAAGAAGAAGAAACTGCTGACTGTCCTGAAGATGTGGGGACTGGACACCCCTTGTACCTTAGCAGTCCCCCAGGATACACCATGCAGGATCTCCAGACCTGAGAGGGCACTAGATCTCTCGGCTCTGGACGACTTGTGGGTAAGCCAGTCAGCACCTGGAATGTGAACTTCTTCATGTGTAATGCTCCAATCTGGAGCTTAATTTGTACAGACATATTTTGACTGTTTCTGAGTAGGGCTCGTCCTTCTGCTGACAATGCCCAAACCGGCTTCTGGAGTTGTCGGACGGGAATCAGACACAGACTCTTCAAGGCTTTAAGCCCGAAACTTCCGGTTAATCCGAGGCCTTCACTTGCCATGGAGACAGTCATGGTCATCTGTGGAGAGGAAAGGAAAACGCCAAGGGCAGCCTCTCCTACAGGCCTAATGTCTTGGGATTCTCCAACCTTCGCTGGACAAAGACCGTCAGGGGGTCCCAAACCACCGCAGCGGGACCGCAATCCAATTTTGTGACTGAGTTCTGGCTTCTGCTTTGCCTGACGAACATAGTCATCCTTCATGGATTCTGTGCGGAAAGCTGCCTCTACAGGCTGGGGAACAGGAGGTCTTTGGGAGGACAGAACCTGGCGTGACGGTTTACCTCTACGCCTTGCACGTCTGGACTGCCTCTTGAGGTTGGGAAGAGAAGTATTCTGTGGAGCATAGTCATCCTGTGTGGATTCTGGGTGGGCAGCAGTCTTTTTGGGCTGGAGGACTGGTAGGCTACCTACACACATTACCCATCGGGGCTGCTCTGGGATATTGGGAAGGGAAGCTTTAACAGAGGCTTCAGGATTAGGGTCATCGAAGACCATTAGAAAGGCCACCAGGAAGGCCTGCAGGTCAAAGATGATAGGATCCCATGCTTCCCATAGGGGGGTGATCCATTTCAAGGTCGTCATCCGCTAGGTAGGACATCATAAATGCCACTTTAACCCGATCGGTAGGAAAATAGTGAGCACAGAACTTGAAATGCAGCATGCATTGCTCCACAAATGCACAGCTTCGTTTTGGATCCCCATAGTACAGTGTTGGATCCGCAGGAACGAGTGCTGATAGATCCATTTGGGCTGGTGCGTAAATCGCCTGGGCCATAGCTTGAGAAAAAAATATTATTTTTTTTTTGGTGCACGTATTCGCCAGACAAGGATCCAAAATGTCTCTGAGAGTGAAAGGCCGTGGGGCTCAACGGGAACCATGGCCTGAGCAAACTGTTATGCTCGCGCCCGGACTGACTGGCGTGAGCGTGATTAGTGATCCCACTGTACCATGAACCGAGGAGTGCCTGGAGGGGCGTAACTAAGTATCAACCCAATCCGACCAAGGTCGCACGGCTGCTTAGTCGACTCCGTGGACCAAGGAGGAACCGAGCAGAGGGACCAGGTGTGACTCCAGGTCAGACCCCGGTCACAGTTGTTGACCCACACCGGGGAATGCAGGAACAGGCAGGTTAGACTGGCATACAGGCAGGTGGGTAGTGGCAAGTACGGCTGGTATGCAGACAGGTGAGCACTGCCAAGCACGGCTGGTATGCAGACAGGTGGGCACTGGCAAGCACGGCTGGTATGCAGACAGGGAGATACTGGCAAGCACAGTTGGAGTGAAGACAGGGAGATACTAGCCGGTTGGAGCGCAGGCTGGATAGGGTCCAGTACAGACTGGGAGACAGGTACAGAACCGCAGATGCGGTAGACAAGCAGAGTAAAGTGAAACCGCCGGAGCGGAGGACAAGGCAGAGCAGAGAGGAACTGCTGGTGCGGTGAGCAAGCAGAGCGAAAACCGCAGGTGCTGTGAGCAAGGCAGAGCAGAGCAGAACCGCCGGAGCAGTGAACAAGGCAGAGCAGAGAGAAACCGCAGGTGTGGTGGACAAGGCAGAGCAGAGCAGAACCGCCGAAGCTGTGGGCAAGGCAGAGCAGACAGAAGCCGCCGGAGCGGTGGGCAAGGCAGAGCAGAGAGAAACCGCTGGTGCGGTGGACAAGGCAGAGGAGAGCGGAACCGCCGGAGCGGTGTGCAAGGCAGAGCAGAGAGAAGCCGCTGGAGCGGTGGACAAGGCAGAGCAGAGAGAAGCCGCCGGAGCGGTGGGCAAGTCAGAGCAGAGAGAAACCGCTGATGCGGTGAGCAAGGCAGAGCAGAGAGAAGCCGCCGGAGCGGTGGGCAAGTCAGAGCAGAGAGAAACCGTCAGAGCGGTGGGTAAGGCAGAGCAGAGGGAAGCCGCCGGAGCGGTGGGCAAGTCAGAGCAGAGAGAAACCGCCGGAGCGGTGGGCAAGCAGAGCCGAACAGGGCTGAAGGTGCAGGCAGAGAGGACAGGGCTCTGTTCACATGGAACAGACTGGAAAATACAGGAGGATGGCTAGAACACAGGAGGAAGATACGGAGAAAGGGAAAAGGGACAAGCAGAACCAGATACACACAAGGTACTTCCTATGAAGTAGCGAGTGGACACAAAACTCACAAACAAAAGTACAGAGACAACGAGTTGGAGTAGGTGCAGGTTCAGATACTGCAGGAAATGGGAAGGTACGGACATAGAGACAAACAGGTAACAGGCTAGAATACAGTTCAGACAGAAACTGCTACTGCAATGAGATACAAGAACGAGCCTGGGTATACAGCCCCCAGAATGGCGAAAACAGACTAGAAGTCACAGGTAACAGGCCTGGGTATACAGCCCCCAGAGTGGCGGAAACAGACTAGAAGTCACAGGTAACAGGTCTGGGTATGCAGCCCCCAGAGTGGCGGAAACAGACTAGAAACAGGACAGGACCTGGCAATTCAGCAGCAAAGACTAACTGAGTGAAAGTGTTGCTCAAGCCCCTCCTTCTGGGTGGAGGGGGTTTAAATATCCAGTGACTCACAGCAATAGGCTGGAGACGCATTAGGGGTGAGCCCACAGCAGCTATAAGAATCAGGAAGTAACCGGGCCGCCGCCCTAAGCAGTCAGTCAAGAGACATGCACACAGCATGAACTGGAGCAAGGTTTGTAGGCTGGACTGACAGGTAAGATTGCGGTCTTGCATAGTGGGATGTGGTGCACTATGCAAGCACGCCGCCAGGGATGTTACACCAGGGGACGGAGAAGACATCGCCCGACAAGGTCCGCAGTCACTGGATTGGGACACTGGATGTGAGGTGCAGGGAGACGGCCAGAAGGAACACACAGAAGGCGGTCCCGTTATGTACTCCGGAGGTACCTGAGGATTGGCTGAGCCCCTGCCCGCGTGTGCGATGCCCAAATATTTGAGCAGCCACGGTCACACAAAGGCGACGATGGGAAAGTGTCACAAGAGGTGGACGATGATGAGACACAATTGCCAGAAAGTCAGGAGGGGGACCAGGGTGCGGAAGTGGAAGACGAGGTGGTGGATGATAAAGTAACTGACCCAACCTGGCAGGAGGACATGCAGAGCGAGGACAGCAGCACACAGGGGGAGGGAGGCAGAGCACCCCAACAGGCAGGAAGAAGCAATGTGGTGGCCGCAGACAGAATGCAGGCAACCGTTCCCCGTAACACCAACACGAAGGAAGTTGCCAGTACAACTGTTGTGTCTTCCCGAGTCTAGTTGTTTTTTAAAGAATCTGCCGATAACCCCAAAAAGGCCATTTACAACGCCTGCCAGGCCAGCATCAGCAGGGGTTGCAAAACGACCAGCCTGACCACCACCATCATGATCAGGCACATGGCAGCAAAGCACCCGACTTTGTGGGCCGAACCCCAGGGTCTAGGAACAGTGTCTGCGGGTGGCACCATTGCTTCTTCCGCTGTTGTGCATGCAAGCCAATCCCCTGTCCATGGTGCATGCGAAGATGCCTCCTGCCCTGCACCTGTCGTTGCACACTCTCAAGTAGCAGCATCAGGAAGCACATCCATGTCCTTGTCCCAGCGCAACATTCAGTTGTCCATACCCCAGTCCTTGGAACGCAAGCGCAAATATGCAGCCAACGCCCCACAGGCCACACTACTAAATTCTCACATTTCACGACAGCTTGCGCTCGAAATGTTGCCTTTTAGGCTCGTGGAGACAGAAGCATTCCACAACCTGATGGCTGCAGCCGTCCCTCGGTACTCTGTCACCCCAGCCACCACTATTTCTCCCGGTGTGTCGTCCCCGCATTACACAAGCACGTGTCCCAAAACATTAGCCCTGCTCTCAACAACGCAGTGACAGGTAAAGTCCACCTAACCACGGACACGTGGACAAGTGCTTGTAGGCAGGGACGGTACATCTCGCTGACGGCACACTGAGTTAACATAGTGGAAGCCATGACCCAGTCGGACTTGGGATGGAACACGTCCTCCCGACGCCAAGGATTGCGGGCCCTAGGTCAATCAGGGTTGCCCCCCCGGTCTATAGCTCCTGCACCTCATCCACCTCAGCCTCCTCTTCAGCCTCCATCTCCGAAATGACCACTTCAGTCACAAGCTGGAAGCACTGCAGCACTCCCTCGGCCAAGCTGCTACAGGCTGTGCTGAAGCTAATATGCTTAGGTGAAAAACCACACAATGATGAAGAGTTGTGGACATCTCTGAAAGAGCAGGCAGATCTGTGGCTCACACCACTGAACCTACAGCCAGGCATGGTCGTGTGTGACAATGGTCGGAACCTGGTGGCGGCTCTGAGGCGAGCTCACACACGTACCATGCCTGGCCCATGTGCTTAACCTCGTGGTTCAGCAGTTTCTCAAATCCTACCCAGAGCTGCCGGATCTGCTTGTTAAAGTACGCCGCCTGTGTGCCCATTTTAGAAAGTCAGCTACAGCTTCCGCCGCCCTTGTAGTGTTTCAGCAGCGTTTGCAGCTTCCGGCTCACAGACTGGTGTGTGATGTCCCCACGCATTGGAACTCTACACTGCAGATGTTGGGAAGGATTTGTGAGCAGAAGAGGGCAGTTGTTGAGTTCCGGCATCAACAAGGCTGTCGCTATTCAGTTCAGACTCCACACATAAGACCTCAGGAGTGGACATGGATGTCAGATATATGTACCATCCTCCAAAACTTTGAGGACTCCACTAAGATGGTGAGCGGCGATGACGCCATAATTAGCGTCACCATCCCGCTTCTCTGTCTTCTGAAACGCTCTCTGCTCACAATTAAAGAGGATGTATTGCAGGCGGAGCATGATGAGATGGAGCAAGGAACTATACAGAGTGATTACACACAGCCAAGCCTCATCTCATCCCAACGTGGATTGGGTGACAACAAGGAAGAGGAGGAGGAGGAGGAGGAAGGACAGGAGCTAGTTTCATGCACTATAGACGGTACTACCTGCACAGCTGTCATACCGTCTGTTCAGCGTGGATGGCCAGAGGACAGAGAGGAGGAGGAGGAGGAGAGCATGGTCAGTCATCCTCTTGGTGAGGACACGTAAGTCTTGCCTGATAGTAGTCTGGCATGCATGTCCGAGTTTATGTTACGCTGCCTTTCCCATGACCCTCGCTTTCTCAAAATTTTGTGTGACAGTCATTACTGGTTGGTGACACTTCTAGACCCACGCTACAAGGAGAACTTTATATCTCTTATTCCTGAGGCGGACAGGTCTACAAAAATGGGGCTTGTTGCGGAACTGTTAAAAAAAATTCTCATCTGAAAACGGTGGCGGCAGAGGGCACACTTCGTTGGACCACCAAGGAGTTGACACAACTTCAATCCAGCAGAGGCAGGGGAACACTGTCAAAGTTCTGGGAGAGTTTTCTAAGACCCTCCCATCGGACAGGCCCTGAGGCACGGGGTACTCTCACAAGGAGTGCAAAGTTTGGGAAGATGCTGAGAGAGTACCTTGCCGACCGTACGAACGTGCTCCGCAATTCCGCTGTGCCTTATAATTATTGGGTATCCAAGCTGGATACGTGGAATGAACTGGCTCTCTATGCCTTGGAGGTCCTGGCCTGCCCTGCCGCCAGCATTTAATCAGAGCGGGTTTTTAGTGCTGCTGGTGTAATTATAACTGACAAGCGCATCCGCCTGTCAACTGAAAATGCTGACAGGCTGACTCTTATAAAAATGAACAAGGGCTGGATTCGGCCAGACTTCTGAACACCGCCAAATGATAGCAGTGTAACAAACTCCAATCCAGTGTCTTTTCTTGGGAGGTGTATTCCCATGCACCTTTTCACACCCACACATGGGTATACGCTTCCTGATTTTGGCTATTTGCTCTTGTCCTCCTCCTTCTCCTCATCCTCCACCACCATATCACCAGGGTGACCGTGGTCCGTGATGCTACACCCACCTAATTTTTGTAAAGAGTATTTATGATGCCTGTAAAAAAAATTTATACAGTATTTTCATGTATACCCCCAGGGGTAAATGTTTGTCAGCCCATACACTTAGTGCATGGGCATTACAAGTATAGGAGGCCCGCTCCTTTCCAGTGGGAACATTTTTTTATGAGGCCCTCCTCCACGTCTCTTCCAAGGGGCATTGAAGTGCCTCCAAATTTTTGGCAGCCCTTCCATTCACTGCATAGGCCAACACTATGGGAGACTCTCTCCTTTCTAATGGAAGGGAAAGGGAGAAAAAGCGCGCTATGTGAAGGACCTGATAGGTAGATGTGACGGAAACAGCCAAAAGGCCACTCACCTATTGGAGTTGTGCACCCCTGCACAACTCCGGTGTTAGTGTGAGGATGGAAGGAGCAGGCACGTCTCACCGCAAGGTACAGGTAGCTTCGCACACCACGTGCCGTGTGCTGCAGACCACCACTCGTGCTCACCGCTTCCAGGTTCCAAAATTGCAGGCCACGTGTCCGCCCACAGATCACGTGACTCAGGATCAGATGTGCATCACCACAGGTCCTGAAAGTTAGGAGAGTGCAGCCCCCAACCGCAGGTCCTGAGTTGAGCAGCCAAAGGGGAATTTTATAGTGGGGGGATTTAAGAATGATTAACTAGAAGCTGCTCCTGACACTAACCCCCAAAGGGGGACTGAAAGTGGTCCAAATTAAATAAAATAAAAAGCAGTCTATAGTGCGCTAAAAGAATGAACACTAGAGGTGAAAAATTTTCTAGGTCTAAAAAATTTAATGAGCCCTTTCCACAACGCGTTTTGATAGTAAACTATCTTCCTCATGTGGTACAAGGGTATGAGCACAAACATAAAATATATATAGACAAAGATTCACAGTGATTGGTTTCACCTCTAGTGTTCATTCTTTTAGTGCCCTATAGACCGCTTTTTTATTTTATTTAATTTGGACCTCTCTCCTTTCTAATGGGAATTTGTCGTTACTGTGGCCCTGCTCTGTGTGTCTTTAAATTCTTAGTGGGGTTTTTCCTAAAACTGGTCAGCCGTTGGACTCACTGCATACCCTATAACTGTATAGCAGACTCTCTCCTTTCTAATGGGAACATGTCGTACTTGTTACTGTGGCCCTACTCCATGTGTCTTTAAATTCTTAGTAGGGTTTTTCCTAAAATTGTCAGCCGTTGGACTCACTGCATACCCTATAACTGTATAGCAGACCCTCTCTAGTCTAATGGGAACATGTCGTACCTTGTTACTGTGGCCCTGCTCCATGTGTCTTTAAATTCTTAGTGGGGTTTTTCTCAAATTTTGGCAGCCCTTTCAGTCACAGCATGGACATTACCACTTATAGGAGACCCGCTCCTTTATAATGGGAACATTTTTTTTTACTGAGACCCTCCTCTATGTCTCTTCAAAGGGGTATTGGGTTGCGTCCAAATTTTTGGCAGCCCTTGCAGTCACTGGATACGCAATAACAGTATAGGAGACCCACTTGTTAATAATGGGAACAACAAAGCATAGCTGGCTGATGGCTCTCTAACAATAGCTAGGGCCGACTGCTGGCCTTTTAAGAATAGTAAGGGCCGTCTGATGTCCCTATAAAAATAGGCTTTATGACTTTCAGAGTCCCTCCATCATAAATAAAACAGGATGTGTCTGATGATGTGTCACACACTACATCGCCAGATAAGGTTGTAAAATGTTAAAATGACATTTCCCGGTGAATGTCGTAAAAAAACCAAAAAACAATAGGATCTTTCTTTAGTATAAAAAACAGCGTCACCAATTTAACAACAATGTAATCACATTGTTCAGCTCATGCACCTCCTCCTCCATCTCCGAAATGACCACATCAGTCACAAGCTGACAGCACTGCAGCACTGCCATGGCCAAGCGGCAACAGGCTGTGCTGAAGATAACATACTTAATGCTTAATTGACAAACCGCCCAGCGCTGCAGAGTTGTTGAAATCTGTAACACAGCAGCCTGATCTGTGGCTCTCACCGCTGAACATACAGCCAGGCATGGTCGTGTGTGACAATGGGCGGAACCTGTTGACGGAGAAATGACAGCCGGGGTAGATACGGTTTCCCTCTATGCCAGTCCTTTCACCGAGCTAAAGAATATGGCTGTGGTGAAATACAACTCCAACTGAGAAGCTGTTTCAGATTGAAAAACATTGTGCCCAACAGAGGATTTGATTCTGAGGGCTAACCTTTCTCCCCCGCTCAAGAGCCCCATAGCAGCTGCAAAGTTAGCGCTATCATGAACTCTCCTGAGGTAGAAGCCAAGGCACACCAGAGACCGTCCAACCCTGCCTAGAAGCAGTCCTGGCTAAGAAAAGTGTGTGGAAAGGTTCCTGGACACTCTATGTCTGCTTTTTTACTGAGGAGGAAACACATGCAAACACGGGGAGAATATACAAAGTCCTTGCAGATGTTGTCCTTGCTGGGATTTGAACCCAGGATCCCAGCACTGCAAGGCTTCAGTGCTAACCACTGATCCAATGTGCTGCCGTTCACCCTCTAATATCTAACAGGCTGGAGAAACTTGCACCTACTGCCACTCTATCTTCAGCTCCTTTGTGAGAAAATGTATTTGGGCAGCCACTCAGTCTACCAAATAAAATTCCTGAGAAGGAAATTGGGGATGGCTTCACTACTGGTACTGGGGGCAGTACTAATACCATGGCGTCGTATGATAGTTTGCTAGAAATATTCCAGGCTGGTAGGAGGCAAGCAAATTCCCACAGAAAAGTACCAGCAGTAATGTTCAGGGACCCGTGCTTGTAGAAGACGGAGACAACACCCGGAGAAATAGTGACGGCTGGGACCGAGTATGGACACGAAGCATGAGGTTGTGAAAAGCTTCCGCCTCCATGAGCCTAAAAGGCCACATTTCAAGTGAAAGCAGCTTTACAGGACTTCCTGTGAGAAATGGCACGCAGGGTAGATAGGGTTTCCCTCTATGCCAGTCCTTTCACCGAGCTAAATACAACTGTCAGCAAAAAAAAGTTGTGGACTGGCTCCGTACCGTCCCTGGCCACATTCACCTGTCCACGTGTTTGTGGTTAGGCGGTCCTTCCCAGTGAGTGCACTAGGGAGGGCACGGGTAATGTTGTGGGACCCGTGCTTGTGGAAGGCGGAGGCGATACCGGGAAATATAGTGGTGGCTGGGGACTGAGTATGGACACCTGGCTGCCGCAGGCATGAGGTTATGAAAAGCTTCCGCCTCCACGAGCCTAAAAGGCTACATTTCAAGTGCAAGCAGCTGTCAAAAATTTGGCAGTATAGTATTGCAGCCTGTGGGTGGGTGGCTGGCTGGCTGCATACTAGGACTTGCATTCCAAGGAATGGGGTAGGGACAACTGAACGCTGCAGTGGGACAAGGACATGGACCGTGATTGTTGCAAGTCTGCAATGACAGGTTCATGGGGGGAGGCATCTTCGCATGTGCCAAGGATCACTTATGATGGGCACACTTTTAGGCAGTGACCTGGGAGCCAGAGATGCTTCCAGAGGTCTTCCCCATGCTGTTCCCATGACTTTTCAGCACTGTATGCATGTGTCTGATGATGTGTCACACACCACATGGCCAGATAAGGTTGTAAAATGTTAAAATGACATTTCCTGGTGAATGCATTTGTCTTGGTTGAAAGCAATGCAAAAGTGCAAAAACACATCAAAAACACTACGTGTGAACATAGCCCAAGGTGTGGAGGAGTATTTTTGTTTTTGGTTATTTATTATGCTTTATATACATTGTACATGTCATGGAAAGGATGTTCCTTAACATATTTCCCAGGAAAATCCATTTTGGTTTCATTTTGGTATGTTTTATTGTGAGTCCGTAAAAGTGGCGTAATACCTCTGACAAAGTTGTTGACAGAAGTGACCTGGGAATCAGAAATGCTTCCAGGGATCTTTCCCATGCTGTTCCCATGTCATTTGAGCACTGTTCCCATCGATTCGGGCAATTTTTAGGCCCTCTGCAGAGCACCGGGGGGAGCCGCTTGAAAAATGCTCGAGTTTCCCATAGACTTACATTGGGCTCGTTGCTCGGATCGAGCACCCGAATATTCCAATTTGCTTGACCCGAGCAACGAGTACCCGAGCATTTTACTGCTCACTCATCACTACTTATGTGTATTTGTATTGTTCAGTGCATGCTAAAAATGTGCTGAGATGAATTCCCAACATCTCCCATACATTTACAGCACAAGTGTCACAGGTTTACCGTGACAGAGAGGAGCCAGAGGACCATGGTGTCTGATTTCACGTAGTCCTGCACTGATTAGAAGCACTTCACCATCATATTAACCAGTGCAAGTTTCTGCAAGCACCCATACGTCTATGTGGAAAGGGAGGTTTGGAGGGTGAGGGGGCAGGAAGTATAGCTCTTGGATGGAAAAAAGGAGGAATAAACGAGAACACAAAAACAGAAATTGGCCATGTAAGTGAAGAGGCGCATCATTCTCCAGTGCATTCTTCACTCTAGGGAGCAAAACCCAGCCTTGATAAATTAGAGCCAGTGTAGATGCTTGTGTGCATGCAGTGCAGCCTCCTGTTTTATTCCCTTCAGCCACCATCTTGAATCCTACATTTCATCCTGTAATTTAATTCTCTATTCTCTGCTATAAATCCCATGATGCATCAGTAAAGTATCACATGACCTTCTAGAGACCGTACCATTCTAGTCTGTTGGGAAGTCATTGTGGTCATTTCTCCCTCTGTAGTATCATAAATAAAATCTAAGTATAAAGTAATGGGGGCTAAATTCTGATTTCCCACATAACTGAAAGGCACTGTGCAGTCGCCATCACTATCTTTGAGCTTCTGCCTCCAGAGCGTATTTTATATGAAAGAGGTGAGTTACTAGTGTGAGACATGTAGCTCAGGAGATCAGACATTACAGTTGTGCTCAAAAGTTTACATACCCCGGCAGAATGTTTTCTTTCTTGGCCTTGTTCCAGAGAATATGAATGATAACCAAAAAACTTTTTCTCCACTCATGGTTATTGGTTGGGTGAAGCCATTTATTGTCAAACTACTGTGTTTTCTCTTTTTAAATCTTAATGACAACCAAAAACATCCAAATGACCCTGATCAAAAGTTCACATACCCCAGTTCTTCAGTTCTTAATACCATGTATTGCCCCCTCTAACATCAATGACAGCTTGGAGTCTTTTGTGGTAGTTGCGGATGAGGTTCTTTATTTTCTCAGATGGTAAAGCTGCCCATTCTTCTTGGCAAAAAACCTTCAGTTCCTGTAAATTCCTGGGCTGTCTAGCATGAACTGCACACTTGAGATCTCCCCAGAGTGGCTCAATGATATTGAGGTCAGGAGACTGAGATGGCCACTCCAGAACCTTCACTTTGTTCTGCTGTAGCCAATGACAGGTCGACTTGGCCTTGTGTTTTGGATCGTTATCATGTTGGAACATCCAAGTACGTCCCATGCGCAGCTTCCGGGCTGATTAGAGCAAATTTGCCTCCAGTATTTGCTGATAACGTGCTGCATTCATCTTTCCTTCAACTTTTACCAAGTTCAGCAATCCACCTCCGTGCTTTACTGTAGGAATGGTGTTCCTTTCATCATAGGCCTTGTTGACCTCTCTCCAAATGTAATGTTTATGGTTGTTGCCAAAATGTTCAATTTTGGTCTCACTGTTCCAGAAGTTTTGAGGCTTGTCTCTGTGCTGTTTGGCGTATTGTAGGTGAGATACTTTGCGGCATTTGCGCAGTAATAGCTTTCTTCTGGCGACTCGACCATGCAGCCCATTTTTCTTCAAGTGCCTCCTTATAGTGCATCTTGAAACAGCCACACCGCTAGTTTTCAGAGAGTCCTGAATTTCAGCTGATGTTATTTGTGGGTTTTTCTTGGCATCCCGAACAATTTTCCTGGCAGTTGCTGCAGAAATTTTTGTTGGTCTACCTGACCGTGGTTTGGTTTTTACAGAGCCCCTGATTTAACATTTGTTAATTACAGTTTGAACGCTGCTGACTGGCATTATCAATTCCTTGGATATTTTTTTGTATCCCTTTCCTGTGTCATACAGTTCAACTACCTTTTCCCGTAGATCCGTTGACAATTCTTTTGCTTTCCCCATGACTCACAATCCAGAAACATCAGTGGCTGGATGAAAGAAATAAGAGTCTGTCTCAATCCCAGAAACTCACTCAGCTTTTATGAACACATACTGATTACAAGCAAACAGATCACAGGTGAGGATGTTACCTTTAGTAGCCATTCAAACCCATTTGTGTCAAATTCTGTGCATGTTATCAGGCCAAAATCACCAGCGTAAGTGAACTTTTGATCAAGGTCATTTGGATGTTTTTGGTTGTCATTAAGATTTAAAAAGAGAAAACACAGTAGTTTGACAATAAATGGCTTCACCCAACCAATAACCATGAGGGGAGAAAAAGTTTTTTTTATCATTTATATTCTCTGAAACAAGGCCAAGCAAGAAAAGATTCTGCTGGGGAATGTAAACTTTTGAGCACAACTGTACATGTCTCACACTGGTAACTCCACCTTTTATTTAAAATAGGCTCTGGAGGCAGATTCTTGGGGAGATCCATGTTCCACCTATAGATCTTAGATCATTTATTAAAAAAAAAATTTCTCAGGAATAAATATCAGATTGCAGATATCAAGGTATCACTTTATTCAGCTTCCTATGATCTGAATGCCCATATAGATGGTTTAGGAGGATTGATCTTACCAACAGATTCCCTTTACAAGTCGCTTGTCAGTAAAAGCTCGATGCACCTTTACTCCCCCTCGGTTTATATGCTAAGCATTTCCCAGACTCTGATTGCACATTGACTATTAAGGAGTCAGCAGAGCCTAGTGTGGGGGCAGGCTTGTATCATTGCGTTCTGACAGCAGCCACCACTCTCTACACCCAGAATTGGTGGAGAGGATGCAGTGAACACAGGAGGAGTCTGTAGCCAATCCTCTCCACCTCTCTAAAGTCGCATGCTACAATTCTTGGTGTAGGAAGCATTGGCCACTGTCAGAAGGTAATGATGAAAGGTGGGCCTGCTTCCATAAGGTTGACATATTTATAGTCAGTGTGGACAAGCAACACCAGCGTTCGGGTTCAGGCAGCGCTTACTCTGGTGAAGTAAGTGCTGTCAATTAAAATTAGGCAAACTGCTCACTATGCAAATTGAGGAGGTGTAAATGTGCACTGAAGCTCCCTCATTTGCATATGGAATAAAAGGAGATTTAAAAGCATTGATAGCGATGAAATATATACTGCAGATACAATTTTATATTCCCCTATATAATAGTTTGATTACTTTAATTTGCATTTTGGGGGTAACAGACTCCCTTTATTCAGCTATATTTAACAACCCCTTCAAAGAGTGTGTGGGGCATCTGGGTTATAAACACAGAGTAGCAGTACAAATTTTGATAGACGCCCTGCAAAGTAAAACAAAAAAAAAATCAAAGACTTGTCGCTAATTTTGGGGGGGGTTAGAGTATATTCATGTATAAGAAACTGGAAACAGCATTGCCTTCTTCTGACTACACAATTTGTAATATAAAAAAGATTTGCATTAAACATCCCATGACTTTATTACATTGTAAAAAGTACAATTTCATCCTGTATTTGTTATGTACATCATTTGTGTTGTCTGTATAGAAATACTTATCCGCTTCTTTTACAATGCCTTTTAGCCATAGACTTCAGAACACAAAATACATGATGGACAGTGAAATTACATGCAACTATCTTCATTTAAATCTTCAAAAGATAAGTGAAGACGGAAGAAAAAAAAAGGGAAAAATAAAACCATGGCCATTAAGAAGAACTGTCCACAATGAAGGTGACTGGACAATGGTATGGTAAAATCTAAAATGACACAAATATCTCATGGATACACAGCTGAACGCAGATGTAAACTTTCTTTTTTTATATTTGCTGATCCATAATCATTTGTAAGGGATTATAGAGGATCGCTAGCAAAACAATGGGTAACAAAAAAACAACGTAAGTGGGGGCAATTGTATGCATTTGGGGTGTGGGCATCTTTTACACACAGTTTAAAAAAAAGTTCCACATTTAAAAAGTTAAATATCTATGTAAATGCTTGGAATAATTTACCAGTTCACCGAAATTACCTTTTTCATTGCAGCATTCTGGCTAAGTACATATGTAATGTTCGACCTGTCCCCATCCATGTTTACACCTCTCAGTCATCCTCGTCCTCTAATAATAGTTACAGCCGCAAGTTCTGTGTTAAACTACAACCCTAATCATTTGCAGCAGCTGCGATGCTAATGTTGTCAGCTTTGCACACGAGTATGAACGCTGCAGAAAATATGTTATTCTGCGATAAATGGAGTAAAATAGCAGCTGCCCATCTAGTAAACCCTTACCTTATTTTGAATGAGTAGAAAACAGCCCATATGTCATGCAGACCTAGCAAACTATGCAGGACCTGGAGATATGTCCAGTCCTGGTCTAAGGCCTGATTCACACATCAGTATTTTGCAGTCAGAGTGCAGACCACAATGAACGGACTGCCCGTGGGTCTCCTGACTTGAACTTCACAGCCTCACATATGCCAAAGAAAATGGTGAGTTTGGGTCGGGAGACATGCGGCCGGTCAGTACATCATAGATCATGACACATGAATGTGTTGATGTAGCCTTAAAGAAAACACAAGGTGCATCAAAGGGGGCTATTGGTTGAACAAATATAAGAAAACAAAGCCCAGGTAGCCAACTTACTTCTCACCAATGACATCAGCGCATAAATAGGAACAAATCTAGTGCAGCATGTAGGGTCACAGAAGTGCTGCTGATCACTGGGTCCTCTATCTCTGAAAGCAAGGGGAATAGTGACATTTATAGCACATGAAGGTGTCTACTTATGTACATAGTGTATTTATACATAGTAACAAGACACCTTTATCTGACATTTCATAGTCAAGTACCTTAAAGGGGTTGTCCACTACTTTAAAGTGCATTTTCAATGGAGTGTGGAAGAAAAATAGAGATTTAAAAAAGGAATTACGTTACAGCTGGGGGGCATCACACAACTGTGGCAGCCGTCATATTTTCTCTGAGTCGGAAAAAAACAACACTCTCTTCTGACTCTAGCGGAATGGAAGGCTGCAACTGACCATCATCAGCTGATTGGCTGCAGTGGTCATATGACACCCACTACCCAGAACTGCAGGTGACAGTGCAGAGTACAGAGCAGTGGCACAGGTCTGGTAGGAGTGTATTGATTCCTTATTTTCCCCCTAACTAGAAATGGTGCAAATCAATTTGAAGGACCCGGTCTAGAGGCCATGTATGTAATCTATGGTCGTTGATTGGGAGTCATGAGACCTACCAGCTTCCGTGGCTATTCTTTGGATTAGCCAGCCTAGCATGATGTCATGCTACAATAATGATGTTACACCAGGCCGGCTTATCAAAAGAAGGGCTACGGATACAGTCAGGTAAGAGGAGATTCTCCGGGATCCCGTCCAGAGACCCCAGATTACAGATTCGGCAGCTGTACCAGGTTCTGCAAATCGATTTGCATCGTCTGCACCACCAATCTGTGCCCATTTGGAATGTGTTTTAAAGTAGTGGACGACCTATTTAAGTATCGGAAAGGGGCAATTCTGAAATGCACCGTCTACTCTGATATAAATCTCTTATTCCCTACACATTGAGTCAATCTTTTTTCTTCCACAGGTTGTGCTTTATCGAACTATGGTTCCCCCTCTTTTTTTGCTACAATTTGCATTATCCCAAGTCTAATCACTATGAAGGAAAGGGGCGAGACTGGGAGAACATAAGGACACAAAAGTGTATATTCAAAGATAATGAGACTTATCCAAAATGTTTTATACAAGGAATGTCCAAGCACAAACAACGGCTCTCACACATTCATCTGAAATGGAACTGGGATTACTGGATATATCCTTACAATGTAACAACACATTACATGTTATATCAAGCTGATCTTTTCTTATAAAATGTCTTTACAGTGTACAGAGTTCATTACAATTGCTCGATTGTTGGACTGATGATCACTATGGCTAGACAGTCAATCAGGAGGAGATGGGGAGAAGCTCGTTTACTCTAGATTTCATCCACTGTGATGTATTTTATCAGTTTCTTTTTATTGTAGAAGAATTATTGAGTCTCTTAAATAAAAGCGGCAGCGGGTTCCATGCCAGCGCCATTGCAAGTTCATGTGTACATCTCGCGCAGTTTTTCACCAAGGGATCAGTTGACTTCTGAGACCGGTGACGTTTCAGCGGGCCGAGGAGTGGATAGGAGGGGTACAGGAGAGGTAGCTTCTATTAAAGCAGGATTAAGGATGATTGGCAGCGACATTGGTGGAACTCCCACCTGCAAATGGGAAGTCAAGGGGTGCAAAATGAGAGGAGACTGAGCTATAGGAGGAGGTACATCTGTCACAGGGCTCATCCTCATCGGAGTACAGGAAGCACTGGATCCTGGTACTGTTGATAGTCCTGGGCTTGTAGAGTCAGAATCTGTAAGAGAAATGCAGGGGTAATTCTTACTATCACTATACACTTTAAAAAAGAAACATTCATGTGCCTACACACACTGCCTGGGAGTATAACATGCTCTAGTGCAGCATACTAGTTTTACTTTACTGCAAATAGACCGTTTCGCATTAAATTACAAAATGGATGAAAATACTCAGTAGCCAGGCTATGACCACAACGTAGTCAGCAATATCATCAAAATGTAATTACTTGACCTCAATACTCTTTCATAGTGCAAACCTGACATAACAACAAATTGGCACAGCAGTGTAAGATTTTGCGACTCTTGGTATTTTTACCCCAGTCCTGGCCAGCTGTCGCATCATTTTTTAAATATTTTTTTTTATTTCGCAGACGTTACCTGGCAGTGAGTATGGCCAAGCAATGCCAACAAATTCTACATAAGTTACTCCCCAACTAGAGGACATTTGGTGTATTAGTGGATGGCAGCTTAACGGTGTCCCAAACTCATGAGTCTCAAGTGTGTGCCTCTTAATGACTATGGCACATATTACTCCAGTGTACTCTGTATCTGACTGGCATACAAAATTCCAATCTTCATAAATTGGGACTTTGGAGAAGGAAAATCTTACCGTTGTCAATTTAGTTTTAACTTTCTGGAAGGAAGACCAGAGAAATACCCTAAGAAAAGATTCTGAATTGTTATTTCATGGGGAATATAAGTAGCTTTGCGACAGCCAACAGGTCATCTTTAATAATAATTTGATTTACAACTCTGGGACTCATATTGGTTATTCCTGGTGCCTACTTTTATTATCCATCATCCATTAGTGAGAATCCCAGGCATCTAAAAGCATCAATATTCCAATCTCCTTAAAGTACCAGGGGACTTTATCCCTTGCCTTGGCTTTACGGTCGGTTATTGCAAGTCATATGGATTTTATAGTCATGCGTAGTGCACTGGCAACATGTAAATGACATTTGAATGGTCATAGCAAGTGATACATGTTTGAGTCTACGGCTGACTGCATTATATAGAAGTCGTGGTAAAGGTCAGAAGTGCTTTTTAACATTACCAGAATGTGATGGTTCTGATGGCCTCTCTGGCTGCACAGTTAGGGCGACAGGTTTGGGCTCGGAGGCAGCAGGGACCATAGTGGAGGCAGTTAGTGTTTTCTGAGGATGTGGTTCAGTTGCAGCTACATGAGGTGGATCTGAATAAGTGAAAAGAAAAATCATAAGAATGCAACAATACAGTAAAATAAAAGACGGATTTTGGTAAGACCTTATCTGTAAAATCCTTTTCAGCGAAGGAAGGAAGGGAGGGAGACACAGATCCATTACTAGTGGGTAGGTGGAGCCCCACAGGATAGTTCACCTCAGATTTATAAAAAGTGACGACCGGCCCCTCCAGTATAAAGGCTCCTCCTACTCCCATGTTCCTCAGTTCGTACACAAGCTAAGGAAGAGCAGATAACACCAGCGGAGCAACACAACCCCTTCTGAAAAATCAGAAGTGTGAGAGAACAGGTTATGCATATAACAGAAAGAACACACAGTCCCAGGCACTACTCACTGGACCTGACCACTGCGATGAGCTGGCAATGCTGGAACAGAGCCCTAGCGCGCCGACCCCAGTCCCGATGACCGCCATCAGAGAGGAGTCGCACCGCATCTGGAAAACAATAATGCACTTCTGCCCTGGGAGGGTGCTGCGTCTCCCTTCCTTCCTTCGCTGAAAAGGATTTTACAGGTAAGATCTTACCAAAATCCGTCTTTCAGCAGCAGAAGGGAAGGAAGGGAGACACGGATCCATTACTAGTGGGACGTCCCAAAGCAGTCCAGAACTCAAGGGTGGGAAACAGTGGCAGAATCGCCAACACCCCAACAACTTAGGTAAGCGCGCAACGAGCGCCAAAACTAGATAAAGATATAACCTAAACCACCGCCGCCAGCAGGACCCTGCGTCCCAAGGCCGCATCGGCAGAAGCACTCACGTCCACTTTATAAAATTTAGTAAAAGTGTGGACGGAACGCCATGTAGCCGCCCGGCAGAGCTGCGCTGCCGAGGCCCCCTGACGAACAGCCCACGACGAACCAACAGCTCTCGTGGAATGAGCTCGAACCTTAACCAGACAAGGCTCGCCCTTGAGCCGGTATGCCTCCAGGATAGCCGAACGTATCCACCGAGCTATAGTGTCCTTGGAAGCCCGCTGACCACGCCGACGACCAGCAGGAATCACAAAAAGAGAGTCCGACTTCCGAAACCCTTGCGTGATGGTAAGATAGAACTTCAAAGCCCGCACCAAATCCAACGAGTGCAAGGCCCGTTCATTTGGATTCCTTGGTTTCGGACAGAGGGAGGGCAACATGATGTCCTGATTGACGTGGAAAAGCGACACCACTTTGGGCAGAAAATCGCAACGGGTACGAAGCACCACGCGATCCGAGTGGAACTCCAGAAAAGGGGGCGAGCAAGACAATGCCGCCAACTAAGAAACCCTTCTCAAAGAGGTGACCGCCACCAGGAAGGCCACCTTCCAAGAAAGCAAGTAAGGCGTAGCTGAATCCATAGGCTCAAACGGGCCATGCTGAAGAGCCTCCAAGACTAGATTGAGCCGCCAAGGAGCCACAAACGACCTCCGGGGCGGGAGCTGACGTGCAATCCCGCGAAAAAACGAACGCACATCCCTGCGCGAGGCAATAGCTTTCCGAAAAAGCACGAATAGTGCAGATACCTGACCCCGCAAGGTACCAACCGCCAGACCCTTGGCCAAACCACATTGCAGAAAAGCCAAGAAGTTGGGAATGGAAAAAACCCTCGGGTTCCTTGACGATCCAGAACACCATGAATAGAAGGCCTCCCAAGTTCTGTGATAAATCCTAGTCATAGCCGGACCTCTGAAAGCCCGCAAGGTGGCAATGACCTCGGCCGAAAACCCACGACGGGTCAATATCTCGGTGTCAAGAGCCACGCCGTCAAATGAAGCGACTTCAGGTCCGGATGACGAATGGGCCCTTGGGTTAATAGGTCCGGGCGAAGAGGCAGTGGAAACGGAGGCGCCGCCAGAAGAGACACCAGTTTTGAATACCACGCCCTCCATGGCTAATCCGGCGCCACCAAAATCGTCGGAATTCGTTCGAGTTTGATCCGCCGGATCACCAGAGGAAGTAAGGATACCGGCGGAAACACGTAGATCAGCTTGAACTGGTCCCACGGGGCCACTAGAGCATCTACCGCCACAGCCTCTGGGTCCCTGTACCTGGACATGAACGTTGGAATCCTGGCGTTCAGCCTGGATGCCATCAAGTCCACCTGGGGAGTCCCCCAACGGGAGCACAGCAGTGCAAAAACATCCGGATAAAGACTCCATTCTCCGGGATCCACCTGCTCGCGACTGAGGAAGTCCGCCATGATATTCAGCACTCCTGGGATGTGAATCGCGGAGATGGCTGGAACCCTGGACTCGGCCCATACCAGGATCCGCGAGACCTCCATCATGAGTCTGGAACTCCTCGTCCCGCCCTGATGGTTGATATATGCGACCGCTGTCGCATTGTCCGTCTGAATCCGGACCGGCAGACCGCTCAAAGGGACCGTCCAATGTCGGAGGCAGAGAAAAATCGCTCTCAACTCCAAGATGTTGATCGGCAGAGACGACTTCTCTGACGACCAGACCCCCTGAACCCAGAGATCGTTCCACCCCCCCCCCCCAGCCAGTCAGGCTGGCATCGGTGGTAATGACCAACCACCGTGGGGGGGGGGGGGGAAGGATTTCCCCAGGGATAAAGTCTCCTGACGTAACCACCATCCAAGAGACTAGCACCTTGCAGGAGATACCGACGCAGCGATCCAGCGAAGCCAGCGATCTGTCCCAACGGGTCAGAATAAGATCTTGAAGACCCCGGGAATGAAATTGTGCAAACGGTACCGCTTCCATTGCCGCCACCATCAGACCCAGAAGGCGCATACACCTCCTAAGAGACATAGTCATCTCCGACCTCATAGCCTGGACATGATGACGAAGGATCGCTTGTTTGTCCGGAGGCAGGGATACCACTGCCCGTACCGTGTCGAAATACATCCCCAAGAACAGGATTGACTGCGACGGCTCCAATGACGACTTCCTCCAATTGACCAGCCACCCGAAGTCCTCCAGGTGCTGAAGGGAGAGATCGCGAGCCGTCACCGCCTCCTCCGCTGTGGGTGACACAATTAACAGGTCGTCCAGGTAGGGGAGAATCGTAACTCCCTGCTTTCGAAGGAGCGCCATGAGCGGCGCCAGAATCTTTGTAAAAACCCTGGGCGCCGAGGCCAACCCGAACGGTAGGGCCACAAACTGGTAATGGGCCTGAACTATGGCGAACCGCAGGAAGCGCTGGTGAGCCCTATCAATAGGGACATGTAAATAGGCGTCGCGGATGTCGATCGACACCAAAAAATCGTGCTACGACAGGGCCGCCACGACGGAGCGAAGAGACTCCATACGGAATTTCCGGGTCCGAATATGCAAATTCAAATCTTTGAGGTCCAGAATGGGGCGAAACTTGTCCTCCTTTTTGGGAACCACAAAAAGGTTGGAGTAAAACCCCCCTTCCCTGGTCCTCCGGCGGAACCGGAATCACCACACCCTGCTGCAGAAGAGAGTCGACCTCCCGCAGCAGTGCGGCAGCTAGCCTGGGCTCGGACGGGATGCGCGACTGACAAAACCTGTCCGGGGGTCGAGAATGAAACTCTATGAAATAACCTTCCGACATAACCCGCGTCACCCAGGCGTCCGATACGTGTGAGGCCAAATAGACCCGAATTGTAGCAGACGACCTCCCACCCGAGAGCCCTCGAGAGGGTTCCTGGCGTCAGTCCGCCTTAGCGGGCTTTTTGTCAACCTCCCGCTTGTCCTGACGGAAATGTTGTTTCCAGGGAGTACGGGATTTCTGGGAGGTCTTTTTTCCGGAAGACGAGGGACGATCCGATCTCCAAGAAGGCTGACCGAACGGACCGACCCGACGACCACTACCGGCACTTGACTTGCCGGACGTAGAAACCACGGCCTTTCGCAGCGGCAAGGCCGTATCTTTGGCCTTGGCCTTAGCAATCAGCTAAGTGAGGTCCGAACCAAACAGCTGACCGCCCTTGTACGCCAGACTCAGCAAACCTTGTTTGGATACTGCGTCTCCGGTCCACTGTTTAAGCCACAGTGCTCTCCTGACAGAGACGGCCGAGGATTGAGCCCTGGACATCACCGAAGTAGTATCCAGCACTGCGTCCCTGCCATATCGGGCCGCTTCTTCCAAGAGCTGGAACAGCCTTTCCACTTCTGACAGCGGAGTTCCATCTTGCCATGCCGTCCGCAGCTGATCCAACCACCGCAGAAAAGAATCACCAGACCACATGGCCCCCAAGGCCGCTCGGAATCCGTGACCCGCGGCTTCGTAGATGGACTTTGCCGCTAACTCCGTCCTTCTGTCCAGTGGGTCCTGAAGACTCGCCTTCCCTTTAACAGGAAGCAAAGAGGATTTGCTCAGCTGAGACAATGGCACATCCACTTCAGGAGAGGGGACCCAATTAGTGATCGTTTCCGTGGAACAGGGATACAGGGCATCAAACAACCGCAACCCTTGGAAACGTTTATCCGGACACAGGCGTTCTTTCTCCACCGCCTTGTTAAGTTCCTCGTGCATCGGCAGCGTCGAGCGAGCCCGACGCGACTCCTGATACAGCTGGGCTGATTTGCCAGGGCGCCCCGTCACCTCTTCAGACAGTTGTAACGCTTCCCGCATAGCTTCAACAAAAGCGTCCACGCGGCCCGAAAGCGAAGCAGAGCGACCCCGCCGATTCTCTTCATCAGAATCGGAGATCTCACCAGAAGAGTCTGTCGGCGATTCTGAAGCCTCCGACGCACTGCGCGGAGGAGACGGCGCCACCACAGGCCTGTGACTCTTCTTGCTTCTAGACGTCGGCTGGGACTTAGCAGAGACCCAATGACCCAGGAGGTCAGACAGACTGTCAATGGAGCGAGTGAGCGCCTCCACCTTAACATCACTGAGACCCCAATTAGAGTCGAACCTGACGCCGTTGAAGACCCCGGCGTATCAGATACGCGTGGCCGATCCTGAAGCGGACCGGGAGAGAGGTCCGCGCCCCCTGGTCCCTGATCCGACATGCCCCCACACAGTTGCGAGCGTCGCGGATAAGGCGGTAATAACCTTACAATGGGTGCAGTAACCAAGGATGTGTGAATTCCACTACCACAGCCTGTTCTTGCACAAAAAATAATCCGGCACTGAAGGGTTAAAGCTCCTCCTTAGAAGGAGAAAAAGCTACCCCAGCGGCCTGCAGAGCAAAAGTTAACCTGACGGACTAGAGAGACGCACCCTCTGATCCCAGAAGGGTGCACCTCCAGAGAGGGTTAACAGCCTGATGGGCCAGACCCCGTTCAGAAGGGGTTAATGCTACTGATCCGCACTACCTTTTTTATGAGGTGTGCGTCAGAGCCATCTCAGTAGGGAAGTAGCAGCGCCGTATACAGCACACCCTGTCAGCTAGGACATAAGGGAAGTGCTCTGCGCTGTAGAAGGAACTTTCTGCCTAAAAGGCAGGAGAGACTCACCAGCTGGCGTAGAAAACTGCTCTTCTCTGTGTGCTGAGAGCGGGGAGCAGGGAGTAGGAGACGCTGCACGAGGATGGACGCTGGCCGGAAGAAGAAGGGGCTGGGACATCTCCAGCGCGCGCTTTCCCGGCACTTCCTGTCACGAGCTAAGAAGACCGACAGCAGAGAGACGCTAAGCCACGCCCCCCGCCGAGCTACGAACGGAGCGCGCGAATCCTCCTTCCCTGCTCCCCTGCCAGCCGAGGATCAAACGCTGCATGCAGAGGAGAAATCCCTGCAAGTCAGAAAAAAACAGCAGTCACCACAAACACATATACAGTGACAGCGGCTGCCGCAGCAGCTGCTGACAGCACTCAATAAGAGCACTTACCCAGCTGAGCGCAACAGGGACCCCCAGGGATGTGTGGCGCTGTGGCCCTTGCTCCCCCCCACGGCGGAGCGCGCAGGGACCCCACAAGAGCGGTGTACGTCCCTGCCAGGGAGCGCCCTGTATCCCCCGGGGCCAGCAAGGTTCTGCGGGGACCTCCTTAGGGGGTACGCAGATCCGCCACGGGAGGGTCAGGGGTCCCAGCAGCGCTGAGACCCCCCGAGACCTCTAGACCACGGGGGATCCAGGTCTCCGGAATAAAAATAATAAAATCTTCTGAGGAGCTGCAAAGGCAGCGACTATCCTCTGCGACCTCAAATTTAAAACTGAGGAACATGGGAGTAGGAGGAGCCTAAGCTGGAGGGGCCGGTCGTCACTTTTTATAAATCTGAGGTGAACTATCCTGTGGGGTCCGCCTACCCATTAGTAATGGATCTGTGTCTCCCTTCCTTCCCTTCTGCTGCGGAAATATATTTAGTGGTTCACATGTGGGATTGTCTCTTCAGGTTAATGGCTTAGTATGAAAGATTCTTCTATAAGTGGATTATTTACACCCTGCTAGTACCAAATGGATCCTAGTTCACACACGCAAGACCCCGAAACATGCTGAAATCCATTAATGTCACAGACTGCTTATAGTGCATATGGATAGGCATTGCTGGCACTCAATGTATTGGATAGATTAATATATTCCTGCATGGGAGCCAGAACATCTCTTTCCTGAATGTCTATTATACACACAGCTCTATAACACCATTCATACACATATATACTGGGATCTAAAGAAAAGACAGACCTTGTATTACTGTCTGTTTGAAAAGCTCCTCTTTTAGCCGGGGTAAGAAGCAGTCTATCCTCTCCCATGTGATCTCCCATAGATCTGAATATCCAGTTCGTGAATCAGCGCTATGGAAAATTCCAGCTGTGTCCATTACTAGCAGCATATTCTTCAAGGACTCAGGTATTGCTTCCAACTAAAAAAGAAAGATGTCAGAGTAATTACAGCCCAATACTTCATGGATGTTCTACGTGTTGTTGGAGAATCTATAGCCATCTTTGTAATGGCAATTTTAACTTTTGACATGATAGCTCACTGCCCTCCTTTCTGGCTTCATGTTCACATCACTGGGTGCGGCTGGAGAAAATCAGCTCCTGCCATTAGGCTAGGAAATTGCCAGTTATGTAGTCTGTTATCATTTTAGCTAAGAAACTAGAGGTAGACTACAGTATAATTCCTGGGTGATTCGCAGAAGCCACGTGCTGTGTGTTTGCTGTACAGCGTCATAAGGCCAGGATTCAGTAACACTGCTATATCCTCAACTCCATCCTGACATAAAACCATCAGGAATAACTTACAGAAGTGATCCCATAGAAATGGAGAGAGCCGAGCAAGAGCAACCGCTTATCCACTGTTCATAGCGTGTGACAAGGCGCAGTCAACAAAGTGAAATGAAGAATCACATTTAATGGTTTAACCCCATAACGCTCAATGACAGGCATAGCCCGTCATATACAGGTTTTAGTTTCTGTTCGCTGCCGTGCTATGCCTGTCATGACTTTGAACTGTTATTGTGTGTCACTGCAGTGACAACTGAGAGGCACGGGAAGAGGTGCGGGGGACCCATGATGTGCAGGTGTCAGAGCCGCGCCCTGGTTATTAAACCCCTAAATGCTGCGATCGCGCTCGATAGCAGCATTCAGAAGGCAGGCAGAGGGACGGGAGCATCCCCATAACATCATCGCGAAGGCCCAATCATTGCCATGGTGACCCCCAGGTCACCAAGCTACGGAAAGCTTCTGAGACCATGCTCACAGCATGGTCTCAGAAGTATTCTGCATAGGTATAATGCACTGCAATGTAGTAAATTGCAATATATTACACCTGTAGAAAAAGTGAAAAAAGTGAAAGTCCCATAGAGGGACTAAGTAAAATAGTTTAAAAAAAAAATAAAAATTGTAAAAATATTAAAAAATATATTTTAAAATAAAAAAATATTACACTATTAAATACACATTTCTATGTAAAAAAAAATAATAAAATAAACAAAAAAAAAACTACACATATTTGGTAATGCCGTGTCCGGAACAACCCGATCTATAAAAGTCTCACTAGTTAACTTCTTTAGTGAACGCTGTAAAAAACTCCACAAAAAAAACATAGCAAACTATGGTTTATCATCATGCCGTTGGGAAAAAGTGGAATAAAACGCGATCAAAAAGACGACTATAAATAAAAATTGCATCACTGAAAACTTCATCTTGTCCCACAAAAAACAAGCTGCCATACAGCTCTATCAGCCGAAAAATAAAAAAAATTATAGCTCTCAGAATAAAGCGATGCGTTTAAAAAAAGTGTGTGTAAAAGCGCCAAAACACAAAAAAATTTAAAATGTAGTATCCCTGCAATCGTACCGATGTGAAGAATAAAGCTGCCTTGCCATTTTGCATGTGGTAAAATTGTTATAAAAAAAAACCTCCAAAAAACAATTCCTGAATTGCTGGTTTTTGTTCATTCTGCCTCACAAAAATCGAAATAGAAAGCGATCAAAAGATGTAATTTGCCAGAAAATGGGACCAATAAAAACGTCAACTCGTACAGCAAAAAACAAGCCCTCACGACTGTCGGCAGTAATATGGAAAAATTATAGCTCTCAAAATATGGTGATGCTTTTGCAATAAAAAGCATCTTTTAGTGTGCGACAGCAGCCAAACATAAAAACCCGATCTAAATCTGGTATCGCTGTAATCGCACCGACCCGAAGAATAAAGTCGTCTAATCACTAATACCGCAAGAGAAATGGCATAAAAATTAAATAAAACCAATTCTTCACCTGCTGTTGATTTGTTCATTCTGCCTTCCAAAGATTGCAATAAGGCTCGGAGCATATTTATCCTGCGCTGAGCTCTTACACCGGGGTTTCCATGTAAAGCACCCACAAACTATTCCAGCAAAAATCAGAACTCCAGCATTTTCCCTTCTGAGCCTCAAAAGTAGTTTCCCCCCACACATGAGGTATTGCCACATTCAGAAGAAACTGCACAGCAAATTTTGGGGTCCATTTTCTCTTGTTACCCTTGTGAAAATAAAAAAAATTGGGGCTAAAAGAAAATTTGTGTGGGAAAAATTTGATTTTTTTTTTAATTTTCTTGGCTCTAAGCTATAAACTTCTGTTAAGCACCTGGGAGTTCAAGGTGCTCACCACACATCTAGATACATTCCTTGAGGAATCTAGTTTCCAAAATGGAGTAATTTGTGCTTTTTTAATGTATGTAAAGCACTGTGGAATTAATGGCGCTATATAAGCAAGTAAAATAAATAAAAAAAAAAAAACATACTGTTTAGGCACATCAGGTGCTCTCCAAAAGCGTAATGGCTTTGGCTCTTGATTCCAGCCAATCTGGTGTTCAAAAAGTCCAATGGTGCTCCTTCCCTTCAGAGCCCTGCCGTGCGCCCAAACAGTGATTTTCCTCCACACATGGGGTATCGGCGTACTCAGGAGAAATTGCACAATTTTTTGGATCCATTTTCTCCTTTTACTCTTGTTAAAATAAAAAATTGGGGGCGGAAAGAGCATTTTTGTGGAAAAAATGTGATTTTTTTATTTTCACGGCTCTATGTTGTAAACTTCTGTGAAGCAAAAAGTCAAGTGGTACTCTTTCCCTTTCGAGCCCCGCCATGCGCCCAATCAGTGGTTTCCCCCACATATGGGGTATCAACGAACTCAGGAGAAGTTGCAGAACAAATATTGATGTCCATTTTCTACCGATACCCTTGAAAATACAAAAAAATTGGGTCTTCAGTAAAAGTTTTGTGAAAAAAAGTTAAATAACTTTTTCTTTCCACATTGCTTCAGTTCCTGTGAAGCACCTGAAAGGTTAATAAACTTCTTGAATGTGATTTTGAGCACCCTGAGGGGTGCAGTTTTTAGAATGGTGTCACTTTGGGGTATTTTCTGTCATATAAAAACCTCTCAAAGTCACTTCAAATGTGATGTGATCCCTGAAAAATGGTTTTGTGAATTTCCCAATTTATTTATTTTTATTTTTTTACAAATAAACGCAAGTGATATCGAAGAAACATTACCATTATCATGAAGTACAATATATCACGAAAAAACAGTCTCAGAATCAGGGGGATCTGTTGAAGCGTTCCAGAGTTATTACCTCATGAAGTGACAGTGGTCAGAATTGAAAAATGAAGCCTGGTCATTAACCTACAAAGTGGCTCGCTCCTTAAGGGGTTAATTTACACAAGAGGTAATAGGGGAAAATGGACACCACAATTTGATATGCAATTTCTCCTGCATGCAGCAATACCCCACATGTCCTGGGAAAATATGGCTTGGCCAAACAGCAGAGCTCGGAAGGGATGGAGTGTTCTTTCATTTTGAAGCTTAGATTTTCCTAAAATAGTTAATGGCCACCATTTGTAGAGGTATGGACGTGCCAAAACAGTATAAAATCCCAAAAGTGAGTCAATTTTTTTAAATTATACCCCTTTGGGAATTCCTCTACTGGTGTAGTGACTATTTTGACCTCAAAGGTATTTTCCAGAAATAAGTACACAGTTGGTGCTGCAGAAAGAAAATTCAAGTATGCCAGCTTAGTGCCCAGTACATTGCACCCAGCTTGTGCATCTGGTGACACGCAGCCTGTAAATAGTTAAAGGAGTATTTCCATCTCCAAGATCCTATCCAAATATGTAATAGGTATAATAATAATATTAACAAATACCTCCAATTAGAAATGTAGTATATTTTTTCTGATTCACTATCTCTTTCCTCATGGGCAGGCATTGCAGGACCTTAGGTATCCATGGTTACTACCACTAGCAACTAGCTAACTGTCACTAATATCAGTGGTCATAACCATGGATACCTAAGGTCCTGTATTGCCTGCACATGAGGTAAGTGGCATAGCGAATCAGAAAAACTACACTACATTTCTAATTGGAGGTATTTGCTAATATTATTATTAGACCTACTACATATTAAGATAGGATCTTGGAGGTGGGAATACCCTTTTAAGTCCTTCCCGAAACAGCAAAGCCAAACGTGGATGCTAACTGCAGTTAGGGCACAGTGTAGGGCTCAGAAAGAATTGAGCGCTGTTTGGCTTTGGGGGCAGATGTTTTGATGGACTTCTTGGGGAGCCATGTCGCTATTCTAGTAGCCTTTTATTTCTCCGGTGATAGATGGACCTCAGTAGGGACATTTTTTGAGGAGTGACTTGAAATGTTTATGGTTACCATTTTGGGGTATAACACATTTTTTGATTAGTTTTACGTCTCAGTCCACATTTATCCCGTACTCTATGCGGAGCAATCACTTCAGAGTTTCCATCTAAATCCCAAAAAACAAGATTCAGATGGAACCCCCAAAAGAGCCATTCACGGTAATGGGTCAAACGGAGTCACTTTGGACTGCGTCTGGCCTCTGTTCCGATGGTGTCTTGTCTTTGTACTTGCACTAAACCATTTTGTGCACTAAAAAGACATTTCTACAACAGAGGCCATACGGAGTCCAAAGCGACTCCATCTGCCTCATTGTAGTGAACGGTTCATCTGAATCACTTTTTTCACGGCTAAAGGTTAATCATTTTGTTTTTACATTTACACAAATATTGAACTTTATTTAACTTTTTTCCTTGATCATACTATGGAACTTGAATATTTTACACTTTGATAGCTGTTCTAAGACACTGCAGTGCCGCTGTCGTTATTGACAGTGGCATCTATGAAAACAGATTGTGGCAGCTGCAGGAGGGTGCCAGTAGTAATATGCAGCTGACGCCCACTCAGCCCGCAACTGCTGGGAGGTGCGACACACTTGTTCCAAAGTGCTGTAAATAGGTGGTGCTAAAGGACAATTCCTTTTATTGACATTGACTGCCGTAAAAAGGCACATTGTGGTCATTAAAGGATTACTGTAAATAATCCTGGACAACCCCTATAAAGCTTATATTTAGGGTACCCACATATAATCCAGTGTTAAGCACACTCATTTTGATTATTCTTAAACTTACTAGAAATGTGGAGAAATATGAGAAAGTCATCGTATTTTGCTGATTAGAAGATGCACCGGACCATAAGACACACCCCAAATCGTGGGGAGGAAAATAGGATTTTTATTTATTTTTTTTTAAATAAAATGGTGGTGTGTCTTATAGTCCGCTTTTACGGTAGCTTACTGGGAAAATGGGCTGCAGTGGAGCAGGGTTGCTGCTGTGGCCCCGGGCTGGGAGTAAGGGGTGTTCAGAGGAGAGAGTGCGGTGGGCTCCTGGCTTTCAGGAAATGTCGGCTGAGTCCTCACACTTCCAATCGTTTTTACTGCAGTGGACTCCATGAAAATGGCCGCTGGAGGCAGTGCATGCGCAGATTGAGATCTCAGGAGACTAGATCTCGTTAGAGATCTAAATCTGCACATGTGCCACATCCGGCGGTCATTTTCCCGGAGTCCACTGCAGTGAAAAAGATGGGAAGTGTGAGGATTCGCCAACATTTTGTGAAAGCCCGGGGTCAGCCGCAGCCTCGCAGCGTTGAACACCTCCTACTCCAAGCCAGGGCCCCATAGCATCGCCTCAGTCCTGCAGCCGCCAGATTCCTATAGCAGCGACCCTGCCTCCTCAGACCCCGTTCCACTGCAGCCGTCACCATCCCCACCCCGGTAAACTACATTCAGATAATAAAAAGCACCCCAATTTCCCCCAAAATTTTTTTGGGGAAAAGTGCATCTTATCCAAAAAAATATGGTACATAAAAGCAATGCCCTGTGATCAGAGTAAATCTCTTACTGCTATTCATGCTTTCAGTGGGTATGTAGTCCGACACACAGATAACAGCAGAGGAAACCTGAAACACCCCCCAGGTTATCACACCACTTCAAGAGCTAAAATGACCAAAATATATTCAGAAAGTTTAGAATACTTTACACACCACAATTAACCCTCGGTGTCGCCATCATAGAACACTTATTTGCAACCTGCAGAAAAAAATGTAGGATTTATAGTGTTATAAAATACACATACCAGTAAGTCACTGGAACCGGCATGCATGTACTTGTCCATAAAGTCTAATATTGTTAACCACAGTGCTGCAAATGTAGAGAGAGACAGTAATGGAGACAAATGCTGCAGGAAGACCTAGGGGAGAAGAGAACAATGGTGACTGCACCGTAGTGAAAAAAGCACATGGCATCTGAATGCACAGCTAGGGTTAATCTATCAGGCCCATGCCAACTGTTATACAGTGTTGATACTACATGGAGTACATGTAAAAAAGACAACCAAAATAAATTCTAGCATACTCTGAAAATCATCAGATGTTGTATACAAGCAGAACTCCTCTGCAGGGACATGTGTCCACAACTACAAACCAGGCCCCTTTTCTGAAGCAATTTATAAGGAATGTATACAGAAGCCCGAGCAGAATGGAAATAAAAAATTCGGCCATATGGCATAATAAAAGTGTATTGCAAAAATATTTCATATGGTGGGCAGGAGGCCTAAAAGGCTACTATACAAATTCAATAGCCATCGTGTGACTGCTATTCCTCCCAGCTTCACCATACAAGTGAAGCATGCTCCGCTCGGGCCACAAACAGAATCTATGCCGTTTTGCATGTGGGGATCCAACTAGCGTCACTGTCTCTGCCCTTGGACAAATCAAACATCATGAGGAGGTCAGGCCTGCGACTGCTCTCACTATTTCTTGATGTTTGATTTGTACGACGGCGGAGACAGTGACGCCAGCGCTGATTGGGTGCCGGGCTCACGTGTCAAACACACCACTGCCACTTTATTTGCTGAAGACCACTGGGAGATGATTGTGCGCAAGCATCGCTAGAGGTATGGACGGCGCTGGTGCAAACTTTAAGAAAAGAGGCTCGTACAAATGCAGAGGGGCTGCAGCAGAGACGAAAACCGTACCCACTGTTCCGCACCGATGCACAAAGAGGAGATTGCACCAAAACTTCTAGGGTGAGTTAAACAAGAATCAGGATGCGGATTTCTTCCTTACAGGAATCTTTTAAGTCAGTATAAAAGTGCCATTATGCCCATACCTTTATTTTAACATACTAAATCATGATGACAGGTTCCCTTCAACAATTTAATATCAAGGAACTCTTGTAACAGGTAAGGATTGTCCGACATTAAGAACACCTTTAAAAGGATTTCTATGCAATGTTCGTCCATAGAGTTAGCAGCAGACATGTGGCTCCACATGCTGTATACAGTATCCTTGTTGTAGATTTGGTGCAAATGATTCATAGTACCTGGTCTACGGTATATGTCAGTAATCTGTGGCTGCTGGATGGGAGCCCTGAGGACTGCCTTCTACTTGCCGTCATCTGCGGCTCTTTTGATTAGGTGACCTGGCATGATGTCACACATGCCTCACACCACAACCATGACGCCAAGCCGGCTACTCAAAAGAGCAATGAATGCCGGTATGTAAGAGGTGGTTGTCAGGGCTTCTGTCCAGTGGTCACAGATTACAGATGTGACCCTTCAAATCAATTCGCACCAACTCTAGCCAGTAGGTATTCACAAATTATACGGTTTTATTTAGTTGACACTTCTATGTAATGTCACTTTACTTGTGGAGTAATCCTACAAGGACAGCAGTGTAATATATAAAAGCTGTGACATGAAACGTATCAGTTCAACCTCTAATGGTACACAACTTTTAAAATTTTCCCATCTTACATACTTTAGAAAGCAAAGTAGAGGCTCTCATTCTTGTCTCCTCCATGCCTCCCACATCAGCAGGGCTGATGTTCTCTAAAAGCTTAGTTAACAGTGGAAACAGCACCTAAAGACAAACAGAGGAACGGATGAGGAAAAAAACAATCATCAAAAACTCTGCAGAGGTATCATCAGAATCACCTGGTTTTGAAGCATTTTGTATTTGCAAAAAAGTGTCAATAAGATAAGCTGTAACTTATCAAAAAAGGGCAAAAGTACATATTACAAACCCTGGCTACTGTGTCAACTTATTTAGTGTGGTAACACGCGCCTGCCCACCATCCAGGAAGTCAGGCTGGGGAGCAGCGCGCTCCTGAGCAGGGAAGGCTGCAATAACAATCTAAAGGCTAGGTCTGAAAACAGTCCTAATAAAAAGGATATTGGTAACAGACAGTAATCAAACTTGTGAAGGTCCTCCAAGCCCTGAAAAAGTTTCTTGCACTTATGATATGAACTCTGTTCATAGGATAGGAACATTTAACTCTTACTTTCTTGAATAAAATTGTAATTCTACATCCGTGAACCAATGTTTGGTTTAATACATATTACAAACTTTCAGCTACAAATATCATGGACATTACATAGGAAACAATGTGATCCTGAACGGATTTAGATGAACGTTCTGCAAATTTGAGATCTTCTTCCTTGACTTTGCTTAAATGTATCCCTTAAAAGATACTGTCGATTTTTAAAGATATCTCCCTCCAAAAAGTGGCCCAATTTGGAACTTTTCCCCCACTGTTCGTGTTTGTGGCTTGGTAGCTGCACTTACACACACTCCACTAGCCATTTATAGGCTTGAATTTTTTTGACAGTCTTAAACAGTATGCCTAGGTCTTCATCCCGATCTCCCACAATGAACTCTGCACCACCCCAGAAGGAAACACATTTTCAGAGCCTTCTATATAGAATGTTTTAGACATACATGAAGGACTATACAGGGACTACACCCCACACAAGCAGAACATATTTCTGAATGGCAGTGCCAATCATTCCATTTATAACATCCAGGAAGTCTGGAACTTTTGGTCACCATATCCATAGAGCTGATTATTTATAACAAGGATGAAGTTGTTGCGATGGGTGAAACAACAAGGTCCAAATAAGGCCGAGGTGTTTCAGACTACACTTCTCACCATAGTGGGTGAAGCCAAAAGGTAAAAAAAACAACAAACCTCAAAAAACCCTGAATTTTCATTCCAGATAAATTACAATAGTATAGAGAGCAGAAAGGTCACGTTTTTCTTCTCACCTTGTTAAAGCATGCTTCCCATTCAAGTGCATCTAGGGTCTGTAGATCATGGACTAAAAGTGCTCTCTGGAGATATGTGAGAGCCTGCATTCGGACCTGCCGCCGGGCATCACAGCACAGCCATGCAATTCCTAGGAAGTAAGAAGAAACAAAAAGTTTCACTAAAGTCTGGGCAACATAACGCAATCTTCAACTAAAACAGGATGAACATATGACTTTGTATGAGTATGTTCCACCACAAAATACAATAAATCCCACAGGCTGGGGAGGGAGATGGCATAGTCCGCCTGCTGCCAAGATCCTTTTCCCCCTTGTGTGATAACATAGTGCCAGACCAAGTTTGAGCTGAATCAATATCTGAGACATTAGTCAGTGGTTTTTAAGCAATTATTCACCAATGACCATTCAAATACTAAACCGAGGGCAGAGAAGTGGGGTAAGAGGGCTTAGCAGAACATTAAGGAATTGGCCATTTTCACCATTCTCAACTGTTCTTTAAACAGCATTAGAAGGCATTTCCTAATATATTATAGTAAAGAAAATTTATTAGCAGGCTTTTGAAATGTAATCTGACAGCAGCATAATGTAGGAGCAGAAATTCTAATTCCAGCAATGTATCGCTTACTGGACTGTGTTTTGCCGTTTCAATACAATCAGTGTTTTATCAGCAGGAGATTATCTCTACAGGACAAGCTGTCTCTTGCCTCCAAGTCCAACCACGCCCCCAGCACTGATTAGCGGCTCTGTGTCACTTTGCAGTGTACACAGAAATCTGAATGAAATACAGCAAAAAGACACAAAGAAGAAAGGGCACCAATCCCTAATGTGTAACTACAACGCCCAGATACCTCACTTCGTCACATATTGTATCAGCAATGGTATCATATAAAACTTAACGTTTAATAGCTCTGTATATAAAATACAAGGTGGCAACATACAAAAATTCATGCACATAAATGAGGTTCTTAACCCCGAAGTGACAGAGCCAATTTTAACCTTAATGACCAGGCCAATTTTTTTTAATTCTGACCAGTGTCACTTCATGTGGTAATAACTCAAGCGCTTCTATAGATCCCAGTGATTCTAAGATTGTTTTTGGTGACATATTGTACTTTATGTTAGTGGTAAATTTAGGTCGGTATTTTTTATGTTTATTTGTGAAAATATTGGAGTTTTGGCAAAAATTTTGAAAAATTTGCCGTTTTCAAACATTCAATCTTTGTATCCATAAACCAGTTAGTCATGCTGTACAAAATAATTAATAAATAACCTTTCCCATATGTCTACTTTACATCTGAAATATGAATCATTTTTCAAACATTTTGTTAGAAGGGTTAAGAAATTTAGTAGAAATTTCTAATTTTTTCAAGAAATTTACAAAACCTGTTTCCTTAGGGACCTATTCAGATTTAAATGGATTTGAGCCTATATGTTGAAAACTAATCAAAAGTGATACCCCTTAAATACTTCAAAACTGTTGTCGGGAAATTTTTTAACCCTTCAGGTTCTACACAGGAATTAATGCAAAGTCAAATGAAAAAAGAGAAGTTATTTTTACTCTAAAATGTTGCATTAGATCAAATTTTTCAACTTTTACAAGAAATAGCACAAAAAAATGGATCCCGCAATTTGTGGTCTAGTTTCTTCTGAGCTGATACCTCACATGTAGCCAGAAACCTCTGTTTGGACAAACAGCAGGCTCCGAAGGGAAGGAGCACAATTTGAATTTTGGAACACAAATTTGGCTGAAATAGACCATGGGCACCATGTCGCATGTGCAAGGTACCCAAACAGCAGAAAAACCCCACAAGTGACCCCACTTTGGAAACTACACCCCTCAAGGATTTTATCCAGGGGTAAATAGTGAGCATTTTGAACTCGCATGTAGTGCACAGAATTTGATAACATTAGGTCGTCATATTGAACATTTTCATTTTTTTCACAAAAATGTTTGTAGCATTAGCCCCAAATTTTTCACTTTTGCAAGAGGTACCCTAAAAAGTGGACCATAACTTTGTTACCCACTTTCTTCTGAGGGTGGCGATATCCCAGATGTAGTCAAAAAGTTCTGTTTGGACACATGTCAGAGCTTGAAAGGGAAGAAACAACATTTGGAATATAAATTTGGTTGGAATAGATTGCAGACACTAGGTCTCATGTGCAGAACCCATGAAGTATCAAAACAGCAGAAACCCCCAAAAGTGACCCCATTTTGGAAACTAGACCCATCAGAGAATTCATCTAGGGGGGATTTGAGCTTTTTGAACATGTAGATGCTGCACAGAACTTATTTTTAATTGGGGATGTGAAAACGAAAATTTATCTTTTTCTGACAAAATGTTGTTTTAGCCCCAAATTTGTAATTTCCACAATGGATAATAGGAAAAAAAAAGGCTGCATAATTTGTTACTCAATTTCTTTTGAACACAAAGATGTCCCATGAGTGGTCAAAAACAGCTGTTTGGGAACATGGCAAGGTTCGGAAAGAAAAGAGCACTATTTGATTATTGAGAGTAACTTTGGAATAGATTGTGAATGCCATGTCGCATTATCAGAACTCCTGAGGTGTCAAAACAGCAGAAACTCCCCATAAGTGACCCCATTTTGGAAATTAGACTCCTCAAGGAATTCATCTAGGGGCGTACTGAGCATTTTTAACTTACAAAGTGATTCATGAAATTTTTAACATTTACATGTGAAAACAAATTACAATTTTTTTTCACTAAAATACTGTTTCAGCATCTAATTTAGAATTTCCACAAGCGGTAATAGGAGAAAATGGACCCAATAATTTGTTATACAATCTTTACTGAACGTGGCAGTACCCCATATGTAGTTGTACCCTACTGTTTGAGCACACGGCAGGGATCGGATGGGAAGGAGCGCTACATGGTCTTCCCTTGAGAAAGCAAAGCACAGGCAGCGCGAAATGTGCGTTGGGAAGACGCCAATCCACCCCAGCTACCGGTCTGAGGGTCTTTGGGACACTACAATTAGGGTAAGCGGTTTTAGGCTTTGTGGTACAATACTCTGGTACTTATATATGTGTTTATGGTGGCCCTGTGAGTTTGTATTTTAGCAGGCACACTGTGAGCTTATACTCCTATTACTTGCTTTATATACACTACCTAGATTAACCTGTTATGATTAGCCTTAAATATTCCGCTTTTCCCGGCCCATACCTAGTATACAATCAGATAACCTCTGACCAGTTTTTTTGTTCCGGGGTTTTCTTTTTTCCTGACACTGCTCTTTATGCACACTGCTTTTACCCATATTGTCTTCTTGCTAATATGTATACATGTGTATTTAATAAAGATTTTGTTATATTTTTGTACAAGAAACTCCTAGTTTCTCTGTTTTTTTTCATGGCTTTTAGAACGTAGATTCTGTTTGAACAGATTGTGGGGTCCATTAGCTGAGACCCTGAGGTGCCAAAACAGCAGAAACCCCCCCCAGGTCACCCCATATTGGAAACTTCACTACTTAAGGATTTACTCTTGGGGTGTGGTTAGTATATTGAACCCCCATAGGTGCATCACAGAATTTTATAACATTAGGACATGGAAATATAACATTTTAGTGGAAAATATTGTATTTTTTTTATTTTCTGCAAATTTGTCAGTTACACAAGGGTTAATAGGAGAAATTGGACCCCACAAATTATTGCAATATTTATCCCAAACGCGGTGATGCCCCATACATTGTCAGACACTACTGTTAGGCCACATATCAGGGCTGAGAAGGAAGGAGCAATATTTGGCTTTTGAAGCACAGATTTTGGTAGAATAGTTTGTGGGTGACATTTGTGGAGCCTCTAAGGTGCCAGAACAGCAGAAAAACTCCAAAAGTGACCCCATTGTAGAAATTACACCTCTCAATGAATTCATCTACGGCTGCAGTGACTATTTCGTAACATCCACGCCGTGCTTTATTTCTGGAAAATTGCAAATATGTTAGTTTAGTGCCAATACAATGTGCCCCCATACTGTGTAGTGCTCCCATATATTGTAGCGCCCCCATTCATTGTGCCCAGCTTGTGCACCTGGTGACACACCCCATGAATTGTTAAATGCTCTCCCCACTACAATAATGCCAAACATGTGGCCACTTACGGTGATTTAGGCATACTGGGGCTCAGAAGGAGGGGGTATTTGGATTTGGGAGCGCAGATATAAGTGAATTTTATTTTAGGAGGTGTTGGAGACGTATCGCTTTGTTCTACCAGTAACATAGGTACCCCTATAGTTCCAGTGACAGATGACGAACCTGAGCGGGGGCTGGTTTTGTGCGGGATAAATCAGGGTTTTCATTGGTAACATTTTGGGGTACATAACATTTTTTGATCAATTTCAGTATAAGGCAGGATTACATTCTTGTGTTCTACACTGAGCACTTACATTTGAGTTTCAGGGTAAATCTCACAAAAATGTGATTCAGACGCCCGATGGAAGCACCCACCATAATGAGGCAGATGAAGGCACTTTGGAGTCCATTTGACATCTGCTTCAATGGTATCCATCTTGTTAGGCGTTCACAGAACTGTGGTTGCCCACACTTGTGCGCTAAAAAGACTCCTAAAATGATGGGACACCGCCAGAACAAAACAGAGTCCAAAGGGACTACTTGTGCCTCATAGTGAGTGATTCCATTAGGGGTTTTATCTGAATCGCGACTTTGTTGATTTACGGTGTAAGTGCTCAGTGGAGAGCGCAGGATAAATGTGAGCTGAGCAGTACAAGAATAGTTTTTATTTTGCGCGGTTTACAGTGTGGTATAAGTGGTAAGGCGGATTTATTCTTCTTCAAATTATTTTTATTAATTTTTAAGGGAAGGGTTACAATACACACAAGGAAATATACATAGAAATAGTATATGTGACAAGAAAAATGGGATGAAAAGAGAAGGGATAAACAGATTGTAGAAAGGAGGGATATGGCAACATAAATAAAAACATACATAAAAGGTCAACTGAACCAATTGCACCTTACAATACAATATTTGCAGAGAAAAGAACATTAGTCTATTCAATCATAAAATGAACGGTATAGATTCTCGTTATACAAATTTTGATCAAATGCTTTGCTTTAAAGGAGGTGGATTTATTCTTCAGGCCGGTGCGATAACAGATTTATAATCAGGGTTTTTTTGCCGCCACCACACAGTAAAAATGCTATATATATATATATATATATATATATATATATATATATATATATATATATATATATATATATATATATATATATATATATATATATATAAAAATTTCATCGCCATACTTTGAGAGCTTACATTGTACTTCTATTTAATTTAGTGACAAAATGTACAATTGGTGGAGAAAGGTTGAACTTTATGGAACCTCTTTTTCAACCTATGTAACTATATGTATGTAACTAACTATAAGAGCAGCAACTTTTTATTTTATTGCTAACAGAGGTGTTTGAGGCCTTATTTTTTGTGTGACGAGTTGGATATTTATTTGGTACCATTTTGGGGCACATATCGTTTTTGATCCTTTTTAATCAGAACAAACAAAAACCTGCAATTCATTTACTATTTTTACTTTTTATTTTTTGTGTAGTTCATTATGCGGTAAAAGTGATAAGATCAATTTATTTTTCAAGTCGGTACGATTACAGTGACATTAGATTTATATAGTTTTTTTTTTTGTTTTTTTTTTATGCTTTGCTAATTTTACAGACTAAAAACAAATATTTTCCAAAACGAATTTGTTTTTGCATCGCCATATTCTGTGAGCTGTAACTTTTACATTTTTTTTGATGAATGAGCCATATTAGAGCTTGTTTTTTTTGCAGGACCGTTTGGTGTTTTCATTTGTGTCATTTTTTTCTACCAATGACTTTTTGATCGCTTTTTATTCTTTTTTTGAGTGTCAGTATGATGTATGTGTGGCACCCCAGGGGTCTGGTTTTCCACAGTAATGTAATGTTATGTCTGAGAGCAGGTGGGAGGTCCTTTGGTCAGGGATCCTGTGCATGCCACACCTCCTGCCCAGTCTTGGGAGGGGAAGAACTTCCCCTGTATAAACCCTGGGCTGAGGCAGGGTTAGTCAGTCAAGGAGAGTAGAGACAAGAAACAGCAGAAGCAATACTACTACGAGTCAGGGGCTGGCAGCTGCAGAGCTCGCCCTGACTGAGAAGCTTTCTTACCGGACCCGGCGTCCGAGGCTGTGGGGACTAACTCTTACCCAGCAGCAGAAGCCGACCGGCAGGGGATTTCAGGTCCTCAGGCCCAGAAACCCGAAGGCACGGTCACACGCGTGGGACCAGCACCGCCATCGTGGAGCGGAAGCCATTAGAAGGCCCCGAGTCACCGGCCATACGGGTGAGCACCACACGGTACACTCAGGGACGTGGGCTACTTATATCCGCTTCTAGCAAGGTAGCCAGAAGAGTACAGTCAGTTTGGGAGGCCTACAACTCCGCCTGGCCAGGGGAGATCCCATCTGCTCAAGGACTGACCAGGCCCCGTTCACTAGCAAGTACTCCGGGAGGGTCTATCGTTGTTACCAGTAAAGACCCTGAATTACACCGCACCGTCTCTGAGTGGTTCCTGCTACCCCTATCATCCACGTCTGCTGCCCTGAGGCCATACCCCTCCCGTTGGGGGTTATACCATCTACGCTGCACCATCCATCCACCGGCCTCAGCGGACTGTCCTGCAGCGGCAGCTCCATAGCTGCATTCAACGGGTGGCGTAGTCGTCCTACATCTACCGCTGTTACATCGCCGCTCAGTTTGACTCCCTGGGCACGGACCGGGTCACCGCCACGAGACTACAACCCTCAAGAGATCCGGCTCCGGGTAAGCTCCCGCGTGCGCAACGCAGCGCGACACAGGCCCAGGGGCGCGTCAACTTTGGCGTAGTCGGCAGGATTTCGTGCCCGCAACCACCGGGTACTGCGTGCCTGAAAAAGAGACTTTTCAAACTTACCTGTGGTGAAGATTCCCGCCATCCGGCGCCATCTTCAGCCTTCTTCCCGCCATCGGTGAAGTTTCCCGCCATCCGGCGCCATCTTCTGCCTTCTTCCCGCCATCCGTGGAGTTTTCCCGCCATTGGACGCCATCTTGAGGACGCCGCGCGGGAAGAAGAGGGGCGTGGACTCCGAAAGCGCGCGAGAACTGAAGCCCCGCCCCACGTCCGGACGTTGCGTAAGGTCCTGGAAGGAGCCCAGCAGACGCCGACGTCACAGGAGCGCGACGGAAGGTCCTCAACCCTGACGATCCACTGCGGAGCCGCGGCCTACGGAACAGGATCATCGCAAGGTAGGCCACGGTCCACTAGGGGGGAGGAAGATGTCGGATACGGAGGAGAGCTTCACTGCCTCAACCCCCGCCAGCGCTAACGCTGCTGCAGTTATGCCCTTCACCATGCCCTATATCCCGGGAGCAGCTTGGCTACCCCAGTACTCAGGGGAGTCACATACCCTGCATGACTTTAGAGAAAAGCTGGATAGCCTCTTCCAGGTGTACCCCCTCACAGAAGAGCAAAAAGTGAGCATCCTGGTGGCCCAACTAACCGGGGCAGCCAAAAGGGAAGTAAAATCCTGGCCACCTGGGAGGAAGACTGTCGCAGGGATACTAACCCGGCTGAAGGACACCTTTGATACCCGCACCTCAGCCGAGATTAAGCTTAGATTCTACGGGTGCAAGCAGCGAGCGCATGAGAGTATAAGGGACTATGCACTAAACCTACAAGAGGCCCTGAGGGCCATTAAGCAGACCGACCCTGATGGAGTGGGAAACGAGGACAGGCTGTTGACCGAACAGTTTATAGAGGGACTGTATTGTAATACCCACCGAACCCAGTTGCGGGCAATGGCCTTACAGGATCCCCATCTGGGCTTTGCACAGTTCAAGGACAGAGCCATCCGGGTGCTCCGAGAACCGGCACCGGGTGGAGTTGTGACCCACAAGCGCCCTGCTATCACTTACCACCAGGAGGCGGCGCCCTTGTCGGCAGGGCCTGTGGGAGCTGATGCGCAGGCTTTGGACAATGACCCGGCTCCAGACCTACACCATCAGGTCCAAGAGCTAGCTAAGAGCGTTGCTGCGCTAACCCGAACTGTGCAGTCTTTACAGGCTTCCACCCCAGGGAAGATCCAGCTGGCATCCGGACCGGAGGACATCCCGTGGCGTCGACCAAGGAGGACCCCACCGGCCAGAGGAAGACCCAGTGACCGATACAGCGAGGACGGACGACCCATCTGCCGCCGCTGCAATCAACCTGGACATATGGCAAGGTACTGTTCTTTAAACGGGCACAACCTGGGGTAGAGGGCCAACCCCCAGGAAAAAGATCACCAGGCCCATCGAACTGGCGCGACAGATATGTGGGAGGACGTCCAGTCTTGCCTGTGGTACTGGATGGCATTCCCATGAGTGCCCTACTGGACACCGGGTCACAGGTCACCACCATCCCGTACGTGCTCTTTAAGCAGTACTGGAATGACTCGGATATTACCCGCTACCCTGACGACGACTTGAGTATCATCGCCAGCAATGTTGCCAGCCCGTGCCACAGATCGGATTTAAAGAGGTGACCATCAAAATCGGTAGAGTCGAACTGGCAGCACAGGGACTGATCATTGTAGATATTGACAAACATGAGAGTCACCCAAAAATAACTCTAGGAACTAATGTAATTGAAAATTGTCTTGCAGAGGTGATTTTCCTTTTACAGCAGGTTGCCAAGAACGCCAGCTCCGGCGAGCAGCGGGTGCTCCAGAAAGAGATCCGGGCACTGATGCGACGGCAACAGGTGGAACTCTCCGGCGGTGAGATTGGTAGCGTAAGAATGTGTGACCCTTTTCCTATTGCCATGCCCCCAAAAAGTGAAATGATGATTTGGTGCCGGGCAGCTATTGGTCTGAGAGGTAGAGATTACCAGGCAATGGTAGAACCAGTTTACTCGGACAGTAGGCCCACCATTTTGACAGCACGGGGGGTGGTTGATGTACGCCATGGGAGGGTGCCCGTTCGCATAATAAATATCGGGGAGAGGGAAGTGTACCTGCCCCGGTATGCCACGCTAGCCAAATTATATACCATTAACCAAAATTCTACACAATCTGTGGAACCCTTGCCTCCATCTCACCCGGAGGAAGGTAACGGCTCTAAGAAAAACATGGAGGACTGGTGTCAGCAACTACATCTGGGTACTGACTCCACTCCCGCACACCAGAAACAAGGAGTCTATCGGGTGGTTCAGGAGTACGAGAGAGTGTTCAGTAAACACCCGTTAGACTTCGGGCGAGTCAAGGGGGTAGAACACCACATCCCCACGGGAGACCATCCTCCTATAAAAGAGAGGTATCGACCCGTACCCCCTGCCCACTACCAACACGCCAAGGGGATGCTTAGAGACATGAAGGAGGCTGGGGTGATCAGGGATAGCTGTAGCCCCTGGGCAGCTCCACTAGTCTTAGTCCGAAAGAAAGACAACACCATGAGGATATGTGTAGATTACCGGAAAATCAATCGTATCACACACAAGGATGCGTACCCCTTACCAAGGATAGAGGAGTCATTGGCTGCTTTAAGATCTGCTAACTTCTTCTCTACCTTGGATCTCACTAGCGGGTACTGGCAGGTTCCTGTAGCAGAGGCGGACCGGGAGAAGACCGCATTCACCACCCCGATGGGACTTAGCGAGTTCACCTGCATGCCGTTCGGACTCTGCAACGCACCGGGAACCTTCCAACGACTAATGGAGTGTTGTCTGGGCCACAGAAACTTCGAGACGGTCCTGTTGTACCTGGACGATGTCATCGTATATTCCAAGACGTATGAGGACCACCTGAAACACCTGGCGGAAGTGTTCGAAGCTCTGGCAAGTTACGGCCTAAAGGTGAAACCCTCCAAGTGTCACCTCCTGAAACCAAAGGTGCAGTACCTGGGACACGTGGTGAGCGCTGAGGGAGTGGCTCCCGACCCTGATAAGATCACCGCAATTAAGGAATGGCCAAGCCCCTCCAGCGTAAAAGAAGTGCGGCAGTTCCTCGGGTTGGTAGGCTACTACCGAAGGTTTATTCCCGGTTTCACCAAAAAGGCAGCACCTATGCAGGACCTCCTGATAGGCCAGTCCCGGAAGGCCAAGAACCAGAAGCCGCCCTTCAAATGGGAGGAGCTGGAAGAAGAGTCCTTCCGCCAGCTGAAGATGGCCCTCATGGGGGACGAAATCCTGGCGTACCCGGATTATAGCCAGCCCTTTATCCTCTACACCGACGCCAGTAACATCGGGCTAGGAGCCGTACTGTCCCAGATCCAGCAGGGGAAGGAGCGAGTAATCGCCTACGCCAGCCGAAAACTGCGACCCACCGAAAGGAACCCCGAGAATTACAGCTCATTTAAGCTGGAGTTCCTGGCCGTAGTATGGGCAGTCACCGAGCGCTTTAAGCATTACCTCGCTTCTTCTCGGTTCACCGTGTACACGGATAACAACCCGTTGACACACCTGGACACGGCAAGACTCGGTGCCCTGGAGCAGAGGTGGATGGCCCGTCTGTCCAACTACGAGTTCACAATCAAATACCGGGCAGGACGCTCCAATACCAACGCGGACGCCCTGTCCAGGATGCCCAACCTGCCGGACGGAGGAGAAGATCCGGAGGGACTGGAAGAAGTTGAACTCCCTGCGTTCCACCGTCATGGGACTATCCAGTATTCCCACCGGGTAAGGAGTAAGCAGGCTGCTACGTTGAACCCCTTACCCCACTACAACTGGGCGGAAACGCAAGACAGCGACCCTGCCGTCCGACTGGTGAAGGAGATGCTGACTCGGCCGGAGGCTCGCCTTGAACCAGACGCTCCGGAGGAAGCCAAACAACTATGGGCAGAGAAGAGTCGACTGTTCCTTTACAAAGGGAAGTTGTGCCGCAGAATGGTTAACTCCCGGACGCATGAATTACACTGGCAAGTAGTGGTGCCACGAAGAGACGCAGCCATGGTGATGGAGGCATACCACGACGGAGCTGGACACTTCGGGTGGAAGAAGCTGGAGTTCCTGCTGCGCGAGCGGTTCCACTGGGTAGGCATGAGGGGAACCATCGAGAAGTGGTGCAGAGACTGTGGCCCGTGCAACCTGAGAAGGAAGGACCGTGCCAGCCAGAAGACTCCCCTGCAGTCCATCGTCACCCGGCAACCGTTGGAACTGGTAGCCTTGGATCATGTAAAACTGACCCCAAGCAGAAGTGGCTACGTCTACGCGTTAACCATCGTGGATCATTACTCCCGGTTTCTGGTTGTCGTCCCCGTCAAGGACTTAACGGCTCAAACAGCAGCTAGAGCCTTCCAGCAGCACTTTTGCCGTCCACACGGGTACCCGGACCAAGTGCTGACGGACCAGGGACCTGCCTTTGAAGCGGAGGTCTTCCAGGAATTCTGCAATCTGTATGGCTGCCGGAAGATAAGGACGACACCCTACCATCCGCAAACTAATGGACTTTGTGAGAAAATGAACCAGGTGGTAATGGATCTTCTAAAAACGTTGCCCCTGGAAGAACGCAGTCTGTGGCCTGAGAAGTTGCCCGATCTGGTGGACCTATACAACCACATCCCGGTAGGTTCCACCAACTGTACCCCGGCTTACCTAATGAGGGCATGACCTTGTAAGTTACCTGTTGACCTGGAAATGGGAGTCCTGACACCCGAGGACACTTCACTAGAAACAGACTGGGACACAGAGAGGCAGCAGCAGTACCGGAGAGTACAGGAGAGCGTGGAGCGAAGTCTCTGTCAGGCTAGGGAAAGACAAGAGAAAACTTACAACCAGTATGCTCCCGCTGTTCCCCTGGTACCCGGAGAGCAGGTCTTGAAGAGGAAGAGACGGCTCCACAAGTTGGATGACCAGTGGGAGAAGGACCCGTACACCGTACTGCCCTCAAGCCACGAGAACCCGAAGGTTTGTACCATCAGTAAAGACGGAGGGGAAACCACAGCCATTGTATCCCGGGACCACCTGAAGAAGTGTCCCGAACAACTGAGGAACCCTGAAGAGGAACAAGAAGACCATCGACCCGTAGAGGAAAGGGAAGATATGGTTAGTACTGTGCTCGGGGACTTCCCTCGGTCTTGGACTCAAGTCAATGGTGCAGTTGTGGTACCCGTACTCACCTTCCTCCAACCAGCATCCCAAGCACCTACGGAGCAACAGGTAGAGCTGGAAGAACAGCCGGTCCAGGAGGCAGAAGACTCCACACAAGCAGAACAGGAGGATCAACCCTCTGCTTATAGTGAGCCTGCCGTACCCCTAGTGAGACAAAGAGCCGGTAGACAGCTGCCCAGTTTACCCTTGACAGCTCCTACACCCTGTAGTTCAGGGCCAGACAGTCAGCTCCGTAGGTCCACTAGGGCCACTAGAGGCCAGTTACCCGCACCCTGGAGGATTTGAAGTGTATAAATTGTTTTATTTATGTTTATCTGTGTATTGGTGCTTGTGTATAATTTTGTGTTTCCAGTTATTTTTAGGAATCCTTGGTGGATTTACCGGGAATCCTTGTACATAGTTGGAGCGTAACCCAGGATGGACTAGAGACTGTTAAGGACTCGGGGTAGGACAGACCCCTACCTGGTTACGTCTCCCTGTTTTGGTGAAATGGACACCTTGCTTTCTTCAAAGACTACACCCGGTTACGGACATGCCGTGACCACCTTTATGTGTTTCTTCTTATTGTACTATTATTGTTGTTATATCTTGTTATGTTTTTTTTCTAAAATATGTTTAGTCCCGGAGTACTAAATTTCACTAGGGGGGAATGTGGCACCCCAGGGGTCTGGTTTTCCACAGTAATGTAATGTTATGTCTGAGAGCAGGTGGGAGGTCCTTTGGTCAGGGATCCTGTGCATGCCACACCTCCTGCCCAGTCTTGGGAGGGGAAGAACTTCCCCTGTATAAACCCTGGGCTGAGGCAGGGTTAGTCAGTCAAGGAGAGTAGAGACAAGAAACAGCAGAAGCAATACTACTACGAGTCAGGGGCTGGCAGCTGCAGAGCTCGCCCTGACTGAGAAGCTTTCTTACCGGACCCGGCGTCCGAGGCTGTGGGGACTAACTCTTACCCAGCAGCAGAAGCCGACCGGCAGGGGATTTCAGGTCCTCAGGCCCAGAAACCCGAAGGCACGGTCACACGCGTGGGACCAGCACCGCCATCGTGGAGCGGAAGCCATTAGAAGGCCCCGAGTCACCGGCCATACGGGTGAGCACCACACGGTACACTCAGGGACGTGGGCTACTTATATCCGCTTCTAGCAAGGTAGCCAGAAGAGTACAGTCAGTTTGGGAGGCCTACAACTCCGCCTGGCCAGGGGAGATCCCATCTGCTCAAGGACTGACCAGGCCCCGTTCACTAGCAAGTACTCCGGGAGGGTCTATCGTTGTTACCAGTAAAGACCCTGAATTACACCGCACCGTCTCTGAGTGGTTCCTGCTACCCCTATCATCCACGTCTGCTGCCCTGAGGCCATACCCCTCCCGTTGGGGGTTATACCATCTACGCTGCACCATCCATCCACCGGCCTCAGCGGACTGTCCTGCAGCGGCAGCTCCATAGCTGCATTCAACGGGTGGCGTAGTCGTCCTACATCTACCGCTGTTACATCGCCGCTCAGTTTGACTCCCTGGGCACGGACCGGGTCACCGCCACGAGACTACAACCCTCAAGAGATCCGGCTCCGGGTAAGCTCCCGCGTGCGCAACGCAGCGCGACACAGGCCCAGGGGCGCGTCATATGTATGATGAAAAAGCGAACATTTTTGTGCTTGTTTATTTATTTTTTTACAGTGTTCACCGTATAGAATAAATAACATGACAGTTTTATAGATTGGATCATTCCAGATGCAGCGATACCAATTATGTGTACTTCCTTTTGTTATATAACAAATTCTGCATTTTTAGTGGCGAAACGGCTTTTCGTGATTGTGTGCTGTCAGATTTCATAGCAAAAACCTGCTGACAGATTCACTTTAACCCCTTAACGACCGCCGATCCGCATTAAAACGATGGCCGTTAAGGGGCCTTATTCCTTCCCTGCCATTTTAAAACAGCGACTGGGAATAAGGCTGTAGCGCCCCCAGGGGGTAGCTGAGACCCGGTAGAACATAATCATGGCCGTTTTTTCCGGTCCCTGATCACAAAAACAAATACAAAACCAGTGTCCGTGGTTAGAATGATTTCTCTCTCCTCTGACATGATATACATGTCAGAGGAGAGAGAAATTAAGCCCCCCGAGCCCACCTGGTACCTCTTGATCCAACCCCCGGAATCTTCCTGGAAAAAAAAAGTCGGGCGCATGTGCAGTGCGCGCCCCCCGAGATCTGCTGGCCGGTACCAGGCAACAATAGGGAATTTTCCCCACTGGTTCCTTTTGATCACTGTGATAGAGCCTATCACAGTGATCAAAAGCAAAAAAATAGTAAATGAAATCCCCCTTTGTCATCCCCTTAGTTAGATAAAAATTTTAAAGAAAATATATTTATTGTCCATTCTTTGCAGTTAGGCTTAGGATTGTGCTAGGGTTGTGTTAGTGTTGGGATTTTTTCAAAAGTAAAGAAAAAAAAATAATGACGATTCGATGACTAGTGTTTAGCATTTTGAACCCAGAGATGCAACACAGAATGTGATAACATTAGGTTGTCATATTGAATACGCTGTCATTAGTGTTGCATCGGGTACTTGGGTATGCACCGAGTATCGCGAGTGCTCGAGTGACATGCTCGAGTCCCCACCCCACATGTTTTGCGGCTGTTATACAGTAAAAAAGAAATACGTGGGGATTGCCTGCCATACACGGCCAATCCCCGCATGTTTTTTTTTTTTTGGGTGTCTAACAGCCACGAAACATGCGGGGTGAGGACTTTAGCAGGTCACTCGAGCACTCGAGATACCTGAATACCTGAGAACCCGATGCAAACTCAAGTAGCGAGCAACACTAATGCCGACATTCAATATGACGAGCTAATATTATCACATTCAGTGTCGTACCTCTGGGTTCAAAATGCTCACTATACCCCTTGAGAATATTCTTCAGGGGAATGGCTTCCAAAATTGGGTCACTTGTGGGGGGGAGGGGTTTCACTGTTTAGGCGTATCAGGGGCTCTCCAGACACGACATGGCGTCCACTCTCGATTCCAACTAATTTTGCGTTCAAAAAGTCAAATGGCGCTCCTTCTCTTCTGAAACAGTGCCCCCCCCCCCTACATAAGGGGTATTGGCGTGCTCAGGAGAAACTGCACAATAAATGTTGTGGTCCATTTTCTCTTGTTACCCTTGTGAAAATAATTGTAATTTTATTACAATTTATGTTACGGTGCATTTACACTGAAATATTATCGTGAACCAGTATTTCTAAGAACAATTGTGCAGTGTAAACCGACTGCTAATCACCCAACGAGCAAAATGCTCATCGTCCTGCAACATGCTGAGTAATCGGTGGAAAACTGGCCAAAATTTTACTAAAGATGGTGGTGATCTGGAGGGAGATAACTCACCTTGTAGCAATGGACACCAGCAGTTTGACCACAGCGTCCTAGAGTCTGCTGTGATCTTCTCTCCTGCAGTCTCTAGGTGGCGCTGTTCCTCTGCCCAAGAACTGTAAATTGTGGCAGCCCTTGTGTGAAGAGTGTGCATCAGATCAAGCAGCTAGAAGGAACACAGAGATGTGAAGCGGTCTTTGAAAAAGAGTTGGGAAATGGAAGACAAATCTACTTTTACATACTGTATAACATTTTTCCCAGCCATCAGCTGTTCCATCCGCAAGCATTCAATGAAAACTAGGAACGGAGAAAAAACTGGCACTCACCCCGTGGCTAAAAAGTTATTCCTTTATTACATCCAGGCAGAGGATAAATACAAACAGAAGAACGAGCGACGGCCGTTTCACGCTGCCAAGCACTTCGTCCAGGCTCCTGGATAAAGGGCCTGGCAGCGTGAAATAACTGTTGCTCTTTTTTCTGTCTGCATTTATCCTCCGCCCGGATGTATTAAAGGAATAACTTTTTAGCCACGGGGTGAGTGCCACAATTTTTTCTCTGTTCCTATTTTTGACGTTGTCAGTCTCCTGTTAAGCACCACACGTGGCTATAAGTGACATAATGATAGTTATCTCCATATGTTACTCCAATAATTTGATTGCAATTACTAGTAGTGCTGACTTCTCCTCTTTTCATTTGTAAACATTCAATGAAGTAGTGTAACGCCTACAATATTCCCTGTCATGTAAGCACTCATACATGAACGGTCCATATAAAAAGGTACGGTGTGATCATTTTAAATATGGCTTTTTTGGGTATACAAGAAAGGATGCCAAAATGGTTGGGTGAAATAATGGATTCAGTTCACATTCTCATTTAGGCTATGAGAGACATAACATTTTAACATTTGCTACAGCTAGTTAATAAGATACAGTCATGGCTTCCACAACTATCCTACTATCAGCAAAACCTTACCATGATGTGAACGAGAAGATCTGGACATTCACATCTACCTCTCTAATGCAGGCCGTGTCCTCCTCCGTGTGAAGGAAGAAAAGGATCACAGAACCAATTCCAGAAGAGTAAAGCCCGCTGACATTAGGGAGTACAATGCTCATCCCAAAAGAAAGAGTACAGTCGAAAAGCAGGCAATAGGCAGGAATAGTGAAATCAGGTCTCCTTCACCAGGACCACAGGTAAAGAGTTAGAAACAAATCAGAGTCACATGCTGATTACTATCAAGGGGATGTTTGGGCTGGACCTGAAATAGATTGAATGCGGTGATGGATTTCTCTTCACTTGGATCTGGTATTTTAGAGTATACCAGTGCCCATGTGCCATCATCCTGCAGAGACGCCCCCCCCCATCTTATATTAACAGTAATATCAGGCTCTCACTTACAGGGGGTTATCCACAAACAGCACCAATAAAATGCAGGATTAATTGCAGCCCTGACTGCTGGGACTACTACAGACCCTGAGAATGGGGGACCCAGGGTCCCCGTGTCGGCAGTGGTAATGTGTGCATATGTGTGTCCCCCACTCCATTAACTTCAATAGGTCTGTAGGAGTGGAAGTCCACATGCGTGAGCCCCACTCTCATACTCAGTCAATGGAGCGGTGGTTAAGCATGGCCATTACACCCCATTTACATATGGAACCACCATTCTCGGTATCTTTAGGGCTCCTAGAAGTCAGACTACTACAATAAATGTATTATCAGAGGGTAGGAGATAAGTGTTTGTTGTTGGTAGGATAACCCCTTTAAAAGAAAAACTAAGCTTTACTCCCACTCCTCAATATAACCTGAATTATATTGATATCCATCCCCTAAAAGACAAGTCTTAGCTGTTTACCTCAATCCACCCCTCTTTCGGAACACATCTGCTACAATAACACAGATCTCACATGTTAGGAAGCAGAATTATTAAATTGCTAGCGTTTCCTCTGTCGTGAGGGAATAGATGAGTGTGGCAAGTCATATCGCAAATACTGTGAGAAATAAAACCCAATTCTAAGTAATAGTTCCATCGCACAGGATGAGGGAGATCTGCTGTTCGCACTCATTGCATGCAGACTAATGCTAAGCAACAGTTAAAGGGGTTTTCCCACAAACAAAAGTTAGTGAGTCAGTGAGCTCAGCGGACTAGCCACCTGGCTACCGGACTGGCCACCTGGCCACCGCACTGTCAACATGAGATCAACGCTGCAACAAATACAGGACACTGGAAACAGTGGAGGACCCGGAGACAGCGAGTAAAGGGAGTTTTAGTTTTGCTACGAGTTTATCAACAAACTGTGCCCGGGGACCAAGATTTTATTAAAGGGGACAACAAGTCCTCAAGTTGTCTTACAGGTGATTAAGGGTAAGGATTTGTGCCACAAGGCTAATATTTTACAGTCCGTCCTTGAAAGCAAGCGTTATGTTAATCATAAGTGATGAGAAACCAGTGATTTGACAAAAGAAAATTGAAAATCATTTCCTGAAGAAATCAAGTAGTCCTCATTTCTTCTTAGTAGTCCAAGAAAAATGGGAAGATATGAAGGAGGAGGAAAGGCCTGCCATACTTACGTCGTGACTAACCTGTAATGACACAGTGTGGTAACTGGCGGGCACACTCTCGTCCTCCTCATCATCGCTATGTGAACGGTATTGGCGTTGATTGGAGACCCTGGATCGACGCACAGGATTTTCCTTCTCTTTACTTTTTTTCTTGAAGCGGTTAGCTTTGCTGTCATACTTGTGGCTCTTCGATCTCTTCTCTTGGGATTTATACCCTTTGGAAGTGATAGGATCATTTATCAACCACACAAAATTACTAAATGACTGAAGACAAGCAATGTAAGTAGCAAACACATTCAGAGATGTGCAAGAAAACATGTAAGCACAGTTACAATTCTTTTAACATAGAACTGTCTGTGATAAGTTGAATATACGTTTGCCAGCATATGAAACAGACACTACACAGTGTACGGAGATCAGGCTCTACATGCGGTGTATGGCGGCCAGAAGTGCATATTACTTGAAGTACAATGTGCAAATGAGTTTAAAGGGAATCTGTCACCAGTTTTTTGCCACTTTATAGGAGACCAGCATAATATAGGGTCAGAGACCCTGATTCCAGTGATGTGTCACTTGCTGCACTTTTTGTAAAAATAATTGGTTTCTCAGCACGAAATTATTATTATTAGAGCGCTAGTAAACCTGGTGCCATGTAGCCCTCCAAATTCATAAGCTCTGTATAACCCCACCCCCACCACTGATTGGCGGCTTTCTGTGTACACTGTGCATAGCCAGAAAACTGCCAATTAGAGGTGTTGGTGCAGTTATACAGAGCTCAGCATTCAGAGAACTGCTAGATCTGCAGCAGATAAAAACAGGGATTTTATCAAAACTGCAGCAAGTGATATATTGCTGGGATCAGGGTCTCTGCCCCTACATCATGATACGCTCAGATGGAGTAACAAAAACCTGGTGACAGATTCCCTTTAATTACAGCATAAACAACTGTCACATTGAAATGCTTGTACAGTACAACTTTCATTACCAATTTTGTATGAAGATGTATGTATAATAGCAAATGTTACTATGTATTATGTCCTTTGATACCCATGCTATATTGTACTTAAGGGGGACTTATGCTTTTGACAGTATGTACAATGCCTTGCCCAGATTGTGTCTACCTTTTCACTCCAGCCTGAGTAGTTGTATATGGGACACAGCACACTCGCCAACAACACAGCTATTGGATCTGTTAGAAGGAAGAAGACTGAGCAACACTTACACACACCTCCATTAAGACTCGCCTCCACAAAGACTCGAATTGTCTTTACGCACAACTCAAAGTTCTCTGGTGTGACATGTGCGGCATCACGCACAATGAACGACAGGGATTCCACACTTTTCATAAGGGATTTTGTATCATGTGGGCTAAAGTCCAGACCAATGGTTAAACTGTACTGGTTTATTGGAGTGTTTGTTCCTGGCTTGTTCATCACTGCAGTTATTTTAGAAGCATCTACATCTTCTTTTCCAACCTGCCGGGAAATAAAACACATAACATGCTCATATTAAACAACAAAAGGTATGTTAGGTCTAAAAAGTGATGTAGTGATTAGAGCAGGTACAAACCGATTCACAGAGCCCACCCATTAGTCACGTCTGTAATCTGTCTCCTGGATGGGAACCCTGACCACCAACTATTGTCTGACAGCATCCATGGCTCGTTTTTATGATTAGCCAGCCTGGGGTGACACAATTGTTGTGGAATGACGCACATGTGACGTTACACCAGGACGACTAATCAAAAGACCACCCACGGATGCAACAGGTAAGAGACAGTTCTCAAGACTACAACAGCCACAGATTATTGATGTGGACAATGTCCCGGGTCCTGCAAATCAATTTTAAGCAACTCTAGTAGTAATTCATTACCTCTCCATTCACCTGCTGCGGAGGAAATACCATAATAAAATTAAATGCCATGTACACCTGTGATTGTTTTTTTAAAAAAATATGTATAGTTTGACTACATTATAAGCTACTTAAAGGGTTATTCACTCTGCCTTCTAGCTTCCTGCTTGCCAGGGATGGGAGGGAAGGATGGGGGGGATACGATGCGCTCCTGAATGATTGACAGTGTGGACCAGCAGTGTGATTGTGCTGTCGGCCCAAGCTGTGCACTTTCTGATGCTGCAAGCAGAGGCAGTTTTGCCTCCACAGCAACGGAGTAGGCACAAAAAGGCACAGAAGATAAGGGGATCCAGCGATCCGTCGAGGATCAGGGGAGCGCTTACCAGCTTTATAGCATAGAGACTGTATGTGCTGCGCTCCTTGCCTAGGAGATCGGCCTTCACTAATAAATGGAGGAGGACCGTAACCTAGGCAATAATTAGCAAACTAAAGGATTGAAAATCCCTCCATTGTAAGAGGTAAATTGCTTGTTTTTATAAGCACTTTGAAATGTTTCCCATTTATGATTATGAGAACCCCTTAACTCTCGCTCTGTACTCATTCCAGCAGACAGCCTCTTTCCAGCCACACACTGACCTCTCCAGAAGAGAACCTAAACTTCAATTCTATCTGATTCACATTTATTTCATTTATTTTAAATAGCCAGATTAGCTTCCACTGTGGTGTCTGCACAGTGCTGATGTATTAGAAATAGAGGAGAAAAGCCTGCTCGTATTGGGGAACAAGAATGCACTGACTTTAAAATCTTTGCTCAGATGATATTAAATGTCTGCTTACCACAAGCCAGCCGCTGTTAACCATATCCACGTCAGTGACTGACCGGTGCATCTTGGACTGCTTGCTGTGCTCAGTGTAAACCTCAGAATCAGAAGTGTATCCACGATCCAAGCTAACGTCAGTGGAGTGATAAGAGGAGACTTCACTATCAGACTGAGCACCTAGCAATGAACAAACATCGGGGATTAGAACCGTGACATTTTTCAAATTTCCTTAAACACATAATGTCATTTTGTACTACGTGTAGCCAGATCAGATGGAAAAAACTGCCGATCAGCAGCCACTCTAGTGGAGCCAACGTAGCGGTCCGCACTCGAGGGTAACTGCAAGTGCAAATTGCTGAAGAAGGAAATGAAAAGTAGATCTGTCTCCAGATCCACATTCCAAACAAATAGATCGCTATTAGACCTGATGAGGCTGGTGTACTTACTTTTCAAAATGGCTGCATAATCTTTTTTAAGCTTCATTGCTTAGTATTTTATCGTTAGAAGGGACTCATAACTCATTGATATGCAAACAAATACATCAGCCTCATCAGGTCAAAGATCTATGATGATCTATGCAGTCTGTATTGTATAATCTAGTGCCAGATAAACTTTAAAAAAAAAAAAAAAAAATCTGTCACCAGGTTTTTGCCACCTAATCTGAGATCTGCATAAAGTAGGAGTAGAGACACAAATTCCAGAGATGTGTCACTTACTTGGCTGCTAGCTGTAGTTTTTATACAATCACCATTTGACCAGCTGGAGTTTATAACTAGAGGACTAGTAAACCTGCTGCCTTGTAGTCCTCCACACTCATTAGTGCTGTAAAAACTCGTCCCCACCACAGATTAGCAGATTTCTGCCTGTGTGTGCTATTCCACAAAGGGGCCATTTCCATGGTGTCGAGCGTTTTTGCATGCATTTGTGCATGCGGGTTATCAAGCGCTTTTAGCATCACTTGGAAAGTGCTTGACAACTTGGTCACACGATATAAATCCATGCAACCGGTATGGATTTATATAGTGTGACCAAGTAATGGTTAAAAAAAAGAATAAGAATGGTAAAAAATATAGATTATACTTACCTTCCGATGGCCCCCAGTCTTTTCTCCGCAGTGTCCGGTGTGTTGGGCGGCTCGCGGTGGTGTGAAAGGACCTTTCATGAATTAATTTAGTCATGTGACAGGTCACGCGACCGCCGAAGTCAGTGGACGCGTGACCTGTCATATGACTAAATGATGTAATGGAAGGTCCTTCCTTTCACACCACCGCGAGCCGTACAACAGACCGGACACAGAGGAGAAAACACCGGGGGCCATCGGAAGCAAGTATAATCTTTATTTTTTATTTTAAATTCTTTTTTTTTTTTACAGGTACTATGGTACCCGGGTCTGGATGAGAGTCTCCTCTTCTCCAGACCCAGGTACCATCCGCACATTGAATCGCTTAATATCCGCATCTGCACAATGCAAGTCAATAGCGGCAATTATGCTGTGTGTCGCAAAATTAATGGACATGCTGCGGATTTTTCCGCATTGATAATCCGCAGAAGAAATTTCCGCAGCATGTGCACAGCACATGCAGATTATCATTGGGGACCATGGGGCACGTATTACCAAGCGGTTTTTAAGTGTTTTTGCTGCGGAAATTCAGCGACAAAAACGCTTGAAAAAAGCATAGTGGGCACGCAGCCTAAGAGTCACATGAGAGTGGGAAGAGCTAAATCCTGTGAGGTCGTTTTTTGAGGCGGCAGGTGAATGTTAGACATTTTGTGAGAAGAGGAAGCCATTTTGCAGCAGAACGTGTTTCCTCCCCCGACTGCTGGGTCTAGAAGGGATTAATTAAATAAGGGGAGCTGACAGCCTTCATATCAGGAAAATTCCTATTGCACCTCTAGAAGGAAAAACTACCTCAGAAGCAAAGGTCTAAGGAAGAAATATCCTGATCTGATGAAACAAGTGTCCCCGAGATCTCCTGTCCGCAGGTATAAGCCGATCCTCACCTGTGAGTGTAAACCTGAGCACATTCCCTACTGTGTGTAAAGAATAACGTGCCCCTTTATCATTAGTAAAGAGACTGCTCTGTTTGAGTTCTCACGGCTTCTTCATGATTGGGGCCTAGTTGCACAAACTACTATCACCACCATCATCCTCTACGTAAAGAGGCAGCTACAGCGCAAACCTTATATTGTGGAACTTTGTGTGTGTGTAATCTGAGAGGGGAAGCGGCTCATTGTGGGCACATTATACACTGACAGGAGTACAACCCTCTGCCGTACACCACATGAGGTTACCACATATGCACAGTGTACAGAAATGGCTGGCAATCAGTGGAGGTGTTATACAGAGCTGAGAAAACTGGTAGATCTGCAACAGTTAATCAAAACTAAAGCACCCAGTAAAGTAGGGTGATACATTGCTGGAACCAAGGTCTCTGCTTCTCTCAGATGCGGTAGCAAAAAACTGGTGAAAGATTACCTTTAACCCCTTTATGACCTTGGACAAATGAGTATGTCAAAGGTCGTATCCCTGCACTCCATGCGGGCTCCAGTGTGGAGCCCGAGCACATGACAGCTGATCTGTACAGCTGTCATGTGCCCCTAACAGCCACGGATGGAATCGCAATCCGCCCACGCCTGTTAAATACCGCTGTCAATCTCTGACAGCAGATTTTAACTTGCGCTTACCGGAAACGAGTCACTAATTACACCCATCAGTGTCACATGATCGCAGGTCGCCGATGGATTGGCATGACAACCCAAAGTCTGCAGGAGACCCCGATGGTTGTCATTGCCGGGACGCTATGAGCGCCGCCCAGTGGTCGGCACTCATAGCAAGTGAGCATTTTAGCTACACACAGCAGAGCTGAGGAACTGCTCTGTGTAGCAGAGGCGATCAGAAGATCGCAGCTTCTAGTCTCCCATGGACACTATTGGAGCATGCAAAAAGTAAAAAAAAAGGTTTTAAAAAAATTATATAAAAAGCTCAAATTAACCCCGTTTTGCCCAATTCAAAATAAAACAAAAGAAAATGCATACATATTTGGTATCGCCGCATTCAGAATCACCCGATCTATCAATATATAAAATTAATTAGATTGGTAAACGGCGTAACGAAAAAAAATCAAAACGCCAGAATTAGAGTTTTTTGGTTGCCGCAACATTGCAATAAAATGCAATAACAAGTGATCAAAAGATCGTATCTACCCCAAAATGGTATATTAAAAAAAAAATCAGCCCCAGATCCCAAAAATGGAGAGGCTACAGGTCTCGGAAAACTGCGCCTCTTTTTGCAAACTTTGGATTTTTTTTTTCACCGCTTAAATAAAAAACCTATACATGTTTGGTATCTACAAACTCGTAATGACCTGGAGAATAATAATGGCAGGTCAGTTTTAGCATTTAGTGAACATGGTAAAAAAGTTCAAAAGTACAACTCGTTCTGCAAGAAACAAGCCCTCACATGGCCATATTGACCAAAAAATAAAAATTATGGCTCTGGGAAGGCAGGGAGAAAAAACAAAAACGCAAAAAACCAAGGTGGTAAAGGGGTTAATTTTGCTTCTATAAAACAATATCCCTGCAATTTCTAACCAAATGTTATGTTTCTAACCAAATGTTATGATTATACAGAACTTTTTTTAATGTGTAAAAGTTTAATATTTTTCAATTAGGCAGTGCAAATAAGGTGTATTTCCTATATTTATTTTCAGTCTATTGGACGAGTAAATTAATCCAAATCCCTTTTCCACGTTTAGATTTAGTTTTAAACTCATTGGTGGTCTAGGGTACTGAAAGAGTTAATTGTAATCCCTTTTTAATACAGTAAGGAAGGGATTAAATTGTCCATTATTAGGTGAAAAGGTTTGCAATGGGGTTGCTTGTGTGGGTCCAGTGCTCAGGTTACCCCAAAAGGATATCCAGTAAAAGGCCGGGCCAATTGCCCAGTTTGCCACTCTCTTTATTGGTCTCTGGTAGCACATAAGCAACCAGAACAGGCACAATCAAAAGTGATTAAAAAATAAATAAATGCAAAATAAATATAAAGTTTTCTTGAGTTGCTAATTGAAAGAAAGATTTCCCATATGTGATCCTTATGGAATATCCAACATGGGCCCCAAGTCATCAAGATTTTTTTTTTTTGCTGAGGGGGCGTGATTGAGTCAGACACTCCTGATTCATCGAAAGGTGCTCGCCTCTTCATAAATCAGGGGCGTCTGACGAGCGGCGTGCGCCATGCCAGAAATATTATACCAGTCCCTGGAGTAAGATTTCTGGAGTAATAATGTCACAGCTCATCATGAATTAGAAACTAGCACGAAAATGACAAAAGTCGTAAAAGTTTTGCCATAATTTTGCACCTTTTCAAAAGTAATTTATGCCAGAATTCTGATGAAATTGCTTAGATGAATCTGGCCTATATGTAAAATCCATGCAGTTCACACTACATGAATCAAAAATAGAGGCCTATCAGGCACTGTAGAGAATAGGAGAGTGGCCATGCATGTGGGTCTTTTTCTATTCCCAAATAAAGGTGTATGATAGGACTCCAATATTAAGAAAGATTCCGTTGAATCTGGAACGATCAGCAATTAATATCCCAGGAGGGTCATCCCCTTTAATGCTGCCCACAAATAGCAAAATAAGAAAAAATAAAAGTAAAAGTAAAAAACTCTTATGTATGTCATGTATCCAACTCTCCCCATTAATCTCATCAGAAGTACTTACAATGACAGAAAAAGGGAAACTGTGGTCGTCATTAAAAAATATGATGATTTTATTACTTCGGTTTCATCCAAAACTTAAAAACATTTTTTTTTGGGAGATCTGAAGAATGTATTCATGAAAATGTCATTTTGTACAAGTACATAATGTTTCCTTGTTTATGCGCCTAAAAAACATGACTAGATAATCTCCAGACATTCAAGTGATTAGCAGACCTAATACAGGATCTCAAGAGGATTTCCATGGTTAATTAGGTCTCTCGTCTAAGAAGGCTGCACAGATAGGCATATTATATTCTCTTGGAAAATAGTATTTTAAGGAGCGGCGATAAATATCTACTTAATGAAATGCTAGTTACCTCTTAGTCACACCATTACCTATGATATAAAAACCCAGAATGAACATTGCAGGTGATAAACATGAAGAGCAGCTGAACCCTTTTAATTTTATTAATGGATTTAAGCAGCATATTTATTTTCTTCATCTGGCCTTCACTTAATTTAGAGACGGCAAAAAGCAGCTGCTTATCTCTCGGGGCATTGAATTTCATAAAGCACATCCTCCACGTACCTCCATCATTATCGTTTCTGGCTGTCACCTGCAGGGCAGCTGGCGGCTTCACTCCAGCTCCAATGCACTCCAGCAGGCAGAACAGCGTGTACCAGTCATTGCTAGAATGGATGTTGGCAGCATTGGTCTTCAGTAGTTCATGAAGGCCAAAAGCCACTTGTCGGCTCACCCTGGACAGGACGCTCGGCTTCATCATTAAAAGAATACGAAGTGATAGGAGAACCTGTGGAGCAAACGGCAGGCTTAGAAAATGGTAACTTCTTCTAAAAAGAGGTCTTTCTGGAACAGTTTGCTACTGTTGCACTAACATGTACAAATTAAAGGGGGTGTCCACTTAAAACAAATAAATCATTTTTTTCCATTGAGCATATACAGAGTATGGAATGACAAATATTAAAATGCAGAGAAATGTTTGCAACATGGTCAGTACTCCATGATTACTTGCTGCTAACACAAATGACCATATCATTCCATTAGGTTCACTCTAGCATTCTGCTCATGCGTCTAAATCAGCCTTTAAATTATGAGTGTTTCTTATAGTCCTGGACATTCTGTAGTCTGAAACATACATGCCCTCCACTTGCTTAGTCTAAGCCAGCCATTGTAACTTGCCTGTCCACTGATATCTTCACGGCGCAACAGTCGAATTGCAAGTCGGAGCAATCCTACCACTGCACGCTCCACAAGGAAACAATACTCCACAGCATGAGCACACAGATGGTAGAGATGATCTCGTACTACTTGCCAGACACAGCCCACACGATCTCTTCATTGAGGAAGAAAAAGAAACGGCATTTTAATTAATACAGAACAAAAAAAAAAAACACCTTCACTTCAAATTTTCTATAACACCCCACATGTAGACACAACACAGATGTTACAGATCATAAATCCCAGTACAATGTACGTCTCCATATATACACATTTGGGCACACGACCCGGCAGGTATCAGTAGCAATGGCATCGCCAGCACAGCTGCAGATGGGAAGCGAGAAGAGTCAGAATACCCCCCTTTAATGTTAAAAGAGGGTTCTCCATTATGGACAAACACTACTTGTTTAGAAGGTCCCATGACAATAAACATATTACAAAAAGTCAACCTGCTGGGACATTAAGAATTTCACAGCAAGAAATTACCCATAAAAAACATTATTAGATATGCTTTTAGTTACATCAATTATCCGAGTAGAAATTATTTAGCAGGCCTGAACAACATAGGGCCCGCCGAAGAATGTTGTGTGGCCCGCGGAGCTGTTCGGGAAGCACCAGCTCCTCCTTCATGCCTTCAAACAAATTACAGATCAGATCAGTAAGCTGTTTGTGTAATGCAGGACAGGACTAAACCTCCAGAATAAGACACTCTGCAGCCACTCTCCACTCTGGTCGCAAATTCCCCTGATAAAATACGCTGGGTTTTTGAAAATGGACAAAAAAAAAATTGATGGGTGCTTGTTCCACAACAATCCTTAATTTTATTTATTTATTTTAAAAAAAAACAACCTTTTATATCCTATGAATTAGGTTGCTTTTAAAAGAAATAGCAGTGGGCCAACCTCATGGGGTCCCCCCCAAGTACAGAGAATTGAGGGCTCATATTCCCAGAAATACTCAGAAAGAAGAGCATAGTTTCCCTCCCCATGAAGGGGGCATCGTACATTGTTGAATAAACGCATTCGGAGGTTTCTAACACCTTCACAGTGACTTCTGGAAACTGATGCAAAGCTAGGTCATGTACAAAAATGAATGGATAGAAATGTATGGACTAGGCAATTCCAGTATGAATGGTGCTGTACATCTGAACGGCTAGTAGAATTAAAGGTTTGGATACACCTACTCATGCAGTGGTCTTCCTTGTTCTCATTGGAATAAGCACATTGTAGAATTAGACTTAAGGCAGCAAAACCACCAAAGGTACACATATGGAAACAAGGAGTAAAGAAACATGTGGAAAACACCAGAATATGTGTTAGATGTTAGATTCCTCAAAGTACTACCCTTTTACTCTGATGACAGCTTTACACTGCCCTGGCATTCTAGCAACAGAACAGGTATGCCTCGTCAAGAGTTAGACTAGTGCTTTATGGCGACAAGTCATGCGACACTGAAATCATAGCTACATATTGCAACATGGGATGTACTGATATCTAATAGGATCAAAATGACAGCTCTAAACTAGACGCAGATATTTTTGTTGCAAAACTTTTCTGAAAATTTATGCTGCGCAACACGTCACCATGTAGCTCTAGCCTTAATGTGTGGAGTTTGTGACCATCGGGTGTGCTTTGCAGATGCAATGTTGGTGCACAGTTCCATAGTGCACAGTCCTAGTCCACAACTGTTCTAAGCCAGAATATAGCAAGATCCACTCCAGTAAGTAAAGAGAAATGCAATCCATCATTACTTGATGGACAGAAGCAGACACGCAAGTGTAAAACAAGATTTTTAAATAAACTGTGTTTGTTACCGATTTTCAAGAACAATCCTAAGCAGCATTTCAAGGCAGAAGGCAGCATCTTCTTCATCATATGTCTCTTCATCAGGGGTCACAGATATCAGAGCCTAAGTAAAGAGCATATCCTATATTAGAATCCATGTAACCAGTATAATCCTTTTATCATTTATATAGTGAACACTAATGGATAACTTTATATTTCCGGAAGGATTTTAACTTCACAGGCAAAGTGTCAGTTGTGCTCCACTTTATTTTTTACTACCGATCATGCACACCAACAATAAGTTAGCCACACCAGGTCTGATAGTACTGCACGATGCAATGATGGAGCCATGTGAGAAGCCAGCCTGTGTAATAGTTCTGCAGACCTGCAGCTATTAAATATACTAAAACAGCAAATGTCCATGTAGTTACATTCCTTCTCTACCTGCAAATGCTTTATTTAGAGATTATGACTTGTCTGCATGTGTGCTGAGAACGAATGCAATATATTATAAGCAGGAGACAGTTGTTGCTGTGCCCGTAGGAACACAGTTGTGATTGACAGCTGCCCTCCTGTACAATACAACAGAAGAGATGGAAAAGCTTTTAGATATTTTCATGCTAACAATTCAGTTGCTGAAGGACTTCAGGGGAAACTTTTTCAAGCAAGTCATCACATACAAATATACAAAAGATTAGTGTGTAGCAGGATGCCATCAAGTTTTACAAAAAAAAAAGTTGTAGTTGTAACTATATCTAACATGACATGAAGCTTTTGCAAAGAAAAGAAACCAGGGATCATCATACATTTTACTCACCTTCATTAGCTCCTGTAGAGATTCTAATTGGAGAAACTTGCTCTCAGTGATAAGTTTTTCTGGATCACAAAGCTACAATACAAGGAAAGCAATCTTTATAAAGCTACAATCACACGTACATGAGACACCTCCTAGTTGTCCACTGATGTGTGTATGGCTCAATGAAACTATGGGTCAGTTTTAAAAATGTGTCTCTGTCTCCGGTCCGTGAGCATCTGAATAAGTCCTATTCTCATCCGTTTTGCGGATCAGACTCGGCAATTCATAGAAAACGGATGACACACTGGAGACAGACTTTGTACTTTAAAGTTCCAACTGATTCATTGTTAAGTGTCAATGGATAAATAGCTCTACCTGCTTCAGTGAAAAAAAACTGATACAACTGGGAGGCAACGAGGATGATACCCAAGAAGAAAAAAAATTGGTCCATTTCTTTCGGAATCTAGCATAAGCGGTAGTACAGAAAATAGTTGAGAAAATAAAAAACAAGTTCTTGAAGAGTAACTGTCATATTAATTTCTGAAATAAAAATTAAAACGATGGTTACGCTTTAAGAATTTGATTTTTATTTTCTCAACTATGACACAAAAATAAGACACATTGTAATATATCTTAAGAGACATATGCTTCTTTCTCTTCCTAAATTGATCTTTCATTCTCAATTCAGAGGTAAAATCTGTAAAAAAATCTTTATTCAATAACGACAGATCTTCACATTCCTAATATAGGAGCCGACAGCTGGTGCTTATAAAATTCTATGAAGAGAGGAGGAAGGAGGAGCTAGAGGACGACAGACATTGTACTGCAAGTTCTCCTGAAATGACAGTACGGTTCTCCAAAGAACTTTATGAGCACCAACTGTCATCTCCTCTCTCAGTAATGGGAAAGGCTGTATTCACTGAAGGCAGATTTTACATGGGAATTGAGAATATTAGGAATGAAAGATCAGACCAGGAGGAGAAAGCAGTGGATTTCTTTAATAAAATATATTACAAAAATATTCTTATTTTCACGTCTATTGATTTATGTAAAAAAATTAATTAAAACGACGGTTACTCTTTAACTATAAAAATAGATTAAAAAAAGCATTCAACGGAAAAGTCTTTGAGAGACAAAATGCTGTCTGAAATAGGTAAATAAGTAATCCAGCAAAGATATGTATTCTAAATAGTAATGAAAGTTACGAAACCTGTGAATTGGTGGTGGAAAGCCTGACTAACACAAGTGAGTAAATTACCTTAATACATTCCATCGCAGTCTTTTTCGCTTCTTGGTTTTCGGTAGAAGGCCCTCTTAGACTGGACTGCTCTGTGCCACTGAGGGTCAGCCAGCTGACAAAACTCAGGACTGTAGATTCGCCACTAAGATAAAGTTTTCATATTTGAGATGGATTTGGAAATTCTGCAAGAGCACAAAGCCAGAGTACAAGGCCGCTGCAGACTGCCTCTATAGCTCTGGGGATCTTGGCAGGACCAAGTTTTACAGTTTCCCATTTATTATAAAAGTCGCTGTGTAATGCTATGCATATCAATATCAGCCAGTAAGCAGAAGTTTACACAGCAGAATAGCATCATTTATTTCACAATGGATTGTCCGCTGTTTTCTTATGGAACCAGTACTAGTAAATAGTGAATAGGTTTTTATTAAAAAAAAACTGCACTATCACTATAAAATGGTCTCCCATTGTATTTCCTGCACGTATAAACATATCCTATCGGAAAAGATTTCTTAAAAATAAACCCTTACTATATCTAATATTACACATTTTACTCTGCAGATTAGGATACAAAGCGCCTGCCACTATTACTTTTTCACATACCGGTTTGCAGGTATTTCCTCTCGCTGAAGTGAAATCTTTCCATTGGGGTCAACAAAGTCTTCAACCTAAGAAAAAGTAATTACAAAGTTGCATTAATACTGTAAGAAAAATGTTGTATCCATCCTTTCTTTGCTAGAATTGCAACACAAATGGATTGTTTCTCTTTAAGGAGTTAAATCACTGGGGTCATGGTTTTCATCAATCCCAGATGTTACTATTCAGCCATGTTCACACATTCAGTATTTGTTCAGCATTCTACATCAGTTTTTGTAAGGAAAATGATAATTACTCACTGGTAATTTGATTTTCCAGAACCCATAACAGCAGCATAGGGAAAGGATCCGCCCCCAAGGACAGGAAACCTACAGATTTAAAAGGCAGAGCCTCTCTTCCCACTTTAGTGGTTTACAGAGCGTGAGAGGACCTCAGTTTAGTCAGGTAGAGAAATGCACAAATATTATCCCCACGACAGCACCATAGAGAGAGACCACAAAGAAATCCTTAGGGAGGGACCACCGCATGAAGAACCTTTCTCTCTAAGGAAAGTTCAGAAGAACCCAAATCCAACCAGTAGTGTTTAAAAAAAAGGTGGATGGTGAAAACCAAGTTGCCGCCCTACAAATTTGTTGAAGCAAGGCATTGACCCTTTCTGCTCATGAAGTAGATACCGCTCTAGTAGAGTAAGCTTTACAATTTTCAGGAGCAGGGTGTCTGCCTGAAGAATAGGCAAATTAAATTGCCGATCTAACCCATTTAGCCAGGGTGGCTTTGGATGCCGCCTGGCGTTTGTTTGGACCCGTTAAAATAAAAAGAGAGGTAGTTTTCCGCCACCCAGACTTATATTCTAAGTATTGAATTAAACACCTCTTGACATCTAAAGAATGGAATCTAGCCTCCTCCTCATTCTTGGCGGAATGAGGGTAATATAATCTCTTGATACCTATGAAAGGTTGAGGACATATTAGGGAGAAAAGCTGGGTCCGGTCTAATGACCACTCTTGTCAGGAAGAATATTGTTAAATAGTTGGTTTACTGATAGAGATGTAATTTCCCTTCCCTACTTCAAGCTGAGATAAGGGATATCAGTGGGATAGTTTTAAAGGTTAGAACTTGAGCTGTATTTCAGTTAACAGTCAACAGGGATTTAGTTAGGGAATCCAAGACTAAATTGAGGTCCCACTGCAGAACCACGGGTCTAGACCTTCCCCCCTACCATATGAACCTCACTTCCCATGGGTGGCTAACAATTTTTTTTGTCAAGAATGACACCCAAGGCTAATATCTGTAGCTTAAGGGTGTTAAGAGACAGTCCTAAGTCCAAGCTTTTCTGTAAGAATTCCAAAATCCTAGTCCATGGCACTTGGTTATTCACAAAGGGATTTATATTGGAGAAATTTAAAAAGTCTTCCAGACCATGGCATAAAAATTTTGTTGTTACCTTCTTTCTACACACTATCAGGTCAGAAACGAAATTTTAGAAAAATCCCTTTGATTCAAGGAGCTGCCGCTCAACTGCCACGCCGTCATATAGAAATTCCTTACTCCGGGGCATAAGACTGGACCTGGAGAAAGAAGGTCTGTGATTCCTGGGAGAGCCCATAGATCCCCCACTGCCATTAACCTTATTCAAGTGAACCCTGCTCTCTTTGGCCAAAAGGGTGCTATTAAGATTACTTCAGCTTGGTCTGATCGAATCTTCCTTAAAACTAATGGCATCATGGAGTTTGGCGGGAATGCATACGCTAACTCGTGCATAAGTGAAATACCCTGAAATCGGAAGGGTATTTGACTTACCCACGCTAGTAGCAGAAACTAGAATGCATGGTGGGGCTGCTTCCTCAACATGATCCATGACTTGGCTTGCTTCTTAAATTCTGCAGGCGAAGAACGGTATAGAGCATGCACTCCTATAACACCGGAGGTGCTTTCATAATGTATAGTTTTTCAAATCTCCCGCCAATGGGATGGCTGCGCCCACTAGGCCACGTCCCCAGGAAGTGGCGTCAGATGCTCTGTCGCCGGGTCACCATCTGCTCCCCTCCACGCATGACCCCGGAAACCATCACTACAGCAGTTGGGAAAGGAAGGGGAGACTTCACCGCATCCTCCTGTGCCAGCGCCTCACTAGAAACCGTTTTGGCGACATGCAAGCTGCACCTACTCAGCTGCGAGTTCTGCCGAGAACCCCCAAGACTGCTCCAGCCTCCGGAATCCACCCCCTGCAACCGGGGAGTAAAGCAAGTCCCGAATATTCCCCAGCATCACCAGGGACTATAAGTGTCCCTCCAAGGGCGGGAAACCACTGAAGAGGGAAGAGAGGCTCTGCCTTTTAAATCTGTAAGTTTCCTGTCCTTAGGGATGGATCCTCGCTCACTCTCTATAGTGATGTTGTGGGGATGGGAAAAGTATAATAGAAACATGTGCACCACTTCTGCATTTTCCACCCACTCCTTGTTTTGGTTTACAAATACTGAACGTGTGAACATGACCTACGTGTATATGCACTTAAATGTGGTTTTGTTTTGTGTTTAGTGGAAACCGCTTTACGAAACTTCTTTTGTTAAGTGACTTTTCAAGTGGACCCGCTTCAAAAAACTCCAGTGTGTACATATCCCGAGAGGGCAGCAGTCAAAGCTTCCCTTCTGCTAGCAAATATACAGGAATGCACAGAAATTACTACTTGCTTATGATGAACATGTCCATCAGTTTTCGGGAAGGGGTTTAATATGGCAGCTCGTGAATGTACCACAGCTCACCTCAACCATAGCCTTAGGCAACAACTCAGAACGAAACAACTGCAACATGGAGTCCATTATGTTTTTCCAGCCTTCACGCAAAATATCTCCATGTCGATGGGCAAGGTGGAAAACAGTCTTCGCTGCAATCTGAGCTTTGGGGTTGCTACCAAAAACAGTAGGTATATTCTCTACAGCCTTAAAAAAAGAACTCATTAGACAAATGAAATAAAAGATAATTATACAGTTATACTGCAATTAGGAAAAACCATCAGGATCTGCAGTATTACACCAGAAAGAAATACCTTGTAAATATACTGTGATCCTATCAGTGTGATCCATTTTGTATATGTTTAAAGGTAACCACTCTCTGTTTGTACTATCATGCCTGTGCCCTAATTCCTGCTTCTTCACAGCTTGTACATACCCTTCATATTTTTATTCCACACTTGGCAAGTCACATACAAGTTGTGTAAATGCAAGGTAGGAACACACAACTAGCTTTGTCAGTATTATATAATAAGAACTGACATTGTTTGCTATGCGCTCCTGTCCTGCATCTACATAGCTAGTATTGATATCTCAAGGAGTGTGGTGGGTAGCTATAAATGACACATACAAGCTGTGAAGAGGCAGGCATAAACTACAGGCTTGACAATACTAACAGTACAAAGATTAACATTAGGCTTGGTCAGGGGGCTATCTTGCATAAGAAGCAAACCACACTCCCTAATGTGACTGCATTGCTGCATTCTATACATATACAGGATAAAGTATGTGCATGTATATGATCTTAAATGTCAAAAAAAAAAAAAACTATAATCTTACCTCACTACTGAGAGTTGTAAACTTGCACAGAGAAATGATGAGATTGTCAAAAACATCACTCAACCCATAGTGTGCAGATATCATTGCACATTTCCTAAAACAAAGCAAGAGAAAGGAATTTAGAGCACAGAACAAACTAAAAGTAAGAAACCAAAGGCTTGTTCTGACCCCAAGATGCCATGTGACGGTAGTATTATGTACAGAGTTAAGAAGTGTGAGAGAGATTTTGCTAATAGCAGAAAGTGATGTCACAGAAGGGGCTTCATTTTACCAATTTATGACTGTAATTTGTCCCCATTTTCTAATTTTTCTATAGATTTAAAAGGGTTCTCCGGACACTCATTATCCTCATTGGGAGGCAAGTGGCACTAATGATGTTATTTCCAGGACATGTACATAGTCAACAAGTATTCAAATCCTAACACTGCCTCAGCGTTTTAAATTAAGGATTTATCGCAAGTCACTTAAAAACCAAATAAAACATGACCCCCTGAAGTTTCACTAAGGGGATCCATTTCCTCGCAATCATTACCTGAATCCAGATATGGCTTTTTGAATAATGGTCTCTTCCATGCTCTTGTCAAACACGTAGGACAAGGCAGCGATAGTTGGCCCCCAGATCATAGTGAACAGATCATGGTCGTAGCTTCCAGGAGACACATGCAAGAAGATGCCTTCAGGTGTCGCACCTCTGTGCAGCAGCACACTCCACATGTAGTTCTCCTTGACCAGGCCCGTCTGTTCCTCAGGCATTACTATTTCATCATTCCTGAAGAAAAAGGTAAAAAGTCTTAATATTCTATTCAAGTGCTGTGACCCAGGGAAAGATTGCAAATGGCCAAAGTAGCCCATGGTAGGCGGTTTTCACAAATGAGACATTTGTACTATGTGAATGTCCTAAATATGCAGCAAAATCCATGTGTAACTCCACTCTCTTATGCTTTACACTGTGATGGGTGAAATGTGACAAATCCAGATCATGTCAACTCGAAAATCTGCACCATGCCCTCAAATCTGTGAATATTTTACACAAAATAGAAAATCAGGTTTAGTAAAGTTGCTACTTTTCAGATTTCTGCACAAAAAATCCACAAACATGCCATCTGTGATCAGTAAGCATGCCTCACTATGTATGGCACAATACTGCCGGCTGCAGGAGAGATGCGCTCTCCCGCTGACACATTCATCCATCTTAGGTAGCAACTGTCTATAATAAATAAGTGCCTATAAAGGACACGAAAACTAGACTAAACATACAAGCAAATCTATACCAACATTAGCTAGGCAAAATATCTAACTCCGATGTATATTACAGAGGATACAGAACACCAAGACATAGAACAGATGAGTTATGTACCAAAATGTCACATTCCCCGTACCAAACTGCACAGATATTTCGTTCAGCCTAAGTCCGCTATCATAAATAGTTGTAATTAAGACGTGTAAGAATTGTATAAAATGTCTTCTAAAAGGAGTACTCCCTAGGATAGATCATCGATATTAATTTGGTGCGGGTCCGACACTTGGCACCCTCACCGATCAACTTTTAACGCCGGCAGAGGCTGAATCTAAACCGTGCACAAAGTAAAACAGCTCTGTAGTAGCTGCTGTTGGGCACTGTAGATCAACTCATTCATTGAATAAGAGCTGATCTATAGTACCGGGAAGCAGCCACTACACAGTGTACGCGGCTGTGCTTTTTTTCTCTGTACAGCTGAGTGGTGGGGTTATGAAGTGTCGAACACTCACTGTTCCTATATTGGTGACTTATCGAATGGATAATTCTTCAATATCAAAGTAGTGGAAAACTAATTTAAAAAAGTGTGAAATGAGTAAAAATAAAATAAAATAATTTAAAAAAAAAAATAGAGTATTGAACTAGTTAACTAAAGTGTTAAAGGGTTACTGCCACCCTCTCCACCCTAACTAGCATGAATTGAAAAGGGGATAACTTTTTTTTTGGGTGGAATGGCAGTGGGGATGAGAGTAGAATAATGCTTTCAATACAATCAGTATGTGCAGCCAGCTAGAATTTTCATTTGAATGGTTAAAAAAAAAAAAAAAAAAAAATTTGATTAAAAAAAAAAAAAACACTGCTAAAAAAACAAAAGCTTTGATGGTTCAAATTCGCAAGGAGAAGAAAAAAACGACACTGCTGTATTTAAAAAAAACGTGATCACAAGGCGTTATATAGTCATCAACCAGTGAAGAAGGCGGCTGCTTAACCCCTTCACCACCTTGGGATTTTTCGTTTTTGTTTTTTGCTCCTCTTATTCCTAGATCCACAACTTTTTTTATTTTTCCGTCAATAGAGTCGTGTGAGTACTTATTTTTTGCGGGATGACTTGTACTTTTGAATGACACCATTGATTTTATCAAACACTGTACTGGAAAAAGGGAAAAAAAATCCAAGTGCGTTTTTTTTTTTTTTTTTTTTTTAACCATGTTCACTAAATGTTAAATGTGACCTGCCATTATGATTCTCCAGGTCATTACAAGTTCGTAGATATCAAACATGTATAAGTTATTTTTTATTTTAGTGGTGAAAAAAAAAATCCAAAGTTTGTAAAAAAAAAAAATAAAAAATAAAAAAATAAATAAATGGCGCCATTTTCCGAGACCCATAGCGGCTCTAATTTTTGTGATCTGGGGCTGGGCGATGGCTTATTTTTTGCGTGCCAAGCTGACGCTTTTATTGATATATTAGGGGTAGATACAATGTTTTGATTGCCCGTTACTGCATTTTATTGCAATGCTGAGGCAACCAAAAAAACCGCAATTCTGGCATTTTTATTTTTTTCTCTTTACGTTGTTTACCTATCGGATTAATTATTTTTATATTTTCATACATCGGGCGTTTCTGAACACAGCGATACCAAATGTGTATTTTTGATTTATTTTTATTGTTTTATTTTGAATGGGGCAAAAATACAGTGATTTGAACTTTTATATTTTTTAAATATTTTTAACCCCTTCCCAACCTTGGAAGTACTCAGTACGTCCTGGTTGGTAAGTACTTACCGACCTTGAACGTTGTGAGTACGTCCAGGTGATTTTGTGCTTACAGGGACTATGCACGTGCGATCGCCGCCTGGTGTCAGCCGATTCTGACAGCTGGCACCCGGCACTCAGTACAAGGAGCGCTACCTGCACCGCTCCCGGCACTTCAACCCCCTAAATCATTTAGCAGGTACGCAGGGGGAGGGATTCCCCTCTGCTCTTGGATCAGCGCCCCCCACGTGAAGTCGGGGGCCCAATTGTTGCCATGGTGACTTGATGTCATCATGACGACATCCAGGTAACCAGGCACTAGTAAGTTACAAAGCATAGCAGTGCTCTTGCATTGCTATGCTTTATATAAAAAAAAATAAAAAAAATATATATTTTTTTAAATCTGAATAAAATAAAAATAATATATTGTACTGATGAATTTGATGTATAGAAAAAAAGTACACATATTTGGTATCGCCACATCCAGAAAGAACTTCCCCATAAAAAAACGGTCACACTAGTTAACCCGTTCAGTGAACACAGCAAATAAAAATAAATTAAAAACGGAGCAAAAAACGATGCTTTATCATCATACCACCAAAGTGGAATTAAACGTGATCAAAAAGACAAATGTAAATGAAGATGGTAACCCTGAAAATGTCATCTTGTCCCGCAAAAAAACAAGCCGCCATACAGCTCCATCAGCGGAAAAATAAAACATTTTTATTGCATAAGTGCGCCAAAACATAAAAATATATAATAATATATAAATGTGGTATTGTAATCGTGCGGATCTGAAGAATAAAGCTGTCTTATCAATTTTACCACACGTGGAACATAAAAAAACAATTCCTGAATTGCTAGGTTTTGTTCATTCGGCCTCCTAAAAATCGGAAAAGAAGGCGATCAAAAAATGTCACGTGCCCGAAAATGGTACCAATAAAAACGTCAACTCTTCCCATAAAAAAAAAAAGTGTCTTTTAGTGTGTGACACCTACCAAACATATAAATCTGATATTGCTGTAATCGCACCGACCCGAAGAATAAAGTTGTCTAATCACTTATATCGCACGAGGAACGGCGTAAAAAAATAAACAAATTCTTCACCTGCTGGTTTTTTTCCATTCTGCCTCCCAAAGATCGCCGTATGGCTCGGCGCACATTTATCCTGCGCACTACGCACTTCCATTCGGGGTTTCCATGTAAATCTCTGAAATAAGTGATTCAGACGGAAGCCCCGGCGGAAGATTCCCTATAGTGAGGCAGATAGAGGCTCTGTGGATGCCGTCTGGCCTATCATCCGGCAGTGTTCATCTTTTTAGGTGTGCATAATGTGCCATCAGCCACATTTTTGTGCACGTCTGAAAAGAACACCGCTGAACAGAGGCCAGACATAGTCCAGAGTAACACTGCTGCCTATAAATGTGATCCAAAACATTATGTAAAATGTTCCCAACAAAAGCTTCAACTCAATCCACAAAAAAAAGCCCCCACTCAGGTCCATCTTCAACGTTACTGGTAGTACAAAGGCTCTGGAAAAGAGCTATGGCTCCTCACCACCAAAGAAGAAATCCAGCGAATTCTGAACTCCTAAATCCAAATGCCCCCCTCCCTTCTGAGCTACAGTGTGCCTAAACCACATTTAGCATCCACATGTTTGCCATTCCCGTAGGAGGAGAGCCAGCCTAATTTATGGGTGCATGTCTCCAGAAGCGTGAGTTGGGCATAATAATATACTGGTCACTACAACGGCAGTTTGCAATTTTCACTTAGCTACATCCATTGCTGCTTGTTTCTGGAAAACACCCATGGAGTTAAAATAGTCACTACACCTGTAGATAAATTCCCAAAGGGGTATAATTTCCAAAATGGGGTCACTTGAGGGAGGATTCTTCTCTTCTAGCACTTAGGGATCTGTATAGGGGAGTCCGCAAACTATTGTAATAAAATCTGCATTCCAGGAGGCAAATATCGCTCCATCTCTCCTAGTCTCGCCGTGTGGCTAAGCAGTACTGTACAACCACATATGGGGTATTGCCACGTTCAGCAGAAATTGTGGGACAAATTTTGGTGACATTTTTACCCACTTACCCGTGTGAAAATGTAAAATCTGGGGCTAAAACAAAAATTTAATGGTAAAAATTAAATTTTTTCTTCACTGTCCAAAAGGTATAAAATTCTGTGACACACTTGTGGTGTCAATATGATCATTGCACCCCTAGATGAAATCATTGAGAGGTGTAGTTTGTAAAATGGAGTCACATATGGGGTTCTGCTGTCCTGGCACCTCAGGGGCTCTCCCTGTGGGTCATAGCACCCGCAAACCATAACAGTAAAATCTGCACTATAATATGGCACTCCTTCCCTTTTGAGCTTTGCACTGTGCTTGAAAAGTATTTCCCGATTAAATGTAGGGTATTGTCACACTCCAGAAAAAATGGACCTCAGTATGTTGAAAAAAAATTCTCCTATTCGCTCTTAGAAAAATTTAAATGTTGGGGCTAAAACAACATTTTAGCGGTAAAAATATAATTTATTCTTTCTTCACCACCCAAATGGTATAAAATTCTATGAGGCACGTGTGTCAATATGATCTCTGCGCCCCTAGATTAATTCATTGGGGGATTTAGTTTGTAAAATGAGGTCAGATATGGGGGGTTTCTGTTGTTCTGGCACCTCAGGGGCTCTGCCAATGTGACATGGCCTCCTCAAACCATTTCAGCAAAATTTGAACTCCAATATGGCGCTTCCTCTCTTCTGAGCTTTGCACTGTGCCTCAAAAGTAGTTTCCAACCACATATGGGGTATTGGTGTACTCAGGAGAAATTGCACATACAATTTTGCAGTCCATTTTATCCTGCTATCCTTGTGAAAATGAAAAAAAAATTGTGGCTAAAACAAATATTTTGTGGAAAAAATATATATTTTTCATTTTCACAGATCAATAGTGTAAAATTCTGTGAAGCACCTGGGGGTTCAAGGTGCTCACCACATGTCTAGATAAATTCCTTGAAGGGTCTAGTTTCCAAAATGGTGTCACTTGTGGGGGGTTTCCACTGTTTAGGCACATCAGGGGCTATCCAAATGCTACATGGCATCCACTAATTGTTCCAGGAAATTTTACATTCAAAAAGTCAAATGGAGCTCTTTCTCTTCAGAGTTGTGCCATGCGCCCAAATAGTGTTTTTTCCCCACATATGGGGTATCTGCTTACTCAGGAGAAATTTCACAACAAATTTTGGGGTCTATTTTTTTCTGTTACCCTTGCAAAAATAAAAAAAAATTGTGTGTAAAGTAAAATTTTTATGAAAAAAAGTAAAATATTCATTTTTTCCTTCCATATTGCTTCAGTTCCTGTGAAGCATCTGAAGGGTTAAATAAACTTCAAATGTGATGTTGTCCCTAAAAAAAAAAAAAAAAAAAAAATGGTTTTGTAAATTTTGTTGGAAAAATTGGAAATTGCTAGTCAACTTTTACCCCTCCTAACTTACAAACAAAAAAAATTAAGTTTCAAAAACTGTGCCGATGTAAAGTAGACATGTAGGAAATGTTATTTATTAATTATTTTGTGTGACAAAACGCTGACTTAAGGGCATAAAAATTAAAAGTTTGAAAATTGCAAAATTTTCCACCAAATTTCTGATTTTTTTCACAAATAAATGCAAGTCATATCGAGCTAATTTTACCACTATCATGAAGTACAATATGTCACGAAAAAACTTTATCAGAATCAGGGGGATCCGTTGAAGTGTTCCGGAGTTATTACCATATAAAGTGACAGTGGTCAGAATTGTAAAATTTGCCCTGGTCATGAAGGTGCAAATAGGCTTGAGAGGTAAAGGGGTTAAAAACTTTTTCTTTTTTTTTTTTACATGCTACAATTGTCTGATGATTTGTGCAACACATTGCAGGACAGCTACGTGTTGCAAAAATGCTCATTTGCTATGAGCGCCGGCCACAAGGCAGCGCTCATAGCAGATCGCCAATAACAACCACAGGGGTCTTCTTCAGCCTGAAAAGGTGCCTGAAAAGGTACGGGCTCATCGCCGGAGCATGCATCAAAGAGGGGAAGGCGACCTAGACGTATCTATACATCATAGGTCGTAAAGGTATTAAGTGATAGTATGCACTTGTATGCAACAATTAAGTTTTCACACCAAGCTTAGAGAGCCAGCGCTACCTACCTATGGACAGACGGTCACTTGCTGTACTGTGTGCAGAAGTGTGTGCATCACCCTAGACATTCCCAGACTGACCTCCTTAAAGCTTCTAGCATGGAAAAGAGAAATGAAAGCAGAGGAGTGCCAGAGATCACATCCTGTCTCCTGAGAATGGTAATCCCCTGAGCTTTGAAGTCTCTGGTGTTGGATTTACAGAGCAGACTGCATTTCTGAGCACTTCTTAAGCCCTAGCTGCCTATAAACAGCTGTGAGCACTGAAAGAGCGGAGCTTCTTAACAGCTAGAAGAGGTGTAGTGACGACAGAATAGAGCCAACAGAAACCTGATCAACTGCTTATGTGGACTATGGGAAAAAAAGGAAATAAACAGAATATCAAATATTACAATATAGTACTAATATCCTGGACTGGCATTCTCTTGCTTTTTGCAATCCCTTTACTAGTAACAATAAAGCAACATGAAAGAACAGGCTTTTCCAATCTCGCGCAAGATGATGCTTTTCGTTTGAATCCCATCTTGCAAAGCTTCTTGTGTTTTCACCACTTTCCTACTGTTCTTATTCAATATATCTGGTGAGGCCACACACAAAATTAAGTTTATTATCAGAGCCTTACTGCTAAAAAGACAAGAGGCAGAATACACCTGGAAAAATAGAATAAGTGTGCAGCAATGGATATTCCTGCAGAGGACATTGAGTGCAGAATTATTAGGCAAGTTAGTATTTTGACCAGGTCATCATTTTTATGCAGATTTTCCAGCGGTATGAATGTAAATGCTTATTGGATGAAGGAGATCAGGTCATGTGTATTTGTCTATGACAGATGTGAGCTAAGGATGCAACACCCTTTATCAAGATGTGCAGAAATATTAGGCAGCTTGTTTTCCTCAGGGAAAATGGGCTAAAAAAGAAATTTAATTGACTTTGAAAAGTCAAAATATTGTTACAAGTCTTACAGAGGGATGTAGCACTCTTTAAATTGTTATGATATTGGAACCATCAAAAGTTTTGTTGCAAATAGTCAACAGGGTCACAAAAACATGTTGAGAAAAAAAAGCAGCACATTAACTGGCAAAGATTTGAGAAGAATCAAAGATGAAGCGCCAGGAAGACATTATCGTCCAGTGCTCTCATATTCCAGAACTGCAACCTCCCTGGAGGCCCAGAAGTACAAGGCGTTCAGTTCAGAGACATGGCCGAGGTAAGGAGGCCGAGCCCTACCACCACTGAGCAAGAGACAACCATCAAGATTGGGTAAAGGAATATCTGAAGACAGATTTTTCAAAGGTTTTATGGACTGATGAGATGAGACTATTCTTAATGGAGCAGATGGATGGGCTTTTGGCTGGATGAGTCATGAGCACAGACCTCCTCCGACTCAGAGGAGGTGGGGTACAGCTATGAGCTGGTATTATTAAAATTAGTTAGTTGGAACTTTTCAGGTTGAAGATAGACTCAAAATCAACTTCTAAACCTACTGCTAGTTTTAAGAAGACATTTTTTCTACAAGCAGCGGTACAGGGAAAAGTCTGCATCATTTAAGGAAACCATGATTTTTATGCAGGGCAGTGCTGCATCACATTGAAGCCTCCACTGCTTAGTGAACACATTAAGAAATGGAGACTATGAATGGAAGGCTTATGACCGTTATTGAAAAGAAAGGGTTCTATATTGGTCCCTGATTTTTTTATGTATTTTTGTACACAGAGTTGTTTGGTTATTATGCTCACTTCCATTTAATTGCATAATTCTGCACACATAGATGATATTCCCAAAGAAAGGCAAAACCTTATCTTTTACTTTCTTAAAAATTCAGGTTTATTAACCGTTTGGATTGATTGATAGCACTGTAGCTGTTGAATAATAAAATTAATTACAAATTGCCTAATAATTGTGCACACAGTGTTTAGGCTTCATTATAGGAACACTCAAGCAGGAGAAAGACATGACTGATGACTTACTTGATGGCGTGATAAATATCTTCAAGCATATCTTGGTCAAAATCTTTTCCACCATTGACACCTTTCAAGTTTTTCCTGAATTCCTAAATACAACAACAAAAAAACAAATAAAAAACAACAAACACAGTAAGGTACTGGGAAACATAATTAATAATAATGTTATAATAATAAAAATCCTGTTTTACATAGCGCCAGCATATGCAACAGCGCTTTACAAATGGAGAAGTAACAAACAATGACACGAATGGACAAACTGAGGCAGGTGTGAGGCAATGAGGGGCATTGAATGTGAGGGCCGGTATGTGTCCCCCGGGATGCACATAGAGGCATATTGATCCTGCTGATGTGCATTGTAATCACAGCCACAGCTAGGGTTGCAGTGCAAAATAAAAGTAAGTGTGGACTTGGTCAAGCTATTTAACCAAGTCAGATTTAAGAAAACCTGACATGGGCTTTTATTTTTGGAGAGGTCTATAGGATTGGTAGTGGGATGGACCTCTCCCTCCACTCCAGGTTTTGGGCATAGCCCATGTCCACAAAACCCATTTTAACCTTTATTTGAGCTTTGGGTGTGTCAGTGTTTGGTTTTGCAAGCTTGAGAGCAGAAGCTCTCTGCCGTTCAGGCCTGTGTGAGACTGAACCCAGGCCAGAGGCAGAGGAAAGAAAGCCACTGACGCACCCACGGCGTGGTATAGTCACCCACGGCAACGGAGGGTAACGGACTGTTATGGACTGTCCGGCTGCGATCCGGAGGATACATTTTGCCTTTTTGTTGTGAGTTGCCAAAATAAAGACTTTTAAGTTGGACTAACCTGGGTCACTGCCTCTTTACCGCAATGTGTGCCACTGCATTACACAGGGTACACACAATATGTAACGGTCTGCAGATATCAATCTCTTAAAACCAGTAATACGCACGTACACTCAGCTCAGGCAAGCATGCATGTGTTAAGTACAAAGAGGGGAGTGAGTTGATGCCAGACCCTACTAGTGGCTGCTTATTTCCTCCCAATAACAAAAGGATCAGGCAGTTGAAATTCAACAACCCAATACTGACTCTCCCGAAGTCAAGGAGTTGATGCCCGAATTAGATGGTCAGCAGCCTTTTTTTTGCAAACCATGTGCCTGTGCAAGAATCACAGGGACAAGTCCATTTTTTATTGGCATCACGGATGAAAATGACTCATACATCAGTCTATGGATCCATGGAGATCACAGACAACACATGGTTGGCATCATTGTGCTGTCTGTGATTAACATTGTGAACAAACTCGGACGTTTGAATAAGACCTAATGCAGAACAAAAACATATAGTTCCGCAATATACCATATTCAATTTCATTTTTTTGATCCCTCATTCAACTGGAACCATGAACCAAAAAAAGTTTACTACCAAGATAAAATATAAAGATAAATATAAAAGTGTATCTTGAAAGAGACAGCTCCAATAATAGCACTGTAAAACAGACCACATGTTAGGGATTCTCGATGGCGTTTTCAGACTGGCTCGTCAAGTGCGGTTGGTTTGTGAAGGTAGTTTTGGATGACAATGCCATAGGTTACATTGAGCAGCTGCAAAAAAACAACTGATCGGTTGCTACAGCCATCGGAGGCCTAATATGGCCTTCACCTCTAGTCTCTAGGGATGCAAATGTGTGATTCAGTATGAAATACAGCACCTGACAATGTCGGAAAAAGTCCAACACAGGAACTCAGATGTTCTACAGATATCTGCCTGCAGTCAGCATCTGTAATGCTTAATTGTGTCCCAAAAAAGTGTCACCAATGGCCATCAGAAAAAAAATATATAAATCAGCTTTTTTGTCTATTTAGAATAGCCCCATTACCTAAACAGTAATACTTGTCCACCCATTTTTCCATCCATGAAAGCTATAACTTTTTTATTTTTCATTGACATAGTTGTGTGACGTCTTGCATTTTTTAGTGACGAGTCGCATCTTTTAAAGAATGGTTTGTTTTATTCAAAAGCACCACTTAATTTATTATGAACTGTATTGAAATACAGGAAAATTAAATGGGGGTGTAATGAAAAAGAAAACCTGCAATTCCTACCATTATTGCTCAGGTCTTGTTTTGTTCTGTGGGTCTGTGCCATTAATGCAAAGAAGCAAAATGAAATGGAAATACAACTTTTATCTCACCTCTAGAGTCATTGGCACATTCTGCTTGCGGACGTTGTGATTGTGTTGGTCAGTGTTAAGCATAATGACGGCATAAGCCAAGGCAAAGCAGGCATCACTATGGGCGAATGGTGTTCCATTAGATTTCTAGAAATGGGAAGAGAATATGTGGCACTTTTTATACTTGTTAAAAGTTTGTGAATGTTATTTATTCTAGAAAAAAAAAACAGATACTTTGCTTCCCTTACCCTCCAATGCTCAGTAAATTCCTCAAGTAACCTGTGAATCACAGGCGCTTCCCCTGGTAAACGGAAGGCTTCAAGGTAAAATCTTAATGCTTCATCAATTCTTAAGCCTTGGAACTGAAACGTTCTAATTGACAAAGTTAAAGAAAGGGTTAAGAAAATGATGGCTGTAACATGACAAACACAAAAGTACTTTAGAGTGTCTCGAAACCAAAAATCACACATTTTTATTATTGGCTTCAATTAATCACCACTCCTTATTTTTCTTGAATATGCTCTTCCATAGAAAAAAAAAGCTTTCCTGAAGTTAGTATTATTTATGCTGTGTTTAGTAAAAGTTAGATGAAGAATTAAACAATAATGAAACATGAGTAACATGCTAAACATACAGTTAACTACACTTAGAAAGAAGGGGGTCATTTACACGCGTTCTGCAGACCGCACCAAGAATTATCAGATGGCGAATGGCTCCACTTACACGGATTATTTCCATATAGCTTTTGGCCTCCGATTTACTGAAGGTGATCGTATGGCCTGAACAAGGATGACTGAAGGGTTTTTGTGTATACAGGGCATACATATTGCATAATCAGTTTTGCAAACACCTGATATTCTTTTAGATCTCTGCGTGCAGTCAGTGAATACACTCTCGTTTACTTCTGGAGCGAATACTGCTAATAGTTGAGAGATCAGCATGACTGTATCCAGGTGACATCTCTTGCTGATGCTCTTTAATGAGGAATCACTAACCAGAATTGTAAACACTGTTCTAATACCCCCATATACAGTGCCTTGTGAAAGTATTTGGCCCCCTTGAACTTTTCTACCTTTTGCCACATTTCTGGCTTCAAACAAAGATATAAAATTCTAATTTTTGGGGGGAAGAATCAACAACAAGTGGGACACAATCGTGAAGTGGAAAGAAATTTATTGGATATTTTAAACTTTTTTAACAAATTAAAAACTGAAAAGTGGGGCGTGCAATATTATTCGGCCCCTTTACTTTCAGTGCAGCAAACTCACTCCAGAAGTTCAGTGAGGATCTCTGAATGATCCAATGTTGTCCTAAATGACTGGTAATGAGAAATAGAATCCACCTGTGTGTAATCAAGTCTCTGTATAAATGCACCTGCTCTGTGATAGGCTCAGGCTATGTGCCCACGATGCAGAAATGCTGCATATTTTTTCCACTTCTCCCTGGCAGGAAAAACGCATGCAGTTTTTACATGCGGTTTTCTCGCCAGGTAGAAGCGTTTGTCAAGCGTTTTTGCATGCGGGTTATCAAGCGCTTTTCGCATCACTTGGTAAGTGCTTGACAACTTGTTCACACTATATAAATCCATGCCGGTTGCATGGATTTATATAGTGTGACCAAGTTAGTTAAAAAAAAAAAAAAAAGAATAAGAATGGTAAAGAATAAAAAAAAAAAAAAAAAAAAAAAAAAAAAGATTATACTTACCTTCCGATGTCCTCCCGGTGTTTTCTCAGCTGCGTCCGGTGTCTTGGGCGGCTCGCGGTGGTGTGAAGGACCTGCGGTGACGTCATTGAGTCATGTGACAGGTCACATGACTCAATGACATCATGGCAGGTCCTTCACAACAACGCAACCCATATAGCAGACCAGATGGAGGGGAGAAAACACCGGGAGGACACCAGAAGGTAAGTATAATCTTTATTTTTTATTTTAACCCCTTTACAGCCCATGACATATTAATACGCGTCAGTGCCCTGGGCTTTAAGAGTCTGACCCGTATTAGTACGTCATCGCGATCGCGCGCACACACAGGCTGTGCGGGCGCGTTCGCCGTCGGGTGTCAGCTGATTGTCACAGCTGACACCCGGTACTATGTGCAGGGAGCGGTCCCGCACTGCTCCCAGCACATTAACCCCCGCAATGCTGCGATCGAAGTCGATCGCAGCATTGCAGTGGCAAGGGGAGGTGATCGGTATACTCACCTCCTCTTCCGGCCTCCAGCACTGTCTGCCACGGCTTCCCGGGTGTTGCCATGACGACCCGGGTCACCAGACAGCAGTAAGATTGTTTGGACATGCGCAGTGCATCTCCAAACTATCTTCTCCCTGTCCAGCGCTGACTGCCTGCACGGCACAGGGATGGTGCTGCATTCCTGTGCCATGCAGGCCATCAGAATAAAAAAAGTGTAAGTCCCATAGTGGGACAAAGTAAAAAAGTAAAAAAACTCCAAGAAAGTGGGAAAAAAAAAATGTAAAAATATAAAAAAAAAAAAAAATCCACTAAAAATAAAAATATTATGTACCCAGAAAAACAAACAAACAAACAATAAGAGTACACACATTTGGTATCGCCGCGTCCATAGCGACCTGGCCTATAAAACTGTTCCACTAGTTAACCCCTTCAATGAACACGGTAAAAAAAAACAAAAAAAAACAACGCTTTATCATCATACTGCCAAACAAAAAATGGAATAACACGCGATCAAAAAGACAAATATAAATAAAAATGGTACCGCTGAAAACGTCATCTCGTCCCGCAAAAAACAAGCCACCATACAGCTCCATCATCCGAAACATCAAAAAGTTACAGCTCTCAGAATAAAGCGATGCAAAAAAAAATATTTTTTCTATAAAATAGCTTTTATTGTGTAAAAGCGCCAAAACATAAAAAACAATATAAATGTGGTACCGCTGTAAACGTACTGACCTGAAAAATAAAGCTACCTTATCAATTTTACCACAAGCGGAACAGAATAAAAAAATGTAAAAAAAACACAATTCCTGAATTGTTGGTTTTTGTTTATTCTGCCTCCCAAAAGCTGGAATAGAAAGCGATCAAAAAATGTCACGTGCCTGAAAATGGCACCAATAAAAACGTCAACTCATCCCGTAAAAAACAAGCAGTCACATGACTCTGTCGGCCAAAATATGGAAAAATTATAGCTAGCAAAATATGGCGATGCAAAAACTAGATTTTACAAAATATGTGTCTTTTAGTGTGTGACAGCTGTCAATCATAAAAACCCGATATGATTCTGGTATCGCTGTAATCGCACCGACCCGAAGAATAAAGTAATCTCATCACTTATACCGCACGAGGAACGGCGTAAAAAATAAACGCTAGGGCTGGGGTTAGGGTTGTTTTTTTTTTTCAAAAGTAAAAAAAAAAAAAAAACCACGATATGGCAACTAGTGTTGAACGCAAGTGCTCGCTACTTGAGTTTGCATCGGGTACTCGGGTATGCACTGAGTATCGCGGGTGCTCGAGTCTCCACCCCATATGCTTCGCGGCCAAAAAAAACTCGCAGGTATTGCCTGCCATGCACGAGCGATCCCCGCATGTTTTTTTGGGGGTGTCTAATAACCGTTAAACATGCGGGCGGGGACTCGAGCATTTCACTTGAGCACCCGTGATACATGGTGCATACCTGAGTACCCGATGCAAACTCAAGTAGCGAGCACTTGCGCTCAAGAGTAATGACAACTTATTCAATATGATGACCTAATGTTATCAAATTCTGTGTCGTACCTCTGGGTTCAAAATGTTCACTATACCCCTTAATAAAATCCTTGAGGGGTATATTTTCCAAAATGGGGTCACTTGTGGGGGAGCTCCACTGTTTAGGCACATCAGGGGCTCCCCAAACACGACATGGTGTCCGCTAACAAATTGAATGGAAAATCGGCTCAAATTGTTAGCGGACACCATGTTGCGTTTGGAGAGCCCCTGTGTGCCTAAACATTGGAGCTCCCCCACAAGTGACCCCATTTTGGAAACTAGACCACCCAAGGCACCTATCTAGATGCACAGTGAGCACTTGGAACCCCCAGGTGCTTCACAAATTGATTCGTAAAAATGAAAAAGTGTTTTTTTTTTCCATATTTTAATTTCATCTACAGATGCAGTGATGCGGATGTCACGGGGTCCAATTCAAATCAATGGCGGCGATTACGCTGCGTGTCCGCAAAATGAATGGACATGCTGCGTATTTTTCCGCAATGATAATCCTCAGCGGAAATCTCCGCAGCATGTGCACAGCATGGGGCACATATTACCAAGCGGTTTTTAAGCGTTTTCACTGCGGAAATTACACGGCAAAAACGCTTGAAAAACGCATAGTGGGCACGCAACCTCAGGGTTCTGTTTCAAGTGCAGAGAGCATCATGAAGACCAAGGAACACACAAGGCAGGTCCGAGATACTGTTGTGGCGAAGTTTAAAGCCGTATTTGGATACAAGAAGATTTCCCAAGTTTTAAACATCTGAAGGAGCACTGTGCAAGCGATCATATTGAAATGAAAGGAGTATCAGGAGTATCAAATCTACCAAGACCAGGCCGTCCCTCTAAACTTTCATCTCGAACAAGGAGAAGACTGATCAGAGATGCAGCCAAAAGGCCCATGATCACTCTGGATGAACTGCAGAGATCTACAGCTGAGGTCGGAAAGTCTGTCCATAGGACAACAATCAGTCGTACACTGCACAAATCTGGCCTTTATGGAAGAGTGGCAAGAAAAAAGCCATTTCTCAAAGATATCCATAAAAAGTCTTGTTTGAAGTTTGCCACAAGCCACCTGGGAGACACAGCAAACATGTGGACTAAGGTGCTCTGGTCAGATGAAACCAAAATCAAACTTTTTGGCCACAATGCAAAACGATATGTTTGGCGTAAAAGCAACACAGCTCATCACCCTCAAAACAACATCCCCACTGTCAAACATGGTGGTGGCAGCATCATGGTTTGGGCCTGCTTTTCTTCAGCAGGGACAGGGAAGATGGTTAAAATTGATGGGAAGATGGACGGAGCCAAATACAGGACCATTTTGGAAGAAAACCTGTTGGAGTCTGCAAAAGACCTGAGACTGGGACGGAGATTTATCTTCCAACAAGACAATGATCTGAAACATAAAGCAAAATCTACAATGGAATGGTTAAAAAATAAAAGTATCCAGGTGTTAGAATGGCCAAGTCAAAGTCCAGACCTGAATCCAATCGAGAATCTGTGGAAAGAGATGAAAACTGCTGTTCACAAACGCCCTCCATCCAACCTCAATGAGCTCGAGCTGTTTTGCAAGGAAGAATGGGCAAGAATTTCAGCCTCTCGATGTGCAAAACTGATAGAGACATAACCTAAGCGACTTGCAGCTGTAATCGCAGCAAAAGGTGGCGCTACAAAGTATTAACTCAAGGGGGCCGAATAATTTTTCAGTTTTTAATTTTTTTAAAAAGTTTAAAATATCCAATAAATTTCGTTCCACTTCACGATTGTGTCCAACTTGTTGTTGATTCTTCCCAAAAAAATTAGAATTTTACATCTTTATGTTTGAAGCCAGAAATGTGGCAAAAGGTAGAAAAGTTCAAGGGGGCCAAATACTTTCACAAGGCACTGTACATTAGACTAATGTCAGCCGATATCGACAGGTCCGATCAACAGTCCAATGTGTATGGAGGCACTAGACAACTGGTGGTTGGGGAAGATGTAGATCGGGCACGTCAGATTTTGGACTGTTGATCGCATTATCTGCCGGAGATGAGCCGCGGCCAAAGATGTCTGGTGACGGCTTTCTTAGAGAACGAACACAGGAGCGCTTGGCAGAGCGAGTACTCCTGTTTATGGCTGAACCAGCCAAAGCATCATTTGGCTGACAGCCGTCTACTGTGTATGGCCGGATTTAGGCTGTATTCACACGTCCATGTGACAGTGTGTGTTCTGTTTTTTTCATCAGACAGCACACTTACTTGTAGAGTGCCATTGAGCCATACACACAGATTTTAAAAACGCGTCAGTGTCTCCTTTCCGTAAGGCTTAGAACATGTCCTATTCTCATCAGACTCCGCCATTAAAGTCTATGAGGATCTATACAAAATGGATGAATCACCAAAGACATATACCGTACTTCAGTTTTCCATCAGAGTTCGACTAAATCATTGCCAAGAATCAATTAAAAAAAAAAAAAAAAGGGGTTCAGAAATTCTACCTGCTTCAGCGAAAAAGAAACGGATGAGAAAAAAAAATAAAGGATGCAATTCTGATAAAAGGAAAAAAAAAATCAGTTTGTTTCTTTAGGATGTTAACACTCACGAATGTGTGAATGTCGCCTTACACTGATCCACTGCAGCAATCTGTCCAGACAGGAGACCCCTCTGTGCTGATTATGGAGATGGCTGACAGAAGACTGGATACATTGTGAAAAAGTCTCAGCCGATCACGGCACCAGTGGCATTCATTTTATGAATCAATTCATCTAAAATGATTGTATAATTCTGTTTTTGCAAATAATGAATTGTAATAATTGATTATCCAGCGGCAATGACTCACCCCACAAAGCTCTCAAGTAGATCAAGGCTCTTGCGATCACTTACGAATTCTCCTATCATTTTCTTGTCCAGTCTTGGATTCTCCCTCAGCCACTGTGCTACCTCCTTGTTATCCATCGGTGTTGCCAAGAGATTCTTTTCTTGAAGAAACTGTATTCCTTTCTTACATTTTTGATTAAACTGCTCGGTTCCAGTTATAAGGAGCTACGAAAATATCCAACACAAAGTGATCAAATGTTTTATGTTTGTTACAATGGGCTCCAAAAAAAAGGAAACAAATGAAAATGCTCGCCAGTTATATACCTTTTTCTTGTTCTTTATATCATTCAGCTCTTGGACCGTAGGAAGAGATGTTGAGAAGCGTGGGGGTTTCTTTTGAGTCTTCTGGTCAGCTAAAAATACACCAGAAGGTAAGAGGCAGGTAGTACATGAAACTTCATTATATCCAGGGCACAATAAGAGCACCAACTGCAACCAAAACTGCTCATAGTTTATGTGGAGGTTTCCACATTTCATTTGCTTATACAGAAAGAGTTGTCAGAGATCTTATTATATGTACTCAGTCCCCACATATATGTCTATAATTGTCTCTCCTTGGAATGAGTTTCCATAGGAGCCCAGCTCTTTCTCCTTCATATTAAGAGTACAGAAGTGTTGGAGAAAAGGAGAATCATTGTTCTTCTTAAAGGGAACCCGACAGCTGAAACACGCTACCTGATCCACAGGCAGCATGAATCAGACGCTGGCTGCATGATTTCCGCCATATATATGTATAATTTTAAAACACCGCAGCATTTCCGAGAAAAAACAACATAGTGTAAAGGGGTACTCCGGGGAGAGAAACATTTTTGTACTGTTCCTGCCCTCATACACTAAAAAGAGGAGATGGTCAGTACAGTTATATGATCTTTTTAATCCTTGTAATTCCATGTGACAGAATCTGCCCTTTAACTGCTCCCCCTCCCGTCTGGGTCATTACATCATACACTAGGTGCTGCTCCCCCCTGTAAGGACCAGCCAACCTGAGGAGAAGGGGGAAGCAGCACTGATCGGCAGTCCTTTAATGCTGAACAATCGTGTTGTGTAAATTAATCTTTAGATGGAGAATCTGCTATGCCATGTTTTTAGGAAAAAAAAAGTTATTGGGCATGGACATACAATATGACCATTTTCCTACATAGTTTAGGTTCATATATTACTAGAAGAAACTAAGTTATCTGATGAATAGAAAATATTGTTCATTGTATAAATGCATTTCTTAAAACAACAAAAAAAAAAATCTAAAAACATTTTTCTATAGCACAAAATATATTGTTTATATCAACCACTTGCCTCCATCACTGCCATCCTCAGCCTCCTGAACACCTAGGTTCATCTCATCAGCCATAAGATGACCACTCGTTGGTGGCCGTGCTCCCTGTGATTCAGCGCTGATGTTTGGAGAAGCGTTTTCCATCGGGTGATCAGTGCCTTGAAAAGAAAGGTTCTCCAGATGACACAGTTGTGCTGTAGGTGCTCAAAAACATCTACTGGAAAATTCAGAATTTTCCACGCTTTTATTTTCAACGTGTAATGTTCTCAAACAGGCATCAGATACAAATTACGACAGACAGTTCTAGAAACAGACTGATATATAAAAGAACTGCAGAACTTACTGTTTACAGGATCCTCAGATACTTCTGCACTTTCAGCAATGTTTTTGGCAGCTTCTTTTTTGTCCTGTTGTAAAGTATTGCTTAAAATCTTAGCCTGACAGTGAGCTTCTGTGCTGTCAATAACTGTCAGAAGAGCTTCAAGAGACAGCAGGTGAGTGGTGTACAGCTGGCCAGACACTGGAAACGCATTCTAGAAAGTAAAAAGCCAAAGACACAACAGAAAAATGTACAAAAAATACATTGTGAGCAAAGCCGACGCAAACAGACCTAGTACCAAAGAGGATTTACATATATTATAATGGGGTCATAATAAATGGCCGACTTAGTTTCTTCTATTGAAACAAGTTTACGGCTATATGCTCCAAATAGGCAACAATGAAAGTATCATCAAACCTTGGAAAGAAGTTTGGTAAGATCTTCAAAGAGGTTGGAGCAATAGTAATCACAGTCGTAGTTAATGTAGAGCTCCGTTACAAAGCTGGGTATCCTCCAGAGCTGTACAATGGCTTCCAGGGCCATTTCTTTCATCTCATATGGCATCTTTGGATTTTCTATGGTAATGATATCCATCAGTTTCTTTATGTACATCTAAAAGAAAAAAAAATGAGGGGAAAAAAAAAGGGATAAACCTAAAATTGTCTATATTTTTCTAAATTCTGATCTCCCATATTTGTGAATATATTTATCTTCCCAGAATATGAATGGATTATTCCCAACAATTAATGTGGTCACAGATCTAAGAGATGCATGATAAGTTGTGCATTGGTGAGAATCTGTTAACTGGGACCCCCCAGCAACCCCGGGAATGGGGATCTGAAATGCCAGTTGGAATGAAGCGGTTACCGCTCATAGGCCCAACTGCACTGTATATTCTGTACGAGACTGCAGGAGATATGTGATCGCTATACTCGGCTATGTCGGGTATCTCCACAGTGAATGGGTGGAGGAAGGGGCTGCACGTACGCTTGATTCCAACGGACATTTCAGATTTCTAGCACTACCAGTATAGCCATTACCAGTCATTTGGAGTATTTTGTACCCCAAAGCCCTGAATAGCATTGCTGAGAGGTAAATGTCCAAGCACTGGAACTTCTCTCAGCCATAGTAGAGCACGACAACCAGGCATGTCCACATCAGCTCCGTGCACAGAAGGTCTGAGAAGGGGCCAGATTGATTTGACAATTTCCTTAAAGGGGATCAGTTACAGATTATCACAGTACAAACTGTATGAAATATTAAAGAGGAACTTTCCCCAAATGTTCATGTTGAACTGGACACCTGATACAATAGTGGCTGCAAAGCGGAATAAAATGTGTTTGGTTTTTTTTTCTTTGTTTTTAATTTTGTCTTTCTGGTGTGAAGATATTCGCAATCAATGTATTTGACACCTAATGAGTTAACACCTACTTGAACTTTGAGATCAATGTAATAATGTATACAAGTTTGAATTGTGAAATCTGAGGACAAATCCTCTTTACACATTGATTTGGGGTTTGCCTAAATTCACTTCAAAATAAATGGGTAAAAGTTGCACCGAGCTTGTAAAAAGAGGTCACTTGCAAAGTTGCTTCTTATTAAAAATACTCTTGGTTCTCAAGAATGGAGGGATTTTTTATCTTCTAGTTTACTGCTTGTTGAGTAGGTTACTGGCCAACTGTGCTGTCTTTTAGAGGTAGCGGGTTTCCTAGGAAATGAGCGCAGCACCTACAAGCTCTTTGCTCTAAAACTGGCAAGCACTGCTCCAAAGCAGTCCGGATGGCTTTAGTTCTCCTGCGCTCCTCTGATGCTGCAGAGGCGAGGCTGACTCCTATAGCATCACTGGAGCACGCACAGACTGGGGAAGCAGAGCAACAAAGCCACTGGTCCAAACTATCAATGCTTCAGGAGTGGTGCGCCCATGAGAAATGAACACGAGAATAACCTTTTAAATACAAGCTAAAAAACACACACAAAACACACTATACTGCTACAGCAGTTAAAGGGAATAAGTCAACAGGTTTTTAGCTATTTGAGAGCAGCAGGATGTAGGGGCAGAGACCCTGATTCCAGTGATGTGTCACTTACTGAACTGCTAGCTTTCACAAAATCCCTGTTTACTCTGCTGCATATCTTGCAGTTCTCTTAATGCTGAGCTCATCATATCCCTGTGCACACCACTCATTGGCAGATTTCAGTGTACACTCTGCATAGGCAGAAAGCTGCCAATCAGTGGTGGGGGCGGGGTCATACAGAGATCATTAATATGGAGGACTACACGGCAGCAGATTTACTAGTCCTCTAGTGATAAAATCACATATATAGTAGCAGGAGATTAACAAAATTACAACAAGCAGCCCAGCAAGTGACATCGCCGGAATTGAGGTGTTTGTGTCCAGACTATGCTGCTCTCAGATTAGATGGCACAAACTTGACAACGTGATAGATTCGCTTTAACATAGCATAAAACAATGCATATGTACTTGCCTCCAGCTGAAACTTCAGATGCTCTCTCATACTTTCGAATAGAAGGAAACATGCCCGCAAGGAGGCTGCATACAGACTTAAACGATCTCCATTTAAGAGCTGCAAAAGGTCAATGGAACATTTGTGAATTCTGACAATTTGTATAGTAAAAAAATACAAAAATTTACTAGTCTTCACCAACCTGAAACAAATGGCGACAAAGCTCATCCTTCACAAGTCCCAGTAGTGAAACGTAGTTTGCAATAGGCGCACACTCTAAAGCTACTGTAATAAGCTGTAAACCCATGTGGATCATCACTTCAGAGTTATGGCGGTCATGGGGGTTGGTAAGTGAAATGAGAAAGCGGAACAATTCCCGAATGCAAGGAAGACCGTAAGGGACTAAGACTGCTCCTAAAAAAAAAAAAAAAAAAAAGTATAATGGTTAGTTAGCAAGATATGCAAAACATTGTTACTGTTTTTAATCATTTGGGGCAAAAAGATTTTAAAAAGAGGACCATTCGGCTGGATTTTGGACTCCTAACTACAGATATGGCTCTCCTGATGATAATTAAAATTATCTCTTTTTTTTTTTTTAAAGAAATCCATTTTGTTGTTCTTCTGTAATCATTTTGGACATTTTATCTGCAGTCCTGCTTGCCTGCCACATATGACTGACAGGTCAATGCTTCTCTTCAGTGTCCTACCTCCTCTGGCCGAAATCTCATGCAGGCCTCGTCGTTGCCGGGAGCTGGGCATGCACAGTAACTTCCAAATGATGCAATCGAGTTGAGAAATCCATCTACGCATACCCACCAGTGAAATTTCGGCCAGAGAAGGCAGGTCACTGAAAAAGAACTGACCTGCGAGTCAGACTGGAGGCAGCCAAAGGTGAGGACGCTACTCAGACTGGCAGGAAATGATCAAACCCAGTGTGCAGACCCGCTTGAGCCTCATTAGCATAAAACTGATTGATTACAGAACGACGATCAGAAGAAAGTTGGATTTGTTAAAAAAAGGGTATAACACTTTAATCAGCTTCAAAGTGTCATGACACTTGTCTTTAGTTGGAGGGGTGGTACAATACCTACAATGTTCTTTCTCAATATCTAACATTACACCCTAAGCACTTTTTGTCAGTAGCTTTATCATATGATACACTACACTTCTCCCTATACAGCTAATCCCTAAATGTGTTATTTTTCACTTCACGTCCGGTGAGGTTTAGCTTGTGAGGAATCTCAAACAAAAAATCGCAGGAGGCTGAGGCTGCACTCACTTCTCTGCCGTGTCTATCGCTCACCCTGGAACAGGACGTCATCGGGGAGCAGCGCTGCAGTTACTTACTACAGCTTCTTCCATCGCCACCCTTGGAAGATGCCCTGGATCCATGATGCTCATAGAAGCTGTGGGAAATGTGAGCGCAGCACTCACACTTTGCTTACATCTCTCCCACTGCAGCCTTTAATTGTGAAACACAAAGTAGTCAGGGGGCAGAGATAGAAACAGTGAGTGACATCAATGCCGCCCCACAGCTTCTAGCATCGCCCTCATCAGGATGCGAATAGTCATTAGGGTGTGGTCATAGAAGCGGTAGGGCCTTTGTTGGTGTCGCTTTCACAGATTCTATCACAAGCCCCTGCTGCTGACTCGTTTGAGGGTGGTGCTAGAAGCTGTGAGACTGCGCCAGTGTTACACACTGTTTCTATCGCTGCCCCCCTGACTGCGTCTCGCTTCACTAGTAGATGCTATAGCAACAGGGACAGAGGCAGAGGGCAGCAATGCAAGAAACTGTGGTAACTGCTGCGCTACCTCCTGAGGACTTCCTGTTCCAGGAGGGGTGATAAGGAAGTGAGTGCAGCCCCAGCCTCCTGAGTCTTCGTGCTAGAGGCGCCTTTCAAACGAAGAAGTGAAGTAAAAAAAAAAAACACATTTAGGGATTAGCAAGATAGGGAGAAATGTAGGGAAATTTATCAAGCAAATGACAAAAGTGATAAGAGTGTAAAAATAGATATTTCAAAAGGACATTTTAGGTACTGGGCCAACTCTATAATGCTGTTAATTGGTCTAAAGCTACATGTCTGCAGTCACTCTATGTGACTGCAGACTTGTGAATCCTCACATCGCACACACTGCGATCTGTGAGGATTTTCCTGTGCCAAAAGCAGAGCGCACATGACCACACGTATGCATACTGCTGGTCAAATTCCAATTAGGCTGTTTCCGGCCTCGTTTAATACAATTGCATTAATGAAGGTCACACCCATCTAGACTGAATGTGGCTGGGAGTACGCATATCATATACTTGTGGTCACGTGACCGCCGCTCCTGGCACAGAGAATCCTTGCAGTGCACATGATGTGAGGATTCACAAGTCTGTAGTCACATAGTGTGACTTAAGACTTGCAGCTTTAGACCGAACAACCCCTTTAAGAGTCCAAATTCCTGCAGACAGGTCCTCTTTAAATTCTAGATTTTTTTTTTTTTTAACCATCCTTCAAAAAAATAGTACTATCGATCTGCACAGGACTGCATCCAGTAAGCTGAAATGCAGAAATCTGACCTTATTATTGCAACTCTCACCTTCTTTCTGTAAAGACTGGGTAAATCTAACGCCTCGAGGATTGACATAGTCCATGTCATGAACAGAGGCAGAGTCTGAGTAGTCAGCTATTGAGGAGCTGTCTTCTAGAACCTCAGGGATGGATTCAACGGATGCAGATTGTGTTTTTCTACCCAAAAATTCTTCATTCTTTAAAATAGCATGCAGAAAGTAGATACGAGTATTAATAACAATTTTGAAACAAAGCCTATATATATGCATATAGAAATAACGTAAAAACCATATAAGGCCACTGGAAAGTCACATTTTCATCTCATTAAGTTATGGCACCTCACTAGGAAATTAAATCACTTTAACCCCTTCCCGACCCGTGTCACACCGTTTGTGACATGGAAAACAGTTTGTTCCCGACCCGTGTCACAGCGTGTGTGACATGGAGGGAAAGCGCCCCTGCAGCGCCTGCGAGCGGGGTCGCTCAGGTGTCACAGTTGCTACTGCAACTGGACATCCTGAAGTCGACCCCACGGGGGGTGGATTAACCCCCCCGTGCCTGGGACCCCTCCGATTGGCTGTTTCATTTTCACTTTTAGTGAAACTGCCAATCGGTATGAATTAAATATTTCACCAATGAAAATTGGTGTAATATTTAAATCTGGGCATGGCCTGATGCTTACAGCATCAGCCATTGGCTGGGGGGAGTGTCACCTCTGTCCCCCCCCTCCCCCCCGATCTGATTGGGGGGCTAGCGTCACATGGATACTAGCCCCAATCAGATATGGAGGGATGGCTGAAACCTCCCAGCTCCTTCCCATCCCTGGATCGTCTGCTCCGGACCCTCTGCTCCGGACCCTCTGCTGTGGACCCCCAGGTCCTTCACAAATTAATCCGTAAAAATAAAAAAGTGTTTTTTTTTTCCACTTTTTCATTTTTATCAATCAATTTGTGAAGCACCTGGGGGTTCCAAGTGCTCACTATGCATCTAGATAGGTGCCTTGGGGGGTCTAGTTTCCAAAATGGGGTCACTTGTGGGGGAGCTCCAATGTTTGGGCACACAGCGGCTCTCCAAACGCAACATGGTGTCCGCTAACAAATTGAATGGAAAATCGGCTCAAATTGTTAGCGGACACCATGTTGCGTTTGGAGAGCCGCTGTGTGCCCAAACATTGGAGCTCCCCCACAAGTGACCCCATTTTGTAAACTAGACCCCCCAAGGAACCAATCTAGATGCATAGTGAGCACTTGGAACCCCCAGGTGCTTCACAAAATGATCTGTGAAAACAAAAAAGTACTTTTTTTTTTTTCACAAAAATTTTCTTTTAGCCTAAATTTTTTAATTTTCACATGGGTAACAGGATAAAATGCATCCTAAAATGTGTTGGTCAATTTCTCCTGAGTACACCGATACCTCATATGTGGTCATAAACCACTGTTTGGGCGCATGGCAGGGCTCAGAAGAGAAGGAGCGCAATTTGACTTTTGGAGCTAATTTTCCATTCAAAAAGTAAAATGGCGCTCCTTCCCTTCTGAGCCCTGCCGTGTGCCCAAACAGTGGTTTATGACCACATATGAGGTATCAGTGTACTAAGGAGAAATTGACCAACAAATTTTAGGATGCATTTTATCCTGTTACCCATGTGAAAAATAAAAAATTTAGGCTAAAAGAAAATTTTTGTTAGAAAAATAAAAATGTTCATTTTTTTCTTCCATGTGGCTTTAGTTCCTGTGATGCACCTGAAGGGTTAATAATCTTCTTGAATGTAGTTTTGAGTAGCTTGAGGGGTGCAGTTTTTGGAATGGTGTCACTTTTGGGTGTTTTCTGTCATAAAGACCCCTCAAAGGGACTTCAAATGTGATGTGGTCACTAAAAAAATGGTTTTGTAAATTTTGCTGGAAAAAAGATAAATTGCTGATGAACTTTGAACCCTTCAAACTTCCTACCAACATTTTTTTTTTTTTACAAAATTGTGCTGACGTAAAGTAGACATGTGGGAAATGTTATTTATTAACTATTTTGTGTCACATCACTCTCTGGTTTAGTAGAATAAAAATTCAAAATTTGAAAATTGCAAAATTTTCACATTTTTTCCCATATTTTTGATTTTTTCACAAATAAACGCAAATATTATCGACCTAAATTTAATACCAACATGAAGCCCAATATGTCACGAAAAAACAATCTCAGAATTGCTAGGATCCGTTGAAGCGTTCCAGAGTTTTTACTTCGTAAAGGGACACTGGTCAGAATTGACAAAAATGCCAAGGTCTTTAGGGTCAAAATAGGCTGGGTCCTGAAGGGGTTAAGACAAGTGAGGGGGCTGCTTTCTGGGACCTGCCACTGATTCAGTAAACTACAACAATGCAGGGCCATCTTTAAAGCTGCAACCGGTTAAAATTTTTCCTTGCAGAACTGCCCTTGGCCACCTGGATGTGTAGGAAACTGAAGTGAGGCCCCTTGCAAGTTAATGAGGCCAGCCAGGAGCGTAACAACCACGGTAGCAGAAGTTGAGACCACAATCGGGCCTGTGCGGGTGAAGGGCCTGCCAACGTCAGTGTGAACTTCAACTGGATGTGCGCACTCTGACATATATTCAGCTGAAGTGTACTGCGGCACAGAGAACAGTCGGGTCTGTGTGTGGTAATAAATGCTGCCGGCCAATCAGAGGGCAGTAGATGACATTAGCGTGCATGTGACTGGTGGCGCATGGCAGTGATGTCATGAGCTCCAGTCGCTTGCACGCTGAAGCCAGCTGCTGGCTTCAGAAAAGGATGCCGTGCGGCGGGGGAGCGGGTGGGAGGCAAGTATAATTGTTTATTTTTTTCTATGCATTAAATAACAGCAGCAGAATGGGGGATATATACCAGGATGGGGGAAATATACAGCTATGACAAAAATTGAGAGACCACTGCACAGTTTTCTAAAAATCCCCATCTCTACATGTCTGACAGCCGTTCAATTCCAGTGTCAGTTGAATTCCAACCAAAGTCCACCTCATTCTACTTAATGTGCTTCTGATTAAGTGATCACCTGAACCAAATCTTATGTATCGAGGGAAAGTATAAAAAACACTGCTGTGGTCTTCACAATCCTCTAGCAATAGGACAAGCTGGATGGCAAAACAAGTGCTAGGAATAGCCCAAAAGTTATTTAAATGAAAAAATAACTTTTAACCATGCCAAGGAGTTGAAAAGAAAAAAGTTGAGTGAGGAAAAGAAGGGCTCAATTCTGGCTTTACTAGAATAGAAATACAGTGAGCGTCATGTTGCCTCCATCCTTAAAATTTCGAAGTCAGCAGTCCACTACAACAAGGTGAAGCAGCAGACATTGGGGACAACAAAGCTACAGACCGGCAGAGGGCGAAAGCGACTCTCCACCGACCGGGATGACCGCCATCTTATTCGAATGTCACTCAGCAACTGCAGGATGACATCAAGTGACCTACAAAAGGAATAGCAAATGGCAGCTGAGGTGAAGTGCACGGCAAGAACAGTTCATAACAGGCTCCTAGAGGCAGGCCTCAAGTCATGTAAAGGTAGAAAAAAGCCTTTCATCAATGAGAAGCAAAGGAGAGCCAGGCTGAAGTTTGCCAAAGACCATAAGGATTGGACCATAGAGGACTGGAGTAAGGTAATCATCTCTGATGAGTCTAATTTTCAGCTTTGCCCAACACCTGGTCGTCTAATGGTTAGACGGAGACCTGGAGAGGCATACAAGCCACAGTGTCTTGCACCCACTGTGAAATTTGGTGGAGGATCGGTGATGATCTGGGGATGCTTCAGCAAGGCTGGAATTGGGCAGGTTAATCTTCACGAAGGACGTATGAATCAAGCCGCATACAAGGTTATCCTTGACAAACACTGGCTTCCTTCTGCTCAGGCAATGTTCCCCAAGTCTGAGGACTGTTTTTTCCAGCAGGACAATGCCCCATGCCACAACAGCTAGGTCAATCAATGTGTGGATGAAGGAGCACCACATCAAGAACCTGTCATGGCCAGCCCAATCTCCAGACCTGAACCCCATTGAAAACCTCTGGAATGTAATCAAGAGGAAGATGGATAGTCACAAGCCATCAAACAAAGAAGAACTGCTTACATTTTTGTGCCAGGAGTGGCATAAGGTCGCCCAAAATCAGTGTGAAAGACTGGTGGAAAGCATGCCAAGACGCATGAAAGCTGTGATTAGAAATCATGGTTATTCCACCAAATATTGATTTCTGAACTCTTCCTGAGTTAAAACATGAGTATGAGTATTGTTGTTTCTAAATGAATAAGAACTTGTTTTCTTTGCATTATTTGAGGTCTGAAAGCACTGTTTCTTTTTTTATTATTTTGACAATTTCTCATTTGCTGCAAATAAATAAATACAACATTTTTAGCTTTGAATTTCGGAGACATGTTGTCAGTAGTTTATAGAATAAAACAACAATGTACATTTTACTCAAAAATATAAAGAGAAAAATCAGAGAAAATGAAAATTTTGCAGTGGTCTCTTAACTTTTGCCAGAGCTGTGTATCAGGATGGGGCCCAGAATAAGGGACAAATATATCAGGATGTAGGTCAGTCATATATCCCGATGACTAGTGGCTGCTGTGTAGAAAGAAAATAGTAAAGGAAACTCAGTGATATACCAGCATGGCATCCCCTTTATTCTCACAAGAGGAAAGACCTTCACTAATCATAAAGCAATTGAATATCTTTGTGACATGCCATTACTTTGTGAGATGAGAAGCCTTTTAACAGTTTTTGGGTCTTGCATAATAATGAACGGGGGTGTATAATATGATGTACGTACTGATAGGCCACAAGGGGCAACAAAGAAGAGGTTAAAGAAGATGTTAAGCAGTGTAATTCTAAATGCCTACCTTCTGTTCATCCTGGTTCTGTCGATCTGATGGATACATATCTCCAGGTGACTGCAGAGCAGCAGCAACAGGGTTTGCATTATCCATTTCTGAAAGATCTTCCTTTGAAGTTGCTTGAGATGACAACTCTACTCCGCTGTCGGCTGTTGGGGTGACTACAGATGATGTGGCCTCCGAACTACCACCTGAGACAGGAGATGTAGCTTCTGGAGAGGAAGGCTCCATGAAAGGAATACCCCCTAAAAACGAAAATTATGTATGCTGAAAAGGGATGACTTCATAAATCAGATGATGCTCAATGTCAGAGATGCAACACAGTATGGATTTTTACGGCAATGATACTTCTAAAATAATTAACCTTATTTTTCCAACTAAGACATTTGTTGCTAAAAATTGAGGGCGTTGCATAGTCCTGAGGCAATATCATCAGTTATTAAGAAGAGCAATCATATAGCCTCCTTGTAAGATCAGAGACACTATGCGGCTGCACAGTTCTCTCTAATGAGATGTGCAGATCCGGCAGGAAAGGAGGCTGAAACGGCACATCACTAAAGCTGAACAGGACCAGCACAGTCCTCACCATGCTGCAGGTCCTGAAACAGCACACCACTGCACACTAAAGCTGAAGGACCGTCTAGTATATCACAGTCATGTGATCAGTCACAAAATGGGTGCAGGATGCTGGCAGCAAAGCTGTGTGCGTGCGTGTCTGGTGTGGTGCATGGTGTGTGAGTATATGCAGCAGAGCTGTATGCGCATATATTTGTAGCAGAGCGGTGTGTGTGTAAACTGTGCATGTAGCTGTGTGTGCCGCAGAGTTGTGTGTACATGCACCGGTGTCATCTTCTGATGGCTAAATCTGGAGTTTTTGGTAGTTCAAAAAAAGTAAAAAAGACTACCTGCTGAAGAGCCACTTGACAAAGGCTGGTGCAAAGATTCTGTGCCAGCCATAGCTTTGGTGATGTGACGTGGGGCCCTTGGAGATCTCTTCTGCTTTTTCCATTTTGAGGAATCACTAGCACCACCAGCTCTCATTTTTAGCTGTGAAGAGGACACCACATAAACGTTAACATTGCAGTTCTACAACATATTTTGTATTAACCACTGTATGACTATCCATGCTTTACTGATGCCTTTTCCCGTAAGCAAAAGCTAACAAAAAAGAAGTGAAATCCAAACAGAAAACTGAAAATCCTAGTAAAGAAAAATTGGTTTGGTAATTCAAACACAGAGCATCAATTAAAGGGGTTGTCCAGAAGTCGAAATCCACGTCTGCTTTCTCTGAAAAATATGGCTGCACCTGTCTTAGGGTTGTATTGTACAGCAGCCCATGGAGAGGAGAGGCACGGATTCAGCTACAAAGCACTCTCTCTAATCCTGCACAACCACTTTTAAAAGAGGAGGGGAATGAAAAGTCCAAGTATAAAGACATCAAAACGGAAATATTTTTGGGACCCAGTAACAGATGCAATGTATCAGACACAGACAAATGTCAGACTAAAATACATTTTTCACACATTGACAAATGACAATATACACTGCAAAGAACTGGAAAACCAGATCTTACACTGGGGGATGATTGTAAATAGCGCACTGTATACAGGAACATTTATACAGTTTATCATTTCAATACCTTCCTATAGAACAGAGCAGACATGAGTCAGCGACACTGGTGTCTGCATGCCGAAATTACACTGCAGAGCAGGAGAAAAAAGCAACAGATGGGGGACCCAGCTAGCAAGTATAGACTTTCATCGAGACCCCAGAGACATAGCCAACAGATAGAGTGGGCACCATTTATTCTGAGGCAGACATATCCAGCGGCTTTGTATACAGTAGTAAAAAGAACATATACGGCAGTTTAATGTGGCCAATTGGCACCAAACAGGTACCTTATTAAAGCATTGTCATCTCACAAATGGTCTCATTGTCACCTCAAACCAGAAGGGTTATTCTCATGATGGTAGATGCAGCTGTCAGAGACCCAAAAGGTCTTTCCTCTATAGCTTCTATGCAGTTTGAGTAATTTTGGGTGATCTGCTGGCTGGACAATCCTTAGCCAAAAGACAGGTAAGAGGCCGCCTGAAGGGCAGCAATGCTTGAGATACTTCTAATAGCAGTGTTTCTCAACTTAAGACCTCAAGAGCCCCTCCCCCTCCCCCTCCCCCAACAGGTCAAAATTTGAGGGTATGCTATAGAGAGAACCTGTGGCAATTTTGGATGCCTTAATAATTACATCACCTGAGCTATATTAAGGAAATTCAGAAAATGCGACAAGCTGTCAGGGCCTTATTGACTGAGGTCTCAAAAAACACGACCCAGGTACTACACAGAACCCCTGACATCTGTGGCCTGCAGGGCTCTGGAGCGCCCTACACATCATTGGGACAGCCAAGAGCAGGAGGAGTGCACCAGCACCTATTAAAGGGGTTGTACCACCATAAAGAATACTTTTAGCCAAGCAGAAAAGGTGAAAATAAATAGTTTTGTAATTTACATTTATTAAAAATTATGCTCCGTTCAATAACTACCACGCTTTTATTTTTTGAAATATGCTCCCTAGCGTTATTCCATTCCGTCGTCGTAGTGGGCGATCAGCTGGTCGAGTTTGTGCAGTTCCTGTCATCATAAGGAGGTCCGACTCCCCCCCGCCCACCCAACTCCCCACCCCCAGTGTGCACATTGTATTCTTCTCACAAGTCTGAAAGCGCAAGGAGCAGATTGCTATAGCAGTGTGTCAGTGAGTCTCCCAACCCCGCTCTGGGTGAGATCTGCTCCACAGACCTGTGATTGCAGAGGTGCTTCCAGGGCTCTCAGCTCTGTGAAGCAGAACGATCTCACCCAGAAGGTGGTTGGGAGACTCACTGACACACTTCTTTGCTTTCAGGAATCTGCTCCCTGCGCTGTCAAGACTTGTGAGGAGAATATGTTGTGCGCACTGGGGGTGGGAGTTGGGGTGAGTCGGACCTCTTTATGATGACAGGAACTACGCAAACTCGACCAGCTGATCGCTCACTACAAGGATGGACATGAACAACACCAGGGGGTGCTAGGGAGCACACTTCAGAAAATAAAATCTTGGTATTTATTGAATGCAGCAAAATTTTTATTAAATGTAAACCATATATTGCCACCTTTTCTGCTTGGTTAAAAGTATTTTTTATAGTGGCACAACCCCTTTAATGATATCCAGAACTCAGTGTGTTAAGAGTGCAAGTGTGTCTTTCTCAGGCTGCTGGATCACTAGTTGTAGGTGAATATGGAGAGAATATTTTTTTTTAATCCCATCCAGACATCAACCGTACATGTTCGGCACAGCAGAGCCGCCACCATCATCAATTTTAGTTGTATTTGATAGCCGACACCCTGCTGCAACAATCAGGATGAGTATTAGCCCTGATTGAGCCTTTAGATATCATTAATAGTGACAGCGATATCTACATGGCTATGTAAGGGAGGGGGCTCACTCTTTAAGCATATTGGTGGGGTGCTGGTAGTTGTCATAGCAGCCTGAAGCCAAGTAATGGCCTTTTGCAATAAACCGTGTCTAACATGTGAAGTGTCAGTGTAAGGCTGACAAATCTAATGGGGCGCTACAAGACACCCCCATTACAAACCCCATAGTGATATTGTTAAAAAGAAAAAAAAAAAAAAAAACAAACACCGACAATAAAGTCCTGTATTTGAAATAATGAGATAGACTTCTTTATTGAAATAAACACTCCCCATCCCTCTTTTACCCATTTAATCTGAAAAATTAAAAATGAAAAAAAAGCAAACCTGTCCGACGAGCATATAATCCACTGAAGCCAATGTCCCCTGTAAAAAAACAAAAATAATAAACCACCATATTCCTCACCGGTCCGACGAGAAGATATTCCATTTGTCCCTTAACCACTTCGCACCAGAGCCTGTTTTTGCCTTCGTGACCGGGCCAATTTTTTCAATTCTGACCACTGTCACTTTATGAGGTAATTACTCTGCAACGCTTCAACGGATTCCCCTGATTCGGAGATTGTTTTTTCGTGACATATTGTACTTCATGATTGTGGTAAAATTTCTTTGATATCACTTGCGTTTATTTGTGAAAAAATCAAAAATTTTGAAAATTTTGCAATTTTCAAACTTTGAATTTTCATGCCCTTAAATCAGAGAGATATGTCACACAAAATAGTTAATAAATAACATTTCCCACATGTCTACTTTACATCAGCACAATTTTGGAACCAAAATTTTTTTTGTTAGGGAGCTATAAGGGTTAAAAGTTGACCAGCGATTTCTCATTTTTCCAACAAAATTTACAAAAACATTTTTTTTAGGGACCATATCATATTTGAAGTCACTTTGAGGGGTCTTTATGACAGAAAATACCCAAAAGTGACACCATTCTAAAAACTGCACCCCTCAAGGTGCTCAAAACAACATTCAAGAACTTTATTAACCCTTCAGGTGCTTCACAGGAATTTTTGGAATGTGGAGGAAAAAAAATTAACATTTAACTTTTTTCACAAAAATGTTACTTTAGACCCAATTTTTTTTATTTTCACAGGGGTAACAGGAAAAAATGGACCCCAAAATTTTTTGTGCAATTTCTCTTGAGCGCGCTGATACCCCACATGTGAGGGAAAACCACTGTTTGGGCGCACAGCAGGGCTCGGAGGGGAAGGAGCGCCATTAGACTTTTTGAATGTAAAATTTGTCTGAATAATTAGCAGACGCCATGTTGCGATTGGAGAGCCCCTAATGTGCCTAAACAGTGGAAACCCCCCCACAAGTGACACCATTTTGGAAACTAGACCCCTTAGGGAACATATCTAGATGTGTTGTGAGCACCTTGAACCCCAAGGTGCTTCACAGAAGTTTATAATATTGAGCTGTAAAAATAAAATTTTCACATTTTTCCCACAAAAAAGTTTTTCATCCCTTAATTTTGCATTATCATAAGGGTAATAGGATAAATTGCACCATGAAATTTGTTGTGCAATTTCTCCTGAACACGCCGATACCCCATATGTGGAGGCAAACCACTGTTTGCGCGCACGGCAGGGTTTGGAAGGGAAGGAGCGCCATTTGACTTGTTGAATGTAAAATTTGTTTGAATAATTAGCGGACGCCATGTTGCATTTGGGGAGCCCCTGATGTGCCTAAACAGTGGAAACCCCCCACAAGTGACACCATTTTGGAAACTAGACCCCTTAGGGAACTTATCTAGATGTGTGGTGAGCACCTTGAACCCCAAGGTGCTTCACAGAAGTTTATAATAATCAGCTGTAAAAATAAAATTTTCACATTTTTCCCACAAAAAAGTTTTTCATCCCTTAATTTTGCATTATCATAAGGGTAATAGGATAAATTGCACCATGAAATTTGTTGTACAATTTCTCCTGAGTACGCTGATACCCCATATGTGGGGGAAAACCACTGCTTTGGTGTACGGCAGGGTTCGGAAGAGAAAGGAGCGCTATGTTGGCTGGGATAGGCAGCAGACACCATGTCACATTTGAAGAGTCGCTGACATGCCGAAACAGCAGAAACCCCCACAAGTGACCCCATTTTGTAAACTACACCTCTCAAGGAATTCATCTAGGGAAGTAGTGAGTATTTTTTAATTTTTACATTTATACCATTGGGCAGTGAAAAAAGCATAATTATATTTTTACCACAAAAAAATGTTTTACCCTCAGATTTTACATTTTCACACAGGGCAATGGGTAAAAATGGTGCCGAAATGTGTCACACAATTTCTTCTAAAAGTGGCAATACCCCATATGTGGCTGTATCGTACTGCTCAGCAATACGGCGAGATCTGGGGGGGACGGAGCGCTATTTGACAATTGGAGAACAAATTATTGTAGAATAGGCATTTGGATTTGGGAGCACAAAATTTTCTGAATTTCTTTTGGGGGGCAAGGGCCATTTCGCTTTTCCAGAGCCTTTCTGCTACCAGTAACTTGGAAGTCCCTTATATTTTTAACAGATGACGGACCTGAGTGGGGACTAGCTTTTTTTGAGGACTGAGTTGAAGCTTTTATTGGGAACATTTTACGTTACATTTATCCGGCGCTCTAGGCTGAGCACTTACATCGGGGTTTCCATCTAAATTTCCAAGTGATGCAATTCAGATGAAACCCCTGAGGGATCCATTCACTGTAATGAGGCAGCAGAGTTACTCTGGACTCCGTCTGGCCTCTGTTTGGTGGTGTCCTTTTTTTCAGAAGTGCACAAAACTGTGGCCAACCGCACTTTTATGCACGCCTAAAACAAATGACACCGTGGGATCACAGGCCAGACGGCATTCACAGTGGCCTATATCTGCCTCATTACAGGGAATCTTCCATCATGGGTTCTGGCTGAATCACATATTTCAGAGATTTACACGGAAACTCTGGTGTAAGCGCTCAGCGCAGAGCGCAGGATAAATGTAAGGCTCTGCGCCTTACTGCGATCTTTGGGAGACATAATAAACAAATTAGTAGCAGGTGAAGAATTGGTTTTATTTATTTTTTTACGCCGTTCCTAATGTGATATCACTTAGATTAGATTACTTTATTCTTCGGGTCGGTGCGATTACAGAGATACCAGATTTATATCGGGTTTTTATGATTGACAGCTGTCACACACTAAGACGCTTTTTTTTTTTTGAAAAATCTAGTTTTTGCATCGCCATATTTTGAGAGCTATAATTTTTCCATATTTCGGCCGACAGTCATGTGATGACTTGTTTTTTGCGGGACGAGTTGACATTTTTATTGGTACCATTTTTGGGTACGGGACATTTTTTGATCGCTTTCTATTCCGTTTTTTGGGAGGTAAAATTAACAAAAACCAACAATTCAGGAATTGTTTTTTGAGTTTTTTTTTTATGCCGTTCTGCGTGTGGTAAAAGTGATCAGGCAGCGTTATTCTTCGGGTCAGTACGTTTACAGCGATACTACACTTACTGTATATTTTTTTTATGTTTTGGCGCTTTTACACAATAAAACAATTTTATAGGAAAAATATTTTTTTTGCATTGCTTTATTCTGAGCGCTATAACTTTTTTATTTTTCGGCTGATGGAGCTGTATGGCGGCTTTTTTTTAGCGGAACAAGATGCCGTTTTCAGCGGTACCTTTTTTATTTCCATTTTGCTTTTTGATCGCATTTTTTTCCACTTTTTGTTTGGCGATATGAGGAAAAAGCATAGTTTTTTGCTCCGTTTTTTATTTATTTTTATTACGGTGTGCACAGAAGGAGTTAATTAGTGTGACAATTTTATAGCTCGGGTTGTTTCGGACGCGGCAATACCAAATATGTGTACTTTTTTTATTTTTGCATAAATATACGGATTGATCGGTTTAATATTTTATTTATTTATTTTAATTTATTTTGTAATTTTTTTTAAACAGTTTCAAAACATTTTTTTTTTACATTTTTACTTAGTCCCTGTATGGGACATTAATTTTTATTTTTCTGATACCTGATCTCATGTAATGTAATAGACATATATTACATTACATGAGATCTTCACTGACTTTCACAGTCAGAGTCTCCTGCCAGGCTTCAGCTGCAGGCTGAGCCAGGCAGGACACCATATATGGCAGAGCTGGAGGCGGTCATGTGACCTCCAGCTGCCATAGCAAAGTCAGGTCCTGGAAGGTATAAGGGGGCCGTCGGAGAGGTAAGTGGACGACCCCCTCTCCTCCTGCTGTCTTCTATATGCCGCGATCACTATAGATCGCGGCATATAGAAGACAGCAAAGGGTTAACATCACTGGGACCTGATCCAGTCAGGTCCCGATGATGCTCCCTGTCAGAGCTATCGCTCTGCACTGCTCCTGCAGCACTTGCAGGACCCTGGGGGTCCTGAGCGCTGCGGGACCACCCACCGTTTTTAAACGTCCGCGCTGCACAGAGCCCAGGCAGCGCAGACATTTATCTACAGTGGGCGGTCGGGAAGCGGTTAAAGTGTCTAGCTCTGCTACATCTAGATGGCAGGCTGAATGGTTGCATGATGCAACCATTCAGCCTGACATGCAGCAGAGTCACTGAACTGAGCATGCTAGAGCAGCTCTGACTCACAGTGACGGCAATAAGGTGAGCGGAGTTCATTTTAAAGGTCTCACGCTCGCGGTGCCGTGAGAAAGGGGAGTGAAGTTCAGAGCCAATAAACTCCGTTCACCTCATTGATGGCAGCCTGAGTGTCGTGGGAAAGTTCTCTCAGCGTTTGCGCTGATGTTAGTGAGGTGAACGAAGTTCATTGGCTATGAACTCCACTCACCTTATTCCCATCAAAGCGAGTCACTGAGCTTATAATTTTTATAGTTTTAAAGGAGATATGGGCATTGCAGGATTATCTTAACGTCGGACAGGTGAGGATGATGTTAGTTTATTATTTTCATTCTCTTACATGGGCTTCAGTGGATTAGGCATAAAAGTTGAGTATAACGGTTTATTTTTATTTCTATAAAGGAGGGTGTCTTTATTTCAGATAAATGTCTTTATTCTGGGTGTTTTTATTTACAATTTGACTATGGGGTTAGTAATGGGGACGTCTTATCGATGCCTATCCATTACTAAACCCCTGGGCTTGATGTCAGCTGCCAATACAAAGCTGACATCAACCCTAACCCTATTACCCCACTTGCCACCGCACCAGGGCAAGAGGGAAGAGCGGAGGCTAAGGGCCAGAATTGGCACATCTTATGGATGCACCTTTTCTGGGACAGCTAAGAGGGGATGTTTTTAGTCTGGGAGGGCGCCAATATCCATGGTCCCTTCCTAGGCTATTAATATCAGCCCAACGCTGTCTGCCTAGCCTTTGCTGGTTGTTAAAATAGGGAAGACCCCACGTCTTTTTTTGACGGTCCCTCATTTTAATAACCAGTAAAGGCCAAGCATACAGCTGTGAACTGATATTAATAGCCTGGGAAGCTATATACGTATTACCCCCTTCTCAGGTCATAAACATCATTCATCCCCCAGCTGTCTGCTTTTCCTCTGCTGGTTAATAAAATTTCGGGGACTCCCACGCTATTTTTTTCAGAAATGTATTTATTTAATAATAAAATACATGTACAGTAAGCTACACACGCAAAGCACTGATTATATATTTCACTCACATGTTTCTATGTTTAGAAGAACATTTCCTTTGAAAACTATCTTTAAATGACAGAGAATTACTCTATGTAAAAGCTTATGTTAAAATCGCACTGCATAAAGATTGCATTCGGATGTTATTCGGATGCTGCTAGGTGAGAAAAATCGCATTGTACTCGCATGAAAAACGCATGACACTTGCATGATACCCATCTGACTTTTCAGGAACAACATTGAATCTTTTTTTTGTTTGTTTGTTTTTTTACGGTGACTGGTATGAGTCTTAAAAGTTATGTTTTAAAAAGGAATTTTTTGGTCTGCGTTACTATGGTTTGCTAGTTTAGTTTTATTACCTAGTATGGGCTTCTTCTGGATTCAAATTTTTATTTCTGAGTCTGAGACACACCTCCTGTCTCATCATTGGTTCAAACTGCTGCTCTCTCCCTTCTCCATACAGTTCTACCCCTTCTGATTGGCTGCGAAGTATAAACATCAGTCTGTCACATGATCACTAAAAAGCCAGTGAATGGAGAGAGGATTTCTATAATGTACAGTACAGATAACTAAACCACTAAGAAGAAAAAAACAAAAGTAAGTTAATGAAAAAAACGAGTACAGAGCAAATGACCCTTATTAAGGATGAGCCTGTAGAGTTGCTTTAACCCCTTCCTGGCCAATTTTGGTGTTTTCATTTTTCTTTTACATTATTCTCAAGAGCGAGGACTTTCATTTTTCCTTCCCCAGTCACATGAATTTTTATTTATTTATTTTTTTTTAAATGGTGAGAGGGGTTATAGTTTTGAATGAGACCACTCATTTTACCTAACAGTTTACTGGAAACTGGGAAAAACATTTCAAGTGCCATGAAATGGCAAAAAAAATAAAAAATAGCAAATCCGCCATTGCTTTATGGGTTTTGCTTTTATGGCATTCATTATGCAGTAAAATGACCTAACAAAATGATTATTTTGGTAAATACGATTAAGGCGATAAACTTGTATATCTTTTCTTCTACTAGTGAAAAACAATTTCTGAAATTTGTAAAAATTTATTTCGTTTGTGGGCCTATTTTTTTGCTACTCATAATTCATTTCTCCATTGACAGACAAGGGTTTTATACTTTGTAAGTTGATTTATTTATGCCATTTTGGGGTGCACGTTTTATCACTTTTTGTAGTTTTTTTTTTCTCCCCCCCACAGGAAGCCAAGCTGAAAAATTGACAATTCTGGCATTTCAATTTATTTTCTTGCGTTACACCGTTTACCCCAAAGGTTAAATAATTGTATATTTTGATAGAACAGACTTTAACGGAAGCAGCGATATCGAATATAGTTGAAATATAGACCATGATGCATGGACTGGCCGTGGACATCCTGACCTTAACCTGACAACCTCATATAAAGCGGGGGAAATAAGTATCAAACACGTCACCAATATTCCAAGTAAATGTATTTCTACAGGTGCTATTGACATGAAATTCTCAATAGAGATCGGTAACAACCCATCCAATCCACAAAAAAAATCAATCAAACCATAGATGTCCATAAATTGAGTTATATGTAATATTGAAAAATGACAGGGAAAAAGTATTGAACACATGAAGAAATAGAGCAAAAAGCTATGGAAAGTCATGACACCAGCTGAAATCTATCAGTAATTAAAAAGCAATCTTGCCACTTGGTGAAAAATATCATCAGCTGGTTCAACTGATGGCCTATAAAAAGGTGCCTCATTAACAAGGTGCCACACAAGAAACATCGCATGATGGGTAAAATCAGTAAACTGAAGACCTTCACAACCTTATTGTTGCAAAACATACTGATGCCATTGGTTACAGAAGAGCTTCTAAACTACGGAGGGTTCCAGTGAGCACTGTTTGGGCCATAATCCAGAAGTGGAAATAACAATTTCACCATAAACCGGCCACGACCAGGTACTCCCTGCAAGATTTCTGACAGAACAGTGAAAATAATTATCATAAGTGATGTCAAAGAGCCATGTACCACCTGTGGAGAGCTACAGAAAGACCTGGAATCAGCAGGTACAATTGTGTCAAAGAAAATTATAAGTAATGCACTCAATCTCCACGGCCTGTAAGCATGCTCACCACATAAGACTCCATTGCTGAACAAAATGCATGATCAAGTGCATTTAAAGCTTGCTAAACAACATTTAGACAAGCCTGTGAAATACTGAGAGAATATAGCCTGGTCAGATGAGACCAATATTGAACTCTTTGGATTCCATAATAAACACCATGTTTGAAGGCCAAAGGGCACTACATATCACCCCCAAACCACCATACCAACAGTGAAGTTTGGAAGTGGAAACATCATGGTGTGGGGCTGTTTTTCAGCATACGGCACTGGCAAACTTCATTTAATTAAAAGAAGGATAAATGGACAAATGTACAGAGACATTTTTTATTAAAATCTGCTGCCATCTACCAGGATGATGAAGATGAAATGAGGGTACGCATTTCAACAAGACAATGGGCTCATTCACACAGCCATGGAAACTCTCAATTGATTTCAGAGAAATAAAATAAAGCTGCTAGAATGGCTCAGCCACCTGACCTGAATCCAATAGAAAATTTATGGAAAGGAATTAAAGCTCAGAGTTCATAGAAGGAGCCCACAGAACCTTCAGGATTTGAAGAGTGTTTGTGTGGAATAATGGGTCAAAATCACACCGGAGCAATGGATGCAACTAGGTTCTCCATACAGGAGGCTTCTTGAAGCTGTCATCAGCAACAAAGGCTTTTGCATTAAGTTTAAATAAATTTCAGTAAGCGCGTTCAATACCTTTACCCTGTGTCATATCTCATTATTACATAGAATAATCTATGGACACTACTGACATCTGGTGAGAATGTTATGTCAATAGCACATTTACTAATAGATTTACTTAAAAAATTGGTGACATGTTCAATACTTATTTCACCAGCTGCATGCCTATGATGCTGTCAACTTCAGGTCAGCAGACCTCCGGATGAAGGCATCGCTGAAACGAGTGTCAGGGTGGGCGCCACTCATCTAAAGGAGCTCCTGCTATCTTCAGGTATATACTCTACAGTCTCTGCTCGGTATGGTTATAATACCTGTTTTATAGGACCATTGATACTTGGACACATGTTTAAAGAGATATTCCCATCTCCAAGATCTCATCCCAATATGTAATAGGTGTAATAATATTAGCAAATATTTCAAATAAAAAATGTAGCATAGTTCTCCTGATAACCTATGTCGCTTACATCATGTGCAGGCATTGCAGTAGCTTAGGTATCCATGGTTACGACTAGTGAGGAGCGAGCATGTATTGTTAACCCTTTCAGCGAGCATGCTCGGGTGCTCACAGAGTATTTGTGGGGTGCTCAAATATTATATTTGAGTCACTGTGTGTGGATGATTTGCGACTGTTTGACAGCTTTAATACAAGTGAGGAATGCCTGTTTGTTAGGCATTCCTCACATGTATTAAAGCTGTCAAACAGTCGCAAATCATGAGCACGGAGTGACTCAAACAGAAAACACCTGAGCACACTGAAGATACTCGGAAAACACCCGAGCATGCTCGCTCATCACTAGTTACGACCACTAACAACTAACCGTCACTATATGAGTGGCGTAACCAAGGATACCTAAGCTACTGCAATGCCTGCACATGAGGTAAGCGACATAGGTTATCAGGAGAACTATACTACATTTCTAATTGGAGGCATTTGCTAATATTATTACACCTACTCCAAATTGGGATAGGATCTTGGAGATGGGAATACACCTTTAATAATTTCCAATGATGGTGTGTATATATGGTTAATAACATCTGACAGACTTTACCTTTAATCCATGTGTACTTTGTATAATCACTATACCATCCTAGTCCATCATGACTGTAGCTCACCAAGCAGTTGCCCCTTTCTACCTTCCATTCTTTATACCATTTTGACAACTATAATGGATTTTATCTATATCTTGGGTGTGCGACCCTTGTTGTATATTCATTGCTTGTTGTTATTTGCCTGGAATAAATAAAGTTTATATTTTTTTTAATTACTTGATTACTTTAACCATATACGATTGTATTTTTTTTTTCGGTTTTTGCTCCAGTCCATGCACCATGGTCCACACACTGACCTACAGGGACATCTGAATTCAGCCTAAGGGAACATTGCATGTAAGATGACCAGCTGGATATCTTTCTGGAAGAAAGCCTACACACAATATATCACAAAGTGCTTTGAAGCTAACCAGGTGATAAAACAACAACACTATTCCATTTGGACTATTAGGTTATAAGGACAACATAGAAAGGAAGTCCCTAATTTGAGACCACTCCTAGACTATAGGAAGAAATACAGATAGAGCGAAAGCATGTTTTCCATAGCTTATTGTAGTGCACCAGGCTTGCCATTGCATTACATGGAGCACATTCATTTGGTCACTATGTAATATTACATTTTCCATGTAGCGGCCACTAAAGGGGAAATGTATAGCAATAATCGTTGTTCCTTGGGGTTAGAGAAGCTGGACTCAGCCCAATCAGTGCACGCAATCCAACATGATGTCACATAAAACCATTAGACATTTTCCCTTTAACAAATACACCTGTATACTGAAGACCACTCACGTCTAGTTACATGCAGTCTAATATACAGGGGGGCAATGTAAGGCAACATTAAATGCACTGTAACAATAAGTGTTCAAAAATGCACAAACTCACAAGGTGCGGAAATACTTTTACGAGGGAGGGGAGACGGTAATTTACAAGCCTCCTTACCTGTACTCGTTTGTTTTTCCAAAAGATATTGTAAGCCTCAAGAAGAAAATGGCACAAGCCATAATTAGTAATTCATGTAAAGTGCCTAAATCTCAACATTCGGATTGCAGACAGGGGACTAGTTGACACACCAAGACGCGAAAGGTTAGGGCACGACAACATGCAAAATTTAGAAGGGTAATCCATGGTTCCAAATGTATTTAGTAGTGTCTTAATAAGAGTTGTCCTAGTTTCTAAAAATTTATAGCGATGCCAATATGCAAGACCTCTTTTAAACCATCAATAAAAAATTCCTAACAATAGGATCAATGTATTTAAATGCTGTCTTCATTGCTATATTCTTAGCTGATGATCACACTGCTGGCTTTCCATAAACCCCAATTTCCTTTTGTAAAAACAGGTGCCATGTATAAAAGCAAATTGATCCCTTTGATAGAAGGGGGGGGGGGGGGGGGGGACACAAAAAACTGCCCAAATATACTTCATAAATTGTAGAACGAGATCAAAGAAACATCAAGTCTAATCAAGAGCAGTCACCCTGTGCTTCCCATTCATGAGTCACCTAGATACTACATACGGTCATATGCATTGTGACCAATAACTCTGCAAAGTGGACGCAGTTTTGTATAGAACGATGGAGGAAGTGGAGAATCAGAAACTTATTAAAAATGTACACTCATCATACAGTTAAAAAAATAAAAGAATAAAAGAATTGTACGGTCATGGACCACATTGGTATCCTCCCATATTCTCTAACATAATAGGGATCCCAGGTTTAATTACAGGATCACAGTCAATAGTTTTCAGTCTCTGTCCCATTCTGAAAGAAGAAGAACATGGCCTGTGGGGTTTAGAGAAGCCCTACTTTACTTTCAAGACCAGCTTATAACGATAAAGAGGAGGAAGAAAAAAAAATCTAAATCTTAAAAGGGAATCTGTCAGTTGGAATGTCCATGTTAAACTAGTTATGGGCAGAATGGTGCTGTCATACTAATTTAATACATACAGGTGCATCTCACTAAATTAGAATATCATCAAAAAGTTAATTTATTTCAGTTCTTCAATACAAAAAGTGAAACTCATATTATATAGAGTCATTACAGAGTGATCTATTTAAAGTGTTTAATTCTGTTAATGTTGATGATTATGGCTTACAGCCAATGAAAACACAAAAGTCATTATCTCAGTAAATTAGAATAATTAACAACACACACCTGTAAAGGCTTCCGATGCATTTAAAAAGGTCCTTTAGTCTGTTTCAGTAGGCTCCACAATCATGGGGAAGACTGCTGACTTGACAGATTACCAGAAGGCAGTCATTGACACCAAATAAATGCAAAGTAAATTTTGCATTTCATTTGGAAATCAAGGTCCCAGAGTCTGGAGGAAGAGTGGAGAGGCCACAATCCAAGCTGCTTGAGGTCTAGTGTGAAGTTTCCACAATCAGTGATGGTTTGGGGAGCCATGTCATCTGCTGGTGCAGGTCCACTGTGTTTTATCAAGACCAAAGTCAGTGCAGCCGTCTACCAGGAAATTTTAGAGCACTTCATGCTTCCCTCTGCTGACAAGCCTTTTGGAGATGGAAATTCATTCTCCAGCAGGACTTGGCACCTGTCCACACTGCCAAAAGTACCAATACCTGGTTTATAAACAACAGTATCACTGTGCTTGATTGGCCAGCAAACTCGCCTGACCTTAACCCCATAGAGAATCTATGGGGTATTGTCAAGAGGAAGAGGAGAGACACCAGACGCAACAATGGTGACGAGCTGAAGGCTGCTATCAAAGCAACCAGGGCTTCCATAACACCTCAGCAGTGCCACAGGCTGATCGCCTCCATGCCACGCCGCATTGATGCGGTAATTGATGCAAAAGGAGCCCCGACCAAGGATTGAGTGCATTTACTGAACATACATTTCAGTAGGCCAACATTTCGGATTTTAAAAACATTTTTCAAGCTATTGTTATAAAGTATTCTAATTTACTGAGATAATGACTTTTGTGTTTCCATTGGCTGTAAGCCATAATCATCAACATTAACAGAAATAAACACTTGACATAGATCACTCTGTTTGTAATGACTCTATATAATATCTGAGTTTGACTTTTTGTATTGAAGAACTGAAATAAATTAACTTTTTGATGATATTCTAATTTAGTGAGATGCACCTGTACCTTTAGGTCACAGACGCACTATCAGTATTTGGTCAGTATTCGGTCAGTATTTTTTCTCAGGACTGGGAGCCAAACCCAGGTGAGGAACAATCAGAGAAAAGGTATAATAGAAACAAGTCACCAATTCTGCATTTATCACCCACTTCTGAGAAAAAATACTGACCAAATACTGATAGTGGGGCCGTGGCCCTAGTGTAAAAATCTGCAGTCTGGTTTTTGTTAAATCATCATAATAAATTTCGGTTTCCTCATCTCTTCGTGCTTCGGGGAGGGATTGTGGGCAGGGTCTTCCGCTAAGAGGGCTCAGCCACTGCATCTCCGCTGCCTTTGTTGAATTCATCATCTTCGTACTTTAAATTTTGGGTTGACTCGGTCCTAGCTGTGGACGATGCTCTCGCAGAGTCAGCTGGTGGCAATGTTTATGAAATTGGCGCTGGCGCATGTGCAAATCGACCTCCGGCGGTCTTCAGGAAAATGGCTCCTGGAGGTGGCACATGCGCAGAATGAGATCTCGACTAGTCATTGAGTGGAGAGCTCAGTCTGCGCATGCACCACCTCCAGCGCCATTTTCCTTAAGACTGCTACCAGCTGAATCTGAAAGAGCGTCGCCCACAGCTAGAATGGCGCCAACCCAAAATGTAAATTACAAAGATGATTCAACAGAGGCATCGGAGGAGCAGTGGCTGAGCCCTCTGAGCAGAAGACCCTGCCCACATTCCTCCCCGAAGCACGAAGAGATTAGGAAAATGAAATTTAGCATGATTATTTAACAAAAACCAGGCTGCAGATTTTTACACTAAAAGTATGTATTAAATCAGTATGACAGCACTATTCTGCCAATACCTTTAGCTTAACATGGATATTCCTGTTACATTACAATGCCCCAAAACCCAGTAGAACAATTGTACAGGAACACACTGCTGGACAACCCGTGTTTAACAGCTAATGTGGCTATAATAAAAAAAAAAAAAAAGACAAAAAAACCCTACCGCAGCCACCACTCTGATGTCAGCGCCGCTTCACCCGGCAGTCATGTTGCCAGCTGCAGCCTTTCGGTATCTTATCAGAGTGGATGTCAGCTGTGAAAATAGTGAAGGCTGCAACATCAGTGGCTGCTGGGACACACACAGCCAACAACAAAAGAGCGGCACCGGTCCTGCTGGAAAGTATTTTTTCTATTTTATTATGGCCTCTTTAGTTGTTAAGGAAGGGCTGTCCAGTAGTGGATAACCTCTTTGATAAGGGGGTGTCCTATTACTACAACCCATATCTAAATATACCTGTATTAGACATTGAATGAGATTGGGGAGATTTTCCCAATGGGGACCAAGGTCTATTATCTAAAGCTGCTATAAAGTGCAGCTCTCCCACCCGGAGGGTGAGGCACAGAAAAATAATAGGTAATAGTGCAAGAGATTTGTGTCACAAGTGGAGATGAGTGAATTGATTCGAGGCAAATCAAATTCACTTTGAATGTCACAAAAACGCAGAATTTGCAAGAACAGATTTTTCTTTTGCAATTTTATTTGCTGAACGCAAGCAAAATGGGGTCCTGCTGGCCACAGACTGGCTTGATTCTTTTTCACCTGTCCTTGCATCACAGCTCCTCGTCGTGTCTTCAGACCAGGGCTGTGGAGTCGGAGTCGTGGAGTCAGTGTCCATTTTGGTGGAGTCAGATAAAATGGACTGACTCCAACTCCTAAAATATATAATAAATTGGGTACAGTAGTTCAATGCAGTTTGTGGGGAATATTTTTTCATAAGAGTTTGGGAAAGTTATGAAATGTCCTATAAATGTCTGTCCTATTCCTGATCTAAGGGTCTAGACTTTTAGCTGAGATGAATCTGTGCTACAGTAAATTTATCAGTTAAACATGAGCCATGTATGAGGGAGTCGGAGTCGTGGAAATTGAGGAGTCGGAGTTGGAGGTTTGGCCTACCGACTCCACAGCCCTGCTTCAGACTCCAGTCTCCTCCATTTTCTTCACTCTTCGGTTCGTTCAGCACTGGCTAGGCCTCAAGTGACATCATGACGTCATGAGAGACCGACTGAGTACTGGATGCCCCAAAGGGTAAAAAGAAAAATCTGATGACAGAAGAGAAGACTGGAGCCAGGGGGTGGAAGAGAAGCAGTGGAGGATCTGAGAGGGAGCTGCGGTGCTAGCACAAGTGAGGGGCAAAGTGTTATTTTTTTTAACTCATCCATTTATCATGCTTTGTTGGTTTGGAGAGACTCTAGAGCAAAATAAACGACTGTTACCCGCGATTCACATCAATTTCCAGTCAGAGTTTCAGCAAATCAAATTTAGTCAGATTAGCTCCTCTCTAGTCACCGGCCTTCTCTGCACAAACCCCAAATGATCAGCTGATATTGTCGGCTCAAATGCAATGAGAAGTCAAGGTGTCTAGCGGAGACGTTATTAAAATTATTTACAAGGGAAAAAAAAAAAAAAAAAGTATTTTTTTCTCCATTAAATAATAATGGAAATATTGCAACAGAAAAATACAAGTTACTCTTCTTAAAGAGCAACCATAATTTTAGTCTATATTTCATAAATCAATAGTACACATGAAAATAAGAAACTTTGTAATATATGTTATCAGAGAAATCTTGTATCTCCAGCCGGACTGATCAGTCATTTTCACCTGCCATCTCCTATCTCAGTAATGTAGCAGTGTCATCACAGAATACAGGTTTTACCTGTGAATTGAGAATTCTGAAAATGAATGATCAGGAGAAAGAAGCTGATTTCTCTGATCAGATCTATTACAAAAGTTTCTTTGTTTCATTTGTACTATTGATTTATGAAATAAAAAAGGAGAAAAAAAATTGTTACTTTTGAGGAATATTAAGGGCTCATACTCACAGCACTTCATAAAATGTAAAATTTTCTTATTAAGTAGAAATCCACCTATTTAGGTAATAACAGACAGCAGATAGTTCTCCTGTATGACTCTTTCGGTAGACTAGAGACTGTCATAATTTACAGCTGGCTTTTAAACAGAAAAATGGCAATTTGGATCATTTGTGATTCTCCTCAGCTTTGCGCTCTTATGATTTGTTTGTGTTGCGATTGGTGGCAATCTAGTTAGTACTACTACTCTACTGGAGAGCTGCAGCTATTATATAATATTTTAAGTACCTCCATACCAGGACCTGACAGCAATACACATGCCCCCTCTAGACTAGTATCCAATACATATGGAAGCAGGACAGATTCATCAAGTGGAAATTAGCAACTACATTCCAAACGTAGCAATTACAAAGTGACCATCTAGATCTCAAGTGTGTAAGTCAAAACACAGCAAAGCCCCTTCGCCTCATGCATCCACCAGAAAAGCCATGCTAACAGGTTACAATGAGGATGGAGGGAAAGCAAACAGGCTACAAGAAAAGAAAAATGGTGCCAGTGTCTTAGTTGCACACCGCACAGATATGGAGGAACAGAAGAGAGACCTTTAGGCTCTTAAAAAGTAGTACCCTCTCTAACTGGTTCACGTTTTTGGATTGTTCACCACTATTGGTGTCCAGTTTGCAGAGAAGACATGAAGAGATCTGCAGAGAACAGGTAAATGTATGAATGTACACAGAGAGGAAAACACAAAAGGAGTAAGTACAGCAGGAGAGGACACGCATGGTGGGATGTAAGAAACATTGTGGAGAGCAATAAAAAACGGCAGATAATTGGAGCTCAAACACATTGTCTATTGTACTAACAATGACATAAATGGACCTGGTCAATTAAAGTTGGCTGAAAGCCAAGAAAACATAAAAGGGAGGAGAGAATCACCTGTCCAGAGATGAACTGTCAAGAGTGAAGGTAAAGAAGACCTCCCATTAAGTTATTTTTCCCCCCACTTAATCTAATATATATGTAGGGTGTGTGTATATGTATTAATATAGTCCCCTATAGCTGTCTTCTCTGGTATCCATGGCCGTTCTTCTCCTCTTCTCAGTGCCGTCGCCACTCTTCAGACTCTCCAGGTCACTCTGTACTCTATGAATGAGCCGGAAGTCTCTTTTACAATATAGGCCTATGCGGCCTCGTTCTGCCGCTCCACAGGCTTCCACTGTACAAGCCAGTTCACGGTCACGAAGAGTGCAGTGTGACCTGGAGAGTGATGTCACCAAGAGGAGTGTAACGGTGCTGGACACCGGAGAAGACTGCGGTAGGGGAGTATATTAATAGACTCACACTACATACCATAGACATATACACTCCTTTAAATGGAAAAAAAAATCGGTGTTTCTATAAAGCAAAAAACATTGAAGAAAAGCAGCAAATGTCAAATTTTAAAACAAATTCCACACCCAAACTCCTAAAAAAAATATGAGGGTTTAAGAAAAATAATATCAATGATTAGCCTAGAATCCAATGTATACATTAGAATTTATTGTCATCTCATTCTTACAAAATTGAAGACCAGGAGTGGCAATCTATTCAGAACCATGTTAGGGTCTGATCATTGATTTACAGCAATTTTTCCACGGAAGGTTTGAGAGCAAGCAGATTAATCTAATTGTAAGGGGCGAAAGCAGTACCAAATCGGCACATAAAAATGCAGTTTCGGCCTTGGACTTATGCAATGCATCTGAACTTGCACAAAAGAAAATATTGAGGAATAAAAAGTTAAAATACCACATCATTTTTAAGTAATTTACTTAAAATTTTGTAGAAAGAAAAACCAGTCAGTTACTAAATGGTTAAAATCCATCTTTTAGATTTGAAAACCACTTTAAAAGGGATCAAGCAAGAGGCTATAGGTCCATTTGAGCTGCAAGATAACCATGCGGTGTAAAGAGGCTGCAGATCACCCAATGAAGAAGTAAAACACTTGTTCCTCAAGTGAATCGACCTTAAAGGGGCTATCAGACTTTGTATTAAAAAAAAAATAATAATAAATATGTGCCTAAGGCTATGTTCACACATGTTGTGTTTTGCTGCATATTTTGCAGCAGAATTTTATGCAAATTTTCAGCAGCATCTTGCAGTACCAGCAAAGTGTATGAGAAACCCGAATTCTCTGTTCACACATGTGGCTTTTTTTTGCTGCTTATTTTCTGCCTTGCTTGAGTTTTTGGAAAATAGAGCATGTCACTTCTTTCAGCGTTTTTTCACCCATGGGAAGTAATGGGTGGTAAAACAAATGTTGGAAAAATGCAAAAAAAAACGCACCTGCGTTTTTGCAGCATTTTTGATGGCAAAATAGAATGAGATTCTTTTTTTTCACAGAACTTTATGTACATGCCTAAATAGAGACAGAAGGACAGTGGAAAAAAACACTGCAAAAACGCATCAAAAAACGCTCGAAAACCTGCATTTTTGACGCAGCTGTTTTCCTGCCAGAGAAAAGTTGTCAGCAAACTTGCATCAGATTTAGCTGCAGAAAAAACACAATGTGTGTGAACATAGCCTAAGCACTAACAACATGTAGTTAGTACCTCTACCTGTTGTGCCCGGTGCCATTTTTCGCTAGCGGAGCGGTCACAAACTGCTCCTGCCGGCAATTCAACTGTCTCTGCTAAAATCATGTCAACAGAACAGCAGCTTTTTTTTCGGTCTCACTTTGTCGATGGGACGTGACGGCCGATGTCATGCGGATTGACAGCCAGCTCTACCAGTTTGGCAGCAGGAATCTGGCTGTCAATCAGCATGATGTCGGCAGTCCTGCCCTGTCAACAAAGTGGAAAAGAAGCCTCTGCTCTGTCGACATGACATCAGCAGAGGCAGTTAAGTCACAGGCCGGAGCAGTCTGTGACCACTCTGTACAGGCCAGCGAAGAACGGCGCCAGGCACAACAGGCAGGCAGCGACTACCTGCCTGTTAGGGCTCAGGCACAATTTTTTTAAATTTTTACATAGTCCCAGACATCCTCTTTAAGTGCTGCAGAATAACATATTCAGCAGTGCGTTGTCTTGTGTAAGCAGGACCTGTGCTGCCAAGAACAATGGCAACCTATGTGCACGTAAAGACCCATTTCAGATCGCTCCATACACATCGTTGTGTAAACCAGCTATTAAACAACAGCAAATCAAAAAATATTTACTGAACAGCAGTCGTTCATTGACGCAGCTCGGATTGTGTAAATGAGCCTTAAAGAGGTTAGGTGAATATTCAGAGCAGAGTGTCTTTTTGTAAGTAACTAAGTATTTTTACTGTTATTTTATTATAAAGCAATTAGGTTTTGCCAATGTAATAGTTAAATCTTGTTATAATGGAGTTGAATGCTATTAAGTGAGGCATGCAACACCAGGACGGATGTTTTCTGACATGTAGACGTGTGACCTTCGTCAGTCACCCTACCTGTATACGCTTAGCCTTCTTTTTGCTCCTTTTAAAGCGATTTGCAAATAAAGATGATGGATTTTAAAAGGTTTTCCAGAAAATGAAACCTCTAAATTCACATAGGATAAAGGAAAAAGAACTGAAGTGAAAGAAAAATAAAAACAAGGTAAACATTTTTCAGAAAATGTTAAAAAAAAGCTAAAGAAAAAAAGACATTGGACTCTACAGTAAAAGCAGTCTTACAAAGACAAATCCTAGTACCACAAAGTACACCACGTAATGCATGCAAATTAGGCGACCAGGCCAAAAAGCTAAGGAAAACAATGTTTAAATACCTTTTTCATATTGGTTCCCGCGTAACTTTTCGATTCTTCCTTAAACTGAGGTAATCTGGAAGAAAAATATAGCACATTGTACTATGCATGATCATATATATCACATATGAATGTATCAGCTATATATACAAATTGTTATTATGTAGTTACCGTAATATTTATGGACATTAGTGAGAAATGTTAGTGTGCTTTATTTTTTTAATCTGAGTCCTAAAATGCTCATTAAAATAAAAAATAAAACAATTATGGCAATAAAGAATACAAAAGTGAATGATCAGCTGTTAATATCATCAGCCTGGCATTTTGTGACAGTGAGAACGTCACTTATATCAGGAGTTGGAGCTCGTGGTCGTGACACACACAGATAATTGAGTTTTGAAGGTCAGTGTTTTGCAGTAGCAGTTTCGAATGTTCACCTGCCTGATTTGTAATGGCATATCATTAATGGAAAACATAATACTGAGCTGGCATTCACAGGAGCATTTTTGTCCTTTGGCTGCAATCACGATACAAGGATTCTCCTTAAAAACATACAAAAATAATCCAGAACTCATCTATGGGTAACATCAATACAAAATTAAGATTAAATATAAAGCCAAGTTATGTTAAAAAAAACAAATAAAAAAAAAGATTTTCTGTTCAACGACACAAACATGTATAATATATACTATTTTCTGCTTATTCTCGATAAGCAACACTTGTATGCCTGAGAAAGTTCAACATTCATATTGGACTACGAAATACGATAGAGTGGATTTATGGAAGGTTTAATTACAGCTCAGCCAAGAAGATACAGGAGAGAATGCTAAAATATAACTGATCAGGTAAATACACTGCTCAAAAAAATAAAGGGAACACTCAAATAACACATCCTAGATCTGAATGAATGAATGAAATATTCTCATTGAATACTTTGTTCTGTACAAAGTTGAATGTGCTGACAACAAAATCACACAAAAATCATCAATGGAAATCAAATTTATTAACCAATAGAGGCCTGGATTTGGAGTCACCCCCAAAATTAAACTGGAAAAACACACTACAGGCTGATCCAACTTTGATGTAATGTCGTAAAACAAGTCAAAATGAGGCTCAGTATTGTGTGTGGCCTCCACGTGACTGTATGACCTCCCTACAACGCCTGGGCATGCTCCTGATGAGGTTGTGGATGGTCTCCTGTGGGATCTCCTCCCAGACCTGGACTAAAGCATCCGACAACTCCTGGACAGTCTGTCCAAGATGTGCTCAATCGGATTCAGGTCTGGGAAACGGGCGGGCCAGTCCATAGCTTCAATGCCTTCATCTTGCAGGAACCGCTGACACACTCCAGCCACATGAGGTCTGGCATTGTCCTGCATTAGGAGGAACCCAGGGCCAACCACACCAGCATACGGTCTCACAAGGGGTCTGAGGATCTCATCTCGGTACCTAATGGCAGTCAGGCTACCTCTGGCAAGCACATGGAGGGCTGTGCGGCCCTCCAAAGAAATGCCACCCCACACCATTACTGACCCATTGCCAAACCGGTCATGCTGAAGGATGTTGCAGGCAGTAGATCGGTCTCCACGGCGTCTCCAGACTCTGTCACATGTGCTCAGTGTGAACCTGCTTTCATCTGTGAAGAGCACTGGGCGCCAGTGGCAAATGCCAAGTATTCTGTGGCAAATGTCAAGCGTCCTGCACGGTGTTGGGCTGTGAGCACAACCCCCATCTGTGGACGTCAGGCCCTCATACCACCCTCATGGAGTCGGTTTCTAACCGTTTGTGCAGACACATGCACATTTGTGGCCTGCTGGAGGTCATTTTGCAGGGCTCTGGCAGTGCTCCTCCGGTTCCTCCTTGCACAAAGGCGGAGGTAGCGGTCCTGCTGCTGGGTTGTTGCCCTCCTACGGCCCCCTCCACATCTCCTGGTAGTGCCTCCAGCCTCTGGACACTACACTGACAGACACAGCAAACCTTCTTGCCACAGCTCGCATTGATGTGCCATCCTGGATGAGCTGCACTACCTGAGCATCTTCTGTGGGTTGTAGAGTCCGTCTCATGCTACCACGAGTGTGAAAGCACAACCAACATTCAAAAGTGACCAAAACATCAGCCAGAAATCATTGGTACTGAGATGTGGTCTGTGGTCCCCTCCTGCAGAAACACTCCTTTATTTAGGGTGTTTTGATAATTGATAATAATTTCCATTTATTGTCTATTCCATTTGCACAACAGCATGTGAAATTGATTGTCAATCAGTGTTGCTTCCTAAGTGGACAGTTTGATTTCACAGAAGTTTGATTCACTTGGAGTTATATTCTGTTGTTTAAGTGTTCCCTTTATTTTTTTGAGCAGTGTATATTGCTAAAGAGGTTCTTCAAGATCAATCTTCAGGAACCCACTGCTCCCATGCCTTTTGGCTTCCCAGAGGGCAGTGTGCTCCTGAATATTGACAGTCTGAACTACCTAGAATCTTAGGAGCACAAGCAGTACTGAAGTCAGTCAGACACTGGCTAGCTTCAGAGTAGACCATTGATGATGGGAATGGAAGAAATAATCCATGTCCAGACAGTAAAAGGGAGGTACACTTAAATCTAGTAAAGTGTTGGATATTGGTAGTGCTAAGTAGCTTGTCCTAAGATGAACCATCTCAGAATGTCCATTGCACAATTTGTTGGAAATCTATCTAAATTCTAGGGATGTATATTTCCATGTAGGTGAATACAAGCATGAGTGTACTCTTCTCATCACATCCAGACTAAATCTGACTTTTCACCTTTGCAGTACAGAAGGCCATGGCGATGCAGCTGGTGATTGTTTAGTTTCCTGGGTCACGCAAGATGCCACTTAAACTTTGCTTAACAAATTTCCAGTGACCGGTTGACATTCACGCAAATGTTCTATGTATATCACCAAAATCGACTTGGTGAACCTATGCGTCCCATTCTTTACTCAAAAACAAAATGGTATCTTAATCAAATAGTGGATAAAAAGACCTTTACCCATGTGTAAGGAAGTATTAATTGGGCGATTGGTATTTCTCCACTAACCTATATAAAGATTAGTTGGCATACAGTATATGATAGAAAGTGGATTTGTACATAAAAAGTAAGGTAATTCTTATTGGTTAAATCAAAAGAGAAGTTTAATTTTGGGTTAAGATGGAATTTTTTTTTTTTAAAAACAGCTCAGAGATCACAGGTCACTATGGTCAGAACAGGGTGTGCGGGGAAGGCGCGTGCGGGGAAGGCGCGCGGGGAAGGCGCGCAGGGAAGGCGCGCAGGGAAGGCGTGCAGGGAAGTTCTCTCTGTGGCATCTTCTGGATTAACAGACATGTGAGGCAGCAACCTGTCACTGGACACAGCAATGACATGACATTGGCTACAAAGGTAACATGCCCATCTCGCAGGAAGAGGAAGCAGGGAGAACGACGGGGAGCCACCATAACTGTAAGAGATCAAGGTGCAGAGCAGTATTGGAAGTATACTTTTTTTTTTTTATTATTATTATTATTGTGTATTTATATATGTTTTCAGTGGTATTCAATGATAACCTTAATATCATTATATGTAGTATTCAAACTAATAATGTTTTCACTCATAACAGCTATAAGGAAAAAGCTGTTTATACATTTAAAAAAAAAAATCTCAATGAGTCCTGAAAAATCCCTACAAAGAGCATCAGGTTTGGTCTATTAAGAAAATCACCAGTCTTCAAAGAGACCTAACCCCTGACAGATGAGGGAGTTAGGCGGGGGGTGGGGGGGGGGTGAGTGGTCTAGGTGGTTTGGATTCCGTCTTAATGCTAATTACTCAAATCCATCCCCTTCGATTCACAAGTTTCATTCTTTTTACAAAGCAAGTTGTTGAAAAAATGTCAATGAAATATTATGGCCTATCTATCTATAGATCCATCTATTAAAGCCGTATAAAACTATACAAATGTTTGAAGAAAAATAACTTAAAAATTCAGATACCAGATTAAAAAGGTGGCCCATAAACCAAGACCTGATCGCTATAAATGACTTTCATCTGGAGGACAACAAGCAAACCTTGAACTTAGGTTCGGCAGCATGTGCTCAAGGTCCTACAATTACTTTTATTTCCTTTTGTCCACACTCCAAGAAGACAGATGACTATCTGCACATCTTGCCCTGTGGACCCCATATAAGTGTAGAATATGCCAGTCCTCAGGGGGCCGTGTCAGCAAGGCACAGGCAAACACAAGAGGGTTTACCTTGAGAAGAGCAGCTGCACCATGTCGACAAGAGTGTGCTCTGCAGATTTTCTCAATAACTCTGCGAAGACAAAAAACAAATAACACAGGTGTCATTACGTTGTGTGATATTATCAAGAGGCTTCTGCAAGCGGTCTCCCCTCCATTCCTTGTTTACAGAGGATTACGGCAAATTTATTAAAACCAGGCCAGTGTTCACCCCTTGACTCAATGAGTGCCACGTGTACAACACCAGATGGTGCTATGGAGTCAATAGAGCAATGCAGACACTAAGGAGAGAAGGACAGCCACTGACAGGGGCATCATCAGAAATCAAAACCACTGAATGACAACTACCAGAAGTGTCATATAAGAACCGCTTTATCTGTACACAAAAAGCGGAATCACTTCTTATCCTGTGCTCAAATTTACAATCCTGAAGCTCGCTGCATACACACACACATTATATATATACAGTACAGACCAAAAGTTTGGACACACCTTCTCATTTAAAGATTTTTCTGTATTTTCATGACTATGAAAATTGTACATTCACACTGAAGGCATCAAAACTATGAATTAACACATGTGGAATCATATACTTAACAAAAAAGTGTGAAACAACTGAAAATATGTCTGATATTCTAGGTTCTTCAAAGTAACCACCTTTTGCTTTGATGACTGCTTTGCACACTCTTGGCATTCTCTTGATGAGCTTCAAGAGGTAGTCACCGGAAATGGTTTTCACTTCACAGGTGTGCCCTATCAGGTTTAATAAGTTGGATTTCTTGCCTTATAAATGGGGTTGGGACCATCAGTTGTGTTGTGCAGAAGTCAGGTGGATACACAGCTGATAGTCCTACTGAATAGACTGTTAGAATTTGTATTATGGCAAGAAAACAGCAGCTAAGTAAAGAAAAACAAGTGGCCATCATTACTTTAAGAAATGAAGGTCAGTCAGTCAAAAAAATTGGGAAAACTTTGAAAGTGTCCCCAAGTGCAGTTGCAAAAACCCTCAAGCGCTACAAAGAAACTGGCTCACATGAGGACTGCCCCAGGAAAGGAAGACCAAGAGTCACCTCTGCTTCTGAGGATAAGTTTATCCAAGTCACCAGCCTCAGAAATCGCAGGTTAACAGCAGCTCAGATTAGAGACCAGGTCAATGCCACACAGAGTTCTAGCAGCAGACTCATCTCTTCAACAACTGTTAAGAGGAGACTTTGTGCAGCAGGCCTTCATGGTAAAATAGCTGCTAGGAAACCACTGCTAAGGACAGGCAACAAGCAGAAGAGACTTGTTTTGGCTAAAGAACACAAGGAATGGACATTAGACCGGTGGAAATCTGTGCTTTGGTCTGATGAGTCCAAATTTGAGATCTTTGCTTCCAACCACCGTGTCTTTGTGCGACGCAGAAAAGGTGAACGGATGGACTCTACATGCCTGGTTCCCACTGTGAAGCATGGAGGAGGAGGTGTGATGGTGGGGGGGTGCTTTGCTTGTGGCACTGTTGGGGATTTATTCAAAATTGAAGGCATACTGAACCAGCATGGCTACCACAGCATCTTGCAGCGGCATGCTATTCCATCCGGTTTGCGTTTAGTTGGACCATCCTTTATTTTTCAACAGGACAATGACCCCAAACACACCTCCAGGCTGTGTAAGGGCTATTTGACCAAGAGGGAGAGTGATGGGGTGCTACGCCAGATGACCTGGCCTCCACAGTCACCAGACCTGAACCCAATCGAGATGGTTTGGGGTGAGCTGGACCGCAGAGTGAAGGCAAAAGGGCCAACAAGTGCTAAGCATCTCTGGGAACTCCTTCAAGATTGTTGGAAGACCATTTCCGGTGACTACCTCTTGAAGCTCATCAAGAGAATGCCAAGAGTGTGCAAAGCAGTCATCAAAGCAAAAGGTGGCTACTTTGAAGAACCTAGAATATAAGACATATTTTCAGTTGTTTCACACTTTTTTGTTAAGTATACAATTCCACATGTGTTAATTCATAATTTTGATGCCTTCAGTGTGAATGTACAATTTTCATAGTTAAGATAATACAGAAAAATCCTTAAATGAGAAGGTGTGTCCAAACTTTTGGTCTGTACTGTATGTGTATATATATATATATATATATATATATATATATATATATATATATATATATATATATATATATATATATATATATATAAAAATCAAAAATTAAGAGACCACTGCTGCAAAATTTATAGTTTCCCTGATTTTTCTCTTTATATTTTTGAGTAAAATGTACATTGTTGATTTATTCTATAAACTGCTGACATGTTTCCGAAATTCAAAGCTAAAAATTTTGTATTTACCGTATTTTTCGGACTATAAGACGCACTTTTTTCCTCCAAATTTTGGAGGAAAGTGAGGGGTGTGTCTTATAGTCCGAATACTATCTCCCTGTATATACTGTGGCTCTGCGTGGTAGGAGGTCTGAGGGAGCAGCAGAAGGGGATGAGCAGGCCACAAGAGGCAGCAGACTGCTGCAGCCTGCGCTGTGCCCATAGGCGTGGGGAGCAGGGAATATTCATTTTCCTTATTAGCCAGCAAACTGTACCGCAGCGTGGCTCCTGCTGCGCTCTGCGGTCTGTGTGCCCGCTATTAAAGCTCATGAATATTCCCTACAACCCACTCCCATGGGCACCCTGCCATGCGCGGCTCACACAGTGAGAGTGTCAGCAGCAGAGCGGGATAGTGCTGGAGGAGAGAGGAGGTATGATTGCTTATTTTTTTTGTGGACAGCAGGATGGGGGCTCAAGGGGTGCCATGCATACCAGGATGGGGGCTCAAGGGGTACCATGCATACCAGGATGGGGGCTCAAGGGGTGCCATGCATACCAGGATGGGGTATCAAGGGGTGCCATGCATACAAGGATGGGGGAATCAAGGGGTGCCATGCATACCAGGATGGGGATGATGGGGGCCATGCATACCAGGAGGTGTGATCAAGGGGTGCCAAGCATACCAGAATGGGAGATCAAGGGGTGCCATGCATACCAGGATGGGGGATCAAGGGGTGCCATGCATACCAGGATAGGTGATCAAGGGGTACCATGCATACAAGGATGGTAGATCAAAGGGGTGCCATGAATACCAGGATGGGGATGAGGGCCACGTATACCAAGATGGGATGGGGGCCACGTATACAAGGAAGGAGGGGCCATACATACCAGGATGGAGGATATTAACAGAATTGGGGGACATTACCACAATACCAGTGTCAGCAGCAGACTATGTCCCCCATAACAGGGCATCATGACCACATTTTTGCTTAAATATTTTTTTTCCTGTTTTCCTCCTCTAAAACCTAGGTGCGTCTTATGGTCCCGTGCGTCTTATAGTGTGAAAAATACGGTATTTGCAGCAAATGAGAAATTGTCAAAATAATAAAAAAGAAACAGTGCTTTCAGACCTCAAATAATGCAAAGAAAACAAGTTCTTATTCATTTAGAAACAACAATACTCATACTCATGTTTTAACTCAGGAAGAGTTCAGAAATCAATATTTGGTGGAATAACCATGATTTCTAATCACAGCTTTCATGCGTCTTGGCATGCTTTCCACCAGTCTTTCACATTGCTTTTGGGTGACCTTATGCCACTCCTGGCACAAAAATTGAAGCAATTCTTCTTTGTTTGATGGCTTGTGACTATCCATCTTCCTCTTGATTACATTCCAGAGGTTTTCAATGGGGTTCAGGTCTGGAGATTGGGCTGGCCATGACAGGGTCTTGATGTGGTGCTCTTTCATCCACACATTGATTGACCTAGCTGTGTGGCATGGGGCATTGTCCTGCTGGAAAAAACAGTCCTCAGACTTGGGGAACATTGCCTGAGCAGAAGGAATCAAGCTTGTATGCGGCTTGATTCATACGTCCTTCGCAAAGATTAACCTGCCCAATTCCAGTCTTGCTGAAGCATCCCCAGATCATCACTGATCCTCCACCAAATTTCACAGTGGATGCAAGACACTGTGGCTTGTATGCCTCTCCAGGTCTCCGTCTAACCATTAGACGACCAGGTGTTGGGCAAAGCTGAAAATTAGACTCATCAGAAAAGATTACCTTACTCCAGTCCTCTATGGTCCAATCCTTATGGTCTTTGGCAAACTTCAACCTGGCTCTCCTTTGCTTCTCATTGATCAAAAGCTTTTTTCTACCTTTACATGACTTGAGGCCTGCCTCTGGGAGCCTGTTATGAACTGCTCTTGCCATACATGGCTCATTTTTAAGTGATAAATTTACTGTAGCACAGATTCATCTCAGCTAAAAGTCTAGACCCTAAGATCAGGAATAGGACAGACATTTATATTTCATTTCATAACTTTCCCAAATTCTTATGAAAAAATATTCCCCACAAACTGCATTGAGTTACTGTACCCAATTTATTATATATTTTAGGAGTCAGAGTTGGTCCATTTTATACTGACTCCACCAAAATGAGCTCCGACTCCACAGCCCTGATTTTAAGATATGAAGGTCAGTCAATCCAGAAAATGGTTAGCGTCTTAAAAGGTATCTTCAAGTGTGGTCATGAAAATAAACAAATCGCTATAATGTAACTGGCTAACATGATGACCGCCAGAGCAAAGGAAGACTAAGAATCACCTCTACTGCAGAAGATAAGTTTATCAGACTCAGAAAAATTAAATTGACAGCACCTCAGATAACAGTCCTCAAATTAAGCATGGACATTAAGTAGCCGACACATCTCAAATTCAACTCTACAGAGGAAACTGGAGAACCAGGCCTTTATTGTTGAATTGCTACTAAGAAGCCACTACTGAAGACCACAAATCAGAAGAAACTTGTGTGGGCCAAGCAACACAACACTCAATCAGCAGACATATTATGTCCTGTGGTCTAAGTCAAAATTTAAGATTTTTGGAATCAACCGCCATGTATTTGTCAGATGCAAAAAAAAAGTGAAAGGATGGTTTTTACAAATGCAGTGCCCACTGTGAAGCGTGGAGGGGTAGGTGTGATGTGACACTGTTGGTGATTTATTCCAAATTCACAGCACATTTACCCAGCATGTCCACCACAGCATTCTGCAACAACATGCCATCCCATCTGGTTTACATTTAGCGGGATCATCATTTGTGCTGCAGCAGTACAAGGATCCAAAACACCTCCAGGCTATGTAAGGGCTATGTGACCAAGGAGAGGTAAGGAATGCTGCATCAAATGACATTGCCTCCACAATCACCCAACCTCAACTGAAATGGTTTGGGATGATTTGGACCGCAAAATGAAGGCAAAGAAGCCAACAAGTGCTCAGCACCTCTGGGAACTTCAACACCAAAGCAGTTCCAGGTGAGCACCAGATATAGCTGCTTGAGAAAATGCCAAAAGTGTGTAAAACTTTCATCAGAGTAAGGCTGCGTGCCCACGATGCGTTTTTCATGCGTTTCCGCTGCGGAATTTCCGCAGCGGAAAAGCATCAAAAATGCTTGGTAATCCGCACCCCATGGTCCCCAATGGCATTCCGCAATGTCAATGCACATGCTGCGGATTTTTCCGCAGCGTTTCTGCAGCACTCATAAATCCGCAGCATGTTCATTAATTTTGCGGAAGCGCCGCCATTGACTTGCATTGAGACGCATAGAATCCGTGTCTGTACATTTGTACACGCGGATTATATGCGTTTCAATGTGCGGAGGTACCCAGTTCTGGAGAAGAGGAGACTCTCATCCAGACCTGGGTACCATTGTACCTGTAAAAAAAGAATAAAATAATAAATAAAGTTTATATTCACCTGTCCAGCGGCCCCTGCAGCGCTTCTCCTTCCAGGACCTGAGATGACGTCGCGGTCATGTGACCGCAGGCTGTCTCGCGAGATGCCGGCAACCAGGAAGAAGCCAGGACGAGCGCGACAGCACACGTGGCGGGGCATCAGAGGTAAGTATAGCTTTATTTTTTTATTTTTACGGTCACACTGTATAAATCCATGCCGTTTGCATGGATTTATACAGTGTGACCTAGTTGTCAAGCACTTTCCAAGTGATGCTATCGCCTGGAAAGCGCTTGTCAGTCCACATGCGGAAACACATGCGTTAACGCATGTGGATACGCATGTGAATCCGCATTTATTCCGCATGTATTCTGCAGGAAAAACGCATGCACAATCTGCATGCATTTTTTCTGCCAGGGAGATGCAGAAATGCTGCAGAAATTTTCTGCTTCATTTCTGCATCGTGGGCACATAGCCTAAAAGGGAGGTATTTTGAGGACCATTAAGGTTAAATACACATTCTGGTTTGTTTAACAAGTGTTCATTCCTTGTTTCCTTAGGTGTTCCTTTGTGGTTTTGCTGCCTTCAGTCGGAATCTTCAATGTGCACATTCCAATAAGAACATGATGCAATCCTTTATTAACAGGTGTGTCCAAACTTTTGACTGGTAGTGTACATCTTGAAACCACAAAAAAAAAAAAAAAAAAAAAAGACAGCAAATTATTTTCCATCTTCAACACGTATCCCTGAAATCCTCATCCATCAAGAAAAAGAAGGGTCCGCTGACAAAGCCAAGCCAGAGACTGTTTAAAGAGTTAACTACATACCGTATTTTTCGGACTATAAGACACACCTAGGTTTTAAAGGTGGAAAATAGAAAAAAAAAAGTAAGCAAAAAATGTGGTCATGATGCCCTGTTATGGGGGAGGGGGTCTGCTGCTGACACTGGTATTGGGGTAATGTCCCCCAATTCTATTAATATCCTCCATCCTGGTATGTATGGCCCCTCCTTCCTGGTATGCATGGCACCCCTTTATCCCCCATCCTGGTATGCATGGCACCGCCTGAGCCCCCATCCCGGTGTGCATGGCACCCCCTGAGCCCCCATCCCGGTATGCATGGCACCCCCTGAGCCACCATCCTGGTATGTATGGCACCCCCTGAGCCCCCATCCTGGTATGCATGGCACCCCCTGAGCCCCCATCCTGGTATGCATGGCACCCCCTGAGCCCCCATCCTGGTATGCATGGCACCCCCTGAGCCCCCATCCTGGTATGCATGGCACCCCTTGAGCCCCCATCCTGGTATGCATGGCACCCTCTGAGCCCCCATCCTGGCATGTATGGCACCTTCTGAGCCCCCATCACGCTGCCTACAAAAAAAAAAAAAAAAAAAAATGAACAATCATACTCACTTCCTCTCTCCTCCAGCGCTGTCCCGCTCTGCTGCTGACAGTCTCACTGTGTGAACGGCGCATGGCAGGGCGCGCATGGCGTCCCTGCCATGCGCCCTCACACATTGGGAGACGCTGTGCTGGAATAGTCACTGCTCCCCACGCCGGGACTCTGTGCGTGGGGAGCAGTGACCATTCAGTCTGTTCAATAGCCGGAACACTGTACCGCAGCGCGGCGTCTGCTGCTCTCTGTGGTCAGTGTGCCTGCTATTAATTAAAGACCATGGATATTCACTACAACTCATGGGAGTGGGTTGTAGCAAATATTCCTAAGCTTTAATAGCGGGCACACTGACCGAGAAGGACAGCAGGAGCCGTGCTGCGGCTCCAGTGTGCTGGCTATTAAGAGAAATGAATATTCATTGCTCTCCAGGCCCATGGGCGTGGGGAGCAGGGAATATTCATTTTCTTTAGTAGCGGGCACAGCGCAGGCTGCAGCAGGCGGCTGCTGCCTCTTGTGCCCCCCGCTGATCCCCCGCTGCCGCTCCCCCACACCCACCACCATGCAATAATATAGTATTCGGACTATAAGACGCACCCCCCACTTTCCTCCAAAATTTGAGGAAAAAAGTGCGTCTTATAGTCCGAAAAATATGGTAAGCTTGCTTTGCTCGCTCCATAAAACTGAAACTCACACACACACACACACACACACACACACACACACACAAGAGACTACATCTCGGGTAGGCCCTAGCCCTACACCTATCAGGTATTTACAAGACTTTGTTTAGATTTCATTAAAGGGTTATTGTCAACTAAAAAAGCATGCTCCCCACTAATCCAGGAAAAAAAGAAAGAAAATCAGAAAGTTATCACCCATCCTGCAGAAAGACATGTACAGCTGGAAATAAACCTTTCCCATTCGGACAGCAGATTTTCATGTGTTGGCTAAGGTATGTGGATATTGTACAACGGATCCTCACTGAGCATATTCACCCAATTAATTTGATGTGTTTTGTGTAGTGGTATATTTCCTATTAGCTGGTCACCAGGGGCTTCAGCAGTGTGACATGGTGCGATAAAGCAGGGCTGTGGAGTTGGTAAGCCAAACCCTCCCACTCCTCAATTTCCCCGACTCCCACTCTCAATTCCCTTAAATTGTAACATCAGGCTTTTCATCACTATTATGATGCAAGAATCAATCCTTAATTCTGTTTTTCTGTTCACTCTAGCAGCTCTTTGATGAGTGCAGGCATTCCTTCCCAGTGCCTTTTACCTCTGATTTGTAGAGGAGGAGCTTCACTACTGAGCGTGTACATAAAGTGCAGCACAGATTCATCTCAACTAAAAGCCCAGATCCTTAGCTCAGGAACACAACAGATTTATAGGACATTTTATAACTTTCCCAAATTCTTATGAAAAAATATTCAGCACATACTGTATTGAACTACGGTACCCAATTAATTATATATTTTAGGAGTCTGAGTAGATTTATTTTATACCGAATCTGACTCCACCAAAATGGACACAGACAGACTCCACAGCACTGATAAGACCCCAGCTACATATGCCATGTCCTCCTACCTTTTGAAAAATACTTACCGCTGAGCCTCATTTCAAAGCATATACGGAAGCAGGACTGCATGATCTCACACACAGACTCATTGGTCAAGTGGGCACCTACTGGAGTGAGCAGCAGGGTGCGTAAAACCTGTACAAAAAGACAGGTTCCATTAAAAACTGGAGGTTACAGTTATTTTCCAATAAACCTTATAAAAGTTTACACAAAAAATGAAGGAAGCCATGCACAAGACACACTGGGAGAGTGGCACTTATTATTTCTGCGCCTCCTCATCTGTCCATTACACTGATGATTTTCAGCATTCTCTACACTTCTGGTTCTCCAGCCCTCCCCTCCCAGGAAGGAATATTTTCTGGTGCAGCCTGACAAATGCTTGAAATCAATTAATTGAAGCGTTTAATTATCTTTTATTTGAAAAAGCTTTTACTTCAGGTACATGAGACCCCTGTTTAAAAATAACATTAGGCGCAAATCTCTTCCAGAGTCAAAACATGGCCCGTGTCTCCGTGTAACAGGATACAAAGAGCTTAAGCAATTCATCTAATTGCCCCTTGAATAAGGACAGGGGGGGATGCAGTCCCCTCTCTCGAGTTACCTGCAGGATTTTCATCAGCACAACCTCATCGCTGGCTGGATCGGTGCCAACGAAGCGGGCGTGTGTAACCGCATCTGCCATGTTCTCAATTCCTTCAGCTGTGCCGTCATGGACCGGATCTACAGAACAGAAACATTGCACTGTTAAATATTTGTTAATTTAAAAAAAAAAGTATACAAAGTTTCTGCATTATCTAAATTACTTATGCAGTAGTTAAATAAAACACAAATTGTGTGTCCCAGAACATTTTGGCACTGCCTATCTATATCTTGCTATATTGTGGTCCAACATCGGCTACAGAAGAGATAGAAAATCCTAAATGATCACGTTTTCGATCTAGCAGTAACCTAACCAATCCACATTACTTTTGGAAAGGCTAACATGGCAGTGCAAATACAACAGAAATATGAAACTGGCTCATCACTGTGCATCTGACCTGCCTATACTGAAGAATTCCACCAGAGGGCAGTAAGGGGATAACATGGAAGCTTCTTAGGCTGCGTGCCCACGTTGCGTATTACAAGCGTATATGCTGCGGAATTTCCGCAGCGTAAACGCTTGTAAAACGCATGTATATCCGCACCCCCATGGTCCCCAATGGCATTCCGCAATGTCAATGCCCATGCTGCGGATTTTTCTGCAGCGTATATGCTGCGGTCAAAAATCCACAGTATGTTCATTAATTTTGCGGAAGCGCAGCGGAATCAATGTGCGGATGGTACCAAAGTCTGGATGAGAGGAGACTCTCATCCAGACCTGGGTACCAAAGAACCTGTGAAAAAAAGAATAAAATAAAGTTTATACTTATCTTCTGATGTTTTCCCTCCGTCGCGCTGTTGTGTGAAGGACCTGCCACGTCATTGAGTCATGTGACCCATCACATGACTCAATGACTTCACCGCAGGTCCTGCACACAACAGCGTGAGCCGCTCAAGACTCCGGACGGGGCAGAGAATGCATCGGAAGGTAAGTATAAACTTTATTTTTTTATTTTTTACCATTCTGATTCTTTTTTTTTTAACTATTACTTGGTCACACTATATAAATCCAGGCCGGTTGCCTGGATTTATATAGTGTGAACAAGTTGTCAAGCACTTTTCCAAGTGATGCTTAAATCGCTTGGAGAAGTGCTTGATAACCCGCATGTGGAAATGCATGCAAAGACGCCTCACAAACGCTTCTACCTGGCGGGAAAACCGCATGTAATATCCGCATGCGATTTTCCCGCCAGGGAGAAGCGTAAAAAATATGCTTCAGTTCCGCAACGTGGGCACATAGCCTGACACTATCCATATTGCAGACCAAAAGTAAAACTGAAAATCAAATGACAGCCACAATACGGATCTGAGCAATGGATGCCACTGCAGCCAAATATCATGATGTAGACACTCACCTATTAGTGCATAGGAAAGAAACTTGTTCACCGAGGTCAAAGCAAGTCCTGTTATAGGGCCAGTGGTATCTTCAGAACGAATAACCTCCAGGAACGGACGAAGAAATACATTGGGCTCAATTTCAGATAGATCTGTAAGAACAGGAGAACAAGCGTCAGGATGCCCCACAGGATTTCCAAATCCAGCATTAAGCTCTTATATTAATGTTAAAAGGGTATTTCCATCTCCAAGATCCTATCCCAATATGTAGGTGCAATAAATACCTCCAATTAGAAATGTAGTATAGTTTTTCTGATTCGCTATGTCTCTTTCCTCATGTGCAGGCATTGCAGGCCTTATGTATCCATGGTTACGACCACTGATATTAGTGAGTTATCTAGTTGCTAGTGGTCGTTACCATGGATATGCAAGGTCCTGCGATGCCTGTACATGAGGAAAGAGACATAGCGAATCAGAAAAACTATACTACATTTCTAATTGGAGGAATTTGCTAACATTAATTATTATTAATACTACAGCTACTACATATTGAGATAGGATCTTGGGGATGGGAACACCCCTTTAACTAAGGGTCAGACTATCAACAGGTGAATTATAAATTTTATACAAATGTACAAAAAAAATTACATATATATATATATATATATATATATATATATATATATATATATATATATATATATATATATATATATATATGTATATGTATATATATTGTTTTTATAATATACTATTATACTGCTATATCTGTGTTTCCTTATAGATTGTAAGCTGTTGTGAGCAGGGACTTCACTCCTATTGTAATTGTGTTATTTTATGATGCCTGATATTGTTTGTACATGAACCCTCTCAACTGTAAAGTGCACAAAAAATATCACAATAGAAATAAAATCGTTATTTTTAGCAGTAGCGTGAGCCTCATTGCATTTTATGGCCCTGTCTGGGGTTCTTCTAAATCCAGACGTATCCAAATGCTATGTGAACAGGGCTTTACGTTTTCTGGTGTACTTTACATATGTGTGTTGTAAAAAACTATTTCAACTGCTACATCAGTAATCATATAGAATATAATGGGAAAAGAATATGTCAAATGGGTTTCCGCGCAAATCCGTTTCAATCAGATTTTTTACAGGATCAAAAAACAAAAATGTGGTGGAATGACAAATCTATTTTATTTTATTTTAATTCCCAGTCTGTGGAAGACTGGCACATTTGCTTTTTTTTTTTTTTTTTTTTTTTTTTTTTTTTATAAAACAACCCCAACCTCCCCCACCCAAAGAAAAAAAAAAAAGAACAAACCACAGATCAATTGTCAAGAAGAAATGAAAAACAAAGCATGCAAACAAATACACACACATATATTTATATATAAGGTAAATGAAAAACTGACACATTTGTTTAAAAATGTATCTGTATGCATGAGTTTTACAACAGATTTTTTGTTTGCTTGTTCTTTGTTTGCCACTCCCACTTGTCCATTAGTCATGATACAAGTCTTCTATCGGATATATCCGGTTTCCACCCCTGCAGACGTGCAGATTTCCGCATTGAACGGTATATGTGCCATCTTAAACGCTGTTCTTATAACATCTAAAGCTTTACGGTTAAGTAAACCCGGGCAGTGAAACGTCGCTAGTGCTAATGTTTTCATTAGGAGGCATGCTCTGGAGCGTGTTTTCAGCACTGTGATGCCTCATTTCTGTAACACAATCTCAATCAGCTGTCTGAACCATGTCCTGTCCCAGACCTTCCCTGCTCATTATCCACATTACCAGCGATACAAATTATAGAGGTGTACAGAAACAAAGCAAAAAAACTCCATGAGAATGAAACCATCAGAGACGACAGTATAAGATAATGAAAAGTGCATGGCTAAATAATAAGAGATGTTCAGGACGAGAAAATACACCACTGCGTTATTCTAAAACCAGGACCGCACCTGCCTGTAGGTTGTGTGCGGTATGGTGGCACAATCCCGTTCATGCCAATGGAGCGGATCTGCAATAATACACAACTCATGGACACGTGCAATGCTGTTTCTGGAAGAAAGAGGCCTTTGGGGTTTTTAATCCAGGATATTGCCTTTAAGTATCTGGCCTATAAACCAGAATAATCCCTTAGGTCTTATTTTGCTTTCTATTATAGGTTTTGTAGCATAACACTAGTTAGGGTACGGTTCAGCTGGGAAACCTTGGGTCCAACATCATGTGGATGCTATTTTGTCTGCAGTAATGTTTAGTTAGGTGGTAAGTGTCAAATTACACCCCTTTATGGAAATGGTATTTATTAAAATGGGAGTGGGATAATTAACCCTACCACCTGGAAAAAACTTGCTCAGGAATGGTTTGAGTAACAAGGTATGAATGTGACAGCCCACCTGCACGGGGAATACAGGGGGATGACAGTGTGCACATGGCATGCTGTCACGATTCAGCAGTCTGATCAGAGTGACTGCAGACTTTTCTTCCTAGTCTGGAGATTCCTTTAAGACACTAGGCTATGATGCCACACATTCCCAAAGCGTTCACATACTTTTAACTTGGGATATCAATGAAAGCTACAACAAATCAAGTGTGCCGTGGCTGTCATTAGATGAACAACAACAGCTTCAAACACATACTTAAAATAACTCATCTCTGACTATTGCATACACGGATACATTTTCCAAAAATAATGGACATGTATCGCTGGTCGGGAAAAATTCCCAGATGTCTGCAACCAATTTATTCACTACAAGGTGTAGCATTACAGCAGCAAGTGCAACATCTTTGCACTTATGGGAAGCAAAAATTGTGCTCCGAGAAACAGCACTCATAACTCTCGAAGAATAAGCATAAGGCTGTATTCACACCTCAGTGTGAAATGTCCATGTGTGGTCTGATTTTTATCTTATCGTACAGCACATGTTCCCATAGGATTGAACGGATTTAGTCAAACATAAGTGAAAATCACAGATCGGCATGTGAGATCTGTGAGCAGGTTCTATTCTGATGCGTTTGTGGATCAGACTCGGCAATACAAGTCAGTGGGGGTCCGCGAGACAACGATTCCGATCGGCTTCCATGTTTCGTGGATTTGTTGATTAGTGATAAATTTAATAAAAACATGAAACCTTCTGGAGGTCTTTTTATTGGCTTAGAAGGAAGCATACTTCTACAGTTTTATAAAAATAAAAAAAATAAAAGCAACTAAAATGAAACTTTATGGAGACAAATGATGGTATAGGGTAAGTGCACATGTTAAGCACTTGCTGCAGACATTTCTGCTGCAAATAAAATTGAAGATTTCCCCCATTTGAGTGTGTGAAAAACATTGCAAAAACGCTGAAAGATTGGACATGCTGCAGATATGAAACTGCTTCAAATCATGAGACTTCAGTGATCCCATTCACTTTACTGGTACTAGGAGATTCTTCATTTTTTCAGACAAAATAGTGCTGGAAAAAGCACAATAAAAACGCAAATACGTAACATGTGCACGTAGCCTAAATGGCTTTATCTCTAGCCCTGAATAGAGTACATTCACAATGCAGACGTTTCAGGTTTCATTTCAACGTTAAATTTGCCCACAAACCACCTCCCATTGTTTTAGTTGGGAAATCCGTATCGCCTTCCATTCTGCTTCATGGAAAACAAGTGAGATGTCACTTATTGAAGCTGATTTTTTCCCCCCTCTTCTTGGTACTGTGTTAGCCAGTAGATAGAAAAAAAATATGAGTGTCCTGAATAGTTAATAACTTCTAATTACTAACTGAGAGGATGAAGACCACTACATTTTCAAGAATTCTTATGGAAGGTTCCCACTGCGTCTTCTCCTGAATATTTTTTGAATGACTCTGCTTCTTAAAAACACAAACCAAAAAAAAAGCTTAAAACCGCTGCAGAAAACACCTCCAAAAGCTCCCCAAATAAAGAGTTTCCTAACAGTTTCCACTGGGAAGTTTCTTGGTTTTAAGCACTGGGTAAAAATCTTAGGTTCCAATTCATCAAAGCTTTTACATCAAAATTTTGGTATAAAAGCTTTGATAAGTCACGCAATGTGGAGTCGCGGGAAAATGTTGCTACTTTTGGCGTTTTCACACCAGCTTTGACAAAATGGGTGGAGCTGGGTCAGGACGGGGGTGCAGCGTGCACAGGTGCACCTTGTTCTGCCCTATTAAGGGCAGCAGAACATCCTGTTATGCTCCAGCGCCTATTATCTGGATGTGAAGTCGGCACTGGCACATTGGATACACTAGTAGGGAAGAGCAAAAAGCGCCTGTGCTTCAACTGCTCTGGTGCAAGATTAGCAGCGGTCTGTAGATGATGTAGGAAGCTTTATACACATCAATCGAGGTAGGAGGACGACGATTCTGCCGATAGAGGAGAGGCAGACCACAGACGAATGACGCCCAGGCCATACTCATTTCTATGCGGTATATCACTCTTTGGCGATTTCAGAACTTTGTCATGATTGAACTTTGTACTGCGTCTATAACCAGATGGACATCCCACATATCCAAGCTAACGTCAAGGTCCAATAATGGAAATGTGCATGGTCCATAGAACTAGAGAGGCTTATCCACCATTACGTATGTGCTATGCAATGTACTGCCTTGGATGGACAATATATTAAGTACAGGAGCAAGTATAAGAAATGTAAAGGCATTTAGGCCATTAAAGAATGTTTTTACAACTGTGACAATGGATGCACAGAAGAAAACAGCCATGCTGGTACATACAACGAGAGAAACTGGGACACAATATATTATAATACTCTAAATCTTCAAAGAACAAGCGGCCATAAAGCATCACTCTTTAAACCCTCCATATATCTTCCACAGCAGCCAGCCGGGCACGTGCATCTAACTTATGTTATTCCACAGCTCAGATTTCATGACCTGTAAGCAATATGGACGTCGGCTAAAGATTGGTTAGACCAGGGGTCGACAAAGTTGTTCAGAATCTAGGAGCCAGCCAAAAAATTTAGGAGCCAGAATTTTTTTTAAGCAAACTTGGTTTTTAATTTAACAAAAAAAACATTACAAACGTTATAAACAACATTTTACTTTTAAAGATAATAAATATTATATTTTGATATTTTAGATTTTAGGCAACATTCTAGTGTTTTTCACTTTGCTTTTTGTGGCCATGAACATGCCTTGTGATTTTAGAGCTGAAGTACCAGTGGTCCACAGCCTTGGCAGGATCAAACGCCTTCACAGATGGCCCATTCATGGTGATCATAAACAAGTCACTTAAACTTTCTTCTTGCATCCTTGATCTGAATTTATTTTTGACCATGTTCATCAAACTAAATCCTCTTTCACAACATGAGGTTGAGACAGGGAGCACCGCCACAATCGACAACAGGTTTCCCAGAACTGGAAATCTCTCGGTGTTGGAGAGTGCCAAATCCAGAAGCTCACACAGTTTCTTTCCTTTTCCAAGGACCTTAAACTCATACCACTCATTGAGGAGTGAGTGAATGCATTGGTCATCACTTTCAGGTGGAGATAGCTGTTTACGAAAATGATGAGCCAATGCAGTAATCTCAACCACACCGTAGTCTTGCAATGTTGTTCCTGCTGGCCAGGCAAAGGTGTCAAACACTGCGGTGGATCTTTCAATATTTATATCACTTAGAAATCGCACTGTCAAGTATTTAACTGCATGATTAATTAAATTAGCTTTTTCCTGCTGAATTGATGCAGCTACAGTGTTGCTCAGTCCATGTAGCTGTACATTTTGAAACAGTCCTTGAAGAGATGTTCCTGAGACAAATCTGGCCTCATGTTGTTTTGGTGCATCTCTAAGTGAATTGATTGTTGAAATTGTGCTTTTTACATGCAACTCAATTGTGCTTAAAAAAAGCTCTTCCCTTTGAAATATAAGTGACAAGTTTTTAAGAATTTCCAGATAGTCCAGTAGAAAATGGAGCATGTGAACAAATTTAAAATCTGTGAGCTTTCTCAGTAAACCATGGGCAGCTGCAGAGGCACTGTCTTTTTCCGCAGCCACACTTTCTAGGTGGATTGTCACGCATTTCCAGTCTTTGACAAGTGCAGACAGAGCACCGACTTTGCTTGCTACCCATCTGACATTATGCAAGTATTGGAATTTCAGAATTGTAAGCTGCAGGTTTTCTGCTACTTGCTTCAGCTGTCGCATTCTCTTAGGTGAGTATTGATAAAATTGGTAGCGTTTCTTTAAAATAGAGTCAAAATCATCAATTCATTTAGCTTGTTTTACTGAACTTAATACACTTAAGTTCAATCGGTGTGCAACACAGTGAATGCCAATTAAATGACTGATGTTTTGGCATATTTTCTGCACCAAGCCATTTTCGGTCCCAATCATGCTGGCAGCACCATCTGTACCAATGGCAATCAAGTGACTTGAAGAAAGCCAGCCTACAAGACCAAGTGTTCTAAGTTCTTCTGTGAGCGCTTCTAAATATCCATCTGCAGTAGCCATTTCAAGAGGAGAAACAGAAAGACTTCTTTGACCCTGTTGTCCTTGATGTACCTGACATACAGAATCAGTTGTTCAACCCCTGCTTTGTCAGTTGAGCCATCTAGCATCAAGCTGACATATTTTGCCTCTTTGAGCTCACTGATTAGGTTTTTCCTGATTATTTCTGCAATATGGGAAATTAATTCTTTGCATCTTTTATCGTTTGCATATTCCTGTCGCACAGCACTCCCTAATTTCTCCGTCAACTCTAGCAACCCTTCAAAATCTGTGAAAGGTCTGTTGTTTTTGGCAATATAATAGGCCACATTAAATAGAATGGTCATATGTTTAAAAATGTCTTCATCCATTTTCCTTATACAAGCAGCCAATGGAGTAGCTTCTGGAGCCAACGCTGCATGTTTAGCCTCCACACAATTTAGATGCTGGAGAGACTTTGCTGCTTTTTGAAGGTTTCAAGTTTAAAGGGTCCTGAAAACCCTTTTACGATCCTAGATGCTTGGTCAGCAATGCCAGGGAAGGAAGCACAAATCTCGCATATAGCTATACCAGTTGTATGGTCAAATTTAAGCCATGCGAGTTCTTTACACCACTCTTGCCTAAATCTCCTGGGTCCAGCAGTTTGACAACGGCTTGTTGATGGGGACTCCTCTGCTGGTGGGTCAACTCTTGTTTCTTCAGTTACCTGTTGCCCGGCACTTTCTACCTGTTGCACTGCGCTTTCAAGAGAGGTCTTTGTAAAGAACTGTGTCATTTTCAGTTGCTTTTCATTTTCTGGTATTCTCTCTGTTGCTCTGCGCTTCATTTTTTTCCTGAACCCAGAAAAGAAAAAAAAATGTGCACTTTGCTCTGCTATGCCAATTATAACTTACACATGATCTCTTTACCCTTCTTTGTCCGAGTGGACGAGGCAGTACTCCGGCTTCGTTCTCCCGGCGGCACCCGACTTTGTTCTTCCAGCAGCACTCCGCAGTCCGCCATATAGTACCCATATAATAATGGGATACACTGTGAATATACGGCCATATAGTAACCATATAATTACAGCATATACTGTGTATATACTGCTATACCCTACTTACAAAAAGATTTAGCAATGTAGGAAACTCCATTCAGTGGTGGTCCAGCAGGATAGGGTCTCTCAGCACTTCTAGAGAAGATTAAAAATCAATCTGCCTTATTATCCATATATTTTATTTTCTAACCATAAGAAGTTTCAAATCCTTTTTTGTAGGAACAACACTTTTCTAAATCAATGAAACAACATACTCACCTTAAATGTTTTTTGGAGGGAAAAGTAAAGATAAATTGTTGTTCCGTTTTTTTCTTGACATTTTTTTTAAAATTTTTACGAATGCTTTAAAAATTGCTTTTTAAAAAAAAATAAATAGATGTCATTACATTTATAAATTTTTTATATTCTCAGTTTTTTTCTCAGAAAAATCAAAAAGTAATTTTTTAAAAAAAATGCCTGTTCCGTTTTTTTGTTGACAAACTGTACATATAGACCCCCTCACACACGGCGTCTCCCCGGGGAGCACGGCCTTTGTATGTACTTACACAGGTAGCGGGAGATGAGAACGGGCCCCCGGCCACAGCGATCCTTCCCCCGTAACCCAACTCTCCCTGTCCAGTCCCGGAGCATAAGGGGGGCGGAGCAAAGTGGAGAAGGTGGCCTGAGCGATACTGTCCCTGCTTCCTCCAATTGGATGACTCCGTGCAGGAGGTGGGATTGGATTGAGTGTATTTTTTTTTCTTCTCAACTCCTCAAGCACCAGGCAACATTTTCTAGGCGCCACTGGCGACCAGGCGCCTGGGTTTGTCGAGCCCTGGGTTAGACTATATTACTTCTACTAGACCCACCTGTCCACAAAGACCCTATATCGCATGTACGTGGGTCTTCATCTGCTGAGTAGCCATACCCCTCATATACTAGCCAGGGCAGATTTCTATTCCAGAGGCTAGGTCCCACTGACCCGTCCTACTGATCTGGAAGTGGCCAATATTCAGTTGTACGCAAACACATTTTGACAGAAGGCAACCAAAGCTGCCACATCCTTTCTGTTTGCCTAATTTAAGGACAATGGCACAAATAGTTTCATTTGTCAACCTGCCATGTCATGTGCTTCTCTCTGTCACTAAACAAAACTTTCCAGGGGACATCATTAAATCAATGCTTTGTGGGGATGGGGACAAAAGACTTAACCTACAGGGTGACAAAAGTTTTCCTAACAGAAAAATATCACATATCTGTAGAAATATATTGCACACTCAAATTGGCGAGCGTGCAGATGTTCGAGAAAACTGCTGCGAGGATACTTCCGGTGGCGATTTATTTTCTGTGAGGACAAATGGATTGGGCATGTTAAAATCCAACTGCCTGATGCTTCTTGACCCTCTACTACCGAGGAGATTCAGCTGGATGACTTGCTGAAGACAGACTTTATTCTTCCAATAGAGTTTCATCAGTTTTTGATATATTGGTAAAGGGGATAGATATTCAGTACTTGTCACGCAAGGTGTGGCAAAGACTAAGTGCAACAAGAAGGGAAGAGGGGGAGGAAGCCAAACACTAGGGAAAGGGGGAGTGGAGACCCCTAGGCAGATCTAATACCACCCTGCCTACCCTACCGTCCCTATATAGGTTCCATACCTATTGCCAAGCAGGACCCTAAACCCTGGATGACCCTAGAGTTTGGCCCTAGATAGGAAGGGGGAGGGGTGAGCACTGGTCAGGCCCCACTACAAACTAAAGACAACAAGGTAGAGAAAAAGGGGATCAACTTAGCTTGAGCAGACACCAGAGGAATAACACCAACTGTCCTCCAAAGGCACCAGAGAAAAAGCTAGCCGACTGCTAGTGCTCCAAGCCTGTACATAGAAGTATCACCGGCGATTCTCTGGAGCAAACATGATGTTTTTAACTCCCAGGCAAGCGTGTGTCAATCAGCAGCAGGAGGGAGGTCGCCGCTGGGTCCTAAAAGCAGAAGGATTAAGGAGGCGTCTGTAATGCCAAGCGCAGTGACCTTCTACAGCCAGATCCAGAGCGTTTATCTATTACACCTGACACACCCGTGACAGTACTTTTATATGGATGACCTATCTTTGGGATAAGTCATCAATATTAGGTGGGGGTGTGACAGCCAGTACTCCCGCCAATAAGCTGTTTCTGGTGCCAGCTGGATGTGATCGGTTGCGGAGAAGCACAGATCCGTCAAGTGTCCACAGCAGGTTTGGATCCGCCACTATTCATTGATTCCTTTATACAGGAGATGGTGCTGTGTTATTCCAGCACCAGGAACCCCCACTGTTCCACTGTTCTGATATTGATGACAAACATTGTACCAAAAAGTGGACCTACAGTAAAGCACTTTCAATTGTAATAACATCTTACTGCCTAAAATAGGAAAACTAATTAATTTTAGCGACCAAATGTTGGCGACAGCGTTGTGTTACACGACGTGATCCATTGCTATTTTACCAACTGCAACACATAAAAAAAAAGGCTCATGAACACAAGAGGAGTATCAATGTAAGAGGGGAAAAAAACGTCCATTAAAAAAAGGGGACAGGAGATCTGTGTCAAATTTCAGCTGCTTCCATTTCATGTTCAGGCGAAACACAAAGGGTACAGCTGTTCAGATATGGGGACAGTAGATACAAAGTGATCCGCCTCATGTTCCTTTATATTACACCACAGCTGTCGCTTAGAACTATACATAGTGGATAGAAAAAAAAGCATTAAATCTACATTTACGAAAATTATATTTACAAGCTGTAGCTTATATCGCACCAATATATAGGTGGATATCACATTTAGAACAGATTATAATATACACAGTAAAACAAGAAAATTATGTGGGGTCACTTGTATTACACTCAATGGGTTCATCCAACTAAGATTGGGGAATTAAAAAAAAAAAACAAATCTGATCCTTCTTTCTAGCGATCATAAAGTGGGTCTGCCATGAGACTTTACTGCACTGTAAAAGTAGCATAGTTTTGGGACAAGTCCACTCCCTATTAGCCAAAAAGGCACAATATATTTTTATGCTGTAGAGAGCAGACTTATTCCAAATTATCACCGATAGAAGAAATCAACAAATACAATGGACATATAATTTAGGATTGGTGCATTCATGATGTGAGCGTGTTCCTCAAAACTATATACTGGACTCTTAAAATTGGAGTTTAATGTATTTTCTGGGCACTCCTATTAGGCAAGAAGCAAATACATATTACCTTAAAACATTGTTTTCGCCTTTCTCCGGATCGAGGTTTCTACTATCAAAGGTAGCACCATACATATATTAGCATTTTTGCAATTCTCCTAATAACCAAGTAAAGCTGGCCTTACACATTAGATTAACGTCATGCAAACCCGCCAGTGTCAGAGGAATTGGCTGACCATTTTATGGTGGACTCCCTACCGATAGAGGTCATCCATGGAGAGAAGGATCAACATGTTGAATATGGACTCCCAATCCGTTTGCTCCCAGCTGCTAACTCCCCTCTCCCCATACATGCTTAGTTTTGACAATCGTCCATGTGTACAGGGGAATAAATAGAAATCTCAGTCAAATAAGTGTTAGACCGACAGCGATCTGAAGTGTATGACCAACTTCCCTGGTTTCACTGCTTTCCTCCTATTCAGATCTGGCTTTGAGAACTTCAATCCACGACTGGCTGCTCCACCATATTACTGCAAATAACTTCTGGAAGCAAGCGCCAGTCTGCAAAATGAACACCGTTGTGCTGTTTATTACCGCTTTTACAGAGTGGACAAAAACGCAATCAAAATGAACTCAAAATGACAGGAACACACAGACTTTAATTCATCTAGATAAACAAGGCCTGTTTGCCAAGGACTTTCCTCAATACACATGCTCTTATGTGGACTTGTTCAATCAGTCAGCCCATCCCAGAGGGCACATGGATTGCCAGTGACTGTATGAAATGTAGAAAAACACCCAAAACACAACCAAATGTACACAAGCCGGCTTCTTCTCCTATGTCTAACCTGTGACCTCTCTTTAATATGTTTTCTCCAGAATGACCTTTTAGGTTAGAAGCATTGCTAGATTTTATCCAATAAGTACCAGGACAGCACCATTTAAGACAAAAATATATCCAGGATTTCTTTGCCATTTCTATCCTGTTTGCAATTATAAATATATTTCCAATTATTATAGATTTCCTAATATAATGACCTCCATCCCACATCTCCAGGAGCAAGAAACTGTTTACAGAGAAACTTAAGTACATGCGAAAACTACATTTACCAACACCAAAAACTTCCATATCGGATTATTATGTTCCGAGTATTCTCACTAAGAGCTCAGTTCACACACAAGCAAGATGGGCAATGCAAGCTGTAATAGGAGAGGAATGGGTCAAAATGAGACATTGACTTGGTTAACGGATGCAGGAAGTCATGAGCACAAAAATCATGCTGGAGAAATAAAAGGATGTTAAGCAAGGAGGACACAGCGGTCAAAGATTGGATATGGTTCTAATCTAGAGGTGCACAACTTGTGGTCTTGGGGCCACATGAGGCAGTCGATGTCCCATTCTGCAGCCCTCAACCTTCTGGTCACATAAATGCTTGATAGTGGCTGCTCAAATGATTTTCAATGTCAGGGAGACGAAGAGTGGCAGGTAGCACCGTAGGAAAAGGTAAGTATTAATGGTACTCTGTGTGACCATATTTTTGCAGAGTCCTGACTCCTATGTCGCCCAGAAAGTAGTAGATGACTTGAAGAAGTGACCATGCATCAGTGCTGCATAACCATTGCAGTTTATAAGAGAAGGGAAACCCCAGATGTCCGGTTTAAGTGACTGACAAGGAGAAAGCGGAATAAATGGACGGACTCAATTCGGATAAAGAGTAGGGGACCTTTATCCTCTGGTTTGGTGTTGGTTACACTTTTAGGATTCTGATCTGTTAGATATTTATGGCATATATTTTCGATTAGACATGAACGTCTAAAGAGGTAATGGCTTCTAACACTCAACCAACTTTTATATTGTGGCCCCAGGGTTTGGCCCTTGGACTAAAATGTTGTTCAACACTGCTCTAACCTCTGATTTATTATGAATACATTGGTAAGGTGTGTGTGTCTGGTAAAAATACTCTATAAGAAGCTATACACTTAATTCCTTAACAACCTATGATGTACATTTTCAACACAGGTCGGTAGGGAAAGTATGAAGCTGGCTCACAAGCTGAGCCTGCTTCATAGCAGTGTGGGGGTTCTACTCACTCAGGTGAGTCAGGAGGCAAACAGGAGACATGTTCTGTTAAATGTCCATGTCGCTTTATTTTGTCATAAACCCAGCAAAAGCATAAAGTAATAAAGACAGCCTATAGTTCAGGCAAAAAGAGTCCTTAAGGCGAAGTCTCTGTTTAGCCAGTCCTGTGGGCACACAGGCTGGGCAGCATCCAGTCCACTGGCTCAGTCGGGAGACCACAACACACAGGAGGCCTTCTACCTCCAAACACACAGACCATGTGCCAAACAACGGTCTCCATTTTATATCTCAACCACACCCAGAGGTGAGGTATGTGGGTAGCAAGACCTGTCCATCTCAAACTACACGTAACCCGGTCCCAGGTGCACCAAATAGTCCTCTTCGTGCTTGCGTGCGCTAGAGCAACACTCCGGGTTACATCACAGAGGATAGCCATCTTTGTGATACATACCTCCCATCAACTATGTGTTCATTAGCAACCTTACAGCAGACAGATTCCAACCTCTGTTACATAGCTTAAAGGGGTATTCTCATCCAAGATCATACCCAATAAGTAGTAGGTGTAATAATATTAGCAAATACCACCAACTAGAAATGGCAAAATTATCACGGTAAGTCATTAGATCAGGACCCTAAAAACAAGCCCTCTCATAGCTCCATAGATATAAAAATAAAGTTATTTCAAAGAATGTCAAACAAAAAAAAAACTTTTCACACAATTTCAGAATTTTTTTTCATGAATTATAACATTTAAAAAAAAAATGTTTGGTATTGCTATAAACCTAATAACCTGGAGAATCGTGTCTTTAGATCATTTTTACACACAATGGACACCGTAAAACACAAAAACAAATAAGTAATGCTGGATGTGTGGTTAATATTTTTTCACCATTTCACCGCACTTGGAATTTATTCCCAGATTTCCCACTACATTGTATGGTAAAATCAATGGTGCAAACAACTTGTCCTACATAAAAAAACAAGCTGTCATACAGCTTTGTGGACAGAAAAATAAAAGAGTTATGGCTCTTGGACCAATGGAAGTAAAAAAAAAAAAAATGAAAGTGCAAAACTGAAAATGTAAGGGGTTAAATGTTATTTTCAAAGACAACAAAAATTTCTGCAGTCCCAACATCTCATGGAGTAGGACACTTTTGCCAATTCAGCACCTGTTTACCCGAACAGAGTTTGGTTTTTATACTTCACACAAAGACGTGGCATTTTATGGTGCTGCCCCACACCAGACTAAAGTGCTTTGTGGAGAGGATTTTAGAAAAGGGCAGATGCCAAAAAAATGAATTCCTATTTTCTTTAATAATAAAAATACAAATGGTCAGTCCTGTACAACTTGTCACATGCTGTAAGACAATAATCTACATAATAGATCAATGTATCACCTAGATCTATGTTACCAAGATCACCTAGACATAAAATCACATAGACCTAATATCACCAGTAAATGTAAGACCTTGAGGTTCTTTTTTTATAATCCTTAAATGGATTGTCCAGTGAAAAAAAGTTATCACATCCACAAAATAGGTGAAAATTTGCTGATTGGTGGGTGCACCGATTGGCAGATCTGGAAATTTTTATCCTCATTACAAAACGGAGGGGTAGGATCAAACGCCAGACCACAGCACCATTCATTCTCTATAGGGTCGCAGAAAAAAGTAGAGCGCAGCGCTCAGCTGCCCTATAGAGAATGAATGGAGCGGTGATCGAGCATGTGCACATACGATCCATTGCAACAGGGATAAAAGCACCCCCATTTACAAGGAAGTGGGTAGCATGGGGGGGATCGGATATTGAAATACATTTGCAAAAAAATATGCCAACTTTTTAAAAATTTGCAATTAATGAATCAGCTGAAAAAAAATCTGGAAACCATTAACCCTGGCCACAATGACATACACTGAAAAAAACAAAACAAAAACAGGTTAACATAAAATAAGGCAAATTAAAGGAGTACCCTGGGGAAATAAAACTGATCCTAATGCTTATACCTTCATAAACTATTGGGACAACATGAATAATGCTGTTTTCCATTTTTCCATCCTCATAGCAGCTGTAATTCTGAGACACTGGAGCTGATCCTTGGTGCTCCCCCTCCTTTATGGGACGTTAACGCACACATCAGGGGGCGTGGCCTGCTCCATGATCTAGGACTGCAGATCAGGAGATATTATCAGGGGGCCGGCTGCTGCTAGCAGCAGGCCTCGCCCCCTTATATGAGACTGAATACAAACAGATGGTATCAGGGTGCCGGCTGCTGCTAGGAGCCAGGAGAAGGCCACACCCCCTGATGTGTAATGCAAAGTCCCATAAGGGAGGGGGAGCACCAAGGAGCAGCTCCAGCGTCACAGAATTACAGCTACTGTGAGGATGGAAAACAGCACTATTCATGTTATCCCAATAGTTTATGAAGGTAGGATAAATTTTTTTTTTATCTCCCCAGAGTACCACTTTAAAATTAGAAACTGGTACAAATGAAAAAAAAGTGGAAAAAACACACACCAAAAACTAGAAAACTAGGCAGAAATACAATAATGAATTGGGCCCTTAAAGCCAATAAGTTTCTACAAACAGCAAGTGTAATGAAACATTAGTGTAAAGCAACACAACACTGCCATCCAGTGGTCACTATATCAAGAAATAGGAGTGTTGCCAAGCTTGGCCAATGCCAACAGACGTTTGGCAGGACAGAGACATGGGAACAGACGACTACTGAAACCATCAAAAATATATCATTTTCAGGATCTCGAATAAACGCCTGTGCGAGCGTGGGAAGGAACTGGTTAATTCACAGCTGGAAGAAAGTAGTCCTGGAAAATTACAACACATGCTTTAGCCCTGACTAAAATTTCACACAAGTATTCTTCAGCAGCGAGGACCAGAGATACGCAATACAGAAATAAAACAATCATGCCCTCCGCTTGTTGTTTCACCTGCTGTATTCCTTCAGACAACGAGCGACATGCTCTGGGGAATAGGAATATCTATTGCACATGTTAAAATAAAAGGCCTGCTGATACCAGTGAATGCAACAATGGCACACAATGGGCTTTGTATGATTTGGTGGGAAAGCAAGGCTCAGTCTGCAGAAATCTAAGGCACATTTATAGGCTAGGTACACAACAGACAGAAAACACATTGCACAGATCATTTCTATAGCAGACGTGCACAAGATGCACCAAATTTACGACGACAGTGGTGCACACTGTGATACAGTTGATGAATCTTAAGCCGCCATATACATTAGACTAATGTCTGCCACATCTGCGTATATCAGCGGGTTCAGCCGAAACACTCATATGTATGGGGGCACCAGCCAACTGATTGTTGGGAGAGATATCAAATCGGACATGTCTGATATCGGACAGCCAATCACTTTGTTCTCCCGGGGATAACCTGCCGGCTTTCTCATAGAAAACACAGGAGTGCTCGGCTCGAACGAATGCTCCTGTGTAAGGGAGAGACCGGCAAGACAGAGGTCAACCAAACCATCGCTCAGCTGGCAGTTATCTAATGAGTATGGAGGGGGGGCTTTTAGACACCTATTTCTATTCCTTATGTCAAGGCTCGCACACCAGATTAACGCAAATCATGGGCTCTCTGCAGGATAGCCAAGTTGCTGCACACCAAACTCCCCCAAACATGTCTTTAACCTACTTGTGGGCCATCATTGTACAGAGCAGGCTCAATAGTTGAGCCCGCGCTAAGCAACAAAAATGTTACATAGTTGGCACTCGTCAGTAACTGATGCATTAAAGCTACCCCAAATTGCATCAGTATCACCTTTTAAATGCAGCTATCAAGCTTGGGAGTGGCACTTAAAGGGGTTTTCCCACGAACAAAAGTTCATTTTAATTAATAGATTTTGAAATTATAATAAGTTCCACAAATGAATGTATTTAAATAAAATGCTGCTGTGCTGAGATAATCTTATAAATGTGCCCCTGTGTAATGGATGTGTCTGCCCGTGCAGGAACATGGTCTGATCATACCACATCTCCTGGGCAGGGGAGGAAGGAAAAGAGTGTACAGACAGGACAGCAGGGGATCGCAGCTGATTATTTCTTTGAGGAACATTGTTTAAAAACAGGCAGGGAAATGTTTTACCTCACAAAAAGAATCAGCTGTGATCCCCTGCTGTAATGTCTGTACACTCTTTTTCTTCCTCCCCTGCCCAGGAGATGTGGTATGATCAGACCATGTTCCTGTACGGTCAGACACAGCCATTACACAGTACACAGCAGGGACACATTTATAAGATTATCTCAGCACAGGAACATTATTATATCACATCCAATTGTGGAAATTATTATTATTCCAAGACCTATTGATTAAAATTAGTTTTAATTAGTGGGGAAAACCCCTTTAAGTGGCTTCAAGATGGCAGTCAGTACTCTTGATGGACATCGGTGTCCCTCTTGCCGAGCAATTGGTTCCTCCAGAGTGCCGATCGCTTACCATAGCAGCAGGGGACCTTCAGAAGGCCCTTATTTCTGCAATGTGAGATCTCCTATGAAGACCAATCTGTGGTTGGGCTTCACAGAAGATTGTCAATTTACATTACACTGCAAAACTACAATATTGCATCGTATTGCACAGATGATCCAGCAACTGCAGGGTCAAGTCTCTAGGGGGACTAGATTAAAAATGTACAAAAAAATATACATAAAAGTATAAATCACCCTCCTTAGGAAAATGTAAAAGATAAAAAAAAATATATATATATATTTTGGTAATGCTGTGTGCGTAAATGACTCACTGAAATATAAAAAACATGTATGCCATAAGGTGAATGCTCAAACAAAAAAGAATCAAGATGCTAAAATTGTTTATGCACCACAAAATGGAATGAAAAAAAAAAATCCCACATAATAAAGGTCAATCAATGGAAAAATTTAAAAAGTTACAAGTCTTAGAAAATGGCAACTCCCCCCCCCCCCCCCTCACAAAATCTTGAAATTTCTTCACCGATGAAATATAAAGTAAATCTTGTAAGTTTTGTATACAAATTATGCTGCCAAGTAATTTTTAAACACACAATGTGCGGCATAAATATAAATCCCAAAAAAAACATGGCAGAAAACTTTACAGTTGGCACAATGTAGTCAGGCAGGCAACGTTCTTGTGGTAATCACCAAGCTCAGGCTCCATCAGATGCATTGTGCTTGGATTGTGCGCAGCTGATCACCCATGCCATGAAGCTCATGGCACAGTTTTTGTTCTCCAGGAAATAAGCCGCTGCCAGAGCCATTCGGCAGGGACTTGCTCTGCAAGCTGCCTTTAAAAATACAAGTGCTCGGCTGAGAAACGCTCATGTATTTGGAGGAGTCAAAAGAGATCGTAGACGACCAAATGATCAATCAGAGCTAAACTAAACTATTGTGTGTACAGCTCGAGTAACCATTGTGAAAAGAAGATCTATTACAAAGTTTTTCATCAAATAAAGGTGTTTTCTTTCTCCTCCTGGACTGATCTTTCATTTTCAAAATCCTCATTTCATGGGTAAAATCTCTATTCAGTGAATAAAGACTTTGCTATTACTGAGATAGGAGACGACAGTTACTACCGATCAGATTCTATGAAGGGAGAGAGGAAGAAGGAGGAGCCAGAGACAGATCCTCCCTTCTCCTCATCCTCCTCCACTCTACATAGAATCTCATCAGCACTAACTGCAATCTCCATTCTCAGTAATGTAACAATCTGTCTTCATTGATTAGAGATTTTATCCGTAATATGAATATTTTGAAAATGAGTGATCAATCCTGGAAAAGAAAGTAGATTTCTCTGATAAGATACATTAAAAAGTTTCCTATTTTCACCTGTACTATTGATTGAAGTAAAAAAATAATTAAGTTGATTACTCTAAGTGTTTTTAAGTTGTTGTTTTTTTTCCAAGTGCCACTATAGGAGCCAGAAAGTCTATTCCAACAAAGCATTGAACAGCCTACATTCAAAGCGTTTTGGCAAAGTGTTTTGAAACCTTACAGAATGTATATCTCTATATAAACTCAACCTCCTTACATACACAAAAATAAAAACACATTACAAATCAGTTGCAGGAAAGAAAAAAAAATATCTTAAAACTGAACCCGTCACCAGTTTTGGAACCTATGAACAAATGCCACCACCGTTAACTGCACCTGTGCTGCATTGCACAAACGTGTTTCAGCTCCTGACTCCCCCTGTACACCCCAAAAAAATACCATTTGATATGCTCCCGCACTGTATGTAAATGAGGGTGGTCCGGTCCGATGGGAGACCTCACTACAGTGTCTTTCCCTCCTAATCGCATCCTCCTGCTTTGATTGAAGCGATGCGTCATCCACATAGTGAACCGAGTGCTCGCGCCTCCGCACTAGCCTCACAGGACCGCACAGGCGGACTCTGCTCTGCCCTACTGTGAGCAGAGTATTACAAAGCACTGTGCAAGCGCCCAGCTTTGCTTTACTAAATAACAATAGTACATGTAAATAACAGTACTTCGTAAACACTATTTCTGATCAAAAATCGTACAAATTGCACGCATATCAACTTATGCTTCGGCTCATTTCTTTGGTTTTGCAACAATTTCTTGCATTTTGGACAAACAGGGGCGTCGTCCCCCTTTCTGAGCCATGCATTTCATCTATATAGCTTCCCAAGGACATTCGAGCTCCCGTCCTGCTCTGCCTCCATCTACATCGGGTTCGGGAGACACAGTAAGGATTCAATACTAGAAACAGGTTAGGACTGTCCAGATATATAAGGTACACCTTTTTTTTCATTAAAATAGTGTCAACTAAGTACCTATGGTATTTACTGTACATGTACTAATCCTATTTACTTACTACAGGGTATATGCTCATTTTGGTTTTTTCTTGAGTTTTATCTGTGAAATGGGCAGTGTGAACATTCTCTTACACACTGCACATATAACAAATTATGCTCCGGCTCATTTCTTTGGTTTTGATATGAATAATTCTCTACAATTGTGTCCTTTCTTTTTGAGATACTGTAATCATTTAGGTGAACGCTTTTTTAAAAAGGAAGGGTTGTGAAAAATCTTGCAATTGTTACACTGGCCACTTGGGCTTTTTTAGAACCTAATTTCCTATCGTTTCAGGAAACACTACATGTACATAACCACAATGAACAGGCCCAAAGATTTGTATTGAGGTGTCATTCGCAAAGCACATTGTGAAGGGAGTGGGAGCAGGATCAGCCATGATATAACCTATTGTGATTGGTGGATCCTGTGTTATCTGCTGTATTTAGAGGTGTTACCTGTCATTGTAATTCTACCTCTGCTGATAAGGAAACTGATGTAGACTCTTCCTGAAAGGAGAGGAAGTATGAGTCTAAAGAAGCCCCAGTGGCTGGTGTGAAAGCCTTAGTTACTTACCGGTAACGGGATTTTTCGGAGCCCATGACAGCACCACGAGAGAGAGAATAGGCCTATCATGGACAGGAAACCTACAGGTTAAAAAGGGCGGCACCTCTCTCCCGCCTCAGTTTAGTTAACAGAGCATGAGAGGACCGCCAAGGTTAATAACAACACCACAAATTCATTTTAAGCCAATTACTTTAAGTAACTTCCCCGGAAGGTGCAAAAAAAGAAGAAATAACTCTACGGGAGTGCAATAACAACACCAGTGTAGGGAGGGAATATAAGGGTGCTGTCATGGGCTCCGAAAAATCCCGTTACCGGTAAGTAACTAAGGCTTTATTCATACTCCCATGACAGCACCACGAGAGAATTACAGAGACGAAAGGAGATGAGTGAGGGACCACAGCTTGAAGCACCCTTCTCTCAAAGGTGAGGTCAGAAGAGTCACCCAAGTGCAATCTGTAATGCCTATAGAAGGTGGAGGGAGAAGACCAGGTGGCAGCCTTACATATGTCTTCGATGGAAACCCCCATCTTCTCAGCCCAGGAAGTTGCTACTGCTCTGGAGTGTGCTCTCAACCCTTCCGGTACTTCCCTATCCCCCCGAGGAGTAAGCGAGGGAGATGGCCTCTCTAATCCACCTTGCGATTGTGGATTTTGAAGCTTTACAACCTTTTCTGGCCCCCTCTTGAGTTCTATGAAACCGCGAGACTACTTTTGGGAGAAAAGCTGGATCAGGATTTAACACAATTTTATCATCCATAATTTGGGTAAATGGAGGGGATATAGAAAAGGCCTGTATGTCACTTACTCTTCTGGCCGAAGTCAGGGCCACTAACCAGGCTGTTTTAAGAAATATAATTTTATGAGTGGCTGAATCTAGAGGTTCAAAGGGGGGGTTAGTTAAGGCATTTAAGACTAGGTTTAGATCCCAGGGAGAGGGTTTGGATTTAATGACAGGTCTACATCTGAAAGAGGCCTTTATAAGCCGTGCTACCCAATATTTGCATCTGATATAGCAGCGAATTAAGGCCCCTAAAGCTGACACCTGTACCTTCAAGGTACTAGTGGTTAGACCCGGTTCTAAACCCCGTTGTAGGAACTCTAATATCTTCCCAATAGGGATCCCATCCTCCAGCTTGAATTCTGTAAAAGATAGGAATTTTCTCCAAGTTCTAGCATAGATGCGGGTAGTAACGGGCTTTCTGCTACTTAAGAGAGTGTTTACCAAATTTGAGGAAAACCCTTTGCTGGCTAACAGTGCCCTCTCAAATTCCATGCCGTCAAATGGAGATTTGGGGCTGGAGGATGGGAAACTGGGACCTGAGTAAGAAGGTCCGGGATTTCCGGAAGGATCCAGGGGTCTGATATTGACATCCTGCGGAGACAAGAGAACCATGGCCTCTTGGGCCAAAAGGGGCATACGAGGATCACTCTGGCTTCGTCTGTCCTGATCTTTCTTAGGACTGACGGAAGCAGGACCATAGGAGGGAAGGCGTACGCCAAAGGAAACTCCCAGGGTATCATGAAGGCATCCACCGCCAGGTGCTTTTCTCTGGGGTCTAGAGAACAAAATGTTGTCACTTTCCGGTTGGACTTCGTTGCGAACAAGTCCACTGCTGGAAGACCCCACATTGCCACGATCCTGGAGAATACTCGAGGGTTCAAGGATCATTCTCCTTCCTTTAGGGAATTGCGGCTGAGAAAATCTGCCCTGATGTTTTCTTTCCCTCTTAGATGAACCGCAGAAAGGGAGAGAAAATGATCTTCTGCTTTTTGAAGAAGTCTATCTGCCACTCTCATTAAGTCCTTTGAACGGGTCCCCCCTTGATGGTTTATATACGCTACGGAGACTTGATTGTCCGAGAGTATACGGACATCCTGGCCCTGTAAATATACAAGGAACCCATTGAGCACATAATCAACCGCTAAAAGTTCCTCAACATTTGAGGAAAACCGTACTTCATTTTCTGACCAGGTTCCCTGAATTAAGCTGTTTTCAAAATGAGCTCCCCAACCTGTAGCACTTGCGTCTTTACAGTCATGGCCAAAAGTTTTGAGAATGACACCAAAATTATATTTTCACATGATCTGCTGGCCTCTGGTTTTTATTAGTGTTTGCCTGATGTTTATATCACATACAGAAATATAATTGCAATCATATTATGAGTACCAATAGGTTATATTGACAGTTAGAATGAGTTAATGCAGCAAGTCAATACTTGCAGTGTTGCCCCTTCTTCTTCAAGACCTCTGTAATTCTCCCTGGCATGCTCTCAGTCAACTTTTGGACCAAATCCTGACTGATAGCAGTCCATTCTTGCATAATCAATGCTTGCATTTTGCCAGAATTTGTTGGTTTTTGTTTGTCCTCCCGTCTCTTGATGATTGACCACAAGTTCTCAATGGGAATAAGATCTGGGGAGTTTCCAGGCCATGGACCCAAAATCTCTATGTTTTGTTCCATGAGCCATTTAGTTATCACCTTTGCTTTATGGCATGGTGCTCCATCATGCTGGAAAAGGCATTGTTGGGCGCCAAACTGCTCTTGGACGGTTGGGAGAAGTTGATCTTGGAGGACATTCTGGTACCATTCTTTATTCATGGCTGTGTTTTTAGGCAAGACTGTGAGTGAGCCAATTCCCTTGGCTGAGAAGCAACCCCACACATGAATGGTTTCAGGATGCTTTACAGTTGGCATGAGACAAGACTGGTGGTAGCGCTCACCTCTTCTTCTCCGAATAAGCTGTTCTCCAGATGTCCCAAACAATCAAAAAGGGGATTCATCAGAGAAAATGACTTTGCCCCAGTCCTCAGCAGTCCACTCCCTGTACCTTTTGCAGAATATCAGTCGGTCCCTGATGTTTTTTCTGGAGAGAAGTGGCTTCTTTGCAGCCCTCCTTGAAACCAGCCCTTGCTCAAAGAGTCTCCGCCTCACAGTGCGTGCAGAAGCACTCACACCAGCCTGCTGCCATTCCTGAGCAAGCTCGGCACTGCTGGTAGTCCGATCCCGCAGCTGAAACAGTTTTAAGATACGGTCCTGGCGCTTGCTGGTCTTTCTTGGGCGCCCTGGAGCCTTTTTGACAACAATGGAAGCTCTCTCCTTGAAGTTCTCGATGATGCGATAGATTGTTGACTGAGGTGCAATCTTTGTAGCTGCGATACTCTTCCCTGTTAGGCCATTTTTGTGCAGTGCAATGATGGCTGCACGTGTTTCTTTAGAGATAACCATGGTTAACTGAAGAGAAACAATGATAAAAAGAACCAGCCTCCTTTTAAAGGGTCCAGTGATGTCATTCTTACTTAATCATGACTGATTGATCGCCAGCCCTGTCCTCATCAACACCCACACCTGTGTTAATGGATCAATCACTAAAACGATGTTAGCTGCTCCTTTTAAGGCAGGACTGCAATGATGTTGAAATGTGTTTTGGGGGTTAAAGTTAATTTTCTCGGCAAATATTGACTTTGCAAGTACAGTAATTGCTGTTAAGCTGATCACTCTTTGACATTCAGGAGTATATGCAAATTGACATTACAAAAAATGAAGCAGTAAACTTTGGAAAAATTACTATTTGTCTCATTCTCAATACTTTTGGCCATGACTGTAGCTACAACTGCCGTAGGTTTATTTTCCCAAGGGACTCCCCTAGAAAGATTAGTGTAAACTAACCACCAGCGAAGGGATTGTAAGGAGCGAGGGCCCAAGGTAAACTCACGGTCTAGATGTCCATCTAGGAGTGAGTCGTTATACAAGACATCCCATTGAAGAGCCCTTGAATGAAATTGGGACCAGCGTACTGCCGAAAAACTTGAGGTCAGGGTCCCCAATAAGGACATGGCTTTGCGCAGTGTCATGGAGGGACTATCTATACAGTGTTTCACTAGTCCCTGAATTTTCGTCATTTTCTCATCTGATAAATGACATAACTGCTTATCTGAATCTAAAATGACGCCCAAGAACTGTTTGGCTTTTTGTGGAATCAATCTAGATTTTTCTAAATTTAGGAACCAACCTAGTCTTTGTAGGATAGAAATTGTTACCTGAAGGTGGGCTTCGCATTGTGCAAAGGAGTCCCCCACTATCAGGAAATCATAGAGGTACAGGATTATTAAAATATCTTTTTCTCTTATGTGGGCCATCACTTCTGCCACCAGTTTAGTAAAAACTCTTGGGGCTATAGCCAATCCAAAGGGAAGGGCGGTGTACTGGTAGTGTTTTATCACCCCTTTAATTTTTATGGCTAATCTTAAATACTTTTGATAATCCTTATGAATGGGGACATGGTAGTAAGCATCTTTAAGATCCAGGACAACCGTAAACCAGTGGGGAAAAAGCAATTTTACTATTGTTTTTAACGATTCCATTTTGAAGGTGTCTATTCTAAGAAACCTATTTAAGGATTTTAAAATTTATGATAGTCCTGAAACACCCATCCGGCTTGGGAATCAAGAAGAGCGAGGAGTAGAATCCGTCTCCCTCTTCTGTTTTCGGAACCTCAATCAAGACGTTTTTCTTTGTTAGGTCTTGTATTTCCGATATGAGGGCAGCCTGCCGCTCTGGGGAGGAACTAGAGGGAACAATTACAAATCTCTTGTAAGGAAGGGTTTGGAATTGAAATTTAAGACCAAACCTAATTAGGCCCAAAATCCAACCGCTATGTGAGATACGTTCCCAAGCCGGAAAAAACAATGACACCCCCCCCCCCCACCTGGGTGAATTGTGGTTCCCCTGGCTTCTGCTCATCTCTGGAAGAAGAACCAAAGAGTAGGCCTCTACCTTTGCGACCTCTTTCCTCGAATTTCTCCTGTTCTCTAAAGCAGTGGTCCCCAACCTTTTTTGCACCAGGGACCGGCTTGAAGCAAGATAATTTTTCCATGGCCCAGCAAGGAGGGGGTGGGGTGGGCGGGGTTTTGGTCATATGGGGGCGGGGTAATGGAGGGATTTGGAGTTTAGTGCATACTTATATAGTGTAGACCAGGTCCCCGCCAGGAGCTATGCCAGGAGCCCCACATAATGTGCTGTGCCAGGAGCCGCATCACTGAGGCCCCATCACGCCCTGCAGCAGGACAGGGCAGCTGTCCTGACAGCTGCTGTTCAGCTGCATTTACTTCATCCCAGGGGCGGACACAGACTGTAGTGGGCCCCTGTGCAAGAAATTTTTGGGGGCCCCCCCCGCCCTTCATAAGGCAACAAAGTTATGTAAACATAACCCCCCCCATGTGCATCTCTCACCCCCCCATGTGCAGCTCACCCCCGTGCATCTCTCATCCCCCTCCGTGCATCTCTCATCCACCCCCCGTGCATCTCTCATCCACCCCCCGTGCATCTCTCATCCACCCCCCGTGCATCTCTCATCCACCCCCCGTGCATCTCTCATCTCTCCCCTCCCATGTGCATCTCTCATCTCTCCCCTCCCCCCATGTGCATCTCTCATCTCTCCCCTCCCCCATGTGCATCTTTCATCTCTCCCCTCCCCCATGTGCATCTCTCATCTCTCCCCTCCCCCCCATGTGGATCTCTCATCTCTCCCCTCCCCCATGTGCATCTCTCATCTCTCCCCTCCCCCATGTGCATCTCTCATCTCTCCCCTCCCCCATGTGCATCTCTCATCTCTCCCCTCCCCCCCATGTGGATCTCTCATCTCTCCCCTCCCCCATGTGCATCTCTCATCTCTCCCCTCCCCCCATGTGCATCTCCCATTCCCCCCACTCCTAGTTAATTGTATTTAAAAAAAAATAAAACTTGTTATACTTACCCCCATGCGATCCCTGCAGAATCCTGGCGCTCGTCCAAATCGCTGACACCCTGTTCTCCTGACTTCCGGCCATGTGACGGCGCCGTCACATGACCGGAAGTCAGGGGAATCATGAAGGTGCTGCCGCAGCAGCGCAGCGCTAAGATGTCCCGGACCCGGCGCTTAGCATGCGGCCGGGGGCCCCATGAGGAGAGAGACGCACAAGAGGGGGGCTCCGAGGGGGCTCCTACCGGCCAGGCCCCATACTGGAGTCAGGGCAGTCATGCCCTGATGGCGGCCCTGCTGGAGGCTGGAGGGGCCCCCTCTCCCCGCGGACCGGCTGAAAAACCCCAACGGCCCGGTCCTGGTCCGCGGACCGGCGGTTGGGGACCTCTGCTCTAAAGAATCGCCTACGGACAAACTTCTTTTTCCGAAAGAATCTTATAAAAGAGGGTAGAGGTACAGATGGAAAGTCCTTCTTAGGATCTCCTGCTTTTTCCAACAGATCATCCATTGTCTGGCCGAAAAGATATTCACCCTCACAAGGAATTGTACAGAGTCTAGACTTTATTTGTACATCTCCCGGCCAGCATTTTAGCCAAAGGGCTCGCCGAGCAGCATTTGAAAGAGCTGACGATTTTGCTGCTAGTCTGACTGAGTCCGCAGATGCGTCAGCAAGAAAGGCCGCAGCACCCTGGAGTAGGGGGAGAGAAGAAATGATCTCCTTCCTGGGGGCACCTTCTTTCAATTGGTTGTCCAGCTGTTCAAGCCAGACCATCAGGGCCCTGGATGTGCAGGTGGCAGCCACTGCTGGTTTCAGGGCTCCTGTAGTGGTCTCCCAGGTACCTTTTAAAAAGGTATCTGCTCGTCTGTCCAGGGGATCTCTTAAAGCTCCCATGTTGTCGAACGGGAGGGAAGCCTTTTTTGAAGCTTTGGCAATGGCCACATCAAGCCTTGGCGCCTTTGACAAGGAGGAGCATGCGGAATCGTCAAACGGATATCTCCTTTTGAAAGAGGGAGGGATGCTGCCCTTTCTGTCCGGCTTCTGCCACTCTCTTTCAATAAGATCCTTAATTTTTGTGTTCATGGGAAAGGATCTTTTCTTTCTTTGACCTAAACCTCCAAACATAACATCTTCCCGGGACTTCTCTGGTCTAGCGTTCACAATGCCCATAGTAGAACGGACAGCTTTCACTAAGGCATCTACCTCATTTAAAGGGAAACATTGTCTCTCAGATTCGCTATTAGAGGAGGATATGGACGAGGAAGAAATGTCCGAGATGTCGGAGTCTGAGCCTGGTCGAGGGTCCTGAGGGGAATGCCTGACCTCAGAATTCTCACGCAAGGCCTTGCCTACTTGTTCTTTAATTATGGTTTTTAGGCCTAAAGAAAACCCCGGGGTCTCTTCCACCATCACCTTGTCAATACAAGGCTGGCACAATTTTTTAGTATATGCATCATATGCTGCTACATAGGGCACATTCTTTATGCCTTGATTTAAACGAACATTTCTTGCTCTGAAAAAAATTCCATAGACAGAGAAGAAATAAGAGGAGCAATTAGTAGAACTTTCACAAAGACTCCACTTACCCCCTGGCATATGCGGTACCGTAGAAGCAGAGGAATCCTTCTTAACCGGTGGAGGATCACGCCGAACGACAGGACCTTCCTTCCTGCTCTTAGCGGTAAACTTCTTAGTAGAACGGCTGGACCCGGTTCGGGAACGACGTGGTACCGCCTGTTGTGAGGGCTCCCCAGAGGGCTGCTCCTGCAGCAGTTGTGCTTGCTGAGGTGAAAGCTCCTGTGCATCTCCCATTGTATACGAGAAAACAAAGGGCTGGGAAGCACCTCTGCATGTAGCCAGACCTTCTTATATACTGGCCATGCAGGTACCAGCTTTTTTTCTTTTTCCCACAGGGGGAGGCCTCTTTTTCCTCCTCCCCCCTACCCGGGCTGGGCAGAACACCTGCGACGCCCATACCGTTCCGGGACGCCCATGCTGTTCCGGCGTCCCCACTGCTTGCATGCGGCCCTTACTTCCTGGCCGCACGCACACTGCGCCCACTTCCGGTGGAGGCCAGCGCACCAGAAGTACGTCATAGGCCCGCCCCAACATGGCCGCACCTGCACGTTTACCCGCATGCAGCCTTTCCATCCACACATACAGCGGACCATCCAGCTCCAGCGAGGGGATGTCACGCTGGCCGCAACGCGCACGAAGGTGCCCCAATGAGCACTGTCGTGGCGTCTCCAGGAAGAAGAGGACCGACCAGGGGAGGAACCTCACCGCTCCAGGTACCCTGTCTATCCCTCTGGGCAAGAGACCGCTCCAATATTCCTCCTGCAGGAACCTGATAGGTCTCCCATCATGGACAGGAAACCTAAACTGAGGCGGGAGAGAGGTGTCGCCCTTTTTAACCTGTAAGTTTCCTGTCCATGATGGGCGGATCCTCTCTCTCGTGGTGCTGTCATGGGAGTACGAATAAAATTGCAACATTACTAATTTTGTAGTATAATAAAAATCATGATATGGCAAAAAAAAAAAACTTTGCCTGTGACACAAAATCCTGATTATTGTTAAAAAAAAATATATCAAGTGCAGAAGAATATCCCAAATTAAAGTGTTATGAACAAATGCTAAATTAATCACGAAACTAACATTTTCAGGAACTTCAGATTGACAATGCTCATTCTAAGCAAACTTAGCTCCTTGAGCAGCTTACTTAGAAGGTTTTGGCTGGCTTTAAGTTTGGGAACTAGGCTCCTTGGGAAATCAATCACATCTTACAGCACAATGACTAGAAGCCAGGAGGATTTGCACTCCTGTACTGCCAGCTGAATTCTCATATATCCTCTATGCTTTGGTCCATTAGCTTGTATCCTTATGGTCTTAACAGCGCTCAAGTAACTGGTTGGAAGGAACACTGTTGACAAGACACTTATGTTCAGTGTGAGCTTACTTCACAAATTCTCGCTTTGTCACTCTTACTACTCCTATATCGTTTAGTAGGCAAAGTAAGTTGCAGAGACAAAAGGATACGAGACTAATTCCACATTGGGCTGTGCCAGGCAGTTGGCATTATTTAGAGTGATAATGTGATTATGTACAGTGATTACAGCTTAAAAACGGCCAACACATATGTATATTATACAGACCAAGAGTAAGATTTTATTACGATATTGTCGCGGACATTTGATATTCCATTTTCAATAAAGTCTTTTATCAGGAAAAATGTAAGTCATATAACCATGGAAATAGTCGAAAACGTCAGTTTACTTTTGCATGTGAAATGCGAACATCCAAATAAAACCCTAAAATCTGACTATTCCTTTATACGTGTGTAAGCAAATATATAAATATTAAAAAAAAATAAAAAAACTTAAAACTTTTGACAAAAATTTATCTGCAGACCTGTAAAACTGTAGACAAACTAATTCGATAAAGATGGTCTATTGGGGGGCATCTGGACTGAATACTGCAGCCTATGTGTATGTGTCCACGGCATCTTTTTTTTAGGTAGATTCTACCCAAAATCCGCCTGAAAAAGAGCCACTAAAGTGCCCCATGAAATTAAATAATGCACAGCAATGTCAAAACGACATTGCTGTGCACATATTCTGTCTTACATCGCTTCTTTTAACCGCTTCAGAGTTCAAAAACCCCTAAAGTGGCTAAAAAAAAGTTAAAATGTTCATTCTTTGATGGCTTTCCCTAGGTAACCACTTGCACCATATACTTGAAATTATAGAGTAAAAAACGCAAAAACGTTTGAAAAGACACTGGCAAAACCGTTTCAGAAAAACAACCACCAGCATTTTCCTATAGCGGCTTCTCCTTAATAAAAAAAACCCGGTCGGTGCGCCAGCATCTAAGAGACGCCATGTACACATACCCTTGAAACAAAATCTTTTTAATAACACCTAAAGGAAATCAATGACAATTTACTTAAGGATAGTAAAGCAACCATTGCTTACCCAGTTTATTTATTGCTGCCACTCTGGTGACACCCTGCCAGTCATGATTTAAAGGGGTCTTCCCATCTCCAAGATTCTATCCCAATATGTAGTAGGTGTAATAATAATAATATTAGCAAATACCTCCAATTAGAAATGTAGTATAGTTTTTCAGATTCACTATGTCTCTTTCCTCATATGCAGGCATTGAAGGACCTTGGGTATCCATGGATACGACCACTGATATAATGACAGATAGCTAGTTGCTAGTGGTTGTAACCGTGGCTTCCCAAGGTCCTGCAATGCCTGTATATGAGGAAAGAGACATAGCAAATCAGAAAAACTATACTGCATTTCTAATTGGAAGTATTTGCTAATATTATTACTACAACTGCTACATATTGGGATAGGATCTTGGAGATAGGAAAAACCCTTTAAGGCTTCTGCTGCAGTCACTAATGCCATCTACACACATGACCGCCGCAGTCAATCACTGGCCAAAATCCTCACCACCATCACTGTGACCAATGATTGGCTGCAGCAGTCACATGTCTATGGTAGGTGATGGCTGCAGAGGAGGGGACTAGCGGAGAGTGACAGGAGACTGCATTTATTGCCTTTTGGCAACTTGTCATTGATTACGGAAAACTAACTGTATTGAGAAGTTGAGTAGCTTAAGCCATTCAATATTTAAGTATTAAAAAAAACTGAATAAAATACTTGGTATGTTTTATGGCAGTCAATGGCAGCTTAATTCAAGTTGCTTATATTGGGACATATGCCTAGCGTGGCTGTCTGAAACGTCACGGCTGACTTTAGGCAATGTGATTATCCTGCTCAGGGGAAAGAAAATAGGAAGAATTCATGCATCAAGGATACATAGGTTCCAGGAACATAAAGTATATTTTTTTTCTTCAAAATTTAAGCCATTATGTTTACAAAAATTTGTATAAAAGCATTGTATTAGTAAGTTGGTTTACAAAAGAGATGTACTCGGCACATGGCTTCCTTGACTTCAATGCACAAACCATTTATCTGGATATAGATATATATATACCATGTATCTTTCTCCTCTGTGAAGAGGCTATTTCCATATTCTTTGGAATATCATGCTAAATACCGTACTATTTCACATGCCCGGTGAATGACCACTTGTTCCATACTGTTACAGCCTTTTCAGAACAAACCCATATATTAAAATGATAATAAACCAATGGCTGTTAAAGATCAAAGGCAACAAGTAAGACAACACTGATCACAGTCTCATTAGCTTTACTACATCAGAAGGGATAAAAGGGAAGGGGGCTGGAGCGGGATATGTGAGAGGCAGAGGGACCCCGGAGTGGAGTTATGGAATTCAATTATGGTTTCAGCAGCAGATAATTACGGAGCGGTGACTCAGACCTCTTCACAGCAACAAGGACCAAAAAGACATTTGGAATTTAACATACAAGAAGAGCCAGCGAGCAACTTCATTTCAAGAACTTTTCAAAAACATTTTTTGTATTTGTGATTGGTTTCACTGTGGTCTTGGTCAAAACTTTCACATACTATTGGTCAACCATTGTGTCCCAATCTGCCAGCATTAACACAGACACAGGGCGGTATTTATTTGATGCCTACTCTTCCAAGCCGCATTCAGACTAAATCCTCCATGTGTATTTAATAAATCACACCAGTTAGGTGGGCAGGATTAGTTTCAAGTCACCTAATGACTATATCATGAGCAGCAGCATTAAGGGGATTAATATTAATCTTGGCCATATTTATGAAAGGCCAGGCACCGCTTTAACAAGGGAAGCAGCAGCAGAGTGAGGAAGAACGATAGGAGCCCTGGTACAAACTCCTACATCTTTATTTTTTTTATCAAGTACGGTGGTAACATAACCAGCATGCTTCTTGATGAGACAATTTGGCTCTTGCAATATGCAAATAGCATAACTTGACATTTAAAAAATATTTGGAAGCGTTACATAAAAGGTCCAAAAGGGGCATTTGTCAAAAAATCAAACAGCAAAAGGTACAGGTACTGGAGTTCTGGAGATGGGACGCCAATTTACTCTGCTTACCACGTCTTTGGAATATAACATGCCAAATGCTGGCAGCTCATTTGCTCCACTGCCCCCATGACAGCCTCCCATCTCTGCTGAATTAGGTATGTAGGAGGTAAAGAGCAGGGATAACAATAAGCGCAATGGGTCTTATCCAAGTACAAATGGGGAGAGAGACAACGGACGCAATGGTCATCACCTGGTGTAGTTGTGTGATCACAACCACTATAAAAGGCTCAAGGCTGTTGCAGACCCACGGCTAAGAAAATATTAGAAATGGAATAATAGGAAGGTATAAAGACTGGAAATTACAGTAGGTTATGACCAATGACTGAACAAATAGGGATCTGTTCATACACTGGAGGAAAAGTTTGAAGCACCCATAAGGAGTTCTGTCCACTTTGCCAGCAATAACACGGCATGCAACAAACGTGAACACAACCTGCAAACATATTAAATTGATGAAGCCAGTAACAAGCCAACAATTACCATTTCAGCTACTGCGCTTGAAGGGGTAATCCCTTCTCGTATACTCATGACCTATCTAGCCAGTAAGATCTGCAATTCTCAGAGCTTCCATATGAATGAATGGAGAGAGGCAAGCACGATCACCTCACATTTGAACAAATGTTTTGCCCATAGGCTCAGTGATCTGTAAAAAAAAAAAAAAAAAAAAACTGAACATTACTTAGCCTTCACCAGGTCTAGCGCTGCCCCGATCTCAGTTGATGAGGTCAGAGCTGCCCCAGGCATTGAGCTTGGAGGCTCAGCGAATGTAGAGGGCACGAGCCACTGAGATCAGTAAGTAGCTGTAGTGCTGTCGACGTGACATCACCGCAGAAAATCTACATAGACCGGGGCAATGGCAGAGACACAACCAAGAGGGTAATTGAAGCTTGGTTTGTTTTTTTATTACATATCACTGAGCCTATGGGCAAAAGTTTATTGACAGTGAACACATGCTTTATAATGGACCTTCAACAGAAATTAATCCAAATTTATCCAGAGGCTGTCACTTTTACATGTGGTTGTCCGGAAGAAGGAGTCAGTTTGCCTTGAAAGTCGTTGACATTAAACAACTTACACCTTCCTCAGTCCTTGGATCCCGTTTTATGCCAGTCCAGCAGCACAGAACAGTTCCATACAGGTTGGTATTACTTGAGATGTAGATGTCGTCATAGGTTTGCAGCACATTGCACACTATGCAACGCAAATGGTGAAGTCAGATATAAATTCCTCAAAGCTTTGATGTGCTGCTGACTTAAAAATCCATTCAGCATGCATTTCCCTCCAAAAAAAAATAAAAATCCTTAATGTGTAGATAAGATTTTAAAAATCGAATATACCTAGCTGGTAATGGATTTCTGCACATGAATTAAACCACACGCACAAGTAGTGTAAGGTGCTTCTACACATCGCAAAAGCAATTAGAAGAAAAGAGTATAATCTCATAAAACTTCTTATACAAATAAAAAAAAAGTAACCCTGGCTCGCAAACAAGATTGCTGGATTAGGATATTAAATAGTAAGCAAACGAGTGAGATCATGAAGCCCGACTAGTGACAGCTTTATGAAACGAGCAATATATGGAACTTGGTAACCGACCTACAGTCCTACACCTCTCGAGTCGGCTATATCCTACATAATGCATAGACGAGGAATGATATTGCCTCCGACAGGGAAACACTTGTACATGGTGATGAGCCGTGTTGGGCCTCTCAGCGGACAGCCCTAATAGCTGTTACCCCTCTCTGTTGAAACAACAGTTTTAATCCCCTGAATGAGCAGCAGATTCCTTCATGTGCATTACATCCGCATTAATCAGATCTGTACCCGCACTGAAATCATGTATATACAAAACAGTAGAGGCAGCTGGGAAGGTTTAGGCTACAGCTAAGTGTATTTATTTTTAACGCTGCCTTTGTGGACGGCATTCTTACTTAACATACAGCGCAGGCATGCTGCAAAAATGTCAGAGCCCCAGACCGGTTAGCATAAATATAGTCATACGGTACACTTTTGCAGACGATGGCAGAAAATCTCTCCTCGGGTAAAGTGTTCTGTGGATGAAAACATTCAGCATGCTGCTGTGTCCACACTCCATTCTGCACACACAAGGTCAAGCCCATCCAATCTGACTGCATCAGTGTCATGGAATGCTGAAGTACACATATTTGCCATTCAACACAAAAACGGCTTTTCAAGTTCAATCAGCTATAAATGTTGCTTTGTTTTAATTTTCCACTGAACTTCCTGGAACCTATTATCAGGCTGTCAGGGATGTATATTTAGCAATGGCAACATGGCCTCTTTACAGCTGCACCACTGCCCATGTCACCTCCAATAAACAGAAAGGCAATCCCAGGGCCGGACAGTTACCCCTGAAAGCTACGGTCAAAGCTCTAATATTATAAAATGAGAATTACGCTGCTGTATTTGTATCTATGTGAGTATATATGCACACTTTTAAAGAATACATATGCCATTTATATATTTGTCAAGACTAACATGTTATGTCACAGTATTTGTCCTAAATATCAACTTATTTTACAAATAGACAGTATCAAGGATGGATTGACAATAGAAGTATCGTAGGGTCAGAGCTCGATCAGACAAGCTTACATAAGGCAATGACTGGGAATGAATGGTCATTTAGGCGATCATTGCCCTGGGTCACAAGGCATCAGACTGACTATCAGTTGGGACAGACAGATTTCAGCGCAATCTGTCCACAGATATTTTGCCTGCAATTTAGTAGTGTGCTCCTACCATCTGTCTTTAACTAGCTGGTTACTACCACTCACTTGACTGGTAAGACCAGGCCAAAGGCTACAATACATCTCTAATTGGCCAGGTGCATTTAATTGTAAAGTGCTGTGGAATATGTTGGCGTTGCATATATACAATTATTAATACGGTCATAGCCTTATAAATGGAAACAAGGCCTATGTCTACAAGAAATGTGTTTTTGCTGTGGTTTTTTCAGTGCAGATTTGTCACAAGATCTGAAGTGATGCCTGATGCCAGCAAAGAGAATCCTGACGTCTCATGAACACGTTCTTATTTGTGAATTGCAGATATGGTGAAGATCTAAATCTGCAGCATGTCAATTCTTTCAACGTTTTTGCTGCAGATTTCACCCATACTAATGAATGAAGAAAAATATGCACCAAAAACATAAGTAAAAAACACAGCTAAAATGCGTCAAAAAGAGTGTATTTGCCTCTGAATTTTTCCTGGCAAGAGTTGCAGAAATGGTGCAGAAATTTTTACACCAAATACTTAACGTGTACATAACCTAAGGGCATGTTCACACTAGCCTTTTTTTAGCGGGTTTTTTTTTCCTGCAGCAAAATCTAATCTCTTGGCAGGAAAGAAGCTGTGGCAAAAATGCAGGTTTTGGTGTGTTTTTTGGTGCGTTTTGCTGTATTTTTCAGGATCCCAAAGTCCAGCTTTGCTTCCATCACAGAAGCATGAACACAGGTCACCAATGGCAGTGCATTTACTTACTTTCACACTTTGGTCTGCCATTGAGTTGCTCAGGCATTGTTCACACCTTTGTCAGCCACAGTTTATTTAAATTAGTGATGCGTACAACGTAAACATTGGCTGACCAAGATGTGAGATTGAACAACATGTGGTCTGCCAATGTTTACTTTACGCAACACTAATTTAATTAAAACTGTACTAATCCAAACTGCCATCTCAGGTGACCAAGACAAGATGGTAAACTTAGGGGGAAAAAAAATCACAAAAATAAATGGAGTTTCACATACAGCTATACTGGCTTTTTTTTTCACTAAAAACGCAGCAAAACCTGATTGCTATGTTCAGACTAGGCGTTTTTTCACCACCCATTACTTTCAATGGATGAAAAAACGCTGAAAAAATACGGTGAAAGAAGTGACATGCTCTATTGTGCAAAAAAAGACATGCAAAGTACAAAATACTGATGACACAAAAACCAATGTGTGTGCATGAGATTTCTGAAATCTCAGACTTTGCTGGTACTGTAAAACACAGCTGAAAATTTGCATTAAAAAAAACGCATAAAAAAAAAAAAACGCTGAAAAATCACCTAGCCTAACAGTTCAGGGCATTATTCAACTGAAAACCTAACAGGTGGATAACATAACAGAAACTACCAGAAAGGTGCTGGAATACCAGATATTGCAGACTACTGGATAGATCTAGATAAACTCATCTGCAAGTACAGCGTACAGTCAGTTATGTAGGCCATTTACACCGCATGAGTATGGTCTAAGTGACAAGTCCTGACTTATCTACGTCCTCTTTGCACCTCACTAGACAGTTTCAAAAAGTGTCTAGAAATGCAGTGTGTCCAAAACACAAATCTAGTACACGTATGAGTTTCTTGGTTGGGATTAAACAGATATGAGGCATTGCGCTCAGTAAATCTCTATCGAACCCTAAAATAACCTTTTGACGAAAATTGTGATCATCCTAGGGAGGAGCCAAGCAATAGTCATAGGTAGGAACCATAAAGCCATCACGTGTTACATTTCCAGTGAGTTTTCACATACCTTATGTGATGCATAAAAAGTATATAATCCAATAAAAACAGGAGAGATAATGGTGCCAGCATATTATTATATCTGTTTATGCAAGAAGAAAAAAAGGTCAAACAAACAATAGGAGCTCTGTATGTAGAACAAAGGCTATGTAGAAGAGCAAAGCCTGTACAGAAACCTTAGAACGGTGTTATGGTATGGGCCTAGCACAGGAAACACTCCACCTCCTTACCTATGCTAGAAAATATCGTACAAAACAGCCGTATAAACAGATGCTATTCCCTATACTGTCATTCTGAGTCTCTAAACTCCCAGGTCAGGCAATTGCTGTATACATCTAACCCAAACAGGTCAATTCATTAAAAGGGTTTTGAAAAGGATACCATTTTTAAAAGGGCTCAGAGTGGTTAAATTAAAAAATAAATAAGAGTAGTAATCCTCTCGTTTACCTCCAGCAGCTCCCGCTCTGACACTTATCCCGTCCTGGTTGGCTTCTACTTCCTGGCAGAGACTTGACACAATGGAAGCAGCAGTTAGAAATTCCCACTGAGCCAATCACAGGCTAATGAGGGACATTACTGCAGACAGTGATTGGCTGAACAGGTATATCCGGTGTGTCTAGACAAGACCAGGGATTAGGGACCAAGTAAGTTCTGGAATGGGATATGCAATGGATCATTGAGGGTATAACCTGCAAAAAAAAACCTTTAACATAACACCCCTCATAGAGAACATGGGCATCATCCATTAGCCAGTACAAAGAGCCACTAAAGAAAAGCAGCTTTCACTCTGGTAGACCCCAGTTGGGTAAATATATGGCCTTCTCCATGGTCAGATGAGATTACTGGAGGTTTCTGAGGCTAGACTGATGAAGACATATTTAGAAAAAGATCATCTCTCCCTAGTAAGATGCCACAGGAGGGCACGCAATGCGGATGTCCCCCTCTCCTTCCTTAGGATATGTGATGCTGTACCGTGTGACATGCATACATTTATGACTGCTCATCACACATACAGAAGGTGAGAAGGGACTGATGGCACTGAAAGCACTGACAAGGTGCTGATAATTAGGATGAATAAAATAGGTAACAAGGAACTGTTAAATTACTGGAAATATTTATATGCAAAATGCATATGATATGATATGTTACAATGAAGTTAGAACTCCACTTCAAGGTCTGGTTCTATATATATTTTTCCTCTGATTTAGCAGTGAAGTGTTGGGGGGGGGGGGGCAGATGCCAGAAATGATCCCATCGTTTTCTATGGAATACTTATAGGCATTCATTGTATAAGTGGTTGTACCAGACTGTATCTATTGCCAGATCAAAAAACCACAACATGCAGGGTCTGATCCAGGTGTGATCGCTGGTCTGGTGCACAACGTTATCATGAGCAGTGTCTGTTTAAGTCATAAAATTGGTCAGACAACTCATGGTAGGTTTTATGGAACCCAATAGCTTGCAAGTAGTAAATCTGAGGAGTGAAAACTACAGCAACTTTGATCTTAACAGTCTTGATAATGGCTAAAGAGTTTTTAAAAAGATGCCCACATTACTTCTAAAGCAACCAATAGGCTTAAAATCCGAAAATCAAAAGGCCTGTAACATTCCTGTCTACATAAACCATCTGGACAAAGAGCTCTCTCCAGTTGATTTGCACAAGTTCATCTTGACAATGTAAACTTAACTGACTCGCTCCCCTCTAATTGCTTTATGAAACATATAAAACAAATGAATTCTCCTCAAATTCAGAAGTGGAACATTTCCAAAATTAAAAGTACTTTATCCACGGACTGTAGATAGTCTCTGAAAGACAGGTCAATACTTAGCGTTTTATTGATGGAAACTCTTCACTTTAACAAGCTACGTGTTTAATGTTCAGAGAAGAAGGTATTTTACAATGAAGCTGCTTATCAACACCGGAATACCTTTCAGGATGCCTTAACTGACACTGGGACTGGCAACGGTCCTCGCAACCCTAGCGATAATGTTTGTATAACACAGCAAGGAGTAAAAACAGATCTGGTCCAACGATTTGACTGAGAGTGGTCTTTGTCAAGGACCTCTGTTTTGGGTACAGGTATGCAGAAATCTAGTAGAGCAATAACATAAATTGGAAGATCTTTCAAATCAAGGAGGTCCTGTGTGGAGCAACAGCCGGGAATCAGGAAATGCAGCGAGCAGGGTGGAAAGTAGTCATGGCTTACACCCTGCTTGCCACATCTCAGAATTCCCAGCTCTTGCTGCACACGTGTCCTCCTTGACATGAAAAAGATCTTATGTTTTACATTATTGCTCTACTGGATTTCTGCCTACCTGCACCCGAAACAGAGGTCCTTGACAAAGACCGCTCCCAGTCGAATCATTGGACCAGATCGGTTTTTGACTTCTTGCTGGATCAAAATAAAATTACACTGCAGTAACACCTACATTTTCTTTTGGGGTGCTAAGGGTCCTACCTCAATAAGTCTGGACCAAGAGTCCTTTCCTGAAGCAGTTTGCCAATCTCTCTTCTTCTAAGTCATATAACCCAACAGTATCCATGCCATTCTCATAGATTGTAAGCTTGAGAGCAGTGCCCGCATTCCTTTTGCTATCTGAGTTGTGTGTTATTCTGTAATGTCTTTATTGTCTGTACAAGTCCCCTCTAAAATGTAAAGAGCTGCAGAATATGTTGGGGCTATAGAAATAAAAATGATTATGCCACATATCATATACAATGGAAATAGGACTGTGTTCAGATACACTGATCAGCCATAACAATGAAACAACCTAATATTGTGTAGCCCCCCATTGTCCCACTAACAGCTTCGTGTTGTTTAGTGTTGAATCCAGAAGACATCGGAGGACTCCTGTGCTGGCACCAAGATGTGGGCAGTAAATCATTTAAAGAGAGGTTATCCTGGTTTTAAAACTTGATGGGAAAATAATTTTATAAATTACATTTGATCAGTGAGGGTATCCGACTCTTGGTATCCACTCTGGTGAGCTGCTGTTGAAAAGCCAAAACGCCCAATCGAGCCTGTTCACTGTTGCACAATGCAGTCTTTCTGTTGCGATGTACTTTGACATATGTGATATAAATACAGGGGTCAAACTCTGGCCCACAGGATGAGAGTATTTGGCCCGCAATGCCGGGCAGGTGCCCCTCCCAACACCGTACTTTCAGCCAGTATTCCACTTTGAACTATATCGGCATCCTAGATGCCAATACAGTTGAAAGCCATGATGGAGGAGGAAGCATCTGCTGACGCTCCCTCTCCCATCATTCCCCCTCTGTTTCTGACGTCTCAGTGCAGCGGGCATGATGACATCATTACAATGCGCCCGCCGTACTGAGATGTGCAGAGGATCTGAAGAAACCACAAAGAGACCAGAGCAGTGGGGGAACGGGCATAGGTGAGTATTTATTTATTTTAACGTGGGGCCCAATTAACTATACTGCATGGAGCACTATGTGGGGCCCATTATACTCTATAGAGCACTATGTGGGGTCAGCTATACTGCATGGAGCACTATGTGGGGCCAGCTATACTGCATGGAGCACTATGTGGGGCCAGCTATACTGCATGGAACACTATGTGGGGCCAGCTATACTGCATGGAACACTATGTGGGGCCCGTTATACTGCATGGAACACTATGTGGGGCCCGTTATACTGCATGGAACACTATGTGGGGCCCGTTATACTGCATGGAACACTATGTGGGGCCCGTTATACTGCATGGAACACTATGTGGGGCCCGTTATACTGCATGGAACACTATGTGGGGCCCGTTATACTGCATGGAACACTATGTGGGGCCCGTTATACTGCATGGAACACTATGTGGGGCCATTATACTGCATGGAGGACTATGTGGGGCCATTATACTGTATGGAGGATGATGTGGGGCCCATTATACTGTATGGAGGACTATGTGGGGCCCATTATACTGTATGGAGGACTATGTGGGGCCGATTATACTGTATGGAGGACTATGTGGGACCCATTATACTGTATGGAGGACTATGTGGGACCCATTATACTGTATGGAGGACTATGTGGGACCCATTATACTGTATGGAGGACTATGTGGGACCCATTATACTGTATGGAGGACTATGTGGGACCCATTATACTGTATGGAGGACTATGTGGGGCCAGCTATACTGCATGGAGCACTATGTGGGGTCAGCTATACTGCATGGAGCACTATGTGGGGTCAGCTATACTGCATGGAGCACTATGTGGGGCCAGCTATACTGCATGGAGCACTATGTGGGGCCCGTTATACTGCATGGAGCACTATGTGGGGCCCGTTATACTGCATGGAGCACTATGTGGAGTCCATTATACTGCATGGAGCACTATGTGGGGCCCATTATACTGTATAGAGGATGATGTGGGGCCCGTTATACTGTATGGAGGACTATGTGGGGCCCATTATACTGTATGGAGGACTTTTTGTGGCCATTATACTGCATGGAGGGCTGTGTGGGGATTACAGTTGGAAAATCATACTGTGATGGGGGTCACCATTCTTTGTCGCGAGGATTTCAGGGAGAGGGAGTACAGTGGGGTCATCATACCGTGCGTGTACAGGGTACTGTGGAAGAATTCACTGTGGGGGTAACATACTTTGTTTGGGGGCACTTTTGTTTACATCATACTTTAGCTGTATTATTCAAGGATTTTTATACTCTATTACACATTTAAATTAGGCCATTGGGCCATATGCATTTTACTGTTCTTACACAAAATAAAATATTGTAATATGTTAAGATCTATTAATTAAAATGTACTTTGTTGGTTGGACAACCCCTTAAAGTTTGTTTCCATATGAAAAAGTTCATGGCTATATTTAATGATAAGCTAAAACTTCGATTGTAGATATTTTTTTTGATTAATATCAAGGATGGCCCACAACTTTGTCCAAGCTTTTAATTTTGGCCCTCTGTGTATTTGAGTTTGGCCCCCTGAGTTAAATGGTGTATAATGCAAACCGTACAGATCATATTTTATCATTTATTTAATCTAATATATATTTATATAATTTACAACCAAAACACTGAAGGCTAAAAAGGTAACAACTAAAAGGTAGCAAATCCAAATAGACGTGCAGCATTCCAGCAAGCAAATAGAGGGCTCCCACAAATAGATAACCTTTTCGTTTAGATTAAGTTCCCATACCCCCCGCTAGCTTTCTGCAGTGGAACATATCTGTCTCCACACCAACTTTTGATCTAGTTACTGCGATCTATGATGTTACAATGAAATATTTAAAAAATGCAAGACAGAAATAGTGAAATGGAGAAATCAGAGGGGATATCGCAGCCGTGTGTACTGCCAACTATCTGAACCTTTAGGACTGATCAATTCCTTCCAATATAAAAGGCCAGCCACATCTAAAAATTGATCATTCTATAAAAAGATGGGAGCAGCAATTATTAACAATTGGGATAAAGATTTAAAACCAGACAGAAAAAAAGGACAGGAAAAACATTATGTGACATTATAGGTTAAGCTTGGATCATATGAAAAAAAAATTACAGTTTAGCAATCAAGTACATAAAAGGCAAAATATATATATATTTTTTTAACATTGTATTACTTATTTTTTACTGTAGTAGTCCAGAGCTGCATTCACAATTCTGCTTGTAATTGAAAACAGTTATCGCCTATCGCTCAGCTCAAGTCTATGACAGTGAAAATAACAGGATAGATGAACACGGAGCTCAACCATCTTCATTGTATGACTTGAATCGAGAGGCCTGCGTGACCCGACACAACATTTAACTCCCTGGCCTGGCATTTAACACAATCAGTGGAGGTCCTCATGGTGGGACCCATTCTGATCTATCCCATGGATATGTGATAATTTGCTCAAAAGAACCCACCATCATTCCCACAACTGCAGCATTCCAGTCTCCCTGTATAAAAGATCGCCACAGCAATGGCATGGGGGGCACAAATATCAAGTCTAAACCAAGCCTCCGCAACACAGGAAACCTAGGGGAGGCACGGAGGCGCTATCCAGGTCACTGCAGTGGGCCATCTTGGATGCAGGAAGAGGAGAATGATGATCCCAACAGAAGGCACTGCTAGGGTGACTATACATGACAAATGTATAGAGTGAAAGGTCCCATTAAGCTGGAATACTCTTGATCTTGTGGAAATGTGAATAAAAATCTGAACTATGACACAGGCTGTAACTTTGAATCACTAGAAGATTTAAGGTTAAATGTTTTAGAACTCATCGAAAACTCAATATCAAAAAGTGACACTTTAATGCCTCACCTATTATAGCAAAATATATAACCACTTACGATTATTGTTAATAGATTGTGTGTTGTAAAGACTGGGGGCATTTATTATCAGAATAGGATCGCTAAAGTGCTGTGATATATACAGACATTACTTAAAACTAAAAACAATAGAGCTACTAAAGTAGGAATCATCAGTCTCCCATATTATGGCATTGCGCTATGTTGGACAGAATACTAAATCATGGGCAATCCCAATGAATACCAAACTTGAAGCACTTCATTATTTCCTTTTACATTTGTGCATCGGCATGCTTCTGAAGCTAAAAGCATATGTGGATTGTGACAGGAACCTGTTAACCACTTTTCAAGTCATTCATAGTTTACTGTCAGCTAAATTTAGTGGCTGATTCCATTTAGTGGCCTATTCCATTTGTCCAAGTAAATTCTTGGCCTGTAGTAGGACAGCATAGCAGGCATTGTTGTCAATCTCTAAAATGCGGCTGACCCAATCAAAATGTCACCACTTACCTGCTGCCCTGCGCTCCGAGCACATGGACTGTCTGTGACAGATAAGGTGAAGAAATGAGACTCAACACAAACCTCATGTCTAGAAAGGATTTAAAACCCTGAGCCTGAGAGTGACACATCAGGGTCAGCCAAAGGAAACCCGGCTGTTGTAACTCCACAAGTGATGACTACGCCATCTATAACATTGCCCGGCAAAGTGAACTTCAGTCTGTAGCAACAGTTGTGAGAAACCTAAACAAAGGCAGAACAGGCCGAGCTAAACTGATGAGAGCAGCGACCCCAGACATAACCGCGGAGTGGAGAGGGCCGACTCATGCTCCAATCAAACTACTTTATCTTGAGGAAATTGCACGTAATAAAAACACACTGCATAGAGCCGGCTATATTTAGGCACAAATATAAGCATTCTGCTCCATTTAAACAGCGGCTCAGGACTTTTTAGCACTAATGTAATGTGTTGGAGAGTAATATTTCTTTTAGATGTCTTTCTGAAGGAAGTGATAACAGTCCTCAGGTCTCCGGCTGAGGCCGTGAAATATGATTTTTAAGTGTGGATTATGTACACTATGCTAGAGAGGGTACACGTAAGATGGATCACTTACATAAAACGGGACACTCTGGTGATATCTGCTCATTAACCACCCTAAAAGCCACAGATTGTGCCTAAGCCAATACAGAAGAGAACGCCTGTACTATATCTCATAACAGTGCTTGTGCATAGTACAAAATTAGGATAGATAGATATACACACACGGCAATGTGCAAAAATGCTTTAGGCAGGTGTGGGAGAATGCTGCAAAGTAAGAATGCTTTAAAATAGTATGGGTGTTAATAAAATCAATATTTGGAGCGATCATTTGCTTTCTAGACACCATCAAAGCACTAATTCTTCTAGGCACATTTACAGTTTTTGAAGGAACTCAGGAAGGAGGTTGTTCCAAACATCTTTGAGAACTGACCACAGATCTTTTGTGGATGTAGGCTTGTGCAAATCCTTCTGTCTCTTCATGTATAGTTCCAGACAGACTCAATGTTGAGATCAGGAGTCTGTGGAGCCATACTGCAACGCGGAGTCACTTCTTACGGACAAGCCGTGAGTCAGGGAAGTCAAGAAGTCAAGAGGTCAAGAGCCCAGAGGGTACATCAGAGGGAAGAGACAAAAGGCATAGTCAAGTCACATGCCAGGATCAGAATTCCAAGGTCAGAGTGCTTCAAGGCAAAAAAAGCAATACAAAAGGGGAGTCAAAAGGCAAATCCAAGGTCCGGCAACAAAAGATCAGAATGTCTGCCTGAGTTCAGAGCGCAGAGAAAACGCGCCATTGAGCTGAAAGCTACAACTAGCAGGGGTCTGGGACTTACAGCTTAGCTAAATTGGTAAGAAAAATCAGGCACTCTGAAGTAAAAAAAAACATGAAACTTATTACAGTGGTCCTAATAGATACTGTGCATCATATGTGACATTTCGGTCAATGAAGACCTTTATCAAACATACACGTGTATCAGGCCACAGGGTGTGGGAGAAGATATAGAGGAGGCAACGCTGTGTGTATAAGACGTCCGTTGCTTAGCTAAATAGCTGGGTAATCACTAAGAACAGGGAACACCTGAAGGAAGCTCAGCACCACCCAGTCTCAGATTGGGCAGCTGAGCGGTCTATCAAAATACCGACAGCTCAGCAAGTCCCTGAACTAGATTGGACGAGTGAGCGGTCACTCCCCAAACTGATAGCTCAGCACGACCCTGATTCCATAGGGCAGCAAAACTGTCAAACTCTGCATCTAAGACACACTAAGAGGAGGAATTGTGACACATTTTCTCTTCCAGTACTTATTGTTGTTCTTTATGCTGAAAATAGTTCATAATAACATTGGATGTATGTTTGGGGTTGTTGTCCTGCTCCTGAACAAATGGAGTCAGAAAAACTCTTGGATGGTATTGCTTGAAGGAAAGTACGTGACTGTATTTCTCGGCATTGATAATATCAAGACATAATCAACAATGAGGGCAGTAGTCGCAGTGGTCGACCAAGGAAACAATGCAGCAGATGAAAGACACATCATGCTTACTTTGATTCGAAATCGGAAGATGTCCAGCAGTTCCATCAGCTCAAACATGCAACATCTAGTGGGACCCAGCTACAACCATTTACCGTTCACAGATGTCTGGCCAGAAGTGCTCTTCAAGGAAGAATAGCAGCCCAAAGTCCATACATTTGACATGGAAGCAATGTCAAGTGACTCAACTAAGGACAAAAACATAAGAACCGGGGTACAGAAAAATGGCAGCATGTGCTCTGGAATGAGGAGCTAAAATGTGAAATATTTGGCTGTAACAGAAGGCAGTTTGGTCGACAAAGGGCTGGAGAGCGGTACAATAATGTGTCTGCAGACAGCAGTGAAGCATGGTGAAGACTCCTGCAAGTTTGGGGCTGCATTTCAGCAAATATTTAGTCATGACTAATGGTGTCCTCAATGCTAAGAAATATGGGTAGATACAAGATGGTGAATGATTACAAACATGCAGGTAATGTTACTAACAACTACACTGCTCAAAAAAATAAAGGGAACACTCAAATAACATCCTAGATCTGAATGAATGAAATATTCTCATTGAATACTTTGTTTTATACAAAGTTGAATGTGCTGACAACAAAATCACACAAAAATCATCAATCGAAATCAAATTTATTAACCAATGGAGGCCTGGATTTGGAGTCACCCCCAAAATGAAAGTGGAAAAACACACTATAGGCTGATGCAACTTAAAACAAGCCAAAATGAGGCTCAGTATTGTGTGTGGCCTCCATGTGCCTATATGACCTCCCTACAATGCCTGGGCATGCTCCTGATGAGGTTGCGGATGGTCTCCTGTGGGATCTCCTCCCAGACCTGGACTAAAGCATCTGCCAACTCCTGGACAGTCTGTGGTGCAACGTGACGTTGGTGGATGGAGCGAGACATGATGTCCCAGATGTGCTCAATCGGATTCAGGTCTGGGGAACGGGCGGACCAGTCCATAGCTTCAATGCCTTCATCTTGCAATAACTGCTGACACTCTAGCCACATGAGGTCTGGCATGGTCCTGCATTAGGAAGAACCCAGGGCCAACCGCACCAGCATATGGTCTCACAAGGGGTCTGAGGATCTCATCTCTGTACCTAATGGCAGTCAGGCTACCTCTGGCGAGCACATGGAGGGCTGTGCGACCCTCCAAAAGAAATGCCACCCCACACCATTACCCACTGCCAAACCGGTCATGCTGAAGGATGTTGCAGGCAGCAGATCGCTCTCCACGGTGTCTCCAGACTCTGTCACGTCTGTCACATGTGCTCAGTGTGAAGCTGCTTTCATCTGTGAAGAGCACAGGGCGCCAGTGGCGACTTTGCCAATCCTGGTGTTTTGTGGCAAATACCAAGCGTCCTGCACGGTGTTGGGCTGTGAGCACAACCCCCATCTGTGGACGTCGGGCCCTCATACCACCCTCATGGAGTCGGTTTCTAACCGTTTGTGCAGACACATGCACATTTGTTGCCAGCAGAGGTAATTTTTCAGGGCTCTGGCAGTGCTCCTCCTGTTCCTCTTTGCACAAAGGCGGAGGTAGCGGTCCTGCAGCTGGGCTGTTGCCCTCCTACGGCCCCTTCCACGTCTCCTGGTGTACTGGCCTGTCTCCTGATAGTGCCTCCAGCCTCTGGACACTACACTGACAGACACAGCAAACCTTCTTACCACAGCTCACACTTATGTACCATCCTGGATGAGCAGCACTACCTGAGAAACTTCTGTGGGTTGTAGAGTCCATCTCATGCTACCACGAGTGTGAAAGCACAACCAACATTCAAAAGTGACCAAAACATCAGCCAGAAAGCATTGGTACTGAGATGCGGTCTGTGGTCCCCACCTGCAGAACCACTCCTTTATTGAGCGAGTCTTGATAATTGCCAATAATTTCCATCTATTGTCTATTCCATTTGCACAACAGCATGTGAAATTGATTGTCAATCAGTGTTGCTTCCTAAGTGAACAGTTTGATTTCACAGAAGTGTGATTTACTTGGAGTTGTATTCTGTTGTTTAAGTGTTCCCTTTATTTTTTTGAGCAGTGTATATTCAACGTAAAAAAGAACAAGGAGTTCTGTAAGTGATTATATGTAACCACACAACCCTGATCTCAACATCGAATCTGTCTAAGATTATATGAACAGACATATTTTCACAAGCATACATCCACAGAAGATCTGTGGTTATTTCTAAGATGTTTGGAACAACCTCCCTGCTGAGTTCTTTCAAAAACTGTTTGCAAGTGTACCTAGAAGAATTCATGTTGTTTTGAAGGCAAAGGGTGATCACACCAAATATTGATTCAATTTAGGATGTCCCTTTCGTTAATCTAATTTGCACTATGTTATTCGATAAAAATAAACTATTAAAACGTTTATCTTTGAGAGCTTTCTAACCTTTCAGTATTTTATTTTTTCCCACATCGGCCTAAAACTTTTACACATTACTGTATATGTTATATCATATATGCAAATATGCACATTCCTCAACATTGAAATTGCAAAACCCAGAAGAAAAAAAGTAAAGGAATTATGAAAAATCACAGGATGGATAGACATGTTAATGATATGCAAATTATGAAAACATAAAAAAAGTTTTCAAAACATTTTGATTCATTAAGATTAGAGTATGAGAGCCACAGAAAAACACCGCACTTACAAGCCTTGCCTGCTAAAAATGAGCTTACAAATGGAACGTGCTGCCACACTGAATGAACTTGGGCATGAAAATCATCGGTATCCGCTGCTTGCAGCTCCCTTTGCAATTGCGGACCAAAGTCATTACAGATGTGCTCAATGGGAGACAAGTAAGGAGATTTAGAAAAATTATGCAATTTTCAAACTTTGAATGCTTTACCTTTAAAAACATACAAACCCACAAAGATTTAAAATTTTGTTTAAGGAAATTTAGAAATCCTATTTTGTGCAGACTTGTTCACATGTGACTTTGAGGGGCTTACACTGTGTTCCAAATTATTATGCAAATAATATTTTCTCAGATTTTCCCAAATTACCTATATGAATTGCAGTCATTGTAATTTTCCAGTCAAATAACTATTAGAGTACAATTGAAAGGTTTTTGTACAATCTGCCTATAACAGTATATTTTTAAAAAAATAAAAAACAAACTGCACTCAAAATGCATGTTCCAAATTATTATGCACAGCAGAGTTTTCAACCTTTTCATTTTAATAAAGAACAAAAAAATGGTCATTTTTGAAATTATAAGCATTAGCAGGTTATTACAAACTGAAATCAAACAGTTTTCAACTCAAAACTTTATTCTAGGTGATGTTACATTTGCACATAGGACCCCTTGTTCGAAAGGAGCTTCTGAACTCTCTCGTCCATTGAATTTGTCAGGTTTTGGATGGTTTCTGCTTGAATTGTTTTGCATGAGGACAGAATACCCTCCCAGAGCTGTTGCTTAGATGTGAACTGCCTCCCGCCATCATAGACCCTCCTTTTGATGATGCTCCAGAGGTTCTTAATGGGGTTGAGGTCAGGGGAGCATGGGGGCCACACCATAAGTTTGTCCCCTTTTATGCCCATAGCAGCCAGAGATGCAGATGTCTGCTTTTCCCATAGCTCATACATGTTAAACTCTGGCCCTTGAGCAAAATCTGACCCATAGGGTGGTTCTATTTGACCCGCAACACCAGAAGCACCTCCCCTATGTGGGGCCATTATTCTGTATGGAGAACTATGTGGGGCCTATTAATCTGTATGGAGGACTATGTGGTGCCCATAATACTGTATGGAGGACTATGTGGGGCCCATTATTCTGCATGGAGGATGACGCGGGACCCACTTCTCTGTATACTGGTTGGCCCATGACTTTGTCCCAGTTTCTCTTTTCATTTTGGCGCTCTTGAAAATTTGAGTTTGACATCACTGCCTTAGCTGGTTATTAAAAATAAGGTGGGCCCCACGCCATTTTTTTTCACTTTTTATCAAAATACATTTACTGTAGGCTACACACGCACTACACTAATTATATATCTCACTGATATCTATAGATATATCTATTTATTCTCTATCCTTGCACATCTAATACCTGATCATCTGCCATTTCTATTCTGTATTCTATTCCAGTACTAATGGTGCACACGGATAGTATAGGGACTTTTTTCCAGTACCGTAAATATCAGGACGTGTGAAGGAGGCCTTCTATTGTATGCAATAACAGTATTGAGGACGACTACTCAAAAGGTACAAGACAAAACAGTAAGTGCTGTGTAAGCTAAGACTCTAAGATACATAAACAGGGACAGAGTGATATCACATGAAAGTTCACATAATGATGATAGGTAAAGTTTGCTCCATGCCACTGTGCATTATCAATATAAAAGTATCAACCTTCGTTTGGTGGTACGTCAAAAGTGACAGTTTTTGGTCTTCTTTTATTTCTGCTGCTCCCTTGAATACTTTTTATAGGTTTGTGTGTAATATATTATTTACATCATTTATCAGATCCGCTGTACAGGTTCAGAGATAGGGGCCTTTTTAATACTAATTTTTATGTTCTTTACAAGGGGTGTGTGGCTCACATGTGAATAATGCAGAGCAGCCTAGAGACAGGTTCCCAGAGAACGACCTTGGAAAAGACCATAAAAATTAGCCCTAAATACAAGTCTTCTATCTCTAGAAGTAGAAGCAGAAGAATATTTGGGGTCAGCAGGAATAAAATAACTAACTACTTAGCAACAGTGACAAGTCTTCTTTATTGTTTGATACACAAGCAAATTTTATTGGCTTGATTTAAAAAATGAATAGTTATCCTTATGATTTCTTCATATAGGGGAATATTTTATTATATTTTATTTATTTTTTGTCAATGGAGTACCAAGGGATGTATTAAATTGTATTTTATTGACCAGCTACTTTTGGGCATTGTTAGGCCATACTCCTGCTCGTGGACCTGATGACCCAATATTCTTCACATATTTGACAAGCTCTTCTAGTCCTCTTATGTTTTTGATCTAAGCAACAATTGTGAATACAAATGGAAAAGTAAGAATACTTTGGCTCTTCTTAAATTCCGTTTAAGAAGTGTATGTCAACTGTTAAAATTCCTAAATGGAATTATTTTACTAATGGTGCTGCGACCCTATATGCATTTTAAGTTGAGTACATTATTAGGATGCTTGAAGTTTTTATGTTGGCTGCCGTGTGCTCTTGCTCTAAACAAAAGTAAACTTCTCCATGCGCTCATTTATTTACTAAGTGTGTATGGTCAAATATGATACGGCCATGGGGTCTTCCATACTGTTTTTGTCTTTCCCAAAAGTTGTAAACCAGTGTAGTGTAAATAAGCAAGTGTCTTAACAATGTACAGTTTGCTGCCTGGTGGTCAGAAGTTGTAAATCTGGTCATTTAATGGCACTTTAAAAAGGGACTGACAGCTCAGCCTTAGGCCTGGTTTGAAGAGGAGAGGGTACAACTGTTGTTCGGCTTCAGTAGGTTTCAATGTGCTGAGTGGTTGGAGGGTCCCAGACAAGAGTAATTAATCAGCCCTGGGTCTCTGAAGTGCTGACAGAAACATTGTGTAAGACATTCACAAAATAAACTTCTAAACTACAGCCACCACATCACTACAATAAAGCAAACAGCAGGAGAAGAATCGCCCATCAGACAGAGCAGGCTAATTTGTTTTCAGAGCTAAAGCAGTCATTTGGGAAAGCATCTTTCTAATGGTGTAATTGGTGGCCACCATGCCGCATAGCACATCTGTATACAGACGAGTGCAGCTAAACGCCTAATTGTAGAGGGATGATGGGCCTGATTTCCCATTGTGCTTTACCCGAAGGCTGTGTGCACATGTTGCATTTTTAGGCTGCGTTCACACATTGCGTATTTTTTACGCTGCATATTTTTAAGCAGGTAAAAAAAGCACCTCCATTCACACACTGCGTAAAAAAGCACAGCAAAAAACACAGTGTGAAAATGAAGGGTGTAATGTCACACTTCATTTCAGTGTGACATTTGTACTGTCTGTGTCTATGTGTCGTGTGTGTGTCCCTAGCAGTGTATGTACAGACTATGGATACTCACCTACCCGATGGATGAGAGACGCGTCTGCTCCGTCCCGCGCTTGCAGCATCTGCCGTGAAGCGATCAGCAGACTGTCAGCTGACCGGCTTGTAATCAGCTGACCGGCCGGTTACAAGCCGGTTAGCTAACAGCTGATCGGCTTACCGGCAGATGCTGGAAGCGCGGGATTGGAGCGGACCGGACTGGACGCCTCTCCCCTGACATCGGGTAGGTGAGTATCCATCCTGCGCCTCCGTTAAAAGCGATGGAATTACGCAGTGTGTGAACACCGCTGCGTAATTCCATCGCTTATAATGGGCACAATAGAGAGAAAGCGCAGGATGCAGCTGCGCGAAGAATTGACATGCCAATTCTTTAAGCAGCTGCGCTTTCCCGCTGCGTAAAATTACACAGTCTCTGAACGGCAAAGTGAATTTCCCATTCACTTTGCTGGCAGACACAAAGCACATTGCGTATTTTCAAAAAGCGCGCGCAAATACGCAATGTGTGAACGCAGCCTTACTGCGTTTTTTCAAAGCAGGTTTGTTCTAAAACCTGGAGAGTTTCCTGTTGACAGCAAAGTGAATGAGAATCCTGAAGCCTCATGCACACGTCCCTTATTTGAGACTTGCAGATTTATATCTAGTAGTAATAATCTTTATTTTTTATATAGCGCCATTAATTCCACAGCGCTTTACATACAGTACATTATCATCGCTGTCCCCATTGGGGCTCACAATCTAGATTCCCTATCAGTATGTCTTTGGAGTGTGGGAGGAAACCGGAGAACCCAGAGGAAACCCACACAAACATGGGGAGAACATACAAACTCCTTGCAGATGTTGTCTTTGGTGGGATTGAACCACAGAGCTGAAAGGCTACAGTGCTAATCACTGAGCCACCATACTGTCCTATCCTATCCACATCTGCAGCATGTCCATTCTTTCAGTATTTTTGCTATAGACTTCATAATAATAATAATAATAATAATAATATTATTATTATTATTATTAATAATAGAGTGGGGAAAAATCTGCACCAAAAACGCAAGTAAAAAACACGGCAAAAAAGTTTTTCCTGCCAAGAGATGCAGAAATGTCTGCACCCAGTGCTTAGTGTGCACATGCCCTTACTCTTTAGACTCCTCTTGTTTGAATTGTAATTTTCATTGTCACCTGTTACATTGACAATCAGTCGCTCACTTTTACCTCTAGTACATAATGTTTATTTTTGCACATTTTGTGATTTTTGATATTATCCAAATTAATTGTATTAGGCCACGGCCCCACTATCATTATCCGGACAGTATTTTTTCTCAGGAGTGGGAGTCAAAACCAGGAGTGGGTGATAAATGCAGAATTGGTGACTTGTTTGTATTATACCTTTTCTCTGATTGTTCCTCACCTGGTTTTGGCTGCCACTCCTAAGAAAATATACTGACCAAATACTGACCGAATACTGAAAGTGGGGCCGTGGCCTTATGGTTGCTATAAGTTGACTGTACATGATGGAAAGAAGTTTATTTAGCATTAATAAGTTTGTGTTACAGGGAATAAATTCCGTCTTAAGGAGTAGTACACAGTGCCTCTTTTTTGCCTATTATGATGCCATGTATATAGGGATGCAGCCTCATGCCGGGTGAGACAAACCAACAATCAGAGTGCCAGCAAGAATCATGCATGTCTCCTATTCTCTTTAATTGGACACAAGTATGATATTTGGGTGTACAATAGTTGCTTAGACATCTGACCTGCCTGGTGTGCAGCAGCACCTCTCTGCCATACTGTATGTCAGATCAGATGATAAGTGAGGCTCTGACATTTTTTTTTTTTTTAACCACATATGCATATGTTTTTTTCCCCTCTAAAACATGGCTAATCATCAATGGAGAATGAATGCACATTGCCCTGGTGCATTGGCAATAGGGGTAATTGTTTTGGGGTTGATGTCAGCTGTGTAATGTCCACTGACAGCAAGCCCAGGAGTTAGTAATAGATCCCTCTCCATCACACACCCCCAAACACACTCACAAAAAAGTCCTTTATTTGTGTAAAAAAAAACAAAAAAAAAAACACTTTGACAAATTCCCTCTATTACCCATTTAGTACAAAAAAAATCCACAGGGGTCGGCCGAAGTAAATATGGAGGTCCCATGACAATCTCTGTCTTCTTTGGAAACGGGTGACCCTGGCAAACTAAATTTGGACGATAAGACGGGCCCCCATTTTTAACATTAAACTTTTTTTTCACATTTTCCACCACTAAATTTGGGGTGCGTCTTATAATCCTAAAAGATGGCAATTCAATCGAGCTAACACATAGCTTTTGCGAGTGGTATCCACAGAAATAATGGACATGAGCTTGTTATAAAACTCATGAGGGTTTCATTATTTTGCACAGATTTTTTTGAGCAATTAAATGAGGCATAAAATGCCATATTCACAGAATGTCAGCTAATGCTGCAGAATACAGGCTTAAATGCTGAATGTGTAGACACAGCCCATAGAGACATCATTAATTTTTCACATATGCAAAAAACGATCAGTGTCAGGGTTTCATCAGCCATTTTCACTTATGAAAACAAAATGTAACGAGTCTCCGATTCATTACGTTAATCATGGACAGAACACTGATGCCGTTTGTCATGAACCCATAGACCTGTATGGGTAATTTTGATCCGTGACACGTCTCCCTGCCTTTGGCAGACCCACAGTACACAAAAAAACAAAAAACAAACATGTGAAAAGCACCACAGACTTTAATGGATACGTGTTATTGCAGTGAAAACCGTACGTCTGAATGAGGCCTAAGGAGTATTAAATATATTTTGTAAAATGCTACCTACATAAATAGTAATCCCCACTACACCATGTTCTCACAACCAATTTACAGGCTTTAGAGGTTTTTACCAGCACAATCGTTTGGAATGATAATCCCCTGACACTACAATAGTCTGAAATGACCATTAAAGGGGTATTCCCATCTCCAAAATCCTATCCCAATATGTAGAAGGTGTAATAATATTAGCAAACACCTCCTATAAGAAATGTAGTATAGTTTTTCTGATTCGCTATGTCTCTTTCCTCATATGCAGGTATCGCAGGACCTTAGGTATCCATGGTTACAACCACTGATATAGTGACAGCTAGTTGCTAGTGGTCGTAACCATGGATACGCAAGGTCCTGTATTGCCTGTACATGAGGAAAGAGACATAGCGAATCAGAAAAACTATACTACATTTCTAATTAGAGATATTTGCTAATAATTTTATTACACCTACTACATATTGGGATAGAATTTTGGAGATGGGAAAACACATTGGCCAAACTTAAAAGGGTAAGAGCTCATTGTGAACAGAATTATCATTTGTCAAGGGCTCCTTTGAGAATGGAAGCATAATCATATCACTTTATAAAAATTTTCAGACAAGATTTTCATATCTTGATAATACAAGTCAACCTGCGGTTAAAGGGAAGCCGACAGCAGGATCTATCCCTAGTAACTAAATACAGCACAAGGCAGAGGCCCATAGGCAGAAGGTCAGTATGCATGTGCAACGTCATGGCAGAAACTGGGCATTTGTGGGATTTAGGGAGCAGGAAAGAGGCAAAAGAGGCACTGCAGGGACAGCAATCACTTCTCTGGATGCTCCCATCTCATGGACTAGTCCAGCTAATTATAATGTGAGGCCCCAATTTATTAAACAGATGATTTTCCGATCATGCTGGGATCCTTGCCTAAACATTGAGGAAGCTAGAAATCACTGTTAAATGGCAGATTAGGTGCTGTAATTTGTTAATATGAAGAAATACTGCTGTCAAGTTTCCTATAAGGCTCTGCTCAGAATTTTGTTTTTACCCCCATATACAAAATGCAACCTTAAAATTCCCCCTGAGCGATAATCCAAAAATAGAGGTCTCATCCAAGTAGCTATATGCCTCCATTGCTAAAAAGCAAAGATTATACTGCGCTTCGAAAACGAAAGCAGAAATATGTGGGGTGTGACAGTCACAATGTGACCCTCGTTTAGATAAAGGCAATACTTTGATGGCAAAGACATACATATAATAAGCAAACTTTATTTATAATAATGATGAGGTTTCTACCAAAAATTCCAACTCAAAGTGTCAACAGGATGCCCCGAAATACACAAAGTAAACCTAAACCAGTGTTTTCAGGATTCTTAGGGGAAGTGAGGAGCATTCTCATAACATCCGTCTAACTTAACCCCCCTACACTGCTCCAGTGACCAGCAGCAATAAAAGGATTAGAGAAGGGCTGCTAAATCAGCACCCTGTCTAATACTTTAAACATGTTGAACAGGACTGCAATAAGATCAGTCTTCCACGTTTGGGGAGTCTCCGTCTTATTTATTAACAGTCTCTCCCAATTTAAATTTTTCTTTTCTTGAATCTAACGCAGCTTTGACGTAGATACCTAGCAATCTTTGACATGCGCGAATCCTTTTTGAAATACAATAAAATATATATAAACTTCTGAATTTAATTTGACATTTTCTTTCACACTTGTTAAAAAGTAAAGTTCTACAAATAGAACGGTCTCATCGATTTACACCAATACATCACCCATCTAAAGTGATACGAAGTCCAGTCTAGAGGAAGGTGATGAGTTATGTTTGAGTCCAAGTGTTCACCATAGTGATATCATGTGTTTTCACCAGTGCAAGCTAACAGAAGACCTAAATATAAATTTACTGGCTCCACTTTGGGAATATCAATTTGCTAACAGATAACCAGGTCTCTTAGAAGATGAACCATCCCAAAGTACTTGAGAGGAATGAAACCTAAAGCCCATTTAGCTCTGTATGGACATTCACTGTGTAAGCAGGAGACCAAAATGTCTTAAGGTGTCATCACGCAACAGATATCAAATATGCTGCCGAGTGAGCATGCAATTTAAAGGATATGGACACTTTTAGGGACATTTTTTGCAGATAGAGACCTACCTATCTATATTTTATATATATTACAGTTTTGCTGGCTACAGAATGAGTTATCCAATAATCCATCGGAGACACTGTTTAAATATCTTGAGAAAGGTCCCAGTCCGGAGCAGAAACGCATTGGCATTAATAAAAATCAGTATGGAAGCCCAAAATCTCTTCATTCCCGCAGCGAAGCCCGCCTAAATGAGACAGTTATCAATGATGTTTTTAATTTTTGCCATAAAATTAAAAATCATCACAAAGAGAAAAAGCAGCCATACTTGCAATACCATGTCTAGACACAAATGCACAAACAGGATGCAGTAGGTCCCCCACCACCCCCAGGATAAAGGCGGGGGCAGCACAGAAAACAACCACTTACTAACCCACCAAACATCCATGCAGCCTAATATTCTAATTGCACACAGGTCTCCATAGGGTGTTATTCACACCATTACGCACCTCTATCCGTATAGCAGACTATTACCCTTCCTATTACATCAGGCGGACTGGCAATACCATAGGTGTACCCACAGGCCAGACACCCCACATGACCTAGACTTACAAACTCTCCATGACCTACAGATTCTCAGCAAACGCATTTAGCAGGCAGCAACGTGATGGTAAAGAGCCTGTAACACCCTAACCAATTGGAAAAAATATTTTTTAACGCAAAATAAATCCATTCAAGTGAACAAATAAAAGAGTACCCAAGTAGGTCCATACCCTTTACTGGTAACAGAAGTTTGATAGGTTTTACATAGTAAAGCAGAAAAGCTGTAAAATATTTATATGGCTGTATATTAGCGATGTGCCATAAATTATTAATTTATAAATTAATTTAAACCAGTTTAAGCCTTGCAATAGAATGAAAAGAGGAAAGATTTGAGATGCTAATAGCGAGAAGTCAACAAGGACCACAGAGGAGGTTTACATTTAGCTGGAGAGATCTCTTCATATGTTATTCTTTTTATTTTTTATCAAAGTATGTTACATAAATAAACCTTATAACTTCATAGCAGAAAACAAATGAAAAGATTTACAAGATTATTTTGCTCTTGCACACACGTATGCAACAACATGTCGCAGTTTAAGTGTACTTAATTAAAAGGGGAAACCTTGAATTCCCGTGTGTCTCACAAAGAAGTCTGTTATTGGTATGATGCCAAGACCACCACATGTGCTGTATAGCACTGCTGCATATTGCAATTCTGTGGGACCATCGCTCTTACTTTGAGAAATTAAGTTTTAAAATAATCTAAAGAGGTATGCTTTAATGTTGGAAATAAATCAGATGCTAATGTGATAGAGAATCTGCAGCCAGAACTTGAGGCGGACCTCAACTGTGCATTTGCAGTTTAGCCTTCCACAGGTCCACATGCCGATTAGGCAAGCAGAATGCAGGATACAGTGCTATGAGTGACAAATAACAGACAGACTTAGGTGATTTGTAGACTTTCTTTGGTGTGAGATACATGCCAGACCTGCGGCTTTAAAAGTCTGCTCACCGTGACATGCTTAACATGTCCCTCTCCGCAAAGAGAAATGTTACCCATTAGATACCGGTCTGACGCCTCTCACCCAGCCAAACCAGAACTCACACTTTGCACTGACGAGGGGCAGTACCCCGAAACACAGTGTCTGCAAATTGAGTTTCTGGTTCTAGCTTACATCCCAAGTCATGTGATAATAGTGACCCTTTAACAAGCCTTGACTTATAGGATTGCTACTTCCTGTAGGTGACACTGGCGTTCTAGTACTCTTCCTCTCTGAAGAGACAATTTGCAGACCTGACTTATCAAAGACTCGCACTAAAAAATAGAAGGGGACCAGCTGCACAACAGTATATCCGCACAGTGAAGTATCAGCATAATCAATTCAAGATATCTGAAATATCAAGTTGCGTTTCCCCCTCCCCCCCCCAATCATATTTTAAGCCTGCGCATTTTTACAAAGACGCAGTATGCCAATTGTTTGGCTTTTTTGCAGTGCTTTTAAGTCATTAAAATGAATGGGTGAAATTACAAGTAAAAAAGCACACATAAAATCAGGGCTGTGGAGTCGGAGTCAGTATCAAATGGACTGACTCAGGCTCCTAAAATATATAATAAATCGGGTACAGTAGTACAATGCAGGATGTGCATGTAATGTCCATACAGAATGTACAATGCAGAATGTGCTGAAAACGTAAGAATTTGGGAAAGTTCTGAAATGTCCTATAAATGTCTGTTCTGTTCCTGATCTAAGAATCTCGGCTTTTAGTGGAGATGAATCTGTGGTGCACTTTATATACACGCTCAGTAGTGAGTCAGTGAGATGAATCTGTGCTGAACTTTATGTACACGCTCAGTAGTGAGGCAGTGAGATGAATCTGTGCTGCACTTTATGTACACGCTCAGTAGTGAGGCAGTGAGATGAATCTGTGCTGCACTTTATGGACACGCTCAGTAGTGAGGCAGTAAGATGAATCTGTGCTGCACTTTATGTACACGCTCAGTAGTGAGGCAGTGAGATGAATCTGTGCTGCACTTTATGTACACGCTCAGTAGTGAGGCAGTGAGATGAATCTGTGCTGCACTTTATGTACACGCTCAGTAGTGAGATGAATCTGTGCTGCACTTTATGTACATGCTCAGTAGTGAGGCAGTGAGATGAATCTGTGCTGCTCTTTATGTACACGCTCAGTAGTGAGGCAGTGAGATGAATCTGTGCTGCACTTTATGTACACGCTCAGTAGTGAGATGAATCTGTGCTGCACTTTATGTACACGCTCAGTAGCGAGTCAGTGAGATGAATCTGTGCTGAACTTTATGTACACGCTCAGTAGTGAGGCAGTGAGATGAATCTGTGCTGCACTTTATGTACATGCTCAGCAGTGAGATGAATCTGTGCTGCACTTTATGTACACGCTCAGTAGCGAGTCAGTGAGATGAATCTGTGCTGCTCTTTATGTACACGCTCAGTAGTGAGGCAGTGAGATGAATCTGTGCTGCACTTTATGTACACGCTCAGCAGTGAGATGAATCTGTGCTGCACTTTATGTACACGCTCAGTAGTGAGGCAGTGAGATGAATCTGTGCTGCACTTTATGTACACGCTCAGCAGTGAGATGAATCTGTGCTGCACTTTATGTACACGCTCAGTAGTGAGGCAGTGAGATGAATCTGTGCTGCACTTTATGTACACGCTCAGTAGTGAGGCAGTGAGATGAATCTGTGCTGCACTTTATGTACACGCTCAGTAGTGAGTCAGTGAGATGAATCTGTGCTGAACTTTATGTACACGCTCAGCAGTGAGATGAATCTGTGCTGCACTTTATGTACACGCTCAGTAGTGAGTCAGTGAGATGAATCTGTGCTGAACTTTATGTACACGCTCAGTAGTGAGGCAGTGAGATGAATCTGTGCTGCACTTTATATACACGCTCAGTAGTGAGGGTGTGAGATGAATCTGTGCTGCACTTTATATACACGCTCAGTAGTGAGTCAGTGAGATGAATCTGTGCTGAACTTTATGTACACGCTCAGTAGTGAGGCAGTGAGATGAATCTGTGCTGAACTTTATGTACACGCTCAGCAGTGAGATGAATCTGTGCTGCACTTTATGCACACGCTCAGTAGTGAGTCAGTGAGATGAATCTGTGCTGAACTTTATGTACACGCTCAGCAGTGAGATGAATCTGTGCTGCACTTTATGTACACGCTCAGTATTGAGTCAGTGAGATGAATCTGTGCTGAACTTTATGTACACGCTCAGTAGTGAGGCAGTGAGATGAATCTGTGCTGCACTTTATATACACGCTCAGTAGTGAGTCAGTGAGATGAATCTGTGCTGCACTTTATATACACGCTCAGTAGTGAGGGTGTGAGATGAATCTGTGCTACACTTTATGGACACGCTCAGTAGTGAGGCAGTGAGATGAATCTGTGCTGCACTTTATGTACACGCTCAGTAGTGAGGCAGTGAGATGAATCTGTGCTGCACTTTATGTACACGCTCAGTAGTGAGGCAGTGAGATGAATCTGTGCTGCACTTTGTGTACACGCTCAGTAGTGAGGCAGTGATGTGGAGTCGGAAGTCCGTGAAATTGAGGAGTCGGAGGTTTGGCTTACCAGCTCCACAGCCCTGATAAAAACGCATGATTTCTCCTGCCACCACTCTGGTTTTTGGTGCGAACACATACCCTAATGACTGCCTGACCAGTTTGTAATGATAATGTGGGCACTCATCACCAGGACTGGAGGCTCAAAGTTGGGGGTAGGAAAAACTAATAGGAGTTATCATATAATTTTTTTTTATCTATCTAGCTGAATTCTGGGCATCAAGTGTCCAGAATTTAACATCAATATTTCTTACATTACATTTTCTCCCACACTAAAGAGTAGAAAAATCAAGCAGAACAGAAGTGTAACTCAGCATATAAATTAGGAAAAAGACACGTACAAATGTATATGACCAACGTGCTGCCAATGAGGGAAGGGGGAGCCGAGGGGCAATCCCAGAAGTGCAACAAAATATTCTTTAAATAAAAGCCAATGCTTCCTTTCCCAGGACAATCCATCTCCTCCTCCATCTACCGGATCCTACTATATTTACACATCACATCCCTGCCTATGACAGAGCTCCAGCAGCAAGGGCTACTCCACACATGTCCCAGTCAATCATCTCCGAGAGGCAAGAATTCCAACAAAGTACAACGCGGAGAGAACACATCTCTGAAATTAATGCTTTCTGAGGCATGCTGAACTGGGGAATAAAAGATCATTAAGCAAAGCCAAAGCAATAGGAACAAAACTCCAATGTAGATCATGGGTGCTTAGCAACAGATCATCACAAGATCAAGTACAAAGGATATTCAAGGGGACACTCCAACTAAAAATAACTATCCCAATTGTAAGTGGACTTCTGGAGCACTCATGACTCCTATATAAAACAGTGCAGAAATGATACTAGACCGCTCCTCAGTAAGGTCAGGCTGTTGACTAACAGACCCTTTCTTTCATAGTTCTTGTGTAGACCAGTGGCAGCAAAGTATGAATGAATAGCAGATTAAAGGGAGTCTGCCAAGCACAGGCACCCAGTACACCCCTGGTGTGGCCAATCAGTCCAGTGCACCTTCCCACCTACTTGCTTTGCATCTATTTGTGGCCCCCTCTTTGATTGACAGCTCTGGCTTTACAGGAGCCAAAGAAGAGGGAAGACCGAAAACAAGTAGGTGGAAAGTAGCACTGAACTGCTTGGGCACACCAAGAGTGCACCAAGCGCCTATGCTTGGTTTGAACCGTTTTGTGCTAGTAGAATCCCTTCTAATGAGGTTTTTCAGTTGCTGAAGAAAAAGTAATATTTTATAATAAAAAAAAATTGTCATTACTTACCAACTGAATCCCCCGATGTGTAAGCGCTTTTGCTGTAGGGGTCCCTACTGATCCTGAAGTGATATAGTCACATGAATAATGAACAAGATAAAAAAAACTGCAGGACCGACAGGGACCACCAGAGTCCCAGCGCTGAAGCCAAGAGAAATTGAATGGGTAAGTAAAGATAAAATATTTTTTGGTTTTATAACGATCTACTATTCTTAAAAATCCACTATCAGCAAATCTACCACCAAGTTTTCTATTGGGAAGACTGATGCTTAACATTAGCATGGAGAAGCAAGCAGTCTTCTGATTTATTGAACATCTCTGCTATGTATATACTTTTCTTGATGCAAAAAAAGCTCATAACTATTAAAACATTCTTCAAGTGTGGTCCAACAAGTGAAAAAAAAATGCATGTCATATCTGTATTATAAATCACAGACAGTTAAAAGCCTTTGTAGCAGCTGCCTGGCGCTAAATGCAGTGATGCCATTTATAGTACACTACTATTGCTTGATCTTATACCCCCCATCCCATACTTGCCACATGTAGCCAATGTATTCAATCATTACTTAGTTTGTTGCTATTTGGGTAAGACAGTGACCATATCTGACCCACCTTGGTCAATGGTCACACGATTCATTTAATAGTCTGTGGCATCCGGGCCTTAACCTATCCACACTAGGTAAACGTCTTCACAATTTTTCTTCCACATTAGGCTACATTCACACAATGAAATTTTAGTGAGTTTTTGATAATGCAGATTTTCTGCATCTAAGTAAATTAGGTTATTTGAGGTTTTTTTTGGAGTTTTGATCGATTTTTTTCTTATGCGTTTTTAACACTTAGGTTTTTGTCTCTTGTTGGTCATGTCATGTTTTAAACAACGCCGCTTTGTTTCTGATACTTTCTAGTATTTGGCTTTGACAAAACTTTATTGATATAGTCATGTGCGGATTATAAGCATTTTTGAAGCAGAAATGCAGTAAAAACGCAAGTGTGGTTTTTTACCTGTGAATTTTCCGCATCTAACGCAAGTCTCTGGGAAAAACCTGCACATAAAACTATGTGTGTTCGCATGAGAACTTGATTTGTGGATTTGAAATACGCACCGCAGGTCAGTTTACGCCAAGTGAAAAAAAAAAGTGGGCTGGAGGTTTTTGAGATTCTGATTTGGCTTTTATCCTAAGTCATATTGCACGACTCGTTAAAGGGTTGATTGTGTCTTGTAGGATTGCTGCTTCCAATAGGTGGCGCTATAGAGTACAAGTTCTCTTTTTCTCTGAAGAGGCAATTTGCATATAAATCGTATTCACTTTGCCTGAAATATAAGCAAAAAAAACACAGCGTCAAAGCACCAAAAGCTCAGTGGGGCACACTGCCCAAGAATTCCTAATCTTATGACTGCAGGAGAACCCTCCAAAGATGTTTCTACTCCTGGGGAACCCCAATACCATTCCTGACTCAAAATAAAAAGTCCAGTACTGACATTTGGTTCAGCATCTTTGAGCAGATTGAACTCATTTTGTCTTTCCTATTGTGAAAGCGACAGGACTTATTGGAAGCCCCAAGGGGGTTTCACAAAATAATGTATGGAGGCAGCGTTCTCTCCCAGGCAGCGTCCGCCCCAGAGCCTGGAAGAGGTCCTTTATATAAAAAGTGACAAAAGCGGATTCCTCAGTAACAAGGCATCGGATACAGGGATCACTTTCCTCAGCAGACTATATATGCCCATATTAATAGTTTAGATGGGAGTCTGTCACTACATTTGACCTTTTAAGGAATAGAGGTCTCAGATTAAACAGCCATTAATTACACACATACTAGTGTTGGTCACAATTAATATCGTGCCTCTGTGCAGAGAATGTTCCGTATTTTTCGCTTTATAAGACATACCTGATTATAAGACGCCTCTAGGTTTTAGAGGAGAAAAATAAAATATCTATCTATATCTGCAGATGACGCACTGTTGTGGGGGATACAGTGCTTGGGCAGTGTTGACAATATATTAAATGTGACTACAGCCCCTCATCCTCCTTCAGAATACACCTACCATATATACTGCACAGTCTGGATGCATTCTTAAGGATAACTGGGGTTCTTGTCATATTAATATTTAAGAAACATTTTGACCAATTACCGTACAGTACAGTCCCTGTTTGACTACCACCCCCCCATCCTTAGGAATACACCCACGTACTCATGGGTGTATTCTGAAAGACGAGGGAGGTGGTAGTCACATTTACAAAAAAAACATTACAGTCCCTCTCTGGAGTGATTATACTAAATATGACTACAATCCCCACCATCCTTCAAAATACACCCATTGGTACTGTATAATATCCTGAAGGATGATGGGGGTTGTAGTTTTATTGCACCTCCCCTTCAGTGCCTGCTCACCTACCTTATAAGTCATAGATCTTTATTAAGGCTGACAGGACCTTTCGTACAAGTGATCACTGATTGGTGGAGGGAATTGCTGCTGAGCTGCCTCCACCAATCAGTGTCCAGACCTGCAGAGGGGGAGGAGAATCGCTCTCCTCCTTCTCCTTGTCCTTAAGGAGATCCCCAACTGCACTAAATGAAGTATTAACAGTGGCCCTATGACTGCCCGCCGTCTGCCATCATGCTTCACCTCCTGCCGCAAGCTTACCAGGGCCGCGGGGAGTGAGAGCGCAGTTTGTGCTTTCATGTCTTCGTTTTATAAAAGACACACTGGGTTTTTCCCCTCTCTGAGGGGGGTGGGGGGGGGGGGGGAGTGCGTCTTATAAAGCGAAAAATATGGTATATAAGGGTACACTCACACTGACGTATTTAAAAAAAAAAACTGCCATTCTCATCCAGAAAAGTGGCACGATTTTTTTCTCATTTGTCATGTGTGTGCAGTCCACATGCAATCTGGGTTTTTTTTGTGCAGTTATTAATCATTTACAGTTTCCCATGCTTCAGATTTGTAATTTTTAATGTAAAAAAAAAAAAAAAAAAAGAACACACACGAATGCCATACTGGTGACTTGTATGATGTCCGATTTTTTATTCTCACACCTATCAGATTTCAGAGAGAAATCACAACATGCTGCATTTTTTTTCTCATGCCGAATACAGCGGAGAAAAAAAAAAGGGTCGGCCTCATTGTAAAACATTTGTCTGTGTGCAATCCCTTTTTTTCTCGCAATGCATTCATCGGATTTATACGGAAGTGTGAGTGAACCCTAATCTGCATCTCTCACTGCCGCTGGGCATATTACAATCTAATTTCCTTGCGCAAAAGCAAACAAACTTACTAGGGAAAAATTCAACTGGAAGGCAATCAACATACCAGTGAGACTTAGGATTGTATAAGGAAACCTGAGAGTCCAAAAAAAAAAAAAGAAAGAAAGCCATGTGGACATGAGGAGAACACAGAAATTTCACACATATAATAACCTAGACAAATCCAAGCCCAGAAGCAATAATTAACCAGCATCTCACTCTAATTGTTTCTATAATGACCCCGCATGAGCATCATTAAACCTGTCACTGACAGGACTACCCAGTTTCCTTCAAAATTTTGGAGGAAAGTGGGGGGGGTGCGTCTTATAGTGCGAATACTATATACATACATGGCTGTGGGTGTGGGGGAGCAGCAGCGGGGGATGAGCGGGGCACAGGAGGCAGCAGCCGCCTGATGCACACTGCGCTGTGCCCGCTACTAAAGAAAATGAACATTCCCTGCTCCTCACGCCCATGGGCGTGGAGAGCAATGAATATTCATTTTCCTTAATAGCCAGCACACTGGAGCTGCAGCACGGCTCCTGCTGAGGCCTGCGGTCTGTGTGTCCGCTATTAAAGCTCGTGAATATTCCTCCCTACAACCCACTCCTATGGGGTGCAGTGAATATTCATGGTCTTTAATAGCGGGCACACTGACCGCCAGCCATAGCAGAAGCCGCGCTGTGGTACAGTGGGCCGGCTATTAAACAGACTGAATGGTCACTGATCCCCATGCACAGTCCCAGCGTGGGGAGCAGTGACTATTCCAGCACAGCACCTAGCACTGTGTGAGGGCGCATGGCAGGGACGCCATGAGTGCCCTGCCATGCGCGGCTCACACAGTGAGAGTGTCGGCAGCAGAGCAGGACAGCGCTGGAGGAGAGAGGAGGTGGGTATGATTGTTCATTTTTTTTGTGGGCAGCGTGATGGAGGATTAAGGGGTGCCATGCATACCAGGATGGGGGCTCAGAGGGTGCCATGAATACTAGGATGGGGAATGAAGGGGTGCCATGCATACCAGGATGGAGGATATTAACAGAATTGGGGGACATTACCCCAATACCAGTGTCAGCAACAGACCCCCTCCCCCATAAGAGGGCATCATAACCACATTGTTTGTTTAAATTTTTTTTCCCATTTTCCTCCTCCTAAAGTCTTATGGTCCGGTGCGTCTTATAATCCAAAAAATACGGTATATATACACATACACACATTGATATATATTTTTCATATTTTTAGATCCACAAGTCATGTGTTTCTTATAGGTTTTACTTTCTCTGAGGAAGCCCCCTTCAGACTGTTTGGGATATCTGGAAGAATTGTCTAGAGATGAAAAGGTGAACGCTACCATGAGTCCTGTGTCATGCCAACAGCAAAGCATCCTGAGAAAATTCATCTGTAGGGTCACTTTTCAGCCATGGAGGGGGCTCACTCACAATTTCGCCTAAGAAAGCGGCAATGAATAATGAATGGGATCTAAACAACCTCCAAGAGGAACTTATCACAACCATCCTAGAGCTTTTTGGTAACAGAGGAAAACCCCTTTAAGATATTCTATGACAGGCTGGATTTTGGCATACTATACTTTACTTTTAGGTGATCTTTTAGGAATTAGAGCTAACAGTTATAATGTAAAGAAATACATATCACAAGATTTGTCATGTTTTGGTGCTAGGAACTAATTAAGAGTCAAGGCACTACAAGTAGATGTTCATTTATTTATTATTTTATGGTGTACAAAAGCAATCAAATGGTAGTGCAGGAGAAAAAACATTCTGGACAATGTAAACTCAACTAGAACGTATTTTTAAGTCACTGAAAGCAGGAAACAGATGGTCCATTTCTATAGGCATTTTTGGCATTTCTATAAGAAGCCTTCTTCAGCTAAGTGGAACAGAGTGATAACTGAAAATTTAAAAAAATTAAATTCAATCATAGTTACAAAAAAAAAAAAAAAAAACACAACTATTACTGCCAGAGAATCAGGATATGTATATAAAAAAAGGAAAATGTATTGGTGGTGAGGTTAAAAAAAAATAAATGAAAAGGTAGAGTGAAGTCAACATCTGGCCCTGGGCACTGTCACAATTGCAATCTATTACACTGACCATAGTTTACATTACAATATTTCTTCCTTGTTCCCACACACAGAATGTAAGAGGAAGTCATGGAGTGCTTATGTGATGTGTAGAAGTAATGGCTGTTTAAAGTGAACAGTAAAGAAGCGTACACAGTAAGTAACACATGTGGTAGTCTGTCTAGAAAACGGCCATCATACAGTGTGAGAAATGGGCCAGTATCCCTCCTTCCCAATACATCATAGTCCTCATACACACATGCTTATACGAGCTGTATTTTTAATCAGTTTTTTTACAACCTTAATTCTTAAAAAGTGGGGACACTAAACTGCAAAAAAAAAAAAAAGAATGCAATGATTTTGAAATCTCTTGTAGCCATATTCTATTCACACCACAACACAGATCAGAAGTTGAATGTGAAGACATTTTTCCATTTCATTTGAAACAAAAATAAAAAGTCATTTAGAAATTGATTTTGGCAACACATCCCAAAAAAGTTGAGACAGGGTCATGTCTACCATGGTGCAGCATCAGCTATTCTTTTTACAGCAGCCTGTAAGCATCTGAGAAGTGAAGAGGACAATTGCTGGAGTTTTGGGGGAGAAATGTTTTCCCATTCTTGTCTGATGAAAGATTCTCGCTGCTCCTGGATCTTCGCTGGATCTTTCATTTCATAATGTGACAAAAGTTTTCTACTGGTAAAAGATCTGGATTGCAGGCGGCAGTCACCCAAACTCCTTCTTCTCTGAAAGTCGTTGACTGGATGTTGTTCTAAAACATCTATATAATGCTCAGCATTGGTACATATTCTGTACAAGCCGCCTGTGTCACAGGCACTAATGTAAGGCCATGTGCCCACATAGCGTTATTGTAGCGTTTTTATGGCCGCGAAAACGCTTGTAAAACCATCTGCCATGCAAAGCAATGTGAATTCGGATGTGCTGTGCACATGATGCGCTAATTAGCGCGGCAAATTCGCATTGCATTGCAAAACGCAGCATGACCATTTCTACCGCAATTACGCTTCAAATTCGTGGCCATTGAGGAACATTGAAACGCAGCAAACCCGCAGGTATATGTGGATTTGCTGTGCTTCAATTAAATTCAATTGACACGAATTTGCGGCGTAATCGCGGTGCGTGTGGTACCCGGGATGAAGAGGAGACTACAACTCCCCTTCATCCCGGCTACCACGCGGTGAAAAAAAAGAAATAAAAAAGTTAAAAATAAAAAAAAAAACTGTATACTCACCTCTTACGTGACCATCAGCTGATTAAATGACGTCACCGCAGGTCCTGCCAGTACACCGCGGGACGCCGAGGAGAGAGGATCACTGCCGGGAGGAGTCCGGAGAGGAGAGTATACAGGGGTTTTTTTGTTTTGTTTTTTTAACTTTTTAATTTTCTTTTACTATAGATGCAGCATTTAAAGCATCTAAGTTGGTCACACAATATAAATCCATGCCGGTTGCATGGATTTATATTGTGTGACCAACTTGTCGAGCACTTTTCCAAGTGCTTGAAAAAACGCATGCGAAAACGCATGTAAAAACGCTTCTCTCTGGCAGAAAAAACGCCTGTAAATCCGCATGTGTTTTTTTTCTGCCAGAGAGGCAAAAACGCTCTGCATCAAATCTGCTACGTGGGCACATAGCCTGACACCAAACCATCAGAGATGGAAGCTTTTGAACTGTGCGCTAATAAGCTGGATGATCTTTTTCACTTTGACTCTGCAGGACACGGCATCCATGCTTTGCATAAAAAATGTCACATTTTGATTTGTCTGTTTATATATTTAGGGACTTATTCAGATTTAAATGGATTGTGTGGGGTCTATATGTTGGAAACTTCCCAAACGTGATACCATTTTTAAAATAGCACCCCTCAAATACTTAAAAAAAAAAAACTGCTGTCATTTTTTTTTTTTTTAACCCTTCAGGTGCTACACAGGAATTAACGCAAAGTGAAATAAAAAAAAATAAAATAATTTTACCTCTAAAATGTTGCTTTGGCCCAATTTTTTCACTTTCACAAGTGATAGCATGACAAAATGAACCGCAAAATTTGTTACCCTGTTTCCTCTGAACGCGCCGAGTTCAGAACGGAAGGAGCACCATTTGAATTTTGAAACACAAGTTTGGCTGAAATAGATTGCGGGCATTACTACACATTTGCAAGGCCCCTAAGGTGCCTAAACAGCAGACTCCCCTCCTCCCTACAGGGGTATAGCGAGCATTTTCAACCCACAGACGCAACGCAGAATTTGGTAACACTACATCGATCGTGATATTGAAAAAAAAAAATCACATGAAAATGTTGCTTTAGCCCCAAATTTTTCACTTTTGCAAGAAGTAACATGAAAAAGTGGACTCCACAGATTGTTACCCACTGTCTTAAGAGAGCTGCAATACCCCACATGTGGTAAAAAAAGTTCTGTTTGGACACACAGAAAGGTAGCGAAGGGAACAAGAGACATTTGGTATTTGGAATGTAAACTTGGTTGGAATAGACCGCAGGTCTCATTTGCAGAACCCCTGAGGTACCAAAACAGCAGAAACCCCCACAAGTAACCTCATTTTGGAAACTAGCCCTAGGTAAATTCCTTGATGGGCCTGTGTTGATAATGTTGAATTAGGTGCTTCACAAAAATTTCTAAAATGTGGATGTGAAAATGAAAATGATGTTTCTTGAGCTAAAATGTTGTTTTAGCACCAAATTTGTAATTTTGACAGTGAATAATAAGAAAAAACTGACCATATAATTTGTTATACAATTTCTCCCAAATGCGATGATACCCTATATGTGGTCAAAAACTGCTGTTTTGGCACATGGCAGAGCTTGGAAAGGAAAGAGCGCCATCTGATTTTTGGAGCGTAAATTTGTCTGGAATTGATTGTAAATGCCATGTCACATTGTCAAGAGCCCCTGAGGTTCCAGATTAGCATAAACCACCCACTGGTGACCCCATATTGGAAACTTCACTGCTTAAGGATTTGATCTGGGGGTGTAGTGAATATTTTGAACCCATAGATGCCTCACAGAATTTTATAACATTGGGACATGAAAATATAACATTTTAGTAGTAAAAAATGTAATTTTTGTATTTGCTGCAATGCAAATTTGTCAGTTACACAAGGTTTAATAGGTGAAACTGGACCCCACAATTTATTGTACAATTTCTCTGGAACGTGGTGATGCCCTATATGTCGTCAGAAACTACTGTTATTCCACACGTCAGGGCTGAGAAGGAAGGAGCATTATTTGGCTTTTAGAGCACAGATTTTGCTAGAGTAGTTTGCGGACGACATTTGTGGAGCCCCTAAGGTGCCAGAACAGCAGAAAAACTCCAAAAGTGACCCCATTGTAGAAATTGCACCTCTCAATGAACTCCTTTATGGCTGCAGTGCCTATTTTGCAACATCCACGCCGTGCTTTTTTTTCTGGAAAATTACAAATCTGCCAGTTTAGTGCCCATACATTGTGCCCTCATACAGTGCAGTGTCCCCATATATTGTAGCGCCCTCATACATTGTGCCCAGCTTGTGCTTCTGTAGACTCACACTCCGTAAATTGTTAATTGGGCTATCCCAATAATGTCAAACATGTGGCTACTTACTGCAGTTTAGGCACAGGGGAGCATTTGGATTTGGGAGCGCAGATTTCACTGGATTTTATTTGAGGGGACGAGAGCCATATCGCTTTTCCAGAGTCATTGTTTTACCAGTAATGTGGGAACCCCCTGTAGTTCCAGTGACAGATGACAGACCTAAGTGGGGGCAGGATTTTTGAGGGATAAGCTAGGGTTTTGGTGGCAACATTTTGGGGTACATAACATTTTTAGATCACTTTCAGAATAAGGCTGGGATCACATTCTTGTGTTCTACGCTGATCGCTTACGTCGGGGTTTCCATGTAAATCCCACAAAAATGTGATTCAGGCAAAACCCCAGATGAAACCGCTTATTATAATGAGGCAGATGGAGCCACTTGGAGTTCTTTGGTGTCTGCTCCGGTGGGATCCATCTTTTTGGTCGCCCACATTTGTGCGCTAAAAATACACCTGAAAATGTGACACCGCAGGAACAGAGATCAGACTGAGTAAAAAGTGACCCCATGTGTGTCATAAGTGAATGGTTCCATCCGGGGTTTTGTCTGAATCGCGGTTTGAGGGATTTATACGGAAACCCTGGTGTAATCGCTCAGAGGAGAGAGCAGGATAAATGTGAGCCGAGCCTTATTCAGACTTTTGTGAGGTAGAATGAACATAGACAGCTGTACAAGAATAGTTCTTATTTTTATTTTTGCAAGGTTCACGGTGCGGTTTAAGTGATAAGGCGGATTTATTCTTCAGGACGGTGTGCTTACAGAGATACCAGATATAGTTTTTTTTTTTTTGCTGCTATCACACAGAAAAAATGCTTTTATAAAAAGTTTTTTTGCCACCATATTCTGAGAGCTGTAACTTTATTTTTTGTGTGACGAGTTGGGAGATTTTTTGGGTACCCTTTTGGGGTACATAAAGTTTTTTGATCGCTTTTTAAAACAGATTTTTTAGATGCAGAATGAACAGAAATTAGTAACTCAGTCATTGTTTTTTCTTTTTATTTTTTGCGAGGTTCATTGTGCAGTAAAAGAGACAAGACTGATTTATTGTTCGGGTCGGTACGATTAAAGTGATACCAGGTTTATATAGGTTTTTTATGCTTTGCTATTTTTACAGTCTAAAAACAATATTTTTCAAAAATGAATTTGCTTTTGCATAGCCATATGCAGGAGAGCTGTAACTATTTTTTTCCCGAATGCGCCATATTAGAGAATGTTTTTTGCGGGACGGTTCGGCATTTTCATTTATACAATTTTTTTCTATTTCTGACTTTTCGATCGCTTTTTATTAATTTTTGTGTGTGTCCGTATGATGAGAAAGCGACATTTTGTGTGTTCTTGATTATTTTTTTGTTTACAGTGTTTGCCGTACGGAATAAATAACATGACAGTTTTATAGATTGGGTCGTTCCAGATGTAGCAATAACAATTATGTGCACTTTTTTTTGGTTATTTTTGTTGTATCACAAAGGCTTAGTTTTTAGTGGCTTAACGGCTTTGTGATTTTTGTGTGCTTTTTTTTTTTTTTTTTTTTAACTTTATGTAACTTTTTTTTACATTTCCAAGTAGTCCCACTGTGGAACATGCATATTTTTCACTTTGATCTCTGGTCTCACGCACTGCAGTACTCGTGTACAGCAGTGCATGAGACCTGTCAGTGTCTCACTGACTGTACCTGTAGGACCCTGCTTATAGCAGGATCTTACAGGCCACCATATCAGGGGGTCATCAGATGACCTAAGGGTACCATGGCAACGATTGTCACCCACGATTACGATTGCTGGGAGTCAATCTTGCATTAGGGGTTGCTTTTTTTAACCCCCTCTTATCCACTTAGATACAGCTGTTTCAATTGACAGTGGTATTTAAAAAGTGTTAATCAGCACCGATCAGTGGCAAAACCGGCCGGGGCAGATACCGCAGGGTGTGGGCGCGAAGAAATAAGATCCCTAAATGGCCATCTTTAAGGGGCTAAATTAAATTTGGCCCAGAGAGGGACCCAGCGATTCTGGATTGTGTGGATATGTGGCTTCTTCATTATATGACAGAGCTTTCACCTACATTTGTGGGGGGGAAATGGTGTTCTAGAAGTACTCCTAAGCCCATGTAGTGATCTGCAGGATCGAATTATATCCAATATTAACCGGCAGCATTGTACTTTGTGCACATGGATTTCTCCATAATCTCTGAAGCTTTTGATATGTGCTGTAGATGGTGGGATAATCAATGTCTTTGCAATTTTACATGTAACATTTTTCTGAAATTGTTCCACAATTTTTAGATGCAATTGTTCGCAGATTGGTGAACCTATGACCATCTTTGCTTCTTAGAGGCTTTGCCCCTAACAATCTATTAATACAGTCACGTGATTGAGGAAACGTTTTGTGATATCTGTTGTTGCCATAAATTTCTAAACAAGTTAATTTTTTCAAATGAAATGGAAAAATGTCCAACTTTCACCTTCTGTGTTCTCTGTTCTGAGTAAAATATGTATGCAAAATATTTCCAAATCATTGTATTCTCGTTTTCTTATTTTACACAGCACCCCAACTTTTTTAAACTTGGTTCCAAGTCATCCAAGAGGTGGAGTATAGAAGGGGGTCTAAAATATATATCAAGATGCACTAAATCTATTGTGGTGTGTACAGCAATGGGATAAGTCTGGCACATTTGCCTGCATGGTGTGGGTTTAAGTCATTTATTAAAATCAGTTTCACACATCCGAAGACCACAGTCCAAGTATGGACTGGCTGCAGGTTTACTGACCCAAACGCAGTCTTATATAGTATATGCCTATGACTGTTGAGTTCCTGTCCAGTGACCCACGGCTAGTCTCCCAATTGTAGTACATACTCTGATCATGATCTCCGGATATATGAACCCTGCCTGAAACCAAATCTGTCTCAATGCGAGCCTGACACAGGAGTTTTCTTTTTGAAGTACTATGGGCAAATTCAATAATCATCAGTAATGCTAGTGCAGGATGGTGCATTCAGAGCGTTCCTTCCAGGTTCATTAATGATGTGTTTACACATTTTATAAAAAGGAAGGGAATGGACAAGATCTCATAAGTCTCTGACTTAGTCTTCTGATTCAGCGACTAGTGGTATCTTCTCTGTGCACCCAAGCCAGTCTGTACAATTTCCTTTTTTTCAATGATGAGGCCAATTATATACGTTTACCTACAGTTATAGTATATATACATCCCTGTTCTATTCTACTATAATAGCTATAGCTATGATCTTCTAAAGCAGGAGTCTCAAACTAAAATGGGGCCCAGGGCCACTTAGAAAAATCCAGTTAGACCGTGGGCAAGATTGTTAAATTTAGGCTGGGACTACAAGCTATGGCAGAGGTCGCGTGGACAAAGTTGGCTCCAAGTAGCTGCTACATCATGGTGTCATATAAGTATTGTCGCACTGCAATGCCTAGTGTACTGCAACCCCATAGGCCCTTTTTAGAAAGTGTGATTGCCCCATAGCACTCCTACATACAGTATGATGAACCCACAGCTCTACTACAAACAAAATAAAAATGCAAAAGATCCCTATATACAGTAAGATGGCCCTACAACATCCCTAGATAAAAGTATAACGCTCCCACAGCCTCCTTACATAAAGTATAATGCCCTCGTTGTGTTGCTCATTTCCCGTCGGGCCAGTTGCTTGGGAGATCCTCTCTGGTGGGTACAGGCAGTGTCATGTAATATCACAGATGCGGCTGCTATTCTGCGATACGGCGACTATTCTGTGACGCAGTTGAGATGACACCCAGCACATTCAGAGACACAAGTGCTGTCTCGGCCGATAACCGCCCCTCTGCCACCCTGCATAGCCTGACCCTAGTTGCAGGCCACAAACAATTGCTTCTAAAGTGTAGGGGAGGAAACTTTGAACGTAGGTAAATTGGCCACATACTACTGTTCTGTGATCACTCAGGTTGGCTTTATCTAAAATTACATTTGTTTAAAGATTAGAAACCACTTAGTGTGACAAATAATCAACATGAGACATCTTAAAGGGGGCAAGGAACATACATTAAAACCTTTACATTTCTAAGGCAAGCTAAGAGAGTTCTGGAATTATCAGCAATACTCACGCTAAAATGAATTGCCTATTTGTGAAATACATAGTAGGTCTTTATGCCGTCATATGTAAAGGAAGATTCCTTACTCCATGAACCAGAAATACATTTTTAAGTTACCTACTCTTCATACTTGTCTGTATCATCCTTCTCAAATGACTGTTTCAGATATTACTAGCTACAGTCAGAAAACAGCTGTCATTTTCAGTGATGAAAGGCAACTATGTCGTTTACCATAACACGGTTTGCCAAGATACAGGAATTCAAATTACTAGACGTCACCTTTCACACGAATGACTACAGAAGACTGGGAGCCAATACTGTACATGCCACAGTATTACACGCACAGTTCTGTGGAGAACGATGCTAAAAGGGATGATACACCCAAATCCAAGGCAATGTTCCAACCCAAACTCAATTTTCTATTTTTGATTGGGAAGAAATAAGATTTTTTTTAGCATGTTATAACGCCAAAGTCATCGGGCCTGATTCTCTATCGCATTTTCGCTATATGTCTCATTTTTGGTGTTTTTCATTTGCGCTTTATACTTTTAAATGTACTTTTTTTTTTTTTTAAGTCTATTTTATGAAGGCGCTGTTTTTTTGTTTATGCTCGCCTTTGTGGGCAGGGCTGGAGCCTTCAGATGTCTGGCTGATTCAATTGTGACTTTTCAAAAAGTTGCAAAAATTGCTGCAAATGTACTCCTTTCCCTTCAGTGCGATTTTATGTACGACTTTGCACAAAAAAGTCACAAACCATGTAAAATAAAAGCCATTTTTTCTTTTGCACAAAATTCATGAACCACAGATGCCATTTTGAAAAATGTGATGCAAAAAAACAAAAATGATTAAGTACCACAAGTCAAGAGAAAAAAAAAAATACAGAAAGACCTCAAATGATCAATCGGGCCCATTATGTTATGAATTCATTTGTTGATTGTTTATAACCAAACCCAGTCTTATGTTTCTTGCAGAAAACCCGTAGCCTAAGGCCTCATTCAGACATCAGAGTTTTCCCTCACATGCACAAAAACGGATTTTCATCAGTGTTTTGGATTAGATTTTGATCATTGTGTTAGTTTTTACCAACTGAATTTCGTTAGGTTTTCTCGCATGGAAAAAAAAAAAGTCACAACACACTGATGGAGGTTTCTCAAGCCTCTCCCATCAAAGTCAGTGACTCCATGACACCGACTCCACAGCACTGGTTACCAGCTACCTCCATCAGTAGGCCAGACCTTAAAATCTCTATTGTAGAGAGTTTGTAAGCGTTAGGCCGGGGTCACACTAGAGTATTACACGGCCGGGTGCTTTGTGATGTTTTATTGGATAGCACTAGGCCGAATGTTATTCAATGGGCCAGAGCAGATCAAAGATTATTTTCTCATCCCGATTCAGAATATAAGTCTATGGGTTCGTGTGAAACATCGGACTGCACTCGGATGTCATCCCAGTACAGTCCGATATACGCTCAGACAGGCAATGGAGAAATGACTTTCTCTGTTCCTCTGCACCTGTACTGCGATTCTCCCATGCGAGAGAGAGTACTGACACTTGGCTCATGCTCGCAGCAGAGCTGGAGCCGAGTGTCATTAGCATATGGCATCCGATGCGCTCGCATAGGATGTCATACGCTGGTGTGATTCCAGGCTTAGTCTGAAGCGGGCTGGATCACATTATTAGCTCCCAATCTGGCCAGTCTCAGTCCCACTGAGCACCACTGATATGACAGAGGCAAACTATGCTCACAGCTTTGGAGAGGACAGTGCCTGGTCCCACGGCACAACAATTTCACTAGTAAAACCGTCAACCAGGAGAGCCCAACCACCAGGCAAGCTGGGAAAATGGGGCAAGTGAAAAAAAAAGATAACCCCTTCAAATTACACAATGACGTGGAACGACTGGTGTCAAGATGGCCTTATGTTATGTTTCAGTGCTCTAGCATAATGTAGATCCCTCTTTGTCATGTTCAATTTTCTGGTTGTTAGAGAACATGCATTTTCTAGAAAGTCAGAACTTTAACTTAGAGGGGATTGTCCACTACTTTTGTATTGACAAGCTTTATTTAGGACAGATCATCAATATCAAAATCAAGGTGGTCCTACAACCAGCACTCCCCCTGATCAGCAGGTATCAGCTCTGGAAGGCGCTGGATGTAAATAGTCTCTGAAGCTGGAACAGCTTTGTGCACTGTTCAGTGGCTGCTGCCAGAGACTGCAGATCAGCGCCTATGAAAGCGAATAGTGTACCTGGGATGCACGAACAGTGACTTAGAATTATCAGAAGCAGGGGGCACAAAACAGTGCTGAGAATGGGGGGGGTAGGGGTTTAAGAAAAAAAAAGTAGTCAAGCCAAGTAGTGGGCAGTGTTATTCAGTGACAGAGTTCAGACATTCAGAAAAGGTAATCATTTATAGGGGATGCCCCAAATTAGGTGATAGCTTAGTGATCTCGGAAGGTCCCACCTCTGGGAGTCCCCACAGATCTGAGGCTTGTTTGATGTGAGATTTGGCTGCATAAGCACGCTACTCCTTCCATTCATTGCCAATGGGACTGTCGGAGATGGCTGAATACAGTGCTTAGCTACCTTTGGCAGTCCCATAGAGAGTGAACACAAAGCTGTGGCACGTATGCGCAGCTGTTGCGCTTTAGAAAAGGCTCTTCTGAGCCCCCTTATCTGTCTCGATAGACTAACAGAGTACAATATTAAAATTAAATGCTCTTTTAGGGCAGGGCTAATGTCAAACAAAAGGACAAAAAAGGCCAGGCAGAACAGAAATTATTACTTTTCTCACATTTATTGCCACCTTAACTATATAGGAATGGTAGGAATGGGTTAAATTCTATCACTGCAAGTCTTAATTAGATGCACCTGACTTGCTTTAAGCTAAAAAACAGGGCTTGTGTTCACTAGGTGTGTCAGTCTGCTAAATGAAGCAGAGTCTGTATTCTGCAGGTGAGTGTCCAGCCAAAATGTGAGCTGTAGCTGGGAGAGAGAAACATACCAGAGTCTCTCGCTGAATGAAGACTGCATGGATCAGCTAAGAAAGCTGAACTGTGTGTTGGAGCTGCAGAGAAACTTGTGGAAGCTGCAGCCTCTTCAGTGTGAACTGTGCCCAGAGCCAAATACTTAGGTTTGGTGCTGGAGCTCAGGCTGAAGGGGATACAGAGACTGGCATTTGTGCCCTGCTAAATGAACTGTTTATTTGCAGTTATACCTTTGTGCCCAGAAGAGGCTATTTAGGTTTTGAAACCCTTGGAGTCTTGCACCTGTTTGGCCAAACCGCATTGCCTGTGCGAACACTACCTAATGCTTACCGGTTTGCGATTAGTCTAACAATCGATTAAATGGCCACTGGATCCAAGCTTCTGCACTGAAATACACTTACTAAAAATTCATTATGCTGATTTGTACATACTGTATGTTTAAACAAAATCTTTAAAACAAACAATATTTGCAATTTGTTGAATGAAAAGCACAATGTCACCAGACAAATGGTAGAAGTTACATTAATTTCTTGTTCTAAATTATACTGGCAAAACAGTGAGCACAATAAGAGTTAACACAATAGGGAGTACTAATGCAACCGGCGAGTAATCCATTGAAACAACACCTAACATTTACATTGCTGCTCTGTGCTCATTATGCAGGCTTTTGGTTAAATAATGAACAAAATGTATTACAGACGCTGAAGAGAATCCCAAAATTATAAAACAACCCGAAAAGCCCAAAAGGATAGAAAACCGAAAGAAGGATAATATTGACAATTCTAAAGGGCACAGTCTGACGGAGGTTGTTCTTGCTACACCTGATCAAATATGCACCATGCAAGGGGTGGGAGAGGGCATCAGATGATCGGAAACGACATCCATATAGAATATAGTGCAATGTTAGGGGAGCACACCACTGGAAAAGACCGTAAAAACCGATGATAAAATTGATTAAATACTTGCAATCAATTCTGCTCCCTTGTAATCTAGGTTCAAACATACATAGAAATGGAACTGGTTCATTTACACATGGGCTGTTCCAATAGCAGAGTACTGGGCATGATCATTTACGGCAGCCCCACAGAGCTGTCAGCAGGCAGACTGTTTCACTAGCCCACCTATGGCCCAGAAAAGGGTCTGCAGGACATAACCGTAAATTGCTAAGCATCTTAAGATACCATCTTTAAAAATTTATACAGTTCTCAAAAGCATTATTTAAGCCCTTAAAGGGGCAGTCCAGCCTTGGGGTACAAGTCTGCAGTTACTCTATGACTGCAGACTTGTGAATCTTCACAATGCGCGTACTGAGTGCTGTGAGGATTCTCCAGTGTCGGGAGCTGCGGGTGCAAGAAGCAAGCATGCCATTTGCATACATGCAGTCATGTGCTGACAAGACGTGTGCGGCCTCGCTCCATGCAAGTGTACTGAGCAAGGATAGACATGTCTAGTCAGAATGAGGCCAGAATTATGTAAATTTTCCTCTCCTGGTGCCTGAGAAACCTCACAGCGCGCAGTGGAGATTCACAAGTCTGCAGTCATATAGCATGACTGCAGAGTTGTAGCCTAAGGTTGGAAAACCCTTTTAAAGGACTGGGTCTGTTTGTTACTTAATGACTGAGCCAGATCTTGAAAATTCTCCTATGTGTGACTATTTTCAATAATAATGATGTAAAACTTATTTATCCAAGTAATGATATGGTTTGGTTTTTTTGGTTTTTTTTACATTGTGCTATATTTATGTGGCAAGAACAGGCCACTATGATTTGTATTTTTCAATTAAAAACATAAAAATACAGACCAGTTTTGGAAAAAACATTAATATTTCAACCTTTAATACACGGTAGGTCTCCTATAATACTGCTCTAATGTGTGATGAAATTTCTATTTCAATACATCAACTTTATTTTGACGGCAACAAGGAAAATAAAAAAAATTACGAACAGCCCATTTTGGGCCTTTAGTAGTTAGCAATTTTTCTTTTTTCATTCTCCCATTCTAGGAGCCATAATATTTATATTTTTGACGTCGCCATAGGGCTTGTTTTTTTCAGGACGAGTTGCATTTTTCAGTAGCAGAAGTTTGGGGTAACCATAACTTATTAATTATTTTTATTAACTCTTTATGACCAGAAATAGAAAAAAAAACCTGCAGTTCTGATGTATTTTGATTTTTATATTTTCCACTTTTCATGTGCTGCACAAATAAGGTGTTCCCTGTATTCTGTGGGTCAGCAAGATTACGGCAATACTTTAATTTATATAGTTTTATTTATGTTCTACTACTTTTGTACAATGAACTACACCGCGTGCAGAATTATTAGGCAAATGAGTATTTTGATCACTTTGATACTTTTTATACATGTTGTCCTACTCCAAGCTGCATAGGCTTGAGAGCCAACTACCAATTAAGTAAATCTGGTGATGTTCATCTCTGTAATGAGGAGGGGTGTTGACTAATGACATCAACACCCTATATAAGGTGTGCTTAATTATTAGGCAACTTCCTTTCCTTTGGCAAAATAGGTCAGAAGAGAGATTTGACAGGCTCTGAAAAGTCCAAAATTGTGAGATGTCTTGCAGAGGGATGCAGCAGTCTTGAAATTTCCAAACTTTTGAAGCGTGATCACCGAACAATCAAGCGTTTCATGGCAAATAGCCAGCAGAAGCGTGTTGGCCAAAAAAGGCACAAAATAACTGCCCATGAATTGAGGAAAATCAAGCATGAAGCTGCCAAGATGCCATTCGCCACCAGTTTTGCCATATTTCAGAGCTGCAACGTTACTGGAGTATCAAAAAGCACAAGGTGTGTGATACTCCGGGACATGGCCAAGGTAAGGAAGGCTGAAAAACGACCACCTTTGAACAAGAAACATAAGATAAAACGTCAAGATGGGGCCAAGGATTATCTTAAGACTGATTTTTCAAAGGTTTTATGGACTGATGAAATGAGAGTGACTCTTGATGGGCCAGATGGATGGGCCAGAGGCTGGATCAGTAAAGGGCAGAGAGCTCCACTCCGACTCAGACGCCAGCAAGGTGGAAGTGGGGTACTGATATGGGCCAGTATCAAAGATGAACTTGTGGGACCTTTTTTGGGCTGAGGATGGAGTGAAGCTCAACTCCCAGACCTACTGCCAGTTTCTGGAAGACAACTTCTTCAAGCAGTGGTACAGAAAGAAGTCGGTATAGTTCGTGAAAAACATGATTTTCATGCAGGACAATGCTCCATCACATGCATCCAACTACTCCACAGCGTGGCTGGCCAGTAAAGGTGTAAAAGAAAAAATAATAATGACATGGCCCCCTTGTTCACTTGATCTGAACCCCATAGAGAACCTGTGGTCCATCATAAAATGTGAGATCTACAGGGAGGGAAAACAGTACACCTCTCGGAACAGTGTCTGGGAGGCTGTGGTGGCTGCTGCACGCAATGTTGATCGAAAACAGATCAAGCCATTGACAGAATCTATGGATGGAAGGCTGTTGAGTGTCATCATAAAGAAAGGTGGCTATATTGAGGACTAATTTTTTTGTTTTTTGTATGTCAGAAATGTTTATTTCTAAATTTTGTGCACTGATATTGGTTCACCTGGTGAAAATAAACAAGTGAGATGGGATTATATTTGTTTTTTATTAAGTTGCCTAATAATTCTGCACAGTAATTGTTACCTGCACAAACAAATATCCTCCTAAGATAGCCAAATCTAAAAAAAAAACACTCCAACTTCCAAAAATATTAAGCATGGATATTTATGAGTCTTTTGGGTTGATTGAGAACATAGTTGTTGATCAATAATAAAAACAATCCTCTAAAATACAACTTGCCTAATAATTCTGCACACAGTGCATTTAAAAAAAAAAATATTTTTTCGTGTGGCCATACATTTTACAGTTTTCTGTCTATGGCGCTGTGCGAGGGCTTTTTTTGTAGGACGAGATGTAGTTTTCATTGGTAGCATTTTTGGGGTACAATTTCTGTACCGTATTTTTCAGGCCATAAGAAGCACTTTTTTTCCCCCAAATTTAGGAGGAAAATGGGGGGTGCGTCTTATGGTCCGAACCTTACCACATACTTGCGGTGGTGGGCGCGGCGGCAGGGCCGATGCAGCAGAGCGGCGGTGGGTGAGGCCGTAAGGCAGAGTGGATGTGCAGCGCTGCAGCGGCAAGGCAGAGCGGCGGTAGGTGCACAGTGATCTACAGGAAAACGGCCGCCCGAGCATGCGCCGTCTGGGAGCTCAGGCGGCCATTTTTTCTGTGAATCACAGCTTCATGAAGATGGCCGCGGCCACTGGAAAGTCGCACCGCAGCACCCACCACCGCTCTGCCGCACCGCTGCACAGCAGCGCACGCCGCTCACAGGCCGAGGATCCGGCTCCGGCCCCATCCGGACCACAGGCACCCACCACCGCTCTGCCGCACCGCTGCACAGCCGCAGCCACCGGACAGCAGCGCACGCCGCTCACAGGCCCAGGATCCGGCCCCAGCACAGGCCCCCACCACCGCTGCACAGCCGCAGCCACCGGACAGCAGCACACGCCGCTCACAGGCCCAGGCCCCCACCACGCTCTGCCGCACAGCCGCGGCCACCGGACAGCAGCACACGCCGCTCACAGGCCCAGGATCCGGCCCCAGGGCCCCACCACAGGCCCCACTTCCGCCGGCTTCCTGAAGGACCCTGCCCTCCTGTGACCCTCGCTCAAACGCCCCCCAGGTAAGATACCTATTCAGAGTATAAGAAAGACCCCCATCTTATAAAAAAATATTTTTTTTCCTATTTTCCACCCCAAAATTTGGGGTGCGTGTTATGGTCCCGGTGAGTCTTATAGTCCGAAAAATACGGTATATATATATATATATATATATATATATATAATCGTAGTTTTATACTAAGGGTCAATACGATTACAGTCATAATCAACTAATTTAACTTTTTTTTATTTTACAACTTTTGTACAAGAATATCCTTTAACGAAAATATATATATTTTTAATTTGAATCGTTTTGCCATAACCTTTTTATTTTTCATTTTGAGCTGTATGAGGGCTTGTTTCTTTTCGCATAACAAATTGTAGTATTTATTGGCACCATTTTGAATACATACAAAAATGGCAAACTTGGCATGGTTTTCCAATTTTCTTTTTGTGGCTTCTGGGGTGTGGGATAAATATTGATGTAATATTATAGGATTTTTCATTTCGGACATGGCGACACCAAAATGTGAGACTTTAAAAGTTTACTTTTTTCCCCACATTAAAACTTTTTCGGAGGATTTTGGGGAGGGCATCTACTTTTTTTAAAAAAAAACAAATACAAAACACTTAGGTTATATTCACACATTGCGTTTTTTTATGCAAATTTTCTGCTGCGTTTTACAGTACCAGCAAAGTCTATGAGATTCCAGAAATCTCATGCACACAGCTTAGCTTTTATTTGATCAGGATTTTGTGCTTTGCACTTTTTTTTTTTGCAGAATAGAGCATGTCACTTCTTTCAGCGTTTTTTCACCTACTGGAAGTAATGGGTGGTGAAAAAAAAAAACGCACCAAAAAAAACACAGGTCAGGTTTTTCAGTGTTTTTTGTGCCAAAACCAGAATGAGTTTTGTTTTTTTTTTACCGAGCTTTATGTACATGCATAACGAGACAAAAAGGACAGTGAAAAAAACGCACCAAAAAAGCAAGAAAAATCCTGAACAAACCTCCAGCCAAGAGATCAGGTTTTGCTGCAGAAAAAAAAAAAACACGCAATGTGTGAACATAGCCTTATAAGTATTGTAAATAAAAATTTTAGTCCCCAATGGGACTTTAACATGCAAATCTCATTATTGTATCACCTCACTGTCAGTGCTTGACTGACAGGTAGCCAATCAGGCCACACCCCCAATGGGATCCTATTGGCTGTGGTTTATGGCAGACCTAGAATCCTTTGTTGGGCCTACGGTTGACAGACCATCGGCACCCTCGCAGTTTCATTGCGGGTGCCGATGGGTTGCTGACAGAGGGATTGCTTTCCCTCCAACTCCTCATGTATATCTGTCACTGTTGACAACATCATATGAGGGGTTAAACTGCTTGGATTGGCGAGAAAGGCAATCCTAGCAGTTACAGCAGGAGCCTGGCTGAAACAGTCAGACTCCCGTAGCTGGTAGCACCGGTACAGAAGCTGCACTGTGCGATCAGAATGACATATGTCCGTGACATGTCATCATAAGAGATACAGCCATCATTCAGAGTTAAAGGGTTAAACTGGGCCATCATAGTAAAAACTTCTATGGACAACAATTCCTAGACATCTTTTATTAGAATTCTATTCTAAATTTCTGGGGGGTATAACTTTGGAACAATATAGAAGAGAGAAAAAAATTACAAAAGGGTATTACAAATTGAGAGTGCGTCCCTAATCAATCTGACACGGTCCAATCAGTCCTGACAGTGTCAGGGACACGCCTCTGATTATACTGACAACTGGGTGTTACTAGTCACCTTCTCAAACTTCAGGGAGGAATAAGAGAACGCTCCATTGTAATGTTCCATAACGAAAAGGAACTTCAGGATTTATATTTTATGGAAAAATACAATTACATAGAAAAACAAATTGGAAAGGTTCTCTTTAAAGTGACTGCAGTTTCCTGACATGCATACATCTAATCTGCAAAATAGAACTCACATTGTGAACACACATCATCGTACTGTAAAAATCCCCGCAAGTGTTCAACAGAACTTTATAGCTAATGTTGTGCAAAAGAAAAAAAAAAAGTGATGTTTATAAATCCTGACGCCATGTGCAGCATTGTTTGCAAAGAACAGAGTATAACAGAACTAAATTAACGCAGCAACATCACCAAAGCCCATTCTCAGGCCGAGCCTTGCTCCACACTGCAGTACGGCAGGTGCAAATGCCACAAGGAATACTCTGACCTTTCTAAGCCCACCTGCTACTGGAAATCTGTATTAGCCTCTAAGGACATGAGAAGAAACAGAAAAAGACCGGTGCTGTCATTATGTTCACCAACATCTGATCTTACATGACAAAAAAAAAAAATCATATTATATTTATATATATATATATATATATATATATATATATATATATATATATATAATACATATACATACATACATACATACAATTTTTTAATTAGAGTATATTAGAATAGCAATTTAGCTATTATATTAGACATTTAGGTTTTAAAATCAACTTTAGTTTCCAACCACCCATCTGAACTGCAGCACCCAGTATAATAAGTGGTCCATCACTGGAATTGGGGTCTCTGCCCCTACATTAAGCTACTCTCAGATAAGGTAGCAGAAACCCGGTGGCAGATTCCTTTTAATTACATTTTTTTTTAAACTGTTTATTTTTGGTAATATTACATTTTCTAACAGCTAACAGAAAGTATAATACTGTATAATCATTGTGTTAGGACATTGAAATTATTGTGAAATTATTAAAATAAGTGGTTACTTAAGAATGAGAATAATGCTACCAATAGTATAGAACGATGACTTTCAAAGATATTGTCCGCAGTTATATTATATAGTATATATGTTCTATGTCTATATTATATTATCAAATACACAATATATCAATAATAAATAGACAATGGAATGCAAAGGAAAGAGGGGGTTGAGGAAGAGAAGAGAAAAAACAATCCACTATTTTAAGACAGCTCAGTAAGATAATCGTTCCATTCATTCTATCATGTGATTGACTGGAAAGCGTTGAAATTTTAAAAAAAAAAGTGCAATTTCAAAATTGTTTTTTTAGGGGTGTTTTTTTGTTGTTTTTCTTTTTTTTATTGACCAGGTTCACTATAGGATAAACCTGACCTGGCAATAGGTTTCTCCAGGTCAGTAAAAGTACACGGATACCAAATATGCATAGTTTGTTTTTTAAAGCGCTGAAAAAAAATTTGGATGCTTGTACAAAAATGTTACGTTTTTGCCTGTGTTGCCATTTTCCGAGACCCGTAAAGCTTCCAATTTTTAGGATCTGGGGCTGAATGAGGGCTTATTTTTTGCACCCAGAGCAGACGTTTCTACTGATACCATTATGGGTTAGACACAATGTTTTGATCACCTCTTACTGCATTGTTGCGGCATGCAAAACAACGCAATTCTGGCATTTCGATTTTTTTAATCTCGTTACGTGCTTACCAAATCGGATTACCGATTATAAAACGCACCGGTGGAAAATAGGAAAAAAACATTTCGAAATAAAATGGATTATAAGGCGTACCACAGTTTTAACTGTGGCTTACCGAGAGTGGGCCGGCAGCATCGACCCAGTACTCTCAGAAGGGTCACTGATTCAGGAGAGTGGCAGAGGCAGCGGGAAGAGGAGTGGGGTGATGCTGCGGGCTCAGTCCTCTCAGAAGATGTCGGAGCAGGTGAGCGGAGGTCCCCTCGTCCAAGATCTCGTCTCCCAAGATCTTAATTTGAGCATGCGCCGCCTGAAGCGGCCATTTTCACGATGCCCACTGCAGGGGTATGTACGGGAGAGGGGACCTCCGCTCACTGATGCCAACATCTTTTGAGAGGATAGGTCCCGCAGCATCGCCCCACTCCTCCTGCCGATGACGACCTCCTGAATCAACGACCCTGGCTCCTGTGACCCAGTTCCACTACCGCCCTCCAGGGAACGAAACCTGTGGATTACAAGCCTCACCGCCCTTTTCCTCCCAAATTTGGAGGAAAAAAAAAGTGTCTTCGAATACGAAAAATACAATAATTTATTTTACATTTTGATTTATCTGTCTTTTACAAACGCACTGATACCAAAGGTTTTTTTTTGTTTTATTTCTAATGGGTCAAAAGGTGATATGAACTTGTCTTTTTTTTTTTTACTTATTTTCAATAACATTTTTTGCCCATTAATGTATTTAATAGTCCCCTTAGGCAGCTTAAAGCGGCGATCGTCTGATCGCTTGTGCTATACACAGCAGTGCATCAGGTTGGTTGGCACAGGAGAATAGTCATGACAGGCAAAGGAATCTTCAGGAGACCATCGACTGTAACGGAAGCCCTTGGGCGCCTCGCGATCACTTCACAGGCATGCCAATGGGTGCATGTTAAATACCGCTGTCAGAAATTGACGCCTGCATTTAACCGGTTAACAGCCTCGGGCAGATTAAATCAGTCATCATCTGCCGGGAAAGATGCAAGCTCAGCGTGCAAGCACACATCAAAGTCAGGGACATGACATATGACGGAAATGTACATATGTCGAGAAGAGGTTAAAAAAAAAAAAATGCACAAAAAAAGTTAATGATTATATGAATGAACAAAAGAAAAATACAGGAGTAAACTAGAAGTGAGACAACGAATGGTTAAATAAGTGATCCAACCAATAACTCACTAGAATACTTACATTTTATATTATTCAGGATGTCTTTCAGTTGGCTAAAAGTGTGCAGCAAGGGGTCCTGCTCTTCATCCTAAAGTTAAAACGAGTGAATTATTTAAAGTCATAGTACTTAAGAATAAATACCGTTAGGCTTCCTTTAAACACACTAGTGTTTTTTTCAAATTGTTCAAATCCTCAAACATTGAGTTTTTTTGCCTTTCCTTACAAATGTTTTGTGATTGCCTTTCCTATTGAGCAAGCCAAATCTCACACTGAAAGATAAATAGGTAAACGGATGAAAAAGAGAATGGGAAAAGTAAAAGGAGGACTGATACTTTCCCCTACTATTGAATTCATTTTTTGACATTTTAAAGCAAAAGCTGCATTGACATTTTCTGTTTAGTGGGCTGTGTGCTAACAGCCCACTAAACGGGTGGGGAGTTGGGGTGTCGCAGCCCCCCAATATGTACTACCAACGAGAAGAAAAAATATATATATTATATTAATATATATCTACATCTCGCTATCTAACTATATCTTCTTTTTTATGTAGTACATATTTGGGTGTGTGGCCCCCTCCTGGGCTCAGTACCCTTTTCCACTAGTGATGAGTATCTCAGGCGTGCTCGAGTAGTATGTCCGAGCTCCCGCGGCTGCATGTTTTGCGGCTTTAAGACAGTCGCAACACATGCGGGGATTGCCTAACAAACAGGCAATCCCCGCATGTGTAGTGGCTGTCTAACAGCAGGGACTCCAACATATCACTCGAGCACACCCGAGATACTCGGATAACACGATATCAGAGCATGCTTGCTCATCACTACTATCCACCCATCTTTCCCATACAAGGTTTTAATTGAGAGCTACACCTGGTTTCCTTTTCGCTCCCCATTCTTATGAGGCTGGTTTGGCACATGGATAGGTTGGACATATAGAGGTTAGGGACCATCCATATTAAAAGGTCACCTTGACATGGTTGGATGGCTTTTGCGCTCTTTGATCAAAAACCTCTAGGTACCTTAAGTTTTTTAGCGTTTACAGCAATATTGGAGATCAGGTATTCATTAGTCACAGTGTGACGCATCAAGTATGTATATGTTTGTAGAGCGGCCACAAAGCGTATTTGGGCATCTATGCATTAATTCAATAATAAAAGGTGTGCGGGTCCAATTTCTTTTTTCTTTCTTTTGTGTGCCTTCACTAACTTTATCATGTTAAACTGGCCACAATATGGAATTGTGGCTGCAGAGATGAATACGTCATTTTCTAATTTTTCATCTTCATTGCAGAGATATTAGGTTGTAAAGTTTATATATTAATCTCAAGTATAACCAAGGGGGTATTTACCTTTTTTGCCTGTATGGTCCTCTATTAGATTATTCAATGCCAATCACAAAATGTTTCATGTTGAACAGGACACAAAATATAACAGTGGATGCTGAGTGGAATAATTTTTTTTTAATTATTTATTTTTTAATAATTCCTCTCCGTTGCAAAGATATTAGCAATCAAATATTTGGCTTCCTTTGAGTTAAAATCCACTTGTACTTAAAGTTATTAGATAGTTTTCTTTGGGGGCGTGTACTTCCGCCTCCTTTAGGACACTGACACCAAGCAGGCGGCAACATACAACAACAATGCAGAAGGACCAGTGATTATGTCATCAGGGTCACATGACCTGCCTCCACAGGTCCTGCTAGATGGAGTGTGCAGGCTAAATAAACACTCAAGATATAATACACAGCACGGAAGTGTCGAAATTTTAACTGCAGTTATAAGCGCCACAATTCTCTGTTGTTCTTCTTCAATTTATCTTCTGTGCTTATTCAGGATGCACCGTCCAGAGGGCAGGATCTGTGGACTCAGCTCATATGACCCTGATGACATCATCACTGGTCCTTCTGCACCTCTATGTTGCTGCCTACTTATGATTGGCAAGTGTCCCCAAGGATACAGGAGTACATGTCTCCTGAAAAGACTAATCTAATAACTTTAGTTCAGTTCAAGTGCGTGCTAACTCATTAAGTGCCAAATATTTGATTACTAATATTTTCACAATGGAAAGCTGAAAAAAAAGTTATATCATGCCCTGCAGCCGCTATTAGATTGTGTTTCCAGTTCAACATCGACAAAATGTAGTGAAAGGTCCACGCCATGCAGGGGAAAACAAGAACACGTCCCCAGAGAAGATCAAAACAGGCTTTCTATAGGTTAAATGATAAGGTATGTAATGACACACAGCTCTGCTGTCCATGTAACACAGATCTCACTTCTTCCCTCTAAAGTGATGACAAAAGAGGGAGAAGCAGAACCGTTCATCATTACAAACACTTCTATGCATCGATCCCAAGCATCGGAGAATAAGGCCCTGATGACTGGCACAGATTCAGAATGATGTATGCGACAGCTGCAGCTCTCACTTCACAGCACTGTCAGCTCTGCTCTTACTGTCTGTGTTGTGAGATGACAGCTGCAGTGCGTCGCTTACATTTATTCAATCAGTGGGAACAATGTGGGGTATAATTGAACTCAGGGAGCTCAGGGTATCAGATACTAGTGTACAAGATGCACACTGTGCCAGATATTAGTATATAGGGTGCATATTAATTCATCGGGCACAATATAATTTATATATGTAGTTAGCATACAGTGTTATGCATAATTATATCAAGGCAAAGAGTGAAATGTTTTAAATCGTGGCACACACTTATTTGTTAGAGTGTTCCCAAAGCTAAAACTTACCACTAGCAGACCCAAGACTAAAATGGTTGGGAATCACTGGTGTACAAGACGATTAAACATGTAAACCTTTGACAATATATAGTCGATGGATACGCATAATGGATAATAATGCGCATGCTTAACCTCATAACTATAGATTACAATAGAGAAACTGATCAGAAGTAACAATTATTAATATCTTACCAAAGGGGTGTGCATGCTCCATCGTGCATTACGTTTTATAGCGCCAACAACGAGGCCAATTTCCCCTTGGACGATGTAGATATTCTTGTCCATTTTAACAGTCCTAAAAAAAAAAAGTGTGATAATGGAAAGAAGTGCAACATCAATAACCCAAGACCTTAAATTCACACAAGAGCAGAGGCTTCAGTAATCAAAACACATTGCCAACATAGTGCTACACCTGATGCTCAATAATTCCATGCAAATATTGATCTAGTCATGAGAAAACACGGCAAACCATTAAAATTGTGGCAAAAAAGGAACAAACAAGAGCCAATAAGACAAGGATTTCTGTTATAAAACGCAGGTGGCATCCACATGGGAAAACCATCTGCCCAAAGTTACTTTCACCGCAGGACAAATAAATGATTAACGCACAAGAGAAATTACAAAATTCTGTCCGACATTTAGAGGAGAAAACTAAAACCAATATTTAACAGAAGGGAAAATATTTCCTGATAAAGAACAAGTACAAAATAAAGAGTGAGCTGATATTTCATGAGACGAGAAATTTAAAACGCCCGCTAACATTTAGGGCTCATTCAGACGGCAGTATTTTCCACATGAGAAAACGGATTGATTTACCTTGATCAGACCATAGTCAGTAATTCTTGTATGTGGAGAGTAAAAGGAAAAAAAAAGGTTTCTCCACCTGCTCCTTTCCGACAGTCCGTGAAAATCGGACAGCACTTGGATAGCATTCGAGGGCAGTCCAACTTTTTCACAGACCCATAAACTTGGATTGCCAATTTTGATCTGACAGATTGAAATTGGACATGCATCTAAAATTTCCAATGGACCTCTCGGTCCGTGGAAAATCGCAGAGATGAAAATGGCCCAATAGATTATCACATGTACAAGTGTTTTCCGAGAAAACTACAGATAGCCCTCAAACACCAAAAGCAGATGTCTGAATAAGGCCTAAAAGTCATTCTTCCAGCAATGGGGTCAAGTAGGGTACCTGTCAGTACAACAAAGGCTGGGATAATATATTGCACTTTCAAAGTAGTGCAGTGTATTATCCAAACAAAGAAAAATAGTTTATTTAAAAAAAAAAAATATGTAACAAAATGTACTATGTATCTGTCATTATTTATTCCGAACAAAAAGAATATCTGCAAGCAAACAATTGCTTCAGAATTGCTGCTGAATTTGTCGATCAATTTAGAAAAAGAAAAAAAAAAGCATCTACCCTCATAATGGTACTAATAAAGACAACATCTTACTATGCAAACACAACCCCTCACATAACTCCATCAACAGTAAAGTCAAAAAATTATTATAGATCTCAAAATAGGGCAACCAAGAAGAAACATTTTTTATTTAAGTGATAAAACTATATAAAATTTGGAATCGCCATAATCAAGTTAACTTTTTATTTGCATACCATGGTGAAAAGCACATGAAACACAAAAAATAAAACACAGAATTGCAGAGTTTTTATCTTATTCCTCATGATAAGCATCATTCCATTTCAAGTGATCCAAATCTGAATTTTTTTTTTTTTTTTTTACCTGACATCTTAGGATATTTATTTTCTTTGGTGTTTTTTGAAGTGCTACTTAGTGAATTAAATAATACGTTTTGAATTTTTATCTTCATTAGTTTTTTTTTTTTATAGATTTCTAAAGTTTTAAAAAAAAAAAAAAAATGTTGTGCTTGTATGACATTACATTTTTGTGTCATATCTCGGGCTAGAATTAAGATAAAGAGATGGAAGAGGCACCATTTTGTTCGGAATTCTACAGGCTATAATTTCACATGTCACAAGATGTTTGTTGATATGTTGTTGAGGAGTCCAATTCTAAATTTTGATGGGCGATTTCGGAAAAACTATAGGTTATAAATTTTTCAAAAAATATATGTGTTACTTGTGTTCTTGGTTACAATTGTTAATAGAGTCAAGTTGGGATCTCTGTAGGATCATATTTCGAAACGTGATTTTATAAGTTCAGTCTCATCCTAATCATATTAGTGATGAGCGAGCATGCTCGCTACTGCTCTGTGCTCGCCCGAGCATCTAACTGCTCGAGATGCTCGGCGCTCGCCGAGTATTTCCGGGTTGCTTGGAAAAGAGCTCGGGTCCCCTCCCTGCATGTTTGGCGCTCTTTAGAACACCAATGAACATGCAAGGATTGTCTGCCACACACTGTAATGCCGTAGCCATGGTGGTAGTGGTATCACAGTGATTGGCTGGCCGCACAGCGTCATCAGGTCTATATCAGACCTGGCGCTGCCATGCTCATCACAGTCACTCCTGAATCAGACAGTGTAAGGAGAGGTGCTGCTGAGCTAAGGAGAGATTTGGTTGTTTATTAGTTAGTGTAGGTGTACCAAACTAAATTAGAGACACATATCCATCTCAACAAACAGTCCTTCTGAGGACTAATCCAGCTGCAGAGATATCAGTGCTAGGCAGGCAGGGTATATAGCAGACTGCAGTGCACATAGTAAGAGGGTCCATTCCAGTTCTGTCTGCCGGTGCTTTTACATATATTAGTAGAAATAGCCCCATGTAACAGGGGCCAGGAATAATTTTTTATTTATTTAATTATTTTTTTTAATCTTAATCCTGATTATTTGCTTAAAAAGCAATCCAGAGAACACCGTTCTGCACCATTTGCTTGTTGGCACTGCAGAATACAGCCAGGTTCTTTCCATATTACAGCGCTAAAAATCCAGCTATTTAAAACTGTGGTTTGTCCGTCACACGGATCACATACAAGTTCGCTCAAAATTAAGCCACTTGTAGTGAGCAAGGAAGATATTGTCCTCCATTTAAAATGGGCAAGGCACGTGGCAAGGGATGGGGAACTGGACATGATGGTGATGGTGCATTCAGAGGACGAAGCCGTGGGCTAGCTGAAATTGTGCCACAACAAATACCCACATCTTCTCGCTCAACTTTCCTGTCCCAATTAATAGGGGACCGCAGAACACCACTATTGAACACAGAGCAGTGTGAAAAGGTTATTGATTGGATAGCAAATAATGCTTCCAGTCACTTAGCCACCACCACCACCCCGTCTTCCACACGGTCAAGTCTCAGTAGCCATGAGCCTGATCCGCATATTCCTCACCCTGATCCTCCTTCCTCCCACCATGCCGAGTGCCTAGAGACAACTGATCCCACACTTGGACACTCTGAAGAGCTGTTCACTTTTCCATTTATAGATTCGGGCCTCTCGCCTGGTCCACTTGAGGCGGGGCAAGAGGAGATCGCATGTAGCGATGCTCAAATATTTGAGCAGCAACGGTCATACGAAGGAGACGGTGGGAAAGTGTTACGAGAGGTGGACGATGATGACACACAATTGCCAGAAAGTCAGGAGGAGGACCAGGGTGCAGAAGTGGAAGACGAGGTGGTGGATGATACAGTAACTGACCCAACCTGGCAGGAGGACATGAAGAACAAGGACAGAGGCACACAGGGGGAGGGAGGCAGAACACCACAGCAGGCAGGAAGAAGCAGTGTGGTGGCCGCAGACAGAAGGCTGGCAACTGTTCCCCGTAACACCAAGACGACGGAAGTTGCCAGTACAACTGTTAGGTCTTCCCGAGTCTGGTTGTTTTTTAAAGACTCTGCCGATAACCCCCAAAAGGCCATTTGCACCACCTGCCAGGCCAGCATCAGCAGGGGTAGCAAAACTACCAGCCTGACCACCACCAGCATGATCAGGCACATGGCAGCAAAGCACCCGACTTTGTGGGCCGAACCCCAGGGTCCATGAACAGTGTCTGCGGGTGACACCACGGCTTCTTCCGCTGTTGTGCGTGCAAGCCAATCCCGTCCATGGTGCATGCGAAGAGGTCTCCTGCCCTACACCTGTCGTTGCACACTCTCAACTAGCACCATTAGCAAGCACGTCCTTGTCCCAGTGCAGCGTTCAATTGTTCATACCCCAGTCCTTGAAACGCAAGCACAAATGCGCAGCTAATGCCCCACAGGCCACACTACTAAATTTGCACATTTTGCGACTGCTTGTGCTCGAAATGTTGCCTTTTAGGCTCGTGGAGATGGAAGTTTACCACAACCTGATGGAGGCGGCCGTTCCTCGGTACTCAGTCCCCAGCTGCCACTATTTCTCCAGGTGTGCCGTCCCCGTATTACACAAGCACGTGTCCCAAAACATTAGCCATGCCCTCAACAATGCAGATACCGGGAAAGTTCACCTAACCACAGAAACTGTGGACAAGTGTTTGTGGGCAAGGACGGTACATCTTGCTGACGGCACATTGGGTTAACATAGTGGAAGCCGGGACCCAGTCGGACCTTGGGATGGAACACATCTTCCCAACGCCGAGGATTGCGGGCCCTAGGTCAAATCAGGGTTGCCCCCACAGTCTACAGCTCCTGCACCTCTTCCTCCTCAGCCTCCATCTGCAAAAAGACCACATCAGTCACAAGCTGGAAGTACTGCAGCACTGCCTCAGCCAAGCGGCAACTGTGCTGAAGCTAATATGCTTAGGTGACAAACCACACAATGCTGAAGAGTTGTGGACAGCTCTAAAAGAGCAAGCAGATCTGTGGCTGACACCGCTGAACCTACAGCCAGGCATGGTCGTGTGTGACAATAGACCGAACATGGTGGTGGCTCTGAGGCGAGGCCAGTTCACACATGTACCATGCCTAGCCCATGTGCTTAACCTCGTGGTTCAGCGGTTTCTCAAAACCTACCCAGAGCTGCCGGATCTGCTTGTCAAAGTGCGCCGCCTGTGGGCCCATTTTAGAAAGCCAGCTAAGCTTCCGCCGCCCTTGCCGTGCTTCAGCAGCGTTTGCAGCTTCCGACTCACCGACTGGTGTGTGATGTCTCCACGCGTTGGAACTCTACACTGCAGATGTTGGGAAGGATTTGTGAGCAGAAGAGGGCAGTTGTTGAGTACCAGCATCAATAAGGCAGTCAGTATTCAGCTCAGACCCCACACATAAGACTTCAAGAGTGGAAATGGATATCAGACATCTGTACCATCCTCCAAAACTTTGAGGACTCCACCAAGACGGTGAGCGGGGATCACGCCATAATTAGTGTCACCATCCCGCCTCTCTGTCTTCTGAAACGCTCTCTGCTCACAATCAAAGAGCATGCTAGAGAGAAGTCTCACACACACACAAGTCTTGCCTGTTAGCAGTCTGGCACGCATGGCTGAGTTTATGTTACGCTGCCTTTCCCGTGACCCTCGCGTTCTCAAAATTTTGGGTGACAGTCGTTCGTGGTTGGTGATACTTCTAGACCCACGCTACAAGGAGAACTTTATATCCCTTATTCCTGAGGTGGATAGGTGTACAAAAATGGGGCAGTACCAGAAGGCCCTTGTTGCGGAACTATTAAAAAAAATTCCCATCTGAAAACGCTGGTGGCAAAGGTCACAGTTCGTTGGACAACCAAGGAGTGCAGGCGAGAGACAAAACTCCAATCCAGCAGAGACAGGGGAACACTGTCAAAGTTCTGGGAGAGTTTTCTCAGACCCTCCCATCGCACAGGCCCTGAGGCAAGGGGTACTCTCACAAGGAGTGCAAAGTTTGGGAAGATGCTGAGGGAGTAGCATGCCGACCGTACCAACATCCTCCGTGATTCCTCTGTGCCTTATAATTATTGGGTATCCATGCTGGATACATGGAATGAACTGGCTCTCTATGCCTTGGAGGTCCTGGCCTGCCCTGCCGCCAGCGTTTTATCAGAGCAGGTTTTCAGTACCGCTGGTGGAATTATAACTGATAAGCGCATCCGCCTGTCAACTGAAAATGCTGACAGGCTGACTCTTAGAAAAATGAACAAGGGCTGGATTGGGCCAGACTTCTCAACACCACCGAATGATAGCAGCGTAACAAAATCAAATTCAGTGTCTTTTTTTGGGGAGGGCTATTCCCATGCACCTCTTCACACCTACACATGGGTATACGCTTCCTGATTTTGTCTATTTGCTCTTGTCCTCCTCCTTCTCCTCATCCTCCATCACCATATCATTCACCACCATATCACCTCCTCTACGTGCCTTGCGAGGGGCATTGGAGTGCCTCCAAATTTTTGGCAACCCTTGCATTCACTGCATAGGCAAACACAATGGGAGACCTACTTCCTAATAATGGGAACATTGTTTTCAGGAGCCCTCCTCTAAGTCTCTTCAAAGGGGTATTGGGGTGCATCCAAATTTTAGGAAGCCTTGCCACTCACTGCATACGCAATACCAGTATAGGAGACCCAATCTTTAGTAATGGGAACAACAAAGCATAGCCGGCTGATGGCCCTATAAAAATAGGCTTTGTGACTTCATATATGAAACAGGGTGTGTCTGATGGTGTGTCACACACACCACATGGCCAGATAAGGTTTTAACTGTTAAAATGAGATTTCCCGGTGAATGCATTTGTCACGGTTGAAAGCAATGCAAAAGTGCAAAAAAACATCAAAAACGCTAAGTGTGAACATTGCCCATGGTGTGAAGGAGTACTTTTGTTTTGCGGTATTTATTTTGCCTTATATACAAGTCATTACCCCGGAAAGGATGTTCCTTAACATATTTCCCAGGAAAATCCATTTTGATTTTGTTTTTGTATGTTTTATTGCGAGTCAGTAAAAGTGGCGCAATAGCTCTGACAACGTTGTTGACAGAAGTGACCTGGGAGTCAGAAATGCTTCCAGGGGTCTTCCCCATGCTTTCCCCATGTCATTTGAGCACTGTTCCCATCGATTTGGGTAATTTTTAGGTCCTCTGCAGATCGCCGGGGGGAGCCTACTGAAAAATGCTCGAGTTTCCCATAGACTTGCATTGGGCTCGTTGCTCGGGTCGAGCACCCGAGCATTCCAGTTTGCTCAACCTGAGCATCAAGCACCCGTGCATTTAAGTGCTCGCCCATCACTAAATCATATGATTCCTGCTAAATTAAAAGAATCAATATTAACACCTTTTTAAATATAATAAAAACACCAGAGCTTACCCTACAAAAAAAAGTTCTGTAAAACAAAGCTGCACCAGCTGAAGGCAATCTGCTCTTGTGCTTGTGATACTATAAAGAATGCAAAAACTTCTATAGCCTTGTGCTATAGTACCGATATAGATCTAGGTATCAATATTACAAAACTGACATGCAGATGTGTGGCAAAAATCGATCCTGTTCCACTTTGAAGATAAGATTTATTTCTATGCAATGAAGTTCTTGAATTCAATGGTGGTAATCATTTGTTCATGACAGATGTCCAGGAGCGAATTTTCAGCTCACCTGTGTATAATGCCCCCCAGCAACGGAGGTTTAATGAGTTGATGTAGTTCTTATCCCACCAAGTCAGAGATGCACATTCATAAAATTCCATTTCAATCTATATATGGAGCAATCCCATGTGAGAGCGTATTGAAAAAAAAATAGAAACCGAATTACCGGTAAGTCTAATTCTAAGACCCTCCATGACAGCACCAACAGGAGGTTGCCTCCCATCATAATTAGGAACAGGAAACACAAGAGGTTAAATAGCCCTCCCCTTCCCTCCATCCTCAGTGTTTTTCAAGGACCACACAGTATGAATGCTTGAATCATTTATTAACACCGAAGAATTTAATAAGCATAAAGTTTGATGGTGGGGAGGGGGAATTACCCGTACTGTCATGGAGGGTCTTAGAAACCGAATTGCCGGTAAGTCCAATTCTATTTTCTCTAATCCCCTCTACAACAGCACCAATTGGAGTAATACCAAAGAAAATCGTTGGGGGGAGAGGATTATAGCCTGGAGGACTTTCCTGCCAAAGGCCAATTCTTTTACAGACATCAAATCTAATTTGTAAGACTTGATTAAGGTATGGACCGAGGACCAAATAGCAGCTTTGCAGATCTGCTCGATGGAAGCGCTGGCCCTTTTGGCCCAAGAGACGGACATGGCTCTGGTGGAATGAGATTTCAGTGACACTAGAGGAGGCAGGTCTTGACTCTGTGATTGCTTTTTAATCTAGATGGCTATAGAACTCTTGGAGGCCTTCTTTCCTTTGTTTGGTCCCCAGTACAGGACAAAAAGGTTCTAATCTTTCCTCCAAAGCTCTGTCTGTTGTAGATAGCAAAGGATGATTCTTCTGACATCTAGAGAATGGAACTCTGATTCACTGTTGTCCTTTGGATTTTGGCAAAAAAGATGGGAGAATTATCTCCTGAGACATGTGAAAAGGAGAGGGTACCTTTGGAAGGAAAGAAGGGTCTAGGCGGAGGACTATTCTGTCATCCATGATTTTCAGATAAGGTTCCATGATGGAAAGGGTCTGGATCTCACCGACTCTTCTTGCTGTTGGTATGGCTACTGATAGAGCTAGCTGCCTTCCAAGATAATTTTGTCCATTTGAGCTTGAGTCATAGGTTCAAAGGGCATGATAGTTAGACCCTTCAGAACTATATTTAGGTCCCAGGTTGGAACAACGAAGTGTCTTCTCGGACATATTCTAGAGGCTGCTGTCATGAACCTCTTTATCTACCGGTGGTCTGCCAGGTTTTGGTCAAATTGCAAACAATTTGTTGTTTTTGGCGCCAAGAATAACAGCGGGCTTTTTTTACCACGTGTGGATTTATGTATATAAGACCGTTTGATGAATCGGTCTACATCAGCTATGTACCTGAGGAAAAGGACGGGACGTCCACGAAATGCGTAGTAATCGTAGCTTTTAGTAATAAACAAGATTGTTAATTATATACAATCTCTCGTCAAATTTCTTCACCACGGAGGAACGCGGTTTTTATTCCCGGCACCAACTTCATCTTATTACAGACAACCTTACAAGATCCCTAGGGAGTCTGTGCTGGCTGCAGCCCTTCGCTACAAATTCTTATACGAGTTGTGCATCACACAACTCATAAACGGTGAGCACATTTTCTTTTACCTACTAGGTTGTTGTTGGATAACAGCGCTATTGCGCCGCTCTCTTATTTTCAGGTTTTGGTCAAAGAAAGAACTTAGAGCAAAAATCTGGACTTTCAGGGTGCTAGGTTTTAACCCTTTAGATAGACCATCCTGTAAAATGTCCAATATACTGGCAATATCAGGATGAAAAGGATCGATGTGAGTAGATCCATACCATGTAGAGAAGGTCTTCCATATCTTTAATAGTATTAGTGACCTGCTTCCTGCTTTTCTGTAGGGTGTCTATTAAGACATCCGAGAGACCTTTAGCTTTCAAGATTGAGGTCTCAGAAGCCAGGCTGCCAAGCATAAGCTGTGGGGAGCAGGATGAAATATTGGACTCTGATGGAGTACATCATGGTCTAGAGGCAGGATAAGAGGGCCCTCTGGGTTTAGAAGGTTCAGAGCCCCAACCCAACTTCTCTTTGGCCATAGAGGGGCGATCAGAATGGTCCTGACCTTGTCTACTCTGATTTTCTGCAAGGTCCTCGGTAGTAATGGAATTGGAGGGAATGCGTAGGCCAACCCGAAGTTCCATGGGTGAGAAAAAGCATCTACTCTTGTATGAGTCTCCCTGGGATCTATTGAGAAAAATTGATCCACCTTTGAATTCTGTCGACTCGCGAACATGTCTATCTCTGGGTGGCCCCATTTCCTTGTAAGAAGCTGGAAAATCTTTGAACGGAGGCTCCATTCTCCCGGATTTATATCTGTCCAGCTCAGGAAGTCTGCCTGAATATTGTTGGCTCCTCTCAGATGAAGGACTGATAGAGACAGGAGATGATGTTCTGCCCAGAAGAAGATTCTTGCCGAGACTTCTCGTAGGCTTTTGAACCTTGTACTGCCCTGATGACGAAGATGGGCGACAGTTGTCATGTTGTCTGAATTGATCATGACATTGAGTTCCCTGAAGTATAGAACCTGTTGGTTTCAGGGCCTCCTCTACCGCTCTTAGTTCTCTTAAATCTGAGGATTGGCCGTCCATCTCTTTGGGCCAGATGACCCTGGAAGACCTGGGATATGACTGCTCCCCAACCCCTTTTGCTGGCTGGATCCAAGAAATCCCTTTGGTCAAATTTTCCAGGTTGAGCCACTAGTTGAGAGATACCTTCAAATGGTGTGTGGGGGGGGGGGGGGGGTATATTTTTGAGTTGAGCATTTCTGGAGACTTGTCACAGCGAGAAAGGATAAAGTTCTGAAAGACTTGTGTGAGCCTGGGCCCAGGAAACCGCCTGAATACACGCCGTCATTGATCCCACGACCGACATGGCGAACCTTATGGACACAGTCTTTTGGTTCTTCAGTACCTGGATCCTTGATCTCACATTCAACTGTTTGGATGCTGGAAGAAATGACCTCTGATTTTGAGAATCTAAGAGGATTCCTAAGAAGACTTTTTGGGTTGATGGGGTAAGATCTGATTTTTCCCGATTTATGATCCAGCCCAAGGATCCAAAGGTCTGTAGTACTGATTGGAGTTGGTCTTAGAGGACAGTAGAAGGAGCCATGATGAGGAAATTGTCCAGGTAAGGGACGATGCAGATATTTCCTTGCCTGATAAATGAGACTACCTCCGCCATCATTTTTTGTAAAGGTCTAGGAGGCTGAGGAGATGTGGAAGGGAAGGACCCTGAATTGAAAATGGCACACTGTCTGATTTAGTAAGACTGCAAACTTCAGATATCACTAATAATCTGGGTGGATGGGCACATGATAATATGCATCTTTTAGGTCTACAGTGGCCATGACAAAGTTTTTCCCGATTAGTGGGACCGTGGATTTTAATGACTCCATTTTGAATCTCTTGTAAACAATATATTGATTCAGCCGCTTCAGTTTGATAATAACCCGGTGGGCTCCGTTTGTTTGTTTTTTACCAGGAATCTTGAGTAATGGCCCTTGCCCTGCTTCTGGGACGGGAGCAATTACTGCTCTGGAAAGGATCTGCTGAAGTTCTGATGTTAGAACCCTCTGGAGTTTTGCAGATGGGAGAGATGTTACTTCCAGTCTCTGAGGGGGAAAGGAGGAAAATTCTATTTTTATTCCCGCCTTGACCCATTCTAGGATTTTGCAGTTTGAGGTTATTCTGCGCCATTGCTTAAAGAATCCTGAGATTCTGCCTCCCACTTGTCTGGCATCAGAACATTGGGATTGAAAAATGCTTTTACCTCTTCCCCCTTTGGGATTGCACCAGCGACCTGATTTACCCCTACCTCTTTAGGAGGGATTTTGTGGTTGAGGGGGACGAAATAGCTTCTTTATGGGTGTTTTTGGTTCTGGGAGAGATTTCTTTTTATTGGATACTTTCTCCAGTAAATCGTCCAGTGCTGAACCAAACACATATTCCCACTTGAAGGGTATGGAGAATAATTAGGTTTTAGATAGGATGTCACCACTCCACATCCTTCTTGCAGTATTGGAGAGAACCGAAGTTCTTGCTGCAATCCAGACAGATTCTGCAGAAGTGTCCGCCAGGAATCCCGCTGCCTTTTGTAAGAGGGGAAGTGAGGCCAGAAGATCTTCTCTTGGGGTACCACACACGATATGATCCTTTAACTGATGTAACCAGAGGAACAGGGTTCTTGTGACGCACGTTGAAGCGACGTTCATTTCAGGGCGGCAGCTGACGTCTCCCATGACTTCCGTAGTAGACCATCTTATGGTCAAGAGGATCCTTAAGCTGAGAGGAGTCTTCAAAGGGTAGGGTAGTCTTTTTTGCTACTCTGGCAAACTGAATGTCGACTTTAAGTATTTCTGTCCAGCATTTAGAGATATATCCTCATCTAAGGGGAAGCGATCCTTTAGGTCAGATGGGATGTTCAGCTTCCTTTCTGGAAATTCCCATTCATCCAGAATTAAATTCTGGACGTTGTCATGAATGGGGAACACCATTTTCTTCCTTGATCTTAATCCCCCAAACATCTCATCTTGGATCGTGCGCGACCTTTTTTCCTCTTCTACTAGCATTGCGTTTCTGACAGCAAGTAAAAGTTCCTCCATGTCATCAGAGGAGAAGAAAAAATTCCTATCCTCCTGATCAGTATTATAGCCTGGAGTGACTTCGCCTTCCTTCAACCATTCCTCTGGGGTTGAATTTTCTGCCTCCGAGTCTGCGGTATCTTCTGGGGCGTACTTCCTCTTTTTGGATACTGAGGTACCCCCAGAAAAAGATTGCGAGACGGTGGCTAAGGACGACTGGATCTCCTGGCGCACCATTCCTCTAACTTCATCCATTAAGGAGGGTTGCTCCTCACGGATAATTTTCTCCGTACACAGCTGACAGAGCCTTTTTGTGGGCGGATGGGAGCTTCTTACAACAAATGGCACACTTGGGACATGCAGGTTTTTCTTTTGAATTTGGTACAGGATCCTTATCAACCTAGAACAGACAAGGGGAAGACATAAGAATGGATCCTGCACCAAGAGGGACCTACCCTTACCAGACATACTCACTGGGTCAGGGATTGCGCTGGGCTCTGCAGATGCAGCTTTAGGGGTAGACCCATCCATCATTAGAACCTCAGTCCTACCTTATGATGTCTTTCATCTGGGTCCTTTTGTAGAGGAAACCGAGATCCAGCGCCTTTCTTATCCAATAGGATGAGGCCACCCTCTCCTGACATCAGGTCCAGCCAATCTGTGTTTTTTTTTTTTGTTTGTTTTTTAATTTTCAAATTTCCCGCCACAGTGAAACACAACCAGCTTCACTGCGGATGCGTGGGGAACATAGCGCGTCATAGCGCATGCGCAGTGTAGCTGGTACTCACACCACCTCACTGTGCAGGTGGTTGGACATATACAAGTGCGCATGCGCCCCACAATATCAGAGCTTTCCGGGAGCAGGATTCAAATACATGCGCGGCGCCAGCAGTGAGTGAATGCTGGCCTGCCCATGACTGAAAACGCAGGTAGAATCTAAGTATATTAAATGTTATAAAATCATTATAGCTGCACCAATTTTCATGAAAAAAGCTTGTTAGTGATGCACATTGCATCACTAACAAATTTAAGGGGGTAGTGTAGAGGGCAGCTAGGACGTGACAGGTTCACTTTAAGTGATAAATTTACTGTAGCACAGATTCATCTCAGCTAAAAGTCTAGACCCTTAGATCAGGAATAGGACAGACATTTATAAGACATTTCATAACTTTCCCAAATTCTTATGAAAAATATTCCCCACAAACTGCATTGAACTAATGTACCCAATTTATTATATATTTTAGGAGTCGTAGTCGGTCCGTTTTATACTGACTCCAACTCCACCGCCCTCCCAGTAAGGCCTCATTCAGACATAAGTATTGCACGTACATGTTATATGTGTTTTTTCACGGATACAACACATGCCCATTATAATCTATGGGATGCTCACAAGTCTGTTTTATTTCACGAATTGTGTGTCTGTGCAAAATGCACAAAGACATGCCTATTTTTTTCCTTTATCAAGGATGAAAAGTGTCAATACAATTCTATGGGTCCATAAAAAACACATACAGCACACGGATGACATCAGTCTGCTGTCCGTGATTAACATTGCAAAAGATAGAAGCTGGGTAATCTATTTACCCATCCGTGAAAAATACTGATGACATACTGATACCTTTTTTTTTGGCATGTGAAAAATGCTGACTTGCGAATGAGGCCTAAACCTGAGGATTACGGACCATGCCCCTTATGACATCACGGTACAGAGCTCACCGCTGTTTGCTGACTTGCCTCCTGCATGTCTGGCTTTGGCTTAGTGCCCACGATGCAGAAATGAAGCAGAAATTTTCCTGATTATTTCTGCATCTCCTTGGCAGAAAAACGCATGCGGTTTTTACATGCATTTTTGACGCGTATTTGCCATGCGTTTTTCCAATGCATTGTATAAGCAAATAAGCATGCAGAAACGCGCAAGAATTGGTCATGTCCGTATTTTTTCTGCGAGTAAAATCTGCGCAGAAAACATCCTGACCATGTGCACAGAACTTGCAGAATGTCATAGGAAGTCATGGGATAAGGTGTGCAATGCGTTTCTGGAGCGTTTCCGCGCTGCAAATCCGCACCAAATAAGCATCGTGGGCACACAGCCTTTGCCTCACAGACAAGCTACTTTTCAATCAAAGCTCAGATAGGAAATCTTTGTACTCTGTGCTTTGAACGGATTGTAGCAGAAGTAATGAGCTACCACGTGTGACAGCTCATCAACAGAGCAGAATTTTAACAGCAGGTAAAATATGAAGTTTCTTATAATGTTTTAATCTGTGTGCCCAGAAAAACCCTTTAAACTCAAATAAAATGAATCAATTCCACAGAATACATAAATAATGTAGAGATGAGCGAATCATTTTGGAGGACACTGTTCACAAGGCCCTAGATGGGAATTCTGCAAACCACCTCCTATGTCATTGTTGCAGCGTGACAAGCAAGACGTCACACCACGCCAGCTATTCAAAAGAGGAGCCGGTTTACAAGGCTCCCGTCCAGAGGCCACAGAAAAATTATGTGGCTGCTGTACTAGGGTGGTGCAAATTTATTTGCTCATCTCCAATAAAGTAAATAGTTGGGTGTTCTGGACATGCACCTATTCCTTGAATGGGTGTCCGCCAAGTGTATAAAGCAGCAATGAGCCCAACTCCATTCTCTACAATTGGACAGACGGAGTCATTATAGCCATCATTCCAGCCATGTATTTAATGGAGTATTGGTCACTAGAATTTGTTCAAATTGATTCACAAGATCTGGTTTATCAGCTACGTCAGTAATCTGTGGTTCTTCTTTTGATTAGCTGGCCTGGTGCAAGGTCACATATCATCATGCCAGGCCAGCTTACCAAAAGGTGCAGCGGATGCCGGAAGGTAAGACAATTTTCACGGCTCCCGTCCTGCGGCCACAGATTACTCATTAGGCTGATAGACCAGGTCCTGCGAATCGATTTGCACCAACTTTAGTTGCTCATACATTTACACAGGGGACTTTAGTGGTGATTGCTGGTGATCCCAGTGGTTAGACTCCAACTTTTTTCATCACCTATTTTGTGGTAAGACAATAATTATTGTTTATGAACCAACCCCTTTAGGAACACTACCTAAATGGGGCTTTTAGACAGTTGTTCGGGGTTAAAAATATCTTACAAACATCTCAGAAGAGCTTAAAATAAAAAAAAAACAATATTAGTAGTAATAATCAATTCACGAATCCCCAGTTACTGCAGTACTAATCTTGTGTTGGCCCTGCTATTCCCTATCTAGATCCTGCAGCAGCGAGTCCACACTCAGGAACATGCACCTGCTGCAACCAATTATTTTATGTATTTAAAGGGAACATGACAGCTGACCTATAATGCCAGATCCACGGGCAGCATGTAGCAGACACTAACTTCATGATTTCAGCCTTGTGTGTTTTAACTCAAACTCTACAGAATTTCAAAGTAAAACTGACTAAGTCTACTTTCACACTATTAGTATTTGGCCAGTACTTTACATCAGTATTTGTAAGCGAAAATCAGGAGTGGGTGATAAATAAAGAAGTGGTGACGTGTTTTTGTAATAGTTTTCCTCTGATTGCTCCTCTCTTGGTTTTGTCTTATACATACTGATGTAAAATACTGACCAAATACTGATAGTGTGACCGTAGCCTAAAAGCCACGAGAGACTAGTCGAAACAGGCGTGTCCCTGGCGGCTTCTCCCCACCTGATGCCTTGGAGTGACAGGTCTCTCCCTATACATGCACGCAAGGAAAGACCTGTCACTCTAGGGCAGCAGTAAGTTTTTCAATAATAAAACAGTTTAAGGTAAAATGTATTTCTATATATTTCTTTTCACCTTAAATTTTTTCCTTCTGTACAGCAGTGAAATATGCCAATTAGTGTCACACTGACAGGCAGCCTAAAAGGCCCAATAGTTTATATACATGGCAGACTTGAGGTCCATTGTTAGGCTCACAGCTCCAATACAACCACCTCACACCCTTCGAAAGCATCACAAAGGCTCAGATTGGCTTAAAGGGAATGTGTCATCAGAGCATGGCCTATTGTTTCAAACATGTTTAGCAATTGTTTTTTCATATTCTGATCTGTATACAAAAAAAAAAATGCCAATCTTGAATCTTTCAAACTAACGAATGGGGCTATTTTAGATTCATACTTCCTGCCTGTTCAAGAAGAGATCTCTGCATTTTCATTATCATTAGAGGCAGGATTACAGTAACAGGTAACACCTCCATAACAGTTGATAGACTGGATACGCCAATCGTAATAGGTGAAGTCACAGCTCACCCTGCTCCCCTCTCTTCACAATGATCTCTGCACACTCTCATTAGAGGCTTCGGTTCAAAACCTGAAATCAGAGTCTGTTCATTGCTCCTAATATACATGTGTTGTTTCCTGGATCAGGAAGTATGCATCTAGAATATCCCCTGTGGCCAGTGGGAAAATTAAAAAAAGTTCTAATTTTTAATAAAGAATGCGATATAAAAAAAAAAATTACAGAGAAAAAAAAATAGGCATGCAAGACATAATTCTAATTTAAATAGGTCATTTTCTGATAACACATTCCCTTTAAAGATAGAGCAGTCACCAGGCATCCCATGACGAATTTTTAAAAAGGTTGTCCACTACTATATAAAATGCCCCAATGTATTTAAACTGTGGAGAGAAGTGTTTTGCAAATACCTTGTTTGTTCTTTATTGCCTGTGAGCGGCGCTATCACTGGCTGCTCACAGGCATCACGTGAACCCCGGCTGCAAACGGCTCTGGCATCCGCTGATGTCATGTCAAGTTCCGGCTGCGGCCTGACGTGACTCAGTGACGTGCTCCCCACTGATTGGTGGGCTGTGGAGGGGTTTCCATGGCCGTCACAGCCCAGCATCCACCATGTGCTTTCCCAATGAATGCAAAAGAGGGAATGCGTGCGGTGTATGCCTAGTGTGACGTGCAGGGAAACCCCCCCACAGCCCATCAATCAGCAGGGAGCGCAACACTGAGTCACTCCTGACTTGACATTAGCAGATGTCAGAGTCGGCTGCAGACAGGGGTCACATGATGCCTTTAATATTGCCAGCAATAGCGCCACTCACAGGCAATAAATAACAAGCAAGGTATTTACAAAAACCCTTCTCTCCACAGTTTAAATACATTGCGGCATTTTATATAGTAGCGGACAACTTCTTTAAGCCAGCTGTACGCGGTCACCTTGATAAAATACCTGTTTTCTCTGCTGCAGATCTAGCAGTTCTCTCAATGCTGAGCTCTGTATAACCCCACTCGCATCACTGATTGGCAGCTTTCTGCCTATGCACAGTGTACACAAACGTCTGCCAATCAGTGGTTGGAGCAAGGTTATACACAGCTCATGAATATGGAGGACTATATGACAGCAAGTTTACTAGTCCTCTAGTGACAGTCACTGTTATATGAGCAAAAGATTACCAACACTAAAGCAAGCAGCCCAATAAGTGACATTTTGCTGGAAACAGGGTCTCTGTCTCTACATTATGCTGCTCTCAAGATTAGGTTACAAAAACCTGAAAAAGAAACATTTTGTAGGACTTGAGTCATGCATGTATAACACTGATGGCCAAAAATCTAACTGCGTGGCTGCAGCTTTCCCCAGCAAAATCAGCGAATTCACATTGAGCCTTTTGAAAGGGGCAGCCTCATATATTTTGCCAAAGAATGCAGTATATATAGTGTACACCAATTGAACTGATCATTCAAAAACCGTGCCTACACCATACTGAAAGCAAGGCTGCAGGGAGGAAATGAACTTTATTCCTCCCTGCAGCCTCCGGTTTTCAGTCATAGAGGCGCAGCTTCAGTCACCACTCATTACATAATGAGCAGTGGCTGTAACTGCAGCCCCAGCACTGACTGACAACCGGCTCAGAAGTGAATCAGTAAAGAGTTGACTGTCAGTCAGTACCAGGGAATGCTTACAGCCACTGCTCACTATGTACTGAGTGGTGACTGAAGCAGTGTCTCTATGACTGAAAGCCGGAGGCTGCAGGGAGGAATAAAGTTCATGTTTCCCCCAGTAAGCTACAGTAAAAGTGGACTACAAAACATACCACCATTGGATTTAGAAGAATGTTTTCCTATTTTCCTCCCCAAGGTTTTGGGGTGCATCCTACGGTCCTGTGCATCTTATCATTCGCAAATATGGTATATGGACATGTGCTTCCTTTGTGTGACACACACGACTTGTAGCCAGTGCAATGGTCTGCATGGGAGAAGAATGAAAAAAAAAATTGCAACACGCACTATTCTGGTCTGCTGTATGGACCAGACTGTAAAAAGCAGGCAGCTCCTATACTTGCCTACTATGTGGTTAAAGCTGTAGAATGAGCCAGACAAGGCTGCAATTTGCAGTCGTGACTGGCCCATGTCTTATTACATCCATCATGACCCTGCCTAAGGCTAAGTGTACACAGTGCTTGTGGATACAGTCAGACACATACAACCATGAGGTACAAGGGCTCATTCAGACATCGGATGGCAGTGCACGGAGCGGCCTCTGCTCTCCTGACAGCGTCATAGAGATATCTGATATATGAAGCTGTCACACTGGGGTTGGGAGAGCCACGGACTCTGTGCTCTGACTGATTGCCATGGATGTGTAAATGAGCCCCACATCTCACAGTTGGGATGACTGGGGGCCAATTGAAACGTTACAGTATATGAGGTTTTTTTTAGATAGTTCTCTGAAAAATACAGACAGAACTAGTACCAGAAAAAATGACATCTGACTGAGCCCAGATGCCTCGAGCCAGACTTACTGGGCCACAAGTGGAGCAAATTCACCTATATGCAGCCACCCTGCTCCACAATAGAGGATACAGGTATGAAGACCTCCAGCCGGTACCAGGAGTCAGGCACATGCCAACCACCTCGGGCCTATCGATACTTATCTTCTGAAACCTTGTTTCAAAAATGGAAAATTCCTTTAAGAAACTAGATATAAGGTAATAAAGCACAGGGTGCAGACTCCTCAGGAGCAGGATCCACTGGGAGTGCCTGACACATGACTTAGCACAGATGCTGCTGACACCCTGAGCAGGGCCAGCACTGGATGATATATATCTCCTGCTCTTACGTCATCACACACTATACTACTCTGCCTGCTCCCTGACGTCTGCAACCAGCCTCCCAATGTTACCTGTCAGTGGGATTGACCCTGGATCCAAAATGGCGGCCTAGGCAGCGGCGGTGACGTTGGCTTCACATTCGGCTACAGCGGCCACAATACATCAGTCATCACTATGTTCTTGGCAGTTCAGACAATGGCACCGAGCACTGGCTAGAAACACATACAAGACGGCGACCAGGGACACGTCCACAGCACAGGCCCGCGAGAAGCCGGCTACAGTCTTCCCTGTAAACTTCACTGACGTGGTAACAACGCAGCCTACCGCGACACCTGGAAACCACAGCTCTCCACCAATCACTGGAGACTAACACGTGACAAGCGGACGTGTTGTCCAATCAACTAACGGATGGGGCTATAGGGGCGGGACAAATGTGTGTACTGTGGGGACGCTAGCATCATCAGGTGGGCGGGTATATCAAGGGCGTGACTTTCATGCCGAACCACCAATCAGTCTTTGAGAGAATCATGATTGGCGTCTGCAGCGGGGTCAGAGGTCAGACGGTGACGTCTTCCGCACCCTGCAGTCAGGCCGGTTGATGCAGAGGGCTGGGAGGCTCGCAGTCATTCCCTGATTGTCAGTCGTGTATTGCAGTGCTGTGGAATACTGTGCACTTATAATCCGGGATACACTGGATGCTTTTAAGTTAACCCCTTCCTACTAAAGCCGGTTTTGGCTTGTATGACAAACCATTATTTTTTCCACTGTATTATTATCCTGATCCAGGAGCCATGGGGTTGGATTTAGCTGCATGGGCGTTTGATTTTTCTAGATGAGCGGGGTTCGTCCATTATGAGAGATCTACGACTTATTAACTAACTTCTAGTAACTAGTTATGGGGAGACCCAGAAACCAGAGATTCTGCTGATGGTTTATTTGCAGGTTAAACTCTGAGCTTCAGCTGCAGAAATAAAGGGCCACGTTATCATGTGGTCAGGACCATTACAGCCATGGTCGGACTGGGGGGCATAGGGCCCACACCAGTGGAACTGACTCTAGGGGCCCACACTACAGCCATGCTAAATGGATGAGGGCTTATCACTTCTGTACCATAAATCCACCAACTATAATCATTGCTTTGTGTCACTATCAGCGTCTCCCTCCGGCTAATTCTTTTTTTGAAAATTACTTTTTTATCAGAATTTTTAGGAGTTGGAATCAACAAAAAAAAAACAGCAATTCTGGATTTATTTATTTTTTTTAACACAATTTTACCATTTAGTCTAGTTATACACCCTTCAAATAATGTATCACACTACACTTGATATAAATACATTATTTATTGAAGATACCTGAGGCTATATTCACACGCTGCATTTTTTTCTGCAGGCAAAACCTGCTCTCTTGGCAGTAAAGAAGCTGCTTACATAAAGCAGGTTTTGCTGCGTTTTTTTACTGCTTTTTTGTCAGGTAAATTTGTCTCTTGTGCATGCTGATAAAGTTTAGTGCATAAAAAAATATTGAGGCCTATGGAGAGTGTATTATACAATACGGAGGACTGTGGGGAGTGTATTATACAATACGGAGGACTGTGGGGAGTGTATTATACAATACGGAGGACTGTGGGGACTATTATACAATACGGAGGACTGTGGGGAGTGTATTATACAATACGGAGGACTGTGGGGAGTGTATTATACAATACGGAGGACTGTGGGGACTATTATACAATACGGAGGACTGTGGGGAGTGTATTATACAATACGGAGGACTGTGGGGAGTGTATTATACAATACGGAGGACTGTGGGGAGTGTATTATACAATGCGGAGGACTGTGGGGAGTGTATTATACAATACGGAGGACTGTGGGGAGTGTATTATACAATACGGAGGACTGTGGGGAGTGTATTCTACAATACGGAGGTCTGTGGGGAGTGTATTATACAATACGGAGGACTGTGGGGAGTGTATTATACAATACGGAGGACTGTGGAGAGTGTATTATACAATACGGAGGACTGTGGGGAGTGTATTATACAATACGGAGGACTGTGGGGAGTGTGTTATACAATACGGAGGACTGTGGGGAGTGTGTTATACAATACGGAGGACTGTGGGGAGTGTATTATACTATACGGAGGACTGTGGGGAGTGTGTTATACAATACGGAGGACTGTGGGGAGTGTGTTATACAATACGGAGGACTGTGGGGAGTGTGTTATACAATACGGATGTAGCGCCGGCGTCCCTGCCCTCTGCTAGGCAGGGACGCTGTTCCCCTCACCCCTCTGCTCCGAGCCCGGCGTCCTCCTCCCGCTCTGCTGGCAGCGCGCGCTCCTTCCCGGCCACTGTGCTTAGGGCGCGCGCGCTCCCTCCCTCTTAAAGGGGCCGCGCGCGCCGTCCTAAGGAGTCCCCGGCCAATGGCCGGAGGACTTCACCATATATAAGGCACCTCCTCCAAAATGGAGGTGCCCGAGCAATGTTGTTGCACTGTTCACTACTCTGCTTCAGCCCTCAGGTCCCGTTGCCAGTTACCTGCCAGATTCCTGCCAGTTGCTGTCTGATTCCTGCCTGATATTCCGCTTACCTGCCTGCTAGCCTGAGGTCCGACGGTCTGCCTACCGACTCCTGTCAGTCTGTCTAAGGACCAGCTTGCCCGCTCACCTGGGAGCGCTCTTCTGCTACCTGCCTGCTAGCCTGAGGTCCGACGGTCTGCCTACCGATTCCTGTCAGTCTGTCTAAGGACCAGCTTGCCCGCTCACCTGGGAGCGCTCTTCTGCTACCTGCCTGCTAGCCTGAGGTCCGACGGTCTGCCCTCCAACTCCTGTCAGTCTGTCTATGGACCAGCTTGCCCGCTCACCTGGGAGCGCACACCTGCTACCTGCCTGTAGCCTACCTGGAGGCTCCGCCGTCACGTGCTGTGACCACCTGCCATTCCAGAGACTCCTGCCCGCTCACCTGGGAGCGCATACCTGTTACCTGCCTGCTAGCCTACCTGGAGGCTCCGCCGTCACGTGCTGTGACCACCTGCCATTCCAGAGACTCTCGCTTGCTCACCTGGGAGCACACATCTACCATCTGCCTGCTAGCCTACCTGGAGGCTCTGCCATCACAGGTCGTACCTACCCTTTACCCAGAGACTGCCCCGGTCACTTGCCGTGACCTCCTGCCCGTTCATCCAGAGACTGCCCCGGTCACTTGCCGTGACCTCCTGCCCGTTCATCCAGAGACTGCCCCGGTCACTTGCCGTGACCTCCTGCCCGTTCATCCAGAGACTGCCCCGGTCACTTGCCGTGACCTCCAGCCCGTTCACTCAGAGACTGTCCCGGTCACCTGCTGTGACTGCCTGCCCGTCTTCCCTGGTCGCCACCCGCTCCCTTACAAGGACCGCCCCCTTGTATAGTAGCTCAGAGGTTCCGCCTCCCAGACCCGTTACAACGGAGGACTGTGGGGAGTGTGTTATACAATACGGAGGACTGTGGGGAGTGTGTTATACAATACGGAGGACTGTGGGGAGTGTGTTATACAATACGGAGGACTGTGGGGAGTGTGTTATACAATACGGAGGACTGTGGGGAGTGTGTTATACAATACGGAGGACTGTGGGGAGTGTGTTATACAATACGGAGGACTGTGGGGAGTGTGTTATACAATACGGAGGACTGTGGGGAGTGTGTTATACAATACGGAGGACTGTGGGGAGTGTGTTATTGTTATGTTCTGCTACCAGAGCTAAGGAAAGAGAGGAGATCTGGCCCTACGATAGAACTAAGCTGAATCCCTACGATGTAACAGGGAACCTGATCCTGCGATCAGACCTGCTAAAGTCCTAATCTAGTCTGTACGAAGACCTATAGATGTGGGGAGGGAATCCCTACAAGTACTAAGGACTGGGAGGAATATGGGACACCTCCTAACAGAAATAGTAGCAGACAGAACAAACAAAATAAATAGAACATAGAGGTCCGTAGACCAAGCAAACTAACAGAGTTAGATACAGAGCACAGGCTAGCTAGAAAGTAGATATACAATGAAGTCCAGCAAAGCCAGAAGGGCGGAGCAGGATTAAATAGGCCAACAAGGTCATGTGACCAGCAAAGGAAAAAAAAACTAACAGCAAGGTTCTAACAGTACCCCCCCTTCTAAGAGGATCCTCCGGATCCCCTAGGACCAGGCTTATCAGGAAATCTCCTGTGAAACGCTCTGATAAGTCTGGACGCGGAAACATCATCTGACCTCACCCAAGAGTTATCCTCGGGTCCGAAACCTTTCCAGGCCACAAGATACTGCAAACTACCTCTATACCGTCTAGAGTCAAGGATGCGAGAAATTTCATATTCCCCGTCCTCCACCACCGGAGGAACAGAGGCAGAGGCGTCACCATCCGACACAACAGCTTTTTTTAACAGAGAGACATGAAAGACCGGATTAATTCTCCAGGAGGTAGGAACCTCCAACCTAACAGCAGATTGGTTGACAACCTGAAGCACCTTAAAGGGCCCTACAAACTTGGGACCCAATTTCTTAGAAGGAATCCTCAACCGCAGATTCCTAGAGGACAACCAAACCATGTCACCAACAGCGAACAAAACCTCCTGTCGTTTCCTATCAAAGTAGTCTTTAGATTTTCTGTTGGCCTCCTGAAGATTACCACGCACATCCGTCCAAACTCTTTCCAAATCACCGGAAAAATTCTCCTCCTCAGGCACGGCAGATCCCAACTTGGAGAACGACCCAAACGACGGATGTCTCCCAGAACAACAAAAAAAAGGCGAACAACCAGCAGAAGAAGATGTATGATTGTTCAGAGCAAATTCGGCAAGTGGCAGAAACTCAGACCACCCCTCTTGATTGTCTGCCACAAAACAACGCAAGAACTGCTCAACATCCTGGTTTTTCCTTTCTGTCTGGCCATTAGATTCAGGATGATATCCGGACGAAAACGACAAATGAATTCCCAACCTGTCACAAAAGGCACGCCAAAAACGAGCCACGAACTGAGGACCCCTATCAGAAACAATGTCAGTAGGAACGCCATGAAGTCTGACAATTTCCTTGACAAAGGCCTTAGCGAGAGTTTTAGCGCAGGGCAGTTTGACGAAGGGAACCAAGTGACACATCTTGCTAAAGCGGTCCACGACCACCCAGATGACAGTAAAACCCTCAGAGGGGGGAAGGTCAGTTATAAAGTCCATAGCCAAATGTGTCCAAGGAGCACTGGGGACCTCCAAAGGACAAAGCAACCCCGCAGCAGGAGTATGTGAGGACTTAGATCTAGCACATATAGTACATTGGCGCACCCACTTAATGACTTCCTTCTGCCATCCAGGCCACCAAAAACTGCGACCCACCAGTCTCTTGGTCTCAGAGATTCCGGGATGACCTGCCAACCGAGATTCGTGACACTCAACAAACAAATCTCTCCTAAAGGTCTCAGGCACAAACAACCTCCCATGAGGAGTGTTAGATGGGGCATTCTCCTGAGCTTTAAGAATCTCATCTTCCAAAACGGAGTCTAAAGCAGCTATCACAACACCTTCTTGTAAAATGTTTTCCTCTTTCTCAGCACCGACTATGGGAGAAAAACTGCGAGACAAGGCATCCGCCTTAACATTCTTAGTACCAGGGATGTAAGTAACGGAGAAATTAAACCGCGAGAAAAACAGTGCCCACCTAGCCTGACGGGCATTCAGGCGCTTGGCAGCATCAAGATATATCAGATTTTTATGATCCGTAAGAACCTGAACGGGAAATTCCGCACCTTCCAAGAAGTGGCGCCAGTGTTCAAATGCGAGTTTAATAGCCAATAATTCCCGATTACCAATATCGTAATTCAATTCAGTCTCCGAAAATTTTTTTGAAAAAAAGGCACAGGGATGTAATCCATCCCCGTTATCCTGAGACAATACTGCGCCAACCCCCACAGAGGAAGCATCAACCTCAACCAAAAACGGCTTAGTCACATCAGGCTGCATAAGGATGGGAGCAGAGGTGAACCTCTCCTTGAGATACACAAAAGCTTCAATGGCCTCAGAAGACCACTGAACCGCATCAGCACCTTTCCTGGTGAGATCAGTTAGAGGTTTGACAATACTAGAAAAATTTTTTATGAACTTTCTATAGTAATTGGCGAAACCCAAAAACCTCTGTATCGATTTCAAACCAATAGGCCTAGGCCATTCCTGCACAGCCTGAACCTTCACAGGGTCCATCTCAAAGCCCTCGCTGGAGATAATGTAGCCCAAAAAACTAATTCTCTGTACAGCGAACTCACATTTCTCCAGCTTAGCAAAAAGCGAATTGTCCATTAATAACTGTAATACCTCACGCACGCTCCGCCAATGAGACTCCAGATCTGGCGAATAAATCAAAATGTCATCCAAATACACAACCACATTTTTACCGATCAAAGGTCTAAGGATGTCATTAATCAGATTCTGAAAAAATGCAGGAGCATTAGTGAGACCAAAAGGCATAACCAGATTCTCAAAATGACCCACAGGAGTGTTAAAAGCAGTCTTCCATTCATCACCCTCCTTCATGCGCAACAGATTGTATGCCCCCTTAAGGTCAATTTTAGAGAACCACTTGGCCCCCAATAACTGGTTAAACAGATCAGGAATCAATGGCAGTGGGTAAGGATTGCGTACCGTAATTTTGTTAATCTCACGAAAATCCAGACAAGGACGTAAACCGCCGTCCTTTTTTTTTACAAAAAAAAATCCAACCGCCACAGGAGACTTAGAGGGCCTAATGTGACCGGCGGCCAAGCTTGTCTGTATGTAATCCTCCAAAGCCTTCCTCTCAGGAATAGTAAGGTTAAATAAACGACTCTTAGGAAGAGTCGCTCCAGGGACAAATTCAATAGAACAATCATAGTCTCTATGGGGAGGCAAAACCTGCGATTCCTTCTCAGAAAAAACTCTCCAAAAATCCTGAATAGGAACAGGCAATTCTCCCCTATCCAAAGCTGCAATACGCCCGTTACAACACTTGTCATAACATTTATGGCTCCAGGATTTAATTTCACTGGTAGACCAATCCAGTACAGGATTGTGAAATTTTAACCAGGGCAAACCCAATATTACTGGAGAAGGCAAGTTATTCAACACTACCAAATCCAATTTCTCATGGTGAACACCATTAATAGTGAGAGGAAATTCACTGACCTTGAGAGTAATATTCTTCAAAGGGGAGCCATCCACAGAAACCACAGCAATGGGGGATGACAAAGGTTCAGGTTTTAAATTGAGTTTTTCCACGAATCCCCCATCAATTACATTCAGTGTAGACCCGCAATCAACAAACACCCGAAATTCCATTAATTTTTCCTGAGCAATCGTGGAAGCAGCTAAAAATATACCCTTGGAATTTAAACAGGCAATACGGGCGTGACTGACCATTTTTTTTTCTTTCTTCATACGAAGCTCACAGCCTTTAATCAAATGACCAGATTTTCCGCAGTAGAAACACAAGCCTTGCGAAAAACGACGGTCTTTTTCTTGAGAGCGAGGTGCCACCGATCCAATCTCCATCGGTTCACCACTGTTAGTACACACATTATCATAACCAGAAACTGACATAGCAGAGGATTTGCTCTCATTAACCCTAGCACGCAGTCTTCTATCCACCCGTATAGCTAATTGCATAGCCTGTTGCAAATCTTCAGGTGTAGGATAAGCAATTAGCAGGTCTTTAACCCTTTCACTGAGCCCAGCAAGAAATAGACTTTTCAGAGCAGAATCGTTCCACCCTGTTTGAGTGGACCAACGACGAAAATGTGTACAATATTTTTCCACATTACCCGATCCTTGTTTTAGACGTCTCAACTCAGTCTCAGCTGATGCGACACGGTCAGGATCATCATATAATAGTCCCAAAGCAGAAAAAAAACTATCCACTGATCTGAAGCATGAATCACTAGGTTGCAAAGAAAAGGCCCACTCCTGAGGCTCTTTGCGCAAAAGTGACATTATGAACCCTACGCGCTGGGATTCATCCCCAGAGGACTTAGGTCTCAAACGAAAATACAATAAGCAAGCATTTTTAAATGAAAAAAATTCTCGATGTTCACCAAAAAACAAATCCGGCAAACATACCTTAGGCTCCAAGAAATGTGCTCCAGGACAGTTACTCACGTGCTGACGGAGCTCGGCCACTTCCAGAGAGAGTCCCTTCAGGTGTTTAGCCAAATCCTGAACCGACACCATGATGGAACAAAAAAAAAAAATCTTTCCTTAGAGAATTTGCTGGCTGGACTTACTGTTATGTTCTGCTACCAGAGCTAAGGAAAGAGAGGAGATCTGGCCCTACGATAGAACTAAGCTGAATCCCTACGATGTAACAGGGAACCTGATCCTGCGATCAGACCTGCTAAAGTCCTAATCTAGTCTGTACGAAGACCTATAGATGTGGGGAGGGAATCCCTACAAGTACTAAGGACTGGGAGGAATATGGGACACCTCCTAACAGAAATAGTAGCAGACAGAACAAACAAAATAAATAGAACATAGAGGTCCGTAGACCAAGCAAACTAACAGAGTTAGATACAGAGCACAGGCTAGCTAGAAAGTAGATATACAATGAAGTCCAGCAAAGCCAGAAGGGCGGAGCAGGATTAAATAGGCCAACAAGGTCATGTGACCAGCAAAGGAAAAAAAACCTAACAGCAAGGTTCTAACAGTTATACAATACGGAGGACTGTGGGGAGTGTGTTATACAATACGGAGGACTGTGGGGAGTGTGTTATACAATACGGAGGACTGTGGGGAGTGTATTATACTATACGGAGGACTGTGGGGAGTGTATTATACTATACGGAGGACTGTGGGGAGTGTATTATACAATACGGAGGACTGTGGGGAGTGTATTATACAATACGGAGGACTGTGGGGAGTGTATTATACAATACGGAGGACTGTGGGGAGTGTATTATACAATACGGAGGACTGTGGGGAGTGTATTATACAATACGGAGGACTGTGGGGAGTGTATTATACAATACGGAGGACTGTGGGGAGTGTATTATACTATACGGAGGACTGTGGGGAGTGTATTACACAATACGGAGGACTGTGGGGAGTGTATTACACAATACAGAGGCCTATGGGGAGTGTATTATACAATACGGAGGACTGTGGGGAGTGTATTATACAATACAGAGGACTGTGGGGAGTGTATTATACAATACGGAGGACTGTGGGGAGTGTATTATACAATACAGAGGACTGTGGGGAGTGTATTATACAATACAGAGGACTGGGGAGTGTATTATACAATATGGAGTCATATTGGGAGTGTATTATACAATACGGAGGACTGTGGGGAGTGTATTATACAATACGGAGGACTGTGGGGAGTGTATTATACAATACGGAGGACTGTGGTGAGTGTATTATACAATACGGAGGACTGTGGGGAGTGTATTATACAATATGGAGGACTGTGGGGAGTGTATTATACAATATGGAGTCATATGGGGAGTGTATTATACTATATGGAGGACTATGGGGAGTGCAGTATACTGTATGGAGGACTATATGATGTGCATTATACTATATGGAAAACTATGGGGAGTGTATTATACAATATGGAGGCCTATGGGGAGTGCAGTATACTATATGGAGGACTATGGGGAGTGCATTATATTGTATGGAGGACTATGAGGAGTGCATTATACTGTATGGAGGACTATGGGGAATGTTTTATACAATATGGAGGCCTATCAGGAGTGCATTACACTACATGGAGGCCTATGGGGAGTGTATGATACTATATAGGGGCCTATGGGGAGTGCATTATAGTATATTGAGGCCTATGGGGAGTGCATTACACTGTATGGAGCCCTTTGGGGAGTGGATTATACTTAATGGAGTCCTATTGGGAGTGCAGTATACTCTATGGAGGACTATGGGGAGTGCATTGTACTATATTGAGGCCTATGGGGAGTGCATTACACTACATGGAAGCCTATGGGGAGTGCATTATACTCTATAGGGGCCTATGGGGAGTGCATTATAGTATATTGAGGCCTATGGGGAGTGCATTACACTGTATGGAGCCCTTTGGGGAGTGGATTATACTTAATCGAGGCCTATTGGGAGTGCAGTATACTGTATGGAGGACTATGGGGAGTGCATTGTACTATATTGAGGCCTATGGGGAGTGCATTATACTGTATGGAGGCCTATGTGGAGTGCATTATACTGTATGGCGGCCTATGGGAAGTGGATTATACAATGTTGAGGCCTAGGGGGAATGGCGATGACCTGGTGGAAAGGTACCAGGTGGTCGAGGGTTCCTTGGGAAAACATGGGGTCTTAACATTCCATACTGGGATTCCCAAAGGGGGGGCTGATACCCAAAAGAATTGGACTCAGGGAGTTTGATAACCCTGGTAAGGGCCACACTTCCTCACCAGCTGGTTCCTAGGAAGGTAGTGGAAGTCCGGTGTATCCATGGGAACACTAAAAATTACCCTGTGGCCTGTGTGGTCATAAATTTCTGGCCAAGTGACAGGGCCCCTATTAAGTGCTCAAAAGGTTGTACTTAGATCATAGAGCATGAGGTTCCCCAAAGCCCAACGAGAGGTGACCTAGTAAGAGGTGAAGCAAATGCTGAGCCTGGGAGTCATTCAAGAATCTAAGAGTGTCTTAGTGTCATAGTTTTAGTGCAGAAACTAGATGGAGAATGGTGGTTTTGCAATGACTATAGGAAGTTGAATGAGGTCTCTAAGTTCGATACGTATCCAATGCCCCATGTCGATGAACTGATTGAAAGGCTAGGGCCAGCCCGGTGCATTACCACCCTTGACCTCATGAAAGGGTATTGGCAAATCCCCATGTCCAAAGACGCCAAGGAGAAGACAGCCTTCTCAATGCCAGATGGATTTCTCCAGTATACAGTGATGCCGTTTGGGTTGCAAGAAGCTTCGGGCACCTTCCAGAGAGCCATGGACCGGATCCCCACATGAAATATGAAGCTGCCTGCCTGGACGACGTGTTCTTCAGCTAGGATTGGGGAAGCCATCTGAGCAAAGTCCAGGCGATTCTTGATGCTATAAGGAAGGCGGAGTTTACCGTAAACCCAAAGAAATGTGTTATGGGGATGGAGGAAGCCAAATGCTTGAGCTATGTCGTAGGCAGGGGCGAAATAAAGCCCCAAATAAATAAGGTTGACACGATCCAGAGTTGGACACAACCTCTCTCAAAGAAGTAGGGCAGAGCATTCTGATTGCGATGATAGCCACCCCTCTGATGGACCTCCTTAAAAGAACGAAGTCGGCTTTGGCTAAGTGGTCTCCAGAAACTGAGACGGCCTTCCAGGAACTGAAGCTAGCCCTGTATAAACAGCCAGTGTTGGTGGCACCAGACTTCTCCAAGGATTTTGTGGTCCAGACAGACACGTCAGATGTCGGCCTGGGTTCTGTCTTGTCACAGGAGGTGAACGGGGAAGAGCACCCCATGATGTATCTAAGTCAGAAGCTATCTTCCTGTGAGGTGTTGTGCTGTGAAGTTTGCTGTGCACTCACTTGTAGGCCAGAAGCCTCCGCTGCATCCACGTCCATGGTTCCAGAATCAGCCGCACACGCATCAGGAGACACCCGGTTCCTTATAACAAGTTCTACTTTTGTGGTCAGTTCACATACCACATTCTTTAACATGCAGTTTCGGGCACAGCACCCTCCAGTTCCAGTTTCATCAACACAGTACATTTCAAGCCTCTGTGTATGTTAAGCTCAGATTATCCCTACGCTTGATCCTTCTGGCAGCCCCAGGGATTTCCTATCCGGCCATACAGCACTCCCAAGATCCGCTACTTTTAATTCACATGGTTCCCCATCCGACTTCCTCTGTAGGTAAGGGATTAAGGAACACCCTCAGTGCCTTGCTTGGGCCGTAGGCCCTGGACGTTACTGGAATGTCCACAGAAAATTTGGTATGACCTCATGCTGACAGAAAGATATGTACTCCATGTGTCTCCAGCCCACTGCAGCTTGAACCTGAACTTTAGACGAATCTCGCACTAATTCTGTCTGTCCCCTTTTTGCTTGACCCTCCCATACTGGGCTAATCCCAAACATTTATCTATCTGTTCCTGCAAGCTGTGGCTGGGACAATCTAATTTTTTACCTACATTACAGCACACAGCTTGCATTAGTTTCCTACATTAACCCTATACTAACAATACTTACTATACCTATCACTTATACACTAATGGGCCCACTACTGCCTGTCTGCCCTAATGTTCCTATCTATCACTACATAAGTACTAAACTATACCCTACCCCTGAGCTGAGCGTACCAGATTACATTAGGTATTAACAATAGAGTACCCACACAGCAGCATCAGTACCTATAACACTCTATGCATTTTACATTTTTACATCATATGATAAAACACAATAAAACCGCATGACACAGTATACACTTTACAATTGTTGTCTTCAGGGGCAGGTAGATGACAGTCCCTTTCACACCCTTACATATGTTGTAACTAGCTTGTAATATGGTATAGAATAAGTACTGTTAACATAGTTATGTGACGTGGCAGTGGTATAGGACATGTGGCTAGTGTAAAGTATAAGGATAGGACATAAGATAAGGACAATAGGCTTAGCATATATTTTTAAAGAACAAGATACAGTTAATTTTTGGGGTAGCCCAAATTGGGAGGGTAGGTGCTAGTGAAAAGCAGGCAATTCCTGGTAGTGACTCAGGGAAGTACAGTCACAATGTCAAGTTCAAGTTCAGTGGGCTCTTAGGGCCAGCATGTACCTATCGTTCAAGGCAGTGGCAGGCTCCGCCAGAATCCATCCGGTGTGGACATTCCGGCAACATCTGAAGCTCCAAGACTGGCATGGGGGCTAAAGGGTGCATCATGTCCTTTGCCGCACAGGGGAAGATGGACGCGGAACTGTGTGAAGGGAAAGTAGTGGATCCCTGGTGCACTGGGGAATGGGACAGGAAATCCCTGGGGCTGACAGAGACAGTGGGCATGGAAATAGTCCAGGAGGAACAAATGGTAGGGCTGAAGATTTGTTGTGCTAAGGAAGTCTTGTGCCCTATCTTTACATGTTACAATATGATGAACTTGAATTGTCCAGTAAATTTCTGTTGGTTGAAACGAACTTGGTGTCCCTTGAGTTGTGTGCGGTGGCTCCTAAAAACAGAGGTCTGGAGACAGTGGAGGCCTGCGGCCTACAAGTGAGTGTAATGAACCCCACACTTGACAGCACACTGGGACACGGTTTTCCTGTAAAGTGCCAAAGCATAACGGCACAGCAGCTCAGTCAAAACTACCGCTGTCTGGCACTTTACAGACCCACTGCAGCACAGGCCTGGCTTACAATGGAGGGGCGGAATTAAGCGCCTACCTGGTTTTCACTGGAGCCTCTGATGGTGAGGTCAGGCTTGAGCTACTGGTGGCCACCAGGTACCACTCCAGGGCAGTGTCTGGAGTATTAGCAGCTGATCCCAATGGTCAGTGACGTTATTTCAGGTTTGGAGTCCCAGGCAGGACCGGATACTAGTGCTGGTGCAGACAGTGTGGCGTCTGGATACAAGACAGGATGGCCACTGGTACACATTTAGAGTGTGCGGCTTCTGGATACAAGACAGGATGGCCACTGATACGAGTTCTGACTGTGGCTTCTGGATACAAGACATGATGGCCACTGGATCGGGTTCAGACTGTGCAATTTCTGGATAGAAGACAGGACTGGATAAGGCGGTTTCAGGTTCGGGACTAGGTACTGACAAGTCAGATACAGGAACAGATTCAGACAGGACGGTACAAGATAAGGTTCAGGCAGGGCTGACTCAGGGACCTAACAACAAGAAGCAAGTACAAACTTACAATGTACTAAAGTTGCTCAGGCACTTCCAACAGGTGAATAAGCCTTAAGTACTAAGTGCCTCCCAGCTAAAGGCTGGTAACACATCAGGTGCACGCGTGCTGTCCCAGTGCAGCGTTCAGTTGTTCCTACCCCATTCCTTGGAATGCCAGCGCTAATATGCAGCCACCCACCCACCCACAGGCTGCAATACTATACTGCCAAATTTTTGACAGCAGCTTTCACTTGAAATGTGGCCTTTTAGGCTGCGTGCCCACTATGCATTTTTCAAGCGTTTTTGCCGCGGAATTTCCGCAGCGAAAAAAGCTTAAAAAAACGCTTGGTAATATGTGCCCCATGGTCCCCAATGATAATCTGCATGTGCTGTGCACATGCTGTGGAGATTTCCGCTGTGGATTATCATTGCGGAACAATACGCAGCATGTCCATTAATTCTGCGGACACGCAGCGTAATTGCCGCCATTGACTTGCATTGGACCGCGTGATATCCGCATCACTGCATCTGTATATGCGGCTATCACACGGTTCAATGTGCGGATGGTACCCAGGTCTGGAGGAGAGGAGACTCTCATCCAGACCTGGGTACCATAGAACATGTTAAAAAAAGAATTTAAAATAAAAAAAAAAGATTATACTTACCTTACAGCCTCCGCCATCAGGTTGTGGAATGTTTCCGTCTCCACGAGCCTAAAAGGCAACACTTCTAGCGCAAGCGGTCGCGAAATGTGGGAATTTAGTAGTGTGGCCTGTGGTGCATTGGCTGCGTATTTGCGCTTGCGTTCCAGGGACTGGGGTATGGACAACTGAACGCTGCGCTGGGACAAGGACGTGGACATGCTTCCTAATGCTGCTACTTGAGAGTGTGCAACGACAGGTGCAGGGCAGGAGGCATCTTCGCATGCACCATGGACAGGGGATTGGCTTGCTTGCACAACAGCGGAAGAAGCAGTGGTGCCACCCGCAGACACTGTTCCTGGACCCTGGGGTTCGGTCCACAAAGTCGGGTGCTTTGCTGCGATGTGCCTGATCATGCTGGTCGTGATCAGGCTGGTCGTTTTGCCACCCCTGTTGATGCTGGCCTGGCAGGAGGTGCTAATGGCCTTTTTAGGGTTATCGGAAGAGTCTTTAAAAACAACCAGATTCGGGAAGACCTAACAGTTGCACTGGCAACTTCCTTCGTGTTGATGTTACAGGGGAACGGTTACCAGCCTTCTTTCTGCGGCCACCACACTGCTTCTTCCTGCCTGTTGGAGTGCTCCGCCTCCCTCCCCTTGTGTGCTGCTCTCCTCGCTCTGCATGTCCTCCTCCCAGGTTGGGTCAGTTACTGTATCATCCACCACCTCGTCTTCCACTTCCGCACTCTGGTCCTCCTCCTGACTTTCTGGCAATTATGTCTCATCATCCTCCACCTCTTGTGACACTTTCCCAACGTCACCTTCATGTGACCGTGGCTGCTCAAATATTTGGGCATCGCTACATGCGATCTCCTCTTGCCCCGCTTTAAGTGGACCAGGTGAAAGGCCCGAATCTATAAATGGAAAAGTGAACAGCTCTTCGGACAGCTCTGTGTTCAATAGTTGTGTTCTGCGGTCCCCTATTAATTGGGACAGGAAGGTCGAGCGAGAATATGTTGGTGTTTGTGGCACAATTTCATCTTGCCCACGGCCTCGGCCTCTGCATGCACTATCACCATCACGTCCAGTTCCCCGTTCCTTGCCACGTGCCTTGCCCATTTTAAATGGAGGACAATATCTTCCACGCTCACTACAAATGACTGAATTTGGAGCGAACGTATATGTGATCCGTGTGAGGGACAAACCACAGTTTTAAACACCTGGCCTGTATGTAACTATTTTTAACAGCAAACTGGTGTCAATTGCTTCACTGACACACTGAAAAAATTTTAATGGAGGCCAGAAATGGCAGTATTTTCTGAAAACATATATGTGATCCGTGTGACGGAGAAAATACAGTGTGAAATAGCTGGCCTGTAGGTAACTATTTTGAACAGCAAACTGGTGTCAATTGCTTCACTGACACATTGAAACAATTTTTAATGGAGGCCAGAAATGGCAGTATTTTGTGCGCAATTATATGTGATCCGTGTGACAGACAAACCACAGTTTTAAATAGCTGGATATTTAGCGCTGTAATATGGAAAGGACCTGGCTGTATTCTGCAGTGCCAACAACCAAATGGCGCAGAACAATGGTGTTCTTTGGATTGCTTTTTAAGCAAATAATGAGGATAAAGATCCCAACAAATTTATTCCTGGCCCCTGATACCTGGGCCTATTTCTAGAAATATCTAACAGCAGCAGCAGACAAAACTAGAATGGAGCCTCTTGTTCAATGTGCACTGCAGTCTGCTATATACCCTGCCTGATATCTCTGCAGATGGATTAGTCCTCAGAAGGACTGTTTGTTGAGATAGATATGTGTCTCTAATATAGTTTAGTACACCTACACTAACTAGAAACAAGCAAATCTCTCCCTAGCTCAGCAGCACTTCTCCCTACACTGTCTGATTCCGGAGTGACTGACGAGCATGGCGTCGCCAGGTCTGATATAGACCTGATGACGCTGTGCGGCTAGCCAATCACTGTAATGCCACAACCAACATGGTTACAGTGAGTGGCAGGCAATCTCTGCATGTTCATTGGCTCTGTAAAGAGCGCCAAACATGCAGGGAGGAGACCCGAGCTACCGCCGAGCAACCCCGGAAATAGTCGGCGAGCGCCGAGCATCTCAAGCAGTGAGATGTTCGGGCGAGCACCGAGCAGCAGCAAGCATGCTCACTCATCACAACTAAGGCCCTGAGGAAGTTCAAGACGAAATGCTGCTGGGTTAATGACGGCAGTTATTTTTTAGGGACCAATAAACCTAGGTCCCAGCTTCCAAGAAGGAACTTTCCATTTTATATTCCTGGTAGACAACCACACAAAGTCATTCACGTTCAGGTCCGGACCTGGCAAACTTTTTCTGTCAGCCATACGTTTATACCTGTCTCTCATGATTTTAAATTGTTCAGATCACCCTGCCATACCGAGGACAGCGATGAAGCAAACCGTTCCTCCTCAGGAACTTCTGAAGCTCCTCTCCACTAAAGGTACCAAACTGTGGGTGATAACTGTATTCACCGAAGAATGAAGACCTGCCAGTGGATTTTTGACGATGGCAAATTCTACCAGCGGTAGGTAGGATGCCCAATCCTCCTGATTTTCGGAGACGAAAGACCTGAGGTAGGTCTCCAAATTCTGATTGACACGCTCGGTCTGTCCATTCGACTGAGGGTAGAAGGTAGAAGAAAAGGACAGCTGCACGCCCAGTCGAGAACAGAATGCCTTCCAGAACTTGGAAACAAGCTGGGTCCCCCGATCTAACACCACCTCAGAGGGAACCCCGTAAACCTTCACGATCTCATTTACAAACACCTTAGCAAGTTTCTTGGCATTTGGAAGTGCAGGCAATGCGTGAAAGTGAACAATTTTACTGAACCTAGCTACTACCACCAAAACCACTGTTTTGCCTGCAGTAACCAGTAGGTCAGTAATAACATCCATGGACAAGTGTGTTCATGGTATACTAGGGATAGGTAGCGGAAGAAGAGTACCAGACGGACGGGTATGCAAAACCTTAGAACGCGCGCAAATACTACAAGCAGCTACATGTTCAATCACATCCCAATGCAACCCTGTCCACCAAAAACGACGAGCGAGGAGGTCCGCGGTTGCCTTACCACCTGGATGCCCAGCAAGCACAGAGTTATGATGTTACCTAATTACTTTGTGTCGCAGATCAGATGGTACAGATAACCTTCCTGAAGGGTAGAAGGCAGGGGCATCCCCCTGAGCCTTCAACACCTCACCCTCCAGTTCAGTAAACCGTGCCGAAATGACTACCCCTTTCTGTAATATCGTGGCAGGGTTCTCATGGTCGCCACCACCAGGGAAGCTCTGGGACAAAGCATCAGCCTTGACATTTTTGATCCCTGGACGAAAAGTGACAACAAAATTTAACCTAGTAAAAAACAGGGACCATCTGGCTTGCCTAGGGTTGAGACGTTTAGCTGACTGGAGGTATAACAGGTTCTTATGGTCAGTAATAACAGTAATAGGATGGACAGCCCCCTCCAACCAATGTCGCCATTCTCCAAACACCAATTTGTTCCCTATTACCCACGTCATAATTTCTCTCAGCCGAAAACTATTTTTTTTAGAAAAGAAGGCGCACGGTCACCATTTACCAGGGGACAGACCCTGAGACAACACAGCCCCAACCCCGACATCCGACGCATCAATCTCCACAATACAGGGTTGGGAAACATCGGGTTGACTGAGTATAGGTGCAGTGGCAAAATGATTCTTTAAGAAAGAAAAAGCCTGGAGGGAAGCATGTGACCATTTGGAAAAATCAGACCCCTTCTTAGTCATGTCAGTAAGGGGTTTCACAATAACAGAGTAATTTTGGATGAATTTCTGGTAAAAATTAGTAATGCCCAGAAAACGTTGTAGCGTTGTAGAGCCTTCAGGTTCTCGGGACGTTCCCAATCAAGGACTGCACGGATCTTCTCCGGATCCAACTGAAAACCTAAAGATGACTACAAGTACCCCAAAAACTGCACCTCCTGAACAGCGAAAACACATTTTTCCAGTTTGGCATAAAGTTTGTTATCCCTTAATATCTGGAGCACCTGCTTAACATTGCTTAACATGCCCCAATGTGTCTTAAAATCAGGTGAGTAAACGTTTGGCTCAGGCTAGGGAAGGGAGGAGATGAGCACTAGTCGATATCCACTAAACACTATAGGCAACAAGGAAGGACAAACAGGGGGAAATAGCTAAGCTCTAGACCACTCCAGGCAAATGCGCACACGTCCTCAAGCTCCAGAGAGGACAAAGTACTGCTCTTGCTAAAGCCTTCACAGGAAGTAATGAATATCGCCGGCACCTCCCTCTAGAACACACCAGGTATTTATACACCCAGGCCAGGGAGTTAATTAGGCAGAGGGAGGTAGCCGCTGGGTCCTAGAGATAGCTTCTAAGAAGATGTCTGTAATGCCAAACGTAGAGATCTCCTGCAACCAACTGCAGGGGGACTGTCTGTCACTTCTGACACACCCGTGACAGTACCCACTCCTCTACGAGAGGTCTCCGGACACTCAGGACCGGGTTTCTCAGGATAAGAGATGTGAAATGAGCGAACCAATATGGGAGCTTCTGACACACCCGTGACACTCTGATCAAGGAGTTGATGTGGCTCTGAAACACAATGTGTGAATACACGTGCAATAAAGATCGATCTTGACTTAGACTCCCATCCATAAGTCATCCTTCAAGCCAGGCAGCAGCGCCATAAAAGTAGGTCTTATATATATATTTTTTTGACTGAACCGACTACAGGAAGCAGCATATTCAATCTACAATATGCTACAGCAGCATATTCAATCCAAGCACTTATAATTGTTGTTCACTTAGTTCAACCTATCAGGTTAGTAGACTGAAAATAACGTACTTATTTGCTCCTCTCCTTGGTTGATGCCCTATATGTGCAGGCGTTTTTGTATATTTTTTAGAGAAGACTGGATGAACAGAATGCTTCATCCATCCGTCCTCAATTTACATCCCTATCACCCTCTAAATTGATCTCTCCATGGTATGGCTGCCGTACGTGGCTGACTGCCTTGCCCAACTGGGGTCATGAACGAGCGCATTCGTTTCAAGTAACACCTTAAAATTTTTGCACTTATTCATCCCTACCGGTGGTGGGCATGGCTGAGCGAGTAATACAGAATGTGTACGCAGTCCTAACGTATCTATCATTTTTAATGTTTTTTTTAATACCTAACATGTACCTAACATGTATAGCAGATTATAAACCACCCCTGATCACTCACAAAACAGCACATTGTTCATGCAGAAGCACTAAGCTCAGAGTGATGTACTGGCTCAATAAAAAGTTTATGAGCCCATACTTCACTATATGTATAGGCTCATAGGGGCTGATTCATTATTGCATTTGTGACTTTTTTTAAAATTTTTATTGGTTGGTATTTTTGCCTATTTTTCATTTGCACCTTACTCTTATTTTAATTTATGCCCTTTTTACAGTCTATTTTACAAGATAACAGAGCCACAGAGGGAAAAGTGGTTCAGAAGTTCAGGGTCACAAGCTATGGTCCTACCCAAGTGGGCTGCGGAAGTGTCCTTCATGAAGGTGGCCCAGGCAGTGGGGGAGGGTGGTCTCCAGTGGCGTCCCGCCAATGGCGGCAGGCCACGCGACTGCTATGGGGCCCGTGAGCTGGGGGGGCCCCATAGCAGTCGCCTGCACTGTGTACCCCCGCATCGGGTCCCCCTCCTGCACCCAGGCAAGTGGCGGGGCCCTGAGCAGGCGGGGGGGGGCTTACTCCCCCGCCTGCACAGGGCCCCGGCCGGCACAATACTTACCTCTTCCCGTGCCCTAGACGCTAGAATGTATGGGCTCCTTCCAGGTATGATGTCATTTCCGGGGGCGTGTGTAACGGGTCTGGGAGGCGGAACCTCTGAGCTACTATACAAGGGGGCAGTCCTTGTAAGGGAGCGGGTGGCGACCAGGGAAGACGGGCAGGAGGTCACAGCAGGTGACCGGGACAGTCTCTGAGTGAACGGGCTGGAGGTCACGGCAAGTGACCGGGGCAGTCTCTGGATGAACGGGCTGATGGTCTCGGCAAGTGACCGGGGCAGTCTCTGAATGAACGGGCAGATGGTCACGGCAAGTGACCGGGGCAGTCTCTGAATGAACGGGCAGATGGTCACGGCAAGTGACCGGGGCAGTCTCTGGATGAACGGGCAGATGGTCACGGCAAGTGACCGGGGCAGTCTCTGGATGAACGGGCAGATGGTCACGGCAAGTGACCGGGGCAGTCTCTAGGTAAAGGGTTGGTACGACCTGTGGCGGCTGATGATAGACGTGAGCTCCCAGGTGAGCAGGCGAGAGTCTCTGGAAGAACGGGTGGTCACAGCATGTGACGGCGGAGCCTCCAGGAAGACCAACAGACAGGCGGCAGATGAGCGCTCCCAGGTGAGCGGGCAGAAGACTCTGGACAGGCGGGTGGTCACAGCACGTGACGGCAGAGCCTCCAGGTAGGCTAGCAGACAGGCAGCAGATGAGCGCTCCCAGGTGAGCGAGCAGGAGTCACTGGACAGGCAGGTGGTCACAGCACGTGACGGCGGAGCCTCCAGGTAGACTAGCAGGCAGGTAGCAGGTGTGTGCTCCCAGGTGAGCGGGCAAGCTGGTCCATAGACAGACTGACAGGAGTTGGAAGGCAGACCGTCGGACCTCGGGCAAGCAGGCAGGTGGCTGATGTGCGCTCCCAGGTGAGCGGGCAGACTGGTCCTTAGACAGACTGACAGGAGTAGTAAGGCAGACCGTCGGACCTCAGACTAGCAGGCAGGTAGCAGATAATCAAGCAGGAATCTGGCAGGTAACTGGCAGGTAACTGGCAACGGGACCTGAGGGCTGAAGCAGAGTAGTAAACAGTGCAACAACATTGCTCGGGCACCTCCATTTTGGAGGAGGTGCCTTATATATGGTGAAGTCCTCCGGCCATTGGCCGGGGACTCCTTAGGACGGCGCGCGCGGCCCCTTTAAGAGGGAGGGAGAGCGCGCGCGCCCTAAGCACAGTGGACGGGAAGGAGCGCGCGCTGCCAGCAGAGCGGGAGGAGGACGCCGGGCACGGAGCAGGGAGGTGAGGGGAACAGCGTCCCTGCCTAGCAGAGGGCAGGGACGCCGGCGCTACAGTACCCCCCCCTTTAGGCCCCCCCTTTTTTAGGCCAGACAGAAATTTAGCTAGGATAAGAGGGGCATGGATGTTCTCCCGGGGCTCCCACGTTCTCTCCTCAGGACCAAACCCCCTCCAATCTACTAGAAAAAAGGTCTTTCCTCTTACCCTTTTGGTGGCAAGAATGTTCTCTACCTCAAACTCGTCCTCAGCAGAAACCGGAGCAGGAGGCGTACCTGTAGACTTGGAAAAAGAGTTAAGTACCACAGGTTTGAGGAGAGATACATGGAAGGAGTTAGGGATCCGTAAGTTGGCCGGGAGTTTTAATTTATAGGCCACCGGGTTGATCTGACTGATGACCTCCAGAGGACCGATGAACCGAGGCCCTAACTTGTAAGAAGGTATCTTGAGTCGGACATATTTAGACGAGAGCCAGACTTTATCTCCAGGACGAAATTGTGGAGGATCCAGGCGTTTTTTGTCAGCGTGTCTTTTCATCCGTTCGGACGACTGGAGGAGTGCGGATCGGGTACTCTCCCAAATGGAGGGAAATTTGCTAACGAGAGATTCCGCAGCCGGGTTGTCCACAGAGGTGGAGACAGGAAAAGGAATCCGAGGATGCTGACCGAAGACTACAAAAAACGGGGATTTGGAAGAGGATTCGCTCTCGTGATTGTTATAGGAGAACTCGGCCCATGGTAGGAGATCCACCCAGTCAGAATGATGGGCATTAACGAAGTGCCGGAGGTAACTGGTCAGGTTCTGATTGATCCGCTCCACTTGACCATTAGACTGTGGGTGGTAAGCGGAAGAGAAGTCCAGGGTGACGTCTAGCAGTTTACAAGTGGCTCTCCAGAAACGTGAGGTGAACTGTAACCCACGATCAGACACGATGTGGAGGGGCAGGCCATGAAGACGGAAGATGTGGCGGATAAAGTCTTTAGCCAGCTCGGGTGCAGACGGGAGACCAGGCAGGGGAATAAAGTGAGCCATCTTGGAAAAGCGGTCAGCGACCACCCAAATGACCGTACAACCGGCAGAGACGGGGAGATCAGTTATGAAGTCCATAGCAATATGCTGCCAGGGGGCAGCAGGCACAGGAAGCGGAAGAAGGCGACCGGCTGGCAGGTGTCTCGGGACTTTGTTGCGGGCGCAGGACACACAGGCAGAAACAAAGTCTATTACGTCCTTGTGCAGGGTAGGCCACCAGTAGTGCCGGGCAATAAGCTGGAGGGTCTTTTTCTGACCGGCGTGGCCAGCTAGTTTAGACGAGTGACCCCAGTGTAGGATCTTCTCCCGATCAGGTACTGATACGAACGTCTTACCGGGAGGGAGACGATTTAGGCTCACGGGAGCCACCTGCATTACTCTGGCGGGATCGATGATATGTTTAGGTTCTTCCTCGAGATCGGACACCAGAAAGGATCGGGACAAGGCATCTGCTTTGACGTTTTTGTCAGCCGGGCGAAAATGAAGAACAAAATCAAAGCGAGCAAAAAACAAGGACCACCGGGCTTGGCGCGGGTTAAGTCTCTGGGCATGCTGGAGGTAAGCCAAGTTCTTGTGGTCAGTGTAAATTATTACCGGGTGAAGAGCCCCCTCGAGTAGGTAACGCCACTCCTCCAATGCCAGTTTGATGGCCAATAACTCTCGGTCTCCTATGGAATAGTTGCGCTCAGAAGAGGAGAAGAGTTTGGAGAAGAAGCCACAAGTTACCATTCTCCCGGAAGATGATTTTTGAGTAAGTACCGCTCCGGCTCCAGAGGAGGAGGCGTCAACTTCCAGGAAGAACTGCTTGTTGCCGTCCGGACGATGCAGCACCGGGGCGGAAGAGAAGGCCTGTTTTAGGGAAAGAAAGGCCTCCTCTGCTTCGGGCGGCCACTCTTTGGGATTAGTACCCTTACGGGTGAGCGCGGAAATTGGGGCAGTCCGGGAAGAGAAGTGTGGTATGAAGAGGCGGTAGTAGTTGGCGAAGCCCAGGAATCGCTGAATGGCCTTCAACCCCTCCGGTCGAGGCCATTTCTCGATGGCAGACAGTTTCTCTGGATCCATTCGTAGGCCGGTCTGAGAAATAATGTAGCCCAAAAACGGAAGCGAGGTCTGCTCAAAGAGGCATTTCTCGTATTTAGCGAAGAGATGATTCTGCCTGAGCCTGAGCAGGACCTGACGAACGTCCCTCCGGTGAGTCTGGAGATCCGGAGAGAAGACCAAGATGTCGTCCAGGTACACCACTACGCAGGAGTAGAGAAGGTCCCGGAAGATGTCATTGACCAACTCTTGAAAGACGGCAGGAGCGTTACAGAGACCAAAGGGCATTACCAGATATTCATAGTGGCCGTCCCGGGTGTTGAATGCCGTCTTCCATTCATCCCCCTGACGGATACGAACCAGGTTGTACGCCCCACGGAGGTCCAGTTTGGTGAAGATTCTAGCCCCCCTCAGACGATCAAATAACTCCGGAATGAGCGGAAGGGGGTACTTATTCTTCACCGTGATCTGGTTAAGGCCTCTATAGTCTATACAGGGACGGAGAGAGCCGTCCTTCTTTTTGACGAAAAAGAAGCCTGCTCCCGCCGGGGAGGTAGATTTCCGGATGAATCCCCTGGCCAGATTCTCCTCAATATATTCGGACATCGACCGGGTCTCAGCAGCGGATAAAGGATAAATACGCCCACGGGGAGGAGTAGTACCAGGTAACAGGTCGATAGGGCAGTCGTATGGTCTATGAGGAGGTAGTGTCTCTGCTTCCTTTTTATTAAAGACATCAGCATAAGACCAATAAGGAATCGGAAGTCCAGGTAGATTAGCTGGGGTAGGAGAAGGACGGACGGGATGGACGGGAACCAGACAGGTATTATGGCAGTCCTGTCCCCAGCGAAGGACTTCTCCGGTCTGCCAGTCAAGCACGGGTGCATGTCTCTGGAGCCAAGGTAGGCCTAGCAAGAGGGCGTGAGAGAGTCCAGGCAGAACATGAAAGGAGATACTCTCAGAATGCAGCATTCCCACCTGCAGAGTAATGGATTCGGTGATGAGTTGGATGGGGCGTGGTAAGAGGCCCCCATCCACGGCAGCAACAGACAAGGGTACAGCCAGAGGTTTGGTGGGGATGCGGTATTTCTCTACCAGGGACTGTGAAATAAGATTCCCGGCTGCTCCAGAGTCAAGTTGGGCTAGTTCGAAATAACAGTTCTCCCCGCAGATGATTGAGACTGACAGCAGCAGAGATGGAGAGAATTTATTCTTGTCTAGGTTGACCTCTCTGAGCGAACCTAGACACAGGCGTTTCCCGACCTCTCCGGGCAGGCACGGATCCGGTGCTCCTTACTGCCACAATAGAAGCAGCTCCCTTCGGCACGGCGTAAGTCCTGACGGGTTTGACCATCTTGGTCTGGTCAACCTGCATAGACTCAGGAGAGTGTACCTGGGTAGAGACGGAGGGAGTGACGGGTTTCTGAAAAGTAGGAGCTAGACATGGTAACCTCCTCTCACGGGTGACCTCTTTGGCACGCTCCTGGAACCGTAGGTCAATCCGGGTGGCAAGAGTTATTAGGTCATCGAGAGTGGTAGGAATGTCCCGACCGGCAAGTTCATCTTTAATACGGCCGGACAGACCCTCCCAGAAGACGGATACCAGAGCGTCGTTATCCCAGGCCAGCTCCGAGGCAAGGGTACGGAACCGTATGGCATATTGGCCCACGGTGAGACTTCCCTGACGGAGGCGTAGCAGTGATGATGCGGATGAGGTCTTCCGTCCGGGTTCGTCGAAGACTTTCCGGAAAGCCGTGAGAAAAGCAGGCAAGTTGTACACCAGGGGGTCTCCTCTCTCCCATAGAGGATTTAGCCAGGCCAGGGCCTCCCCGGTGAGATGGGACATGATGAATGCAATTTTGGCCCGGTCGGAGTTAAACTGGTGGGACAATAGTTCAAAGTGCAGGGTGCACTGATTTATGAAGCCCCGAGCCTGGGCGGAGTCGCCTCCGAAGCGAGGAGGTGCAGAAAGCCGGGGTCCGGGGTAGGATACCATGGTATTAGTGGGCAGCGGAGCTGCCGGATTGCGAGACATGGCACTGGCGGAGGTTGCTGGTGGAGCAGTCAGAGTGTCCAGGCGAGTATTGACATTCCGCAGGTGACCCAGGATGGACTCCTGTTGGGACCTTTGACGGGACAGTTCATGACACAGGTCCGAGAGCGAGGGAGCTTGGGTGCCACCGGGTTCCATGGCCCGAGCAAACTGTAACGGGTCTGGGAGGCGGAACCTCTGAGCTACTATACAAGGGGGCAGTCCTTGTAAGGGAGCGGGTGGCGACCAGGGAAGACGGGCAGGAGGTCACAGCAGGTGACCGGGACAGTCTCTGAGTGAACGGGCTGGAGGTCACGGCAAGTGACCGGGGCAGTCTCTGGATGAACGGGCTGATGGTCACGGCAAGTGACCGGGGCAGTCTCTGAATGAACGGGCAGATGGTCACGGCAAGTGACCGGGGCAGTCTCTGAATGAACGGGCAGATGGTCACGGCAAGTGACCGGGGCAGTCTCTGGATGAACGGGCAGATGGTCACGGCAAGTGACCGGGGCAGTCTCTGGATGAACGGGCAGATGGTCACGGCAAGTGACCGGGGCAGTCTCTAGGTAAAGGGTTGGTACGACCTGTGGCGGCTGATGATAGACGTGAGCTCCCAGGTGAGCAGGCGAGAGTCTCTGGAAGAACGGGTGGTCACAGCATGTGACGGCGGAGCCTCCAGGAAGACCAACAGACAGGCGGCAGATGAGCGCTCCCAGGTGAGCGGGCAGAAGACTCTGGACAGGCGGGTGGTCACAGCACGTGACGGCAGAGCCTCCAGGTAGGCTAGCAGACAGGCAGCAGATGAGCGCTCCCAGGTGAGCGAGCAGGAGTCACTGGACAGGCAGGTGGTCACAGCACGTGACGGCGGAGCCTCCAGGTAGACTAGCAGGCAGGTAGCAGGTGTGTGCTCCCAGGTGAGCGGGCAAGCTGGTCCATAGACAGACTGACAGGAGTTGGAAGGCAGACCGTCGGACCTCGGGCAAGCAGGCAGGTGGATGATGTGCGCTCCCAGGTGAGCGGGCAGACTGGTCCTTAGACAGACTGACAGGAGTAGTAAGGCAGACCGTCGGACCTCAGACTAGCAGGCAGGTAGCAGATAATCAAGCAGTAATCTGGCAGGTAACTGGCAGGTAACTGGCAGGTAACTGGCAACGGGACCTGAGGGCTGAAGCAGAGTAGTAAACAGTGCAACAACATTGCTCGGGCACCTCCATTTTGGAGGAGGTGCCTTATATATGGTGAAGTCCTCCGGGGACTCCTTAGGACGGCGCGCGCGGCCCCTTTAAGAGGGAGGGAGAGCGGCGCCCTAAGCACAGTGGACGGGAAGGAGCGCGCGCTGCCAGCAGAGCGGGAGGAGGACACCGGGCACGGAGCAGGGAGGTGAGGGGAACAGCGTCCCTGCCTAGCAGAGGGCAGGGACGCCGGCGCTACAGCGTGTTCTAGTTCAGCACCAGACGCCAGAGTCTCATGCAGAGACAGAGCTGCCGGTGAAACTGCAGGAGGAAGTCAGTATCCTAAGCTGAGGAACAGGAGATTGCTCTATTAATTGCTGGTCTGATGTCTTTTCTTCTTGTTGTTTTTGGGGTGAGGGGGCTTGATACTTGGGAGTGAGGTATTTGGGGGGGGGTTAATGCTGGAGGGCAGTCTGGTGGGGTTAATTAATGCTTGTGGAGATCTTAGGGGGCTCTGGGGAATCATGCAGGGATAATGCGTGCTTGTGGGGGCCCTAAGGGGATGCTGCAGGCTTGTGAGGGCTCTGGGGGGGATTCTGCGGGCTTGTGGGGGCCCTAAGGGGGATTCTGCGGGCTTGTGGGGGCTCTGGGGGGGGGAAGCTGCGAGCTTGTGGGGCTCTGGGGGGGGTGCTGCGGGCTTGTGGGTGCTCGGGGGGGATGCTGCGGGCTTGTGGGTGCTCTGGGGGGGATGCTGCGGGCTTGTGGGGCCCTGGGGGGGGATGCTGTGGGCTTGTGGTGCCCTGGGGGGGATGCTGTGGGCTTGTGGGGGCCCTTGGTGGGGATGCTGCGGGCTTGTGGGGGCTCTGGGGGGGCGCTGCAGGCTTGTGGGGGCCCCGGGGAGGATGCAGCAGGCTTGTGGGGGCCCCGGGGGGGATGCAGCGGGCTTGTGGGGGCTCTGTGTGGGGCCCAGGATGCATGGGACATTACATGGGGTCCAGCCTGCATATGGCATTACATGGGGCCCAGCCTGCATGGGGCATTACATGGGGACCAGGCAGTATTCTCTATGGTGCATTATATGGGATCCAGTATTTTGTATGGAGCATTATATGGGGCTCATAATACTGTATGGAGGACTATGTGGTGCCCATAATATTGTATGGAGGACTTAGTGGTGCCATAACACTGTATGGAGGACTATACTGTCTGGTCTGCACAGTGCGCTGTGAGGATTCGCTGGTTTCTGAGCTATTGTAGAATTTACAATAGATATCACTCATGAAGTGTAAGAAGTCAGTGAAATTTTTGGCATTGTACTATATCTATTTCTATAATTTCTCTGCTGTATCTGTGCATCATGAATGGATGTGTTAAAGGGGCCACAGAGACTCTTTCGCCCAGGGCCCCCGAAAACCTGGAGGGAGCATCATGTGACACTCCCTCTTCCATCATTCCTCCTCTGCGTCTGACGCAGCAGCATGATGACGCGCCACGCTGTGTCAGACAGTGGAGCTGGCAGCTGCTGAGGTGATGAGCTGCAGAGACTGAATTAGCGGGGAATGAGGAACGGTAAGTATGTATTTATTTTTAAATCAGTGAGTACTGATAATACTGGAGGACTGGGGCTGCATTTTACCCTATGGGTGGGGGGTGCTGCATTTTACCCTATGGGGGGCTGCATTATACTGCGTACAGGACCATGGGGGAATGCATTATACTGAGTGGAGGACCATGGCGAGTGTCTTATACTGTGTGGAGAACCATGGGGGAGTGCATTGTAATGTGTGGAGGACCTTTGGGGAGTGCATTGTACTGTGTGGAGAACCATGGGGGAGTGTATTGTACTGTGTGGAGGACCATGGAGGAGTGCATTGTACTGTGTGGAGGACCATTGGGGAGTGCATTGTACTGTGTGGAGAACCATGGGGGAGTGCATTGTACTGTGTGGAGGACCATGGAGGAGTGCATTGTACTGTGTGGAGGACCATGGGGGAGTTCATTGTACTGTGTGGAGGACCATGGGCGAGTGCACTGTACTGTGTGGAGGACCACGGGGAGTGCATTGTACTGTGTGGAGGACTATGTGGGAGTGCATTATACTGCGTGGAGGACCACGGGGAGTGCATTGTACTGCGTGGAGGACCACGAGGGAGTGCATTATACTGCGTGGAGGACAACGAGGGAGTGCATTATACTGCATGGAGGACCATGGGGAGTGTATTATACTGTGTGGAGGACCATGGCGAGTGCCTTATACTGTGTGGAGGACCATGGCGAGAGTCTTATACTGTGTGGAGGACCATGGCGAGTGCATTATACTCTATGGAGTGTGGAGAGGTGTGGGGCAGTTGGGGGATCATACTGTGTTGGTGTCATCATACTTTACCCTGGGAGTTGAGGTGGGGTACAGTAGGGTCATTATACTGCGCATGTGGAGGAATTCACCATGGGGGTATCATACCGTGTTTGGGGGGCACTTTTGTTGGCACCACACTTTATGGGCAATAAAAAAGGGATCTAGGACTTCAGCAGGAGGAAAATTACTATGTAAAGGCTGTAAGGTTGTGAGATCTGCTCTTTTGTGACCCCGACAATTATTTACATTTTTTGAGGGGAGGTGGGGGGCCCAATTAGTACTTCTGCTATGGGGCCCCATGATTCCTATGTACGCCCCTGGTGGTCTCTTCCATTTCCAGAGCTGGTCTGAAAACTTGCTTGCTCCAGGGTCCTCTTCTCCAGAAGTGACACCCCACACACAGCAGCACAGCGGGGTGGAGACATGTTTTGTCTGTAGGGTGCCAGAGTGAGCAGAGGCAGCAACTCACCCACGAGTTCCTCGTTTAGGCACCTTTCACCCGCACCGCTATGTGTGCACACTCTCAAGCAAAAGCTCAGTGCTTTTGTCGACTGCGCAACATTTTGCAGAGCAGCTTTTTCAGAGATCGGCAGAGTTTCTCAGACCCTGGACCTCCTCCGATCTGCTATGGTAGCTTGCGAAAGTATGCACCCCCCTGGCATTTTTCATGTTTTGCTACCTCACAACCTGGAATTTCCCTGTTTTTTTGTTTTTTTTTTGAGGGTTTGCATCAGTTCATGTAAAGAACATGCCTACACCTGAGAACATTTGGTTTTCTTTTTATTGTGAAGCAAACAACTAATAGGACAAAATAACGGAAAACTTCAGTGTGCATAACTATTCATCCCCTTAAAGTCAGTATTTTGTAGAACCTCCTTTTGCAGAAATTACAGCTGCAAGTCACTTTGGATAAGTCTCTGTAGCGCCGGCGTCCCTGCCCTCTGCTAGGCAGGGACGCTGTTCCCCTCACCCCTCTGCTCCGAGCCCGGCGTCCTCCTCCCGCTCTGCTGGCAGCGCGCGCTCCTTCCCGGCCACTGTGCTTAGGGCGCGCGCGCTCCCTCCCTCTTAAAGGGGCCGCGCGCGCCGTCCTAAGGAGTCCCCGGCCAATGGCCGGAGGACTTCACCATATATAAGGCACCTCCTCCAAAATGGAGGTGCCCGAGCAATGTTGTTGCACTGTTCACTACTCTGCTTCAGCCCTCAGGTCCCGTTGCCAGTTACCTGCCAGATTCCTGCCAGTTTGTTGTCTGATTCCTGCCAGATATTCCGCTTACCTGCCTGCTAGCCTGAGGTCCGACGGTCTGCCTACCGACTCCTGTCAGTCTGTGTAAGGACCAGCTTGCCCGCTCACCTGGGAGCGCACCTCTGCTACCTGCCTGCTAGCCTGAGGTCCGACGGTCTGCCCTCCAACTCCTGTCAGTCTGTCTATGGACCAGCTTGCCCGCTCACCTGGGAGCGCACATCTGCTACCTGCCTGCTAGCCTACCTGGAGGCTCCGCCGTCACGTGCTGTGACCATCCGCCTGTCCAGAGACTCCTGCCCGCTCACCTGGGAGCGCTCATCTGCTGCCTGTCTGCTAGTCTTCCTGGAGGCTCCGCCGTCACGTGCTGTGACCACCCGCCTGTCCAGAGACTCCTGCCCGCTCACCTGGAGCGCTCATCTGCTGCCTGTCTGTTGGTCTACCTGGAGGCTCCGCCATCACATGCTGTGACCACCCGCTTATCCAGTGACTCTCGCCTGCTCACCTGGGAGCTCACGTCTACCATCTGCCTGCTAGCCTATCTGGAGGCTCAGCCGTCACAGGTCGTACCAACCCTTTACCCAGAGACTGCCCCGGTCACTTGCCGTGACCTCCTGCCCGTTCATCCAGAGACTGCCCCGGTCACTTGCCGTGATCTCCTGTTCGTTCACCCAGAGACTGTCCCGGTCACCTGCTGTGACTGCCTGCCCGTCTTCCCTGGTCGCCACCCGCTCCCTTACAAGGACCGCCCCCTTGTATAGTAGCTCAGAGGTTCCGCCTCCCAGACCCGTTACAGTCTCTATGAGATTTCCACATCTTGCCACTGCGATTTTTGCCCATTTCGTAAGGCAAAACTGCTCCAGCTCCTTCAAGCTCTTATGGCTTACTCTTTTTAACAGCAATCTTCAAGTCTGACCACAGATTCTCTAAGGTCTGGGCTTTGACTAGGCAACTCTGAGACATTTACATGTTTCCCCTTAAACCACTCAAATGTTGCTTTAGCAATATGCTTTGGGTCATTGTCTTGTTGGAAGGTGAACCTCCGTCCCAGTCTCAAATCATTGACAGACTGAAACAGGTTTTGCTCAAGAATATCCCTCTATTTTGCAGCATCCATCTTCCGCTAGACTAGGAAGTTTTGGCCTGTCCCTGCTACCAAAAAATACCCCCACAGGATGATGCTGCTACCACTATGTTTCACTGTGGGGATGGTGTTCATAGAATCATAGAATGTTAGCGTTGGAAGGAACCTCCAAGATCATCATGTTCATGTTGACCCCATGCTCTACTCCCTGTTCAATGCAACCTAATGTGCAATGTGTACTTGGGGTGATGAGCTGTCTTGGGTTTGGCGCCAGACATAGCGTTTTCCTTGCTGGCTAAAAAGTTCAATTCTGGTCTCATATGACCACAGCACCTTCCTTTATACATTTGGGAAGTCTCCCACATGTCTTTTGGCAAACTCAAAACAAGCCTCACACACAAAAATTGTGAGTAAAGGCTTTTTTTCTGCCCATTCTTCCATAAAGGCCACTTCTATGGAGTGTACGTCTTATTGTGGTCGTATGGACAGATACTCCAGTCTCTGCTTGGGAACCCTGCAACTCCTTAAAACCTGTCCTCTCTTGGCAGGTTTGTTGTGGTACCATGTTCTTTCCATTTAATAATGGATTTGATGGTCCTCTGGGGGGATCATCGGAGATTGGGATATTTTTTATAACCCAACCCAGACTTGTACTTCTCAACAACTTTGGCCATGAATTGTTTGGGGATCTCCTTGGTCTTCATGGTGTTGTTTGGTTAGTGGTGTCTCTTGTTTAATGGTGTTGCAGCCTCTGTGGCCTTTCAGAAAAGGTGTATATATAATGACAGACCATGTGACACTTAGATTGCACACAGGTGGACTTCCTTTCACTAAGCATGTGACTTATGAAGGTAGAAAATAGCAAAAGGCAATGGTACTCACCAGCCAAGGTTTCAAGAAAAAAAAAAATGCACAACAAAAGGGGGCCGACCGTGTTCTGGTGTGCATTTTTTTTTCCTTGAAACCTTGGCTGGTGAGTACCATTGCCTTTTGCTATTTTCTAAAAATTCTGTCTATTGTTCTGGCTATGCTGTTTGTTTTTAATATTAGAGTAGGGACTCGCAAAACCGTGAGGACCCTTGACGATGGGTTGCGAGCTTACGTATTTTGGCCAAAATATCAACTAATACCTCATGATATTTTTTGCACTTTTTTTATCTGCCAGGGCACGGCCAGGCCCAGTAATGGTGACCTTGTGAGTGGGGGCTTCACAACTCTGCGATGCACGGATAGGGTGCCGGGCATCCCGCCTAGTCGAATAGTAGGGGCGTGTAATAGGATGCTGGCTAGGCACGGTGCCGCGAGTGTGTGAATTGCACCCTACTGCAAGTTTCATCTGTGTGCAGTTTTAGTGCTGGGTAGTCGCCCCTCCAGTGAGAGTGGTTGAGGGCGATTGTTCATTAGCATTCTGCACCTGTGTTACCTCCTTCTAACAAAAGGGGGCCGGCCGTGTCCTGGTGTGCATTTTTTTTTTCTTGACACCTTGGCTGGTGAGTACCATTGCCTTTTGCTATTTTCTAAAAATTCTGTCTATTGTTCTGGCTATGTTGTTTGTTTTTAATATTAGAGTAGGGACTCGCAAAACCGTGAGGACCCTTGACGATGGGTTGCGAGCTTACGTATTTTGGCCAAAATATCAACTAATACCTCATATGATATTTTTTGCACTTTTTTTATCTGCCAGGGCACGGCCAGGCCCAGTAATGGTGACCTTGTGAGTGGGGGCTTCACAACTCTGCGATGCACGGATAGGGTGCCGGGCATCCCGCCTAGTCGAATAGTAGGGGCGTGTAATAGGATGCTGGCTAGGCACGGTGCCGCGAGTGTGTGAATTGCACCCTACTGCAAGTTTCATTTGTGTGCAGTTTTAGTGCTGGGTAGTCGCCCCTCCAGTGAGAGTGGGTGAGGGCGATTGTTCATTAGCATTCTGCACCTGTGTTACCTCCTTCTAACAAAAGGGGGCCGGCCGTGTCCTGGTGTGCATTTTTTTTTTTCTTGAAACCTTGGCTGGTGAGTACCATTGCCTTTTGCTATTTTCTAAAAATTCTGTCTATTGTTCTGGCTATGCTGTTTGTTTTGGACTTATGAAGGTAATTGCTTGCATCAGAAATTTTTAGAGGCTTCATCACAAAAGGGTGAATATGTATGCACATGCCAATTTTTAGTTATTTGGTCTCATAAATTTAATTTATGCCTATATTTTTCTCATTTCACTTCACCAGTTTAGACTATTTAATGCTGATGCATCACACACAAATTAGATTACAAAAATATTTAAACATTGGTTGTAATATAACAAAATAGGTAAAAAGCCTGGGAGGGAGAGGTGTGTGGCTGAATACTTTTGCAAGCCATTGTACATAGTTATATGGGTTGAAAAAAAGGCACAGGTCCATCAAGTGCAACCTTTCCCGATCAATTATACATTATCTATCTCTAGATTATTTCTATCTTAGAATCAGTGGCGTACCGCCAATGGCGGCAGGCCACGCCACTGCTATGGGGCCCGTGACCGGAAGGGGGCCCGTGAGCCGGGAGGGCCCCAAACAGCGTGGGAACTAGGAGGATAGGTGAGTATTGGAGGGGAGGGAGGTTGCGGCGGCGGAGGAGCGAGCACACGTGGTAGCCGCTGCTGCAGCTACCTCGTGTGCCCGCTGCTAAAGGGACATGAATATTCCCTCTTCTCTACTCCCATGGGCGTGGAGAAGAGGGAATATTCATTCTCTTTAGTAGCGGGCACGGAGGAGCTGCTGTCAGTGCCCGCTGCTTAAGAGAAAGCATATTCATGCTTCTCAACGCCCATAGTCCCGGCATGGAGAAGCATGAATGTGCCGGCAGCAGCAGCTCACCTTGGGATCTGAGAGTGCGCGCTGCTCAGATGCCGACATGAGCTGCAGCAGACAGGACGCAGCGCTAGAGGAGAGGTGAGGAAGGAAGGTGAGTATAAGTGTTTATTATTTTATGTGTGCAGTGATTGGGGCCATACATAGTAGGATTGGGGAATGAGGAGGCCACACATACCAGGATTGAGGGATGAGGAGGCCACACATACCGGGATTGGGGAGGCCACACCTACCAGGATTGGGGGGATTGGGGAGGCCACACATACCAGGATTGGGAGGATTGGGGAGGCCACACATACTAGGATTGGGGGGGGATTGGGGAGGCCACATATACTAGGATTGGGGAGGCCACATATACCAGGATTGGGGTGTGAGATTGGGGAGACCACACATACCAGGATTGGGGGGGGATATTGGGGAGGCCACACATACCAGGATTGGGGGATTGGGGAGGCCACACATACAGTACAGACCAAAAGTTTGGACACACCTTCTCATTTAAAGATTTTTCTGTATTTTCATGACTATCAAAATTGTACATTTTACACTGAAGGCATCAAAACTATGAATTAACACATGTGGAATTATATACTTAACAAAAAAGTGTGAAACAACTGAAAATATGTCTTATATTCTAGGTTCTTCAAAGTAGCCACCTTTTGCTTTGATGATTGCTTTGCACACTCTTGGCATTCTCTTGATGAGCTTCAAGAGGTAGTCACCGGAAATGGTCTTCCAACAATCTTGAAGGAATTCCTAGAGATACTTAGCACTTATTGTCCCTTTTGCCTTCACTCTGCGGTCCAGCTCACCCCAAACCATCTCGATTGGGTTCAGGTCTGCTGACTGTGGAGGCCAGGTCATCTGGCGTAGCACCCCATCACTCTCCTTCTTGGTCAAATAGCCCTTACACAGCCTGGAGGTGTGTTTGGGGTCATTGTCCTGTTGAAAAATAAATGATGGTCCAACTAAACGCAAACCGGATGGAATAGCATGCCGCTGCAAGATGCTGTGGTAGCCATGCTGGTTCAGTATGCCTTCAATTTTGAATAAATCTCCAACAGTGTCACCAGCAAAGCACCCCCACACCATCACACCTCCTCCTCCATGCTTCACGGTGGGAACCAGGCATGTAGAGTCCATCCATTCACCTTTTCTGCATCGCACAAAGACACGGTGGTTGGAAAAAAAGATCTCAAATTTGGACTCATCAGACCAAAGCACAGATTTCCACTGGTCTATTGTTCATTCCTTGTGTTCTTTAGCCCAAACAAGTCTCTTCTGCTTGTTGCCTATCCTTAGCAGTGGTTTCCTATCAGCTATTTTACCATGTAGGTTTTGTATCTTTTTGCTAGTGTGAACATGCTCTCATTTCTTGCATGTGTACCATCTTAGACCTCAGTTCACATTGCTTGGTTTTTTGTCTTGTTTGCATTCTGTGCAAATTAGGGGTGTGACATCCCCCCTTGTTGAGCTGGTCAGTATATATGTAGCTTACCACGGGCTTAGGTGGTCTGATTTTGGGACCCGGTTCTATTTGTCTACCCTTTTATATGCATTACTTCAACTCTGATATACAGTAAGGTTTTTAATATAGACAGTGTAGGACCGTCCCAATTAGGGTCACCTTGTCGCTGGTGGGACGGCTTGTATACTTCTTTTGATCAAAAATAGTTCACTAAGTACCCTATATTTCATATGCAACTTTGCTTTACATCTATATATAATGATGGTAGGGTATGTGATATATTTTTTGTCTTTTGTAGGTTTTGTATTTTACCATGAAGGCCTGCTGCACAAAGTCTCCTCTTAACAGTTGTTGAAGAGATGTGTCTGCTGCTAAAACTCTGTGTGGCATTGACCTGGTCTCTAATCTGAGCTGCTGTTAAACTGCGATTTCTGAGGCTGGTGACTCGGATAAACTTATCCTCAGAAGCAGAGGTGACTCTTGGTCTTCCTTTCCTGGGGCGGTCCTCATGTGAGCCAATTTCTTTGTAGCGCTTGATGGTTTTTGCAACTGCACTTGGGGACACTTTCAAAGTTTGCCCAATTTTTCGGACTGACTGACCTTCATTTCTTAAAGTAATGGTGGCCACTCGTTTTTCTTTACTTAGCTGCTTTTTTCTTGCCATAATACAAATTCTAACAGTCTATTCAGTAGGACTATCAGCTGTGTATCCACCAGACTTCTGCACAACACAACTGATGGTCCCAACCCCATTTATAAGGCAAGAAATCCCACTTATTAAACCTGACAGGGCACACCTGTGAAGTGAAAACCATTTCCGGTGACTACCTCTTGAAGCTCATCAAGAGAATGCCAAGAGTGTGCAAAGCAGTCATCAAAGAAAAAGGTGGCTACTTTGAAGAACCTAGAATATAAGACATATTTTCAGTTGTTTCACAATTTTTTGTTAAGTATATAATTCCACATGTGTTAATTCATAGTTTTGATGCCTTCAGTGTGAATGTACAATTTTGATAGTCATGAAAATACAGAAAAATCTTTAAATGAGAAAGTGTATCCAAACTTTTGGTCTGTACTGTACCAGGATTGGGGGATGAGGGGGTGCCACACATACCAGGATGGGGAAATTTACCAATAGCTGCTGCATTTCTCACCCTAGGCTTATACTCAAGTCAATATTTTTTCCCATTTTTTTGTGGTAAAATTAGGGGCCTCGGCTTATATTCGGGTCGGCTTATTTAAAATATACGGTATTTTAAAATCAGTGAGTACGTGATGCCCATAATACTGCAGGACTGTGGGGTGCATTATACTATATGGGGGCTGCATTTTACCCTATGGGGTGTGTAATATACTGTATGGAGGACTATGGGGAGTGCATTATATTCTATGGAGGACCATGGGAAGTTCATTATACTATATGGAGGATTATGGGGGGCGCATTATACTATATGGAGGATTATCGGTGGTGTATTATACTCTATGGAAGGCTGTGGAGCCATTATAATATTTTGAGGGCTATGTGGGGGGCCATTATACTGTATTAAAGTAATTATACAGTGTGAAGGGTTGTGTGGGGTCCATTATACTGTTTGGAGGGCTCGTGCGGGCCATTATACTGTATGTATGCACATTATAGTGTATGGAGAGCTTGGGGGTCACAGTTGGGGGATCATACTGTGTTGGGGTCACTATACTTTGCCTTGGGAGTTGAAGTTGGGTACAATAGGGTCATTATACTGTGCATATGGAGGCTAACGTGGAGGAATGCACCATGGGGGTATCATACGGTGTTTGGGGTGCACTTTTGTTGGAATCACACTTTATGGGGGTAATGAAAGAGGAATCTAGGACTTCAGCAGGAGGAAAATTACTATGTAAAGGCTGGAAAGTTGTGATATCTGCTCTTCTGTGGCACAGACAAATATTTATTTATTTTTTGTGGGGCGGGGGCCCAATTAGAACTTCTGCTATGGGGCCCCATGATTCCTATGTACGCCCCTGCTCAGAATGCTATAAATAATCTAAAGATATATAATGTGTTTCATGTGATGAACATTTTTTGTGGATCAGACTCAGCCATGCAAAAAGCTCCGCTATGTATGGCACACAAAAGTCAACCATTTTTACTTTTTTAAAAGTTCACACAAGCATGTGATTGTTCCCTAAGAAGATTAATCATGGCGACGCAGAACTCTATACATATTTTGGTCTGCAGCTAGGTAATAGACCTCATATTTAAATAAAGGCTGGAATACCTGTCCATTTGACACATGACCTGCACCTGTGTTTTCTACACAAACATTATTCTCACGTATGATAGAAGCTTTTCATCACCTCACCATCCCAGCTCTGAAAGTCAAACATAAGGGAGGATATAGGAGTTCCAGTTCATTCCGCAGGGCATTTGTCACTATCAGTGGATGCAAATAAGAACGCATTGTCCAAGGCTCTGTGCAAACTGGAATTATGGATACATTCTCTTTTTTTCAGAGCTATTTAACAAAAATAGGAATCAGAAACATGTTCATCTTCCCATATGCAGTACTAGAATATGTTGGTTATTTTTTTTTATAAAAAAATAAATAAAAGTTCTAGGAAATCATCCTAGAGCGTGTTCACATGCAGCAAACTGAAATAATCCATTCCATACGTCTGAATGGGGCTGTCACTGCATGGATTTTGGCAACAATTCTGCCTCTCCTGTGCATAAACATAAAACTTTTATGTCCCACTATCAGTATTTGGTCAGTATTCGGTCAGTATTTTTTCTCAGGAGTGGGAGCCAAAACCAGGTGAGGAACAATCAGAGAAAAGGTATAATACAAACAAGTCACCAATTCTGCATTTATCACCCACTCCTGGTTTTGGCTCCCACTCCTGATAAAAAATACTGACCGAATACTGAAAAAGTACTGATAGTGGGGCCGTGGCCTTATAGAGAGGTATTCCCATATTATAATGCGGTGGTATATGACATAATTTTATGATCGGTGGGGTCCGACATCTGTGCAGGCTAGGAGCTTTTTCTTGAATGTGTGGCGCCCCTGAGGGTTCAGTCGCCACAGAGGTACTGTATCTCACCCAGAGGTGTGGTATCTCACCCTCAGGTAAGGAAGGAGTACAGCTCAGGACCCTAACATCTGCATTCACTACACCACATTTCAGAGGGCAGGGCGAGATTGCTCCTACGGGAGAGCACAGTCCCTGATCCCTGGCTGGAGTGGGGGGGGGACCACAGTAAAGGGGAACCATGTAGTGGGTGTGGGTGTAGGACGTAGATCAGGGGAGCACTTGACAGGAAGCTGTATAAAATAGGGAACCATCTTAGGGAGACAAGCCAGTCAGAGGAGGAGAAGTGACAGGAGCAGAGGCTCTGTACGAGCTCTGCTCCAGAGGCGGGCCTAGCCAGTGGGGCCCAAGTCTGAGAGGAGAAGGAGAGAAGAGAGGAGAGGGAGCAGGAAGGCTCCAGGAACGGAAGGGATCCCAGGGGTGAGGGTAGTGCTGGAGGCCACCCGTACACCCGAATCTACCGGGAGGTGGAGGGGTCAGGCCATCAGAAGGGAACCGGGTCCCTCAACTAGCAAAAGACTGCACGTCTTAACTAGAAACCGGAGGCTGCAGTATTTCAAGTCCTGCAGCCACAAGTCCACGCCAGTCTCACCGAGACGGTAACCATATAGGACCCAGGGGACGGAACATAAGTCGCCCGCCAAGGCCCGCGGGTACTGGATTGGAGTCACTAGGTGTGAGGTGCAGAGAAGAGGCCAGAGAAAGGACACAGAAGGGGGTCCTGATAAGTACTCCGGAGCTATCTGGGGGTGGACTGAGCCCCTCACTGAGTAAGCACAGAACGACGTGGGCAATTACATTGAGCTCTGTAATCTGGACTGCAACAACTGTGAGTAAAGACCCTGGGACTGCACTATCTTGTCTCTGTGTTCCTTGCTGCGCCATCCCTCACTGCACTACAATGCCCAGCACAACCACCAACATCCACACACTGCCCTGAAGCTAACTCTTCCTGTGGGGAGTAATAATACCCTTGCTGCAATACCACCAGCTTCAGAGGACTGTTCCGCAGCGGCGGCCCCCTTTAGCCGCACTCCACAGGTGGCGTAGTCGCACTCTTTAATAAAACCCATATAAATTTCCCTTGGATTGACCGCCCTGGGTCACAGACTGGGTCACCGTCACTGTGACTACAACCCCCAGCATCTACCGGCCCGGCACCAGGTACCCCACGTCCCAGGGGGCGCGTCAAATGCAGCTGTGCCACTTTGTATGGAAAAACTGTAAATTGCCAGCGGTGCTAAATTAATGCTGCAGAACATTCATTCATAGAATATATGGGGCTCCCAGAGGTCAAAGCCCCACGCTCATAATGTGATGGCATAGCCAATTATTTTCTAAAATGAAAATACACCTTAAAATAGAAAATACACACAAATTAATAAGAAGTTTCATTACAGTTTCCGTTCAATTATGAACTGTATTCTTTCATTTTGTCTTTGTCATTTACCCTGTAAATTAATCTAGAAGTAGAACCAACTAGAGCTCTGTTTTACAGTGGCTTGTGAAAGTATTAACTCCCTTGGCTTTTTACCTATTTTGCTACATTACAACCTGTGTTTACATTTTTTGTTATTTATGTGTGATGCATCAGCCCTAAATAGTCTAAGTTAGTGAAGTGAGAAAAATATAGGCATAAATTACATTTATGGGATCAAATAACTAAAAATTGGCATGTGCACATGTATTCATCCATTTTGTGATGAAGCCCATAAAAATTTCTGGTACAGCAATTCCCTTCATAAGTCACATGCTTACTGAAAGGTGTAACATACCTGGCGGCATCCTTCCATAGTGGTCCATCTCCCACTGTGCAAGAGCGCGCACTTAATCTCCAGTCCAGTCTGCTAGCCTGGCTTCCCTCCATGCTGTCTGCTTGCCTCTGTTTCTGCTGCTTAAGGGCGGCGCCCGATCACTTCCTGCTTCTTGTTGCTGCTGCAGGCACACCCCTTGTGCGTCCTCAGCCTATTGCTGTCTGTCACCTGGTATTTAACCCAGCTCCTCCCTGGAATCCATGCCTGAGAATTGTGTTCTGTCAGTTGGCTTCCTGTCACTGATGTGCCAGGTCCTGTCTATGCTTCCTGCCTTGCGGCATCAGTTCCCGTGTCTGAACTGTGTCCTGTCTGAACTATCTTCTAGCCTGTTGTCTTCTGCCTATCCTGGAGGCTGTATTTCCAGGCCAGTGTGAACACGCTCCTAGCCTGTTCTTTCCGCCTTCTAGGGGCCGCATACCTAGACCCGTTCCTGTATCTTGCCTGTTCCTGTCTGAACACGCTCCTAGCCTTTTCGTTCCGCCTTCTAGGGGCCGCATACCTAGACCTGCTCCTGTATCTTGCTGCTGTGTCTGTTCTTGTCTGAATACTCTCCTAGCCTGTTACCTGTTTTTCTCTATGTCCGTACCTTCCCTTTTCTTGCAGAATCTGATCCCGTACCTAACTCCTACTCGTTGTCCCTGTACTCCCGTTTGTGAGTTTAGAGTTCACTCGCTACTTCATTGCAAGTATCCTGTGTGTACCTGGTTCTACCTTTCCCTTCCAGTCTGTTCCATGTGAACAGAGCCCTGTCCCCTCTGCTCTGACTTGCTCACCGCTCCGGCGGTTCTTGCCTGCTCTGCCTTACTCGCTGCTTCGGCAGTCTCGCTCTGCTCTGACCCTTTGCTCGCTGCTCCGGCAGTCTCGCTCTGCTCTGACCCTTTGCTCGCTGCTTCGGCAGTCTCGTCCTGCTCCTCTCTCACTCACCGCTCCAGGCATCCTTGTCCTGCTCTTCTCTCGCTCACCGCTCCAGGCGGTCTCGTCTTGTTCTGCTCTCGCTCGCCGCTCTGGGCGGCCTCACTCTGCTGTTTGTCCACCGCATCTGCGGTTCTGTTCCTGAGTCCCAGTCTGTACTGGGTCCTATCCACTCGGTGCTCCAACCTGTCGTACCTGCCAGTACCTCCCTGCCTGCATACCAGTCGTGCTTACCAGCATCCGCCAGTCTGCATACCAGCCGTGTCTGCCTATACCCAGCAGTCTGTGTGCCAGCCTAACCTGCCTGTTCCTGTATTCCCCTGTGTGGGTCAACAGCCGTGTCCGGGGTCTGTCCTGGAGTAGCTCCTGGTCCCTCTGCTCGGTTCCTCCTTGGTGCACTGGCGTTGTATGCCGTCCTGCGACCCTGGTCGGATCGGGTGGATACTTAGTTAGGCCCCTCCAGGTATTCACTCTCCGGCACGGTCCAGTGGAATCACTACATATACACGCACACGCCACTCAGCCCGGGCGTGTGCATTACAAAAGGAAGTTCACCTGTGTGCAATCTGAGTGTCACATCGTCTATCAGTATATACACACCTGTTCTGAAAGGCCACAGAGCATGCAACACCATTAAGCAAGAGTCACCACTAACCAAACAACACCATGAAGACTAAGGAGATCTCCAAACGAGTCATGGACAAAGTTGTTGAGAAGTACAAGTCAGGGTTGGGTTATAAAACATATCCCAATCTCTGATGATTCCCCGGAGCACTATCAAATCCATTATTAAATAGAAAGAATATGGTATCACAACAAACCTGCCAAGAGAGGTCCACCCACCAAAACTCTCAGCCCGGACAAATAGGGCATTAATCAGAGAGGCAGCACAGAGACCAAAGGAAACCTTTAAAGGGGTTTTCCCACGAACAAAACTTAATTTTAAAAATTGTCTGTGTCTGACCGTGTACGGAACATACCACATCTCTTGGGCAGGGGAGAAAGCAAAAGACAATATAGATATTACAGCATGGGAGAACACAGAATTCATTTTGTGAGGTAAAATATTGTTTAAAAAAATGAATCCTCTGTGATCCCCTGCTGCAATATCTGTATACTCTTTTGCTTTCTCCCCTGCCCGGAGCACGGCGGTAAGGGGAACGGCGTCCCTGCCTGTCAAAGGGCAGAGACTCCGATGCTACAGTACCCTCCCCTTTACGCCCCCTCTTCTTTAGGTCCGAAATTTTTTTTTAAGAAGAAGCGGGTCGTGGATGTTCTCTCTGGGTTCCCAAGTGCTCTCCTCTGGGCCAAACCCCTTCCAATCCACCAGATTGGATTTTTTTTTTCCTCTTACCCTTTTGGTGGCCAGAATGTTCTCTACCTCATAGACGTCCTCAGCGGAGACCGGAGCTGGGGAAGTACCTGGATCGTCGGAAAAAGAATTAAGAACAACCGGTTTGAGGAGAGATACGTGGAAGGAGTTGGGAATCCGTAAGGTGGCCGGGAGTTTTAACTTGTAGGCCACTGGATTGATTTGCTTGAGGACTTCAAATGGTCCGATGAACTGTGGACCCAACTTATAGGAGGGTATTTTGAGACGAACATGTTTGGAGGAGAGTCAAACCTTGTCTCCCAGACGGAATTGAGGCGGATCCAGACGTCTCTTATCAGCATGTCTTTTCATCTGCTCGGAGGATTGAAGAAGTGTGGATCTAGTGTCCTCCCAAATGGTGGAAAATTCACTGACCAGAGACTCCGTAGCAGAATTGTCCACTGAAGCAGAGACGGGAAACGGAATCCGGGGGTGTTGACCATAGACCACAAAGAACGGGGACTTGGAAGAAGATTCGCTCTCATGGTTATTATAGGAGAACTCGGCCCATGGTAGGAGCTCTACCCAATCGGTATGGTGAGCGTTGACGAAGTGCCGGAGGAAGCTGGTAAGGATATGGTTGATAAGTTCCACTTGGCCATTGGACTGAGGATGATAAGCAGAGGAGAAATCCAGAGAGACATCCAGCAGCTTACACGTAGCTCTCCAGAAGCGCGAAGTGAACTGGACCCCTCGATCAGACACAATGTGGTGAGGTAGGCCGTGGAGACGAAAGATGCGATGGATGAAGTCCTTAGCCAGCACAGATGCAGACGGGAGACCAGGCAGCGGGATAAAGTGGGCCATTTTAGAAAAGCGGTCAGCGACCACCCAAATGACAGTACAATCGGCAGAAACAGGGAGATCAGTAATAAAGTCCATAGCAATGTGTTGCCACGGGGCAGTACGGGAAGAGGCAGGAGATGGCTGGCTGGAAGACGTCTGGGAACCTTGTTGTGGGCACAGGATGAACAGGCTGTGACGAAGTCTACAACATCCTTGCGCAGGGAAGGCCACCAGTAATGCCGGGTAATGAGCAGGAAGGTCTTCCTCTGGCCAGCATGGCCGGCTAATTCAGATAAATGACCCCAGTGAAGAACCTTCTTACGCCACTCCTCCACCGCCAATTTGATGGCTAGCAGTTCTCTGTCTCCTATGGAATAGTTGCGCTCGGACGAGGAGAAGAGCTTGGAGAAGAAGCCGCAGGTTACCATTCTCCCGGACGGAGATTTCTGGGTGAGCACCGCTCCGGCTCCGGAAGAGGAAGCATCAACCTCCAGAAAGAACTGTTTGTTGCAATCTGGACGGTGCAGCACCGGGGCAGAAGAGAAGGCTTGTTTTAAGGAGAGGAAGGCCTCCTCCGCTTCGGACATCCATTCCTTAGGATTAGCACCCTTACGTGTGAGTGCAGAGATGGGTGCAGCCCGGAAAGAGAAATGCGGGATGAAGAGGCGGTAATAGTTAGCGAAGCCCAGGAATCGCTGAATTGCCTTCAACCCCTCCGGTTGGGGCCACTTTAAGACGGCATCCGTAGACCTGTCTTAGAGATAATATAGCACAGGAACGGACGAGAGGTCTTCTCGAAGAGGCATTTCTCAAATTTTGCGTATAGGTGATTCTGCCTGAGCCTAAGCAGGACCTGACGAATATCCCTCCGGTGTGTGGGTAGATCCGGAGAGAAGACCAAGATGTCGTCCAGGTACACCACCACGCATGAATATAAGAGGTCAGGGAATATGTCATTAACTAGTTCTTGGAAGACGGCTGGAGCATTACAGAGACCGAAGGGCATCACACAGTATTCATAGTGGCCGTCCCGGGTATTGAATGCCGTCTTCCACTCGTCTCCTTGGCGGATCCGGACCAAGTTATACGCCCCACGAAGATCGAGCTTGGAGAAGATCTTCGCACCTTTAAGGCAGTCGAACAGCTCTGAGATGAGTGGCAGAGTGTATTTATTTTTGATAGTAATTTGGTTAAGTCCCCTATAATCGATACAGGGGCGTAGTGAGCTGTCTTTCTTTTTTACGAAGAAGAATCCAGCTCCAGCCGGGGAGGTAGATTTCTGGATGAATCCCCTAGCCAGATTTTCTTCGATGTACTCCGACATGGCCCGGGTTTCGGCCAGCGACAAGGGGTAGATACGCCCACGGGGTGGAGTGGCACCGGGTACCAGGTCGATAGGGCAATCATATGGCCTATGGGGTGGCAGTGTCTCTGCCTCCTTCTTGTCGAAGACATCTGCATAGGTAGACCAGGTAAATTAGCCGGAGTAGACGGAGGTCGAACCGGGCGAACCAGAACCAGGCAGGTCTCATGGCAATCCTGCCCCCAACGGAGCACCTCACCGGATCGCCAATTCAGAACGGGTTCATGTCTCTGTAGCCAGGGTAGACCTAGCAATAGGGAGTGAGAGAGTCCGGATAGCACATGGAAGGAGATCCTCTCCGAGTGCAACATTCCCACCTGAAGGGTTACAGGCTCTGTGACGAGCAAGATGGTCACCGGAAGGAGTCTTCCATCCACGGAAGCGACTGCCAATGGTTCAGCCAGAGGTTTTGTGTGAATATGATGCTTGTCTACAAGGGACTGAGAAGTGAGATTCCTGGTGGCTCCGGAATCCAGGTGGGCGGTTTCAAAGAAGCGGTTCTCTTCACAGGAAATAGAAACGAATAGAGTCAAGAATGTAGAGGATTTACTCTTGCCTAGGACAACCTCTCCGAGTGGTCCTAGACATTGGAGTTTCCCGGCTTCTCCGGGCAGGAACGGACCAGATGCTCCTTACTACTGACGTGCCCCCTGGGCCGTGGGGTACTCGGTGTCGGGCCGGTCGTTGCTAGGAGAGATGTCACAGTGGCGGTGACCCGGTCCGTGACCCAGGACGGTCAGTAAAAGGGGATATTTACAGGGGAATTAAAGTTCTTATATACAGTTTGTGACGCCACCTGTGGTATGCGGCTAAAGGGAGGCACCGCTGTGGATCAGGTCCTCTGGAGCTGTTGTTAATGCAGCAGAGTTGGTTTAGCTCTCCACAGGTAGAGCTTAGCTCCAGGGCTGTGCTGCGATGTTATGGATGTTGCGGTGTAGTGCAGGGGGTGATATCGCAGCAGTAATTCACGGAGACAGTGGGGTGCAGTCTTCAGAGTTTACTCAGTTGTTGAAATCCAAGTTACAGGTACCGGTGTAACTTCCCACGTCGCGCTGCGTTCACCAGGCAAGGGGTTCAGCAATCCCTCAGGTAGTTCCAGAGCACTTAACGGGACCCCTTTCTGTGTGCCTTTCTCAGTCGTCTTCCTGCACTGGCTCTCAACCTCCTGCCCTGCGCCTCACAATCAGTGTCCCAAGCCGGTAGCCTCGGGTCTTATCGGGCGACCTGCAGTCCCCTGGACCCTCTGTGGCCACATTTTCAGCGATGTAATTGTGGCTGTGGCAACTGCACCCTAAAAGTACAGAAGCCTCCGGTTTCTAGCTGAGCCTTGTAGTTCTCCACTAGTTTAGGGGCCGGATCCCTCCATGTTCCTGCAGATTCAGGCGTACGGGTGGCCTCCAGCACTGCCCGTACCCCTAGGATCCCCTCGTTCCTCCTGGAGCCTTCTCTCCTGCTCCTCTCTCCTTCACAGCCTTGGGCCTCTCATTAGGCCCTCCTCCTGAGCAGAGCTCCTGCTGAGCTCCTGCTCCCACTACTTCTCCTCTCAGATTGACCTGTTCTTTTAAGACGGCTTCTCTATTTATATCACCTCCTTTCCTGTGCTCCCCTGAACTACGTCCTCCACCCACACTCACTACATAGTTCCACCCTTCAGCTAGGGACCAGGGACTGTGCTCTTCCTCAGGAGCAATCTCGCCCTGCCCCCACTGAAGTGGAATGTGTTGGATGCAGGTGTTAGGGTCCCGGGCAGCACTCTATCCCTACCTGAGAGTGAGATACCACACCTCTGGGTGAGATGCAGTACCTCTGTGGCGACTGAAACCGCAGGGGCGCCACACTACCACAGTAGAAACAGCTCCCCTTGGCACGGCGTATTTCTTGGCGAGGCTTGACCATCTTGGTCTGGTCAATCTGCATGGGTTCGGGCGAGCGTGCTCGGGGAGTTGCAGGTTGGGAGGCAAGTTTCTGGAAAACAAGAGCAAGACGAGGAAATCACTCCTGGGTAGTCTCCTTAGCTCGTTCCAGGAAACGGACGTCAATCTGGGTAGCTAGTGACACCAGGTCATCCAGGGTGGTAGGAATGTCCCGGCCGGCTAGCTCGTCCTTGATCCGTCCGGAAAGACCCTCCCAGAAGGTGGACACCAGGGCCTCGTCGTTCCAGGCAAGCTCAGAAGCGAGGGTACGGAACTGTATGGCATACTGGCCCACGGTGAGACTCCCTTGGTGGAGTCGGAGCAATGAGGAGGCTCATCAAAGACCTTCCGGAAGGCAGTGAGGAAAGCCGGAAGATCAGACAACAGGGGATTCCCTCTCTCCCATAGAGGGTTCAGCCATGCCAATGCTTCCCCGGTGAGGTGAGACATGATGAACGCCCGGTCGGAGGGAAACTAATGTGCCAGTAGTTCAAAGTGCAGCATGCCCTGGTTCAGAAAACCCCGACATAAGACTGGGTCACCCCCAAAACGAGGAGGTGCAGAGAGCCGGGGTCCTGAGCTGGATGCCGTGGCACTGGTAGGCAGAGGTGCTGCTGGAGCGGGTGTCACTCGGCTCGAGGCGGACACTGGTGGGACGGGCAGCGTGTCCAGGCGAGAGTTGACAGACCGTAGGTAGGTCAGGATGATTTCCTGTTGGGATCTCTGACAAGAAACCTCCTGGTACAGGTCAGCAAGCGAAGGAGCCTGGGGGCCACCGGATTCCATGGCCCTTGCAAACTGTTACGGATCCGGGTGGTGGAACCTCTGTGCTGCGGTGCAAGGAGGGACCAGAGGGGCGTAACTAGGTATCAACTCAGACTGACCAAGGTCGCACGGCGGCTCAATCGACTCGAGGGACCAGGTGCTACTCTGGGCCAGTCCTTGTATGAGAGCAGGTGACTCCCATGGGTCAGAAAGCAGGGACTGACCGGTACAGCAGATGAGCACGGCAGGCAGGCTGACAGGTGATCCGGGAAGACGGACTGGCAGACACCACGGGTAACTGGCAGGAGCCTTCAGGTAGGCTGGCAGGTAGGCACGAAATGTAACTGGTACGTTTTCCGGGTAGGCAGGCAAGCCTGGCCCATAGACAGACTGGCGGATTAGGACCGTAGGCAGACCGTCGGGCTGTAGAGTGTACTTGGCTGGCGGGCACAGGTAGACAGGCTGGCAGACAGGACTGGTAGTCAGGCTGGCGGACAGGACTGGTAGTCAGGCTGGCGGACGGCACTGGTAGTCAGGCTGGCGGACGGCACTGGTAGTCAGGCTGGCGGACGGCACTGGTAGTCAGACTAGCAGCGGGACCTGAGGGCTGAAGCAGAGTTTAGAACACAGAGCTACAACCTTGCAAGGGCACCTCCATTTTGGAGGAGGTGCATTTTATATTGGCCGGGGACTCCTTTGGACTGCGCGCGCGGCCCCTTTAAGAGGGAGGGAGCGCGCGCTCGTCCTAAGCACAGTGCTCGGGAAGCTGCGCACACCGGCAGCAGCAGGAGGGCCAGAAGGCGCCGGGCCCGGAGCGCTGCAGTAAGGGGAGCGGCCTGTCATGGGGCAGAGACGCCGATGCTACATTTAGTTTGTTTATTTTTTTTGCGAACTGATTTTCCATCCCCCTAAAAGAGACAGTTTGCAGATCAAAACTGTCTATTCAAGTAACAATATTAAAAATTGAATTGCACTCAGATGCCATTGATGTGTCACCAGAGCGATGTGCATTATTTACTGTTTTACACATTAACATAACATCATATACTACCCCTGGCAAAAATTATGGAATCACCAGGCTCGGAGGATGTTCATTCTGAGGAAAAAATTATGGAATCACCCTGTAAATTTTAATTTCCAAAACGAACACCTGCATCAAATTAGATCTGCTCGTTAGTCTGCATCTAAAAAGGAGTGATCACACCTTGAAGAACTGTTGCACCAAGTGGACTGACATGAATCATGGCTGCAACTGGAGAGATGTCAATTGAAACAGAGGAGAGGATTATCAAACTCTTAACCCTTTCGCAACCTTGGGTTTTGTCGTTTTTGCTTTTTCGTTTTTTGCTCCCATTGTTCCCAGACCATAGCGTTTTTATTTTTTGGTCAATATGGCCGTGTGAGGGCTTATTTTTTGCGGGATGAGTTGTACTTTTCAACGCCATTACTAGTTTTACCATATCGTGTACGGTAAAACGGGGAAAAAATTCCAAGTGCGGTAAAATTGCAAAAAAAGTGCAATACAACAGTTGTTTTTTATTTATTTTTTTTACCACGTTCACTGAATGCTAAAACTGACCTTCCATTCTTATTCTCCAGGTCATTACGAGTTCATAGACGCCAAACATGTATAGGTTCTTTTATATTTAAGTGGTGAAATTTTTTTCCAAAATTTGGTAAAAAAAAATAAAAAAAAATAGCACCATTTTCCGAGACCTGTAGCGTCTCCATTTTTCGTGATCTGGGGCTGGTTGAGGGCTTATTTTTTGTGCGCCGGGCTGACGTTTTTATTGATAACATTTTGGGGTAGATCCGATGTTTTGATCGCCCGTTATTGCATTTTATTGCAATTTTGCGGCGACCAAAAAACGTAATTCTGGCGTTTAGAATTTTTTTCTCGTTACACCGTTTACCTATCGGATTAATTCTTTTTTTATATTGATAGATGGGGCGATTCTGAATGCGGCGATAACAAATATGTCTATGTAGGGTTTTTTTATATATATATATATATATATATATATATATATATATATATATATATATTTATTTTGAATGGGGTGAAAGGGGGGTGATTTAAACTTATATTTTTTAAAAAAAAATAATATTTTTAAAAACTTTTTTTTTTCACTTACTGCATGCTTCAATAGTCTCCATAGGAGACTAGAAGCAGCAGTTGTCTGATCGTCTCTGCTACATACAGGGGACGAGCAGATCCCCTGCATGCAGCAGAAATGGTCCTGTGCTATGAGCGCCGACCACTAGGTGGTGCTCATAGCGACCAGATCATGACAACCACAGGCGTCTGCTGCAGACCCTGGGTTGTCATGCCCACCCATCGGTGACCCGCGATCACGTGACGGGGTCGCCGATGGGCGGGGCTTATGACGCGCAACCCGGAAGCGCGCGTTAAATGCCGCTGTCGGAGATTGACAGCGGCATTTAACAATTTAACAGCCGCGGGTGGATCGCGATTCCACCCGCGGCTGTTGCGGGCACATGTCAGCTGTAAGAATCAGCTGACATGTGCTCGGTTCAGTGAGGGCTCAGCGCAGCAGCCCTCACTGAACGGGGGGGTACGCAAATGTGCATACTAAGACGTCATGGGTTGGAAAGGGGTTAAAATTAGGTAAATCATCATGCAATGTTGCAAAAGATGTTGGTTGTTCACAGTCAGCTGTGTCTAAAATCTGGACCAAATACAAACAACATGGGAAGGTTGTTAAAGGCAAACATACTGGTAGACCAAGGAAGACATCAAAGTGTCAAGACCGGAAACTTAAAGCAATATGTCTCCAAAACCGTTAATGCAAAACAAATGAGGAACAAATGGGAGGAAACTGGAGTCAATGTTTGTGACCGAACTGTAAGAAACCGCCCAAAGGAAATGGGATTTACATACAGAAAAGCTAAACATAAGCCATCATTAACAACTAAACAGAAAAAAACAAGGTTACAATAGGCTAAGGAAAAGCAATCGTGGACTGTGGATGACTGGATGAAAGTCATATTCAGTGATAAATTGCGAATCTGCATTGGCCAAGATGATGATGCTAGAACGTTTGTTTGGTGTCGATCCAATGAGATTTATAAAGATGACTGCATGAAGAGAACATGCAAATTTCCACAGTCATTGATGTTATGGGGCTGGATGTCAGGTAAAGGCACTGGGGAGATAGCTGTCATTACACCTTCAATAAATGCCCAAGTTTACATTGATATTTTGGACAGTTTTCTTATCCCATCAATTGAAAGGATGTTTGGGGATGATGACATTGTTTTTCAAGATGATAATGCATCCTGCCATAGAGCAAAAACTGTGAAAACATTCCTTGAAAGAAGACACATAAGGTCAATGTCAAGCCCTGCAAATAGTCCGGGTCTCAATCCAATTGAAAATCTTTGGTGGAAGTTGAAGAAAATGGTCCATGACAAGGCTCCAACCTGCAAAGCTGATCTGGCAACAGCAATCAGAGAAAGTTGGAGCCAGATTGATGAAGAGTACTGTTTGTCACTCATCAAGTCCATGCCTCAGAGACTGCAAGCTGCTATTAAAGCCAGAGGTGGTGCAGCAAAATACTAGTGATGTATTGCAGTGTTCTTTTGTGTGTTTTTTTTCATGATTCCATAATTTTTTCCTCAGAATTGAGTGATTCCATCATTACTGAGTACCACATTTTTTATCTTGATTTCTTTTAGTGTTTCGGAAAGCCATAAAGCTGCCATTTGAAATGACCTTAGTTTTGTGCCATGTCTGTGATCTGCTTTTTTTCAACAACATTAAACAACTGAATGAACATCCTCCGAGCCCGGTGATTCTATAATTTTTGCCAGGGGTTGTACATGTATGTGATTGTGAAATTTATTTCATTGTGGATGGAACTCAGGAACTGATCTCTCTCCACACGTGTCAGATACCGGCTATATTAAACAGCAAAAGCTGAAGATGAGCTGCAGCTGCGACTGTTAAAGGGAATCTGTCTACAGGTTTTTGGTGCCTCCTCTGAGAGCAGTGTTATGTAGGTAAAGAGAAGCCAATGATGTATCACGTAGTTTACTGAGTGCAGAAGTTATGACACAACCAGAGCTTTTAGATTTAGAATGAAGCGGAGCTGAGAAAGCTAACCCCGCCCACACCAGGCTCTCTGTGTACAAAGTCCATTGACAGTGAGGCGCTTATCACAGGAGGAGGAATGTCACGCAAGGTTTAGGTAAAACTAAGTGCAACACGAAGGGAAAAGGGGAAGGGAGCCCAGACACTAGGGAAAGGGGGAGTGGAGACCTCCTAGGATGATCTGATATCACCCTGTCTCCCTATATTGGTTCCTCACCAATGGCCACACAGGAACCTAAACCCTGTATTTTCCTAGAGCCTGGCCCTAGATAGGGAAGGGGGGGATGAGCACTAGTCAGTGCCCACTAACAACTAAAGACAACAGGGGAGACAAACACGGGGGAAAGTAACTTAACTTGAGCTGACTTCAGAGAGATTACGCCAAATGTCCTCCTAGGTACCAGAGAGGAAGTAAGCAGACTGCAATAGCTCCGAGCCTTCACAAGGGAACATGTGAATATCACCGGCACCTCCCTGTAGCAAACCGAAAGTATTTAAACACCCAGGCCTGGGTGTCAATTTGTCAATTAGCAGGAGGGAGGTAGTCGCTGGGTCCTAGAGTGATACAGATCTCAGAAGGCATCTGTAATGCCAAACTAAGAGATCTTCTGCAACCAACTGCAGGGAGACTGTCGGCCACATCTGACACACTTGTGACAGGGAATTGCCAGCCTGATGTAGTCCAGCAATGTTAGTCTTTTAGTGATAAACCCTTCAGTTAGAAAACAGCATGCACTTTGACAAGTGACACATCCCTAAATTCTGTGTTTCAGCCTCTACTGTATCTCCTGCTATCTTCAGATTACATAGCAAAAACCTTCTGAAAGATTCCCTTTATTTATTTAAATGCTGTAACGATTCCGCCCCTCAGTGTGTCTTAAGACGCAGTGGTTGACAGGTCAGTCGTTCAGTCTGATGCTGGGGCGTGCGGACCTGTCTGTGTTTTAATTGAAAGCTTAGCCGTCCAATCTGAGACTGGGAGGTGCTGATCTCTTGTCAGGTGCTCCCTGTTCTCTTGATTGCTCAGCTACTTAACTGGGCTGGCAGTACCAGATAGCTACCAGCCATAGCTTGATCTCAGTGTGGTTTGTTTCCTCTGTGCCTAGTGCTTTGCTTGTTGATCTATTGCTGCCTGACCTTGAACCTCGTTCTCATCATTCATTTGTTTAACCCCTTTGTTCTGATCCGCTATCCTCTTGGTATTTTGACCTAGTACCTTTACCTGACAACAACTTTTGTCTATTCCCTCTGTTTATGACGTACCCTCCTGGCTATTAACCTTGGACTCCTTGACTATCCCGACTCATGGCTTGTCCGTGAAAAGTGACTCAGCACCACAAATGGTACTGCTAATCTGTGATGGCAACATTTAAATGAAATGCGCGCCAGTAGTCGGGCATATTAGCTCCCATCGGCGCCCTGTGATGTGATGGGTTACTATGCGGATAAACCCCATCGCTGACATCTTGGTCCTCCTGTGAAGCTAAGGTATATGCTAAGCTTCAAAACAAACCTCGATATTGCAGTAATATATGGTATCAGTCGATCGCAGTTAAAAATATAAAAAGAATTTAAAAAAATCTAAGTTTGACTCACTTTCTCCCCTCCCCCCAACTAAAAATAAATAAATTAAAAGTATTTTAAAACATAAACAAATTAGGTATTTCCACATTCATAAAAGGCCAATCTATCAAAATATAAAATTAATTAGCCTGATTGGTACACCGTAATAAGAAAAAAAAATCAAGATGACAAAATTGGGTTTTTTCGAACACCACTCCTCCTTAAAAAAATGCAATAAAAACAGATGAAAATGCATTATCTACCTTCAATTGGTATCAATGAAACTGTCAGCCCATAATGCAAACGGCAAACTCTCAGCAAGCTCAATCGATGGAAAAATAATAATGTTACTGGTCTCAGAAAATGGCGACACAAACCCCAAAATTTGTTTTAATATCTGAATTTTTTTTTCTCTACTTAGATGGAAAAAAAAATCTATACATGTTTGTTATCACCGTAATCATGCCGACTTTGCCAATCATAATAATACAAAGTGATTTTTTTCCCATGGAATGTACGCCATTAAAGCAAAATTCCGAAAACCATGGCGGGATTGCATTTTTTTCACAATTCCACTGCACTTGGAATTGTTTACATTTTTCCAGTAAAATGATTATTAAAATCTATGGCAACATTCAAAGTTACTACTTGTCCTGCAAAAAGCAAAGCCTCATAATGGCTACATTGACGGAAAAATTAAAAAGTTATGGCTCTTGGAAGAAGTGGAGGACAAAGCTTAAAAATGAAAATTGGCTGCAGAGGGAAGGGTTTAATAGGTAGGAAAAGCTTCACATTTTTATTTTTTTGCATATGAGAGAAACTGATGCCACACTGAAAATAATACAGTACGGATGTCTAAATGGTGTCATTCTACCTACAGATCTAACATAAGTGGTCACTAATAAAAAAAATATTTGTAAAATAAGTTACATATTTCTATTTTCATTGATACTGAGAAGCAAAGCCAGGTACAAAGTGGCATTGTGATCAACATGGTATGCACTACCAATGAATCTGCACTTGTGAGCAGACTGATACACTTGTAGGGATAGATTATATTACCCATATGTAAACACACAAAGCATATGAAATTATCAAAGTATTGGTAACAATTAGATCCAAATGTATTGATGTTTATATCTCTTTTTATAACTAATAGTAATATAGAATATAGCTTTTTCAGTAGAACCCATTTAAATGTTTAATTAGAAATAGGGTTAGGTATAATTATTATTTTTCGTTTCTTTATGGTACCACAGCACAGTTTCCTTGAATGAAAGAAGGTGAAAGATCATTAATTGGGTCTGCTAATGCACATCAGTCAAACATTGACCTTGTAATTTGTAAAATACGCAAAGCCAGTGTCTGCCCCTATATTAAATGCTCTAATTGACTGACTCTCATTATCAAGAAAAATTGCTTTCATGCTCCTAAATGCTTTGTTGAAATAGGTATCGCAGGTAAAGTTCACAAGACTTACTTAGATTGCATTCTAAAGTTTATGTCAAATGATATGCAATATTCAAATGAGCTCAGCAGTGAAAGTTAATTTCAGATTAATCTGAGATTTTATTTATTCCATTTTTAATATAAATATTTTTTCCAAGTTGCCATGTCATGCTTAGTGCTTGCTTGAAAGGTTTGAATAGTTTTCAGAGATAATAATGTTAGTTAACACTATATGTGCTTCACATTTGTAGCCTACATTATTTAAAAATCACCTTTTTTTAAATGAGCGTATTTGCTTATTTACATGTATATACATACATAATTCTATTGAGATGTATATCTCAATATTACTTGTCATTTTATTCTCATACATGAAAACAAACATTTTTAATCAGTGTACTGGATCAGATTTTCATCAGGATTTGGTCTCTGTGTCCAAATCCTAAGTATAAATACATTTTTTGTATGCCAAAAAAAAAATTCCAAAGCATCTCCTACCTCTTACAATGTTAAAAATGGATTGCACATAGATGACATCTATGTCCTGTCCGTGACTTTCACAGACCCATAGACTTGTATGGGTGTTTATGATCTGTGATGAAGACATGTACAGGTGCTTCTCACAAAATTAGAATATCATCAAAAAGTTAATTTATTTCAGTTCTTCAATACAAAAAGTGAATATTATATAGAGTCATTACAAACAGAGTGATCTATTTCAAGTGTTTATTTCTGTTAATGTAATGATTATGGCTTACAGCCAATGAAAACACAAAAGTCACTATCTCACTATCTCAGTAAATTAGAATACTTTATAGCAACAGCTTGAAAAATGTTTTTAAAAATCCGAAAAGTTGGCCTATTGAAATGTATGTTCAGTAAATGCACTCAATACTTGGTCGGGGCTTTTTGCATCTGTGGCACCCCAGAGGGTCTGGTTGCCACAATGGTAGTAATACCATGTCTGGGAGCAAAACAGGAGTTTCCTGGTCAGGGAACACACTACACGCAACACCTCTTGCCCCAGGCCAGAAAGGGGAGGATTCTGCCCTTTATAACTGGATCTGGAGGCGGGGTTAGCTCAGACAGGACTGTAGTCGAGTTGAGGAGACAGGAGTAAGAAGCCAGGGACTGGAGCTGGAGAGAGCTCGTCCTGGTCAGCATACAGAGGACCGGACACCGGAGTCCGAGGCTGTGGGACCCTTCAGGCCCAGCAGCAGATACCGCAGGGCAGGGGATTGCAGGTCTCCTGGCCCAACAGAAGCCCGGAGGCTCAGCCACACGAAAGTACCAGTACCGCCACAGAGGAGCGAGGAATACACGGGATCTGAGTCGCCAGCCATATGGGTGAGCACAGCACGTCACACTCAGGGACGTGGGCTACAACACGACTATAAGCGGGATAGCCAAAGAGTACAGTCAGAACGGCAGGCCTACAACTCCACCTGGCCAGGGGAACTCTAGGATTGCTCCCAGACTGACCAGGCCCTCATCCCTAGCAAGTACTCTCGTTGGGGCCTATATAATTGCCACCAGTAAAGACCCTAGGACTGCACTGCAAAGACTCCGTGTTATCATTACTGATCCAGGCACTACCACCACCATCATCCTTACACTCTGTCCTGAAGCTCCACTCTTCCTGTGGGGAGTTACATCACCTTGCTGCACATACCATCAGCTTCAGTGGACTGCTCCTCGGCGGCGGTTCCCAATAACCGCATCCCACAGGTGGCGAAGTTGGACATTAACATTTGTACACATAGACTACCTCCTTGGTTTGACCGCCCTGGGTCACGGACCGGGTCACCGCCACGGTGACTACAACCCCCAGCATCTACCGGCCCGGCTCCGGGTACCCCACAGCCCAGGGGGCGCGTCACATCAATTACTGCATCAATGCGGCATGGCATGGAGGTGATCAGCCTGTGACACTGCTGAGGTGTTTTTTTGAAGCCCAGGTTGCTTTGATAGCAGCCTTCAGCTCGTCTGCATTGTTGGGTCTGGTGTCTCTCATCTTCCTCTTGACAATACCCCATAGATTCTCTATGAGGTTAAGTTCAGTTTGCTGGCCAATCAAGCACAGTGATACTGTTGTTTTTAAACCAGGTATTGGTACTTTTGGCAGTGTGGACAGGTGCCAAGTCCGGCTGGAGAATGAAATTTCCATCTCCTAAAAGCTTTTCGGCAGAGGGAAGCATGAAGTGCTCTAATATTTCCTGGTAGATGGCTGCGCTGACTTTGGTCTTGATAAAACACAGTGGACCTACACCAGCAGATGACATGGCTCCCCAAACCATCACTGATTGTGGAAACTTCACACTAGACCTCAAGCAGCTTGGATTGTGGCCTCTCCACTCTTCCTCCAGACTCTGGGACCTTGATTTCCAAATGAAATGCAAAATTTACTTTCATCTGAAAACAACACCTTGGACCACTGAGCAACAGTTCAGGTCTTTTTCTCCTTGGCCCAGGTAAGACGCTTCTGGCATTGTCTATTTGTCATGAGTGGCTTGACACAAGGAATGCGATACTTGTGGCCCATGTCCTGGATACCTCTGTGTGTGGTGGCTCTTGAAGCAATGACTCCAGCAGCAGTCTACTCCTTGTGACTCTCCCCCTAATTTTTGAATGGCCTTTTCTTAACAATCCTTTCAAGGCTGCGGTTACCCCGGTTGCTTGAGCACCTTTTTCTACCACACTTTTTCCTTCCACTCAACTTTCCATTAATATGCTTGGATACAGCACTCTGTGAACAGCCAGATTCTTTAGCAATGACCTTTTGTGGCTTACCCTCCTTGTGGAGTGTATTAATGACTGCTTTCTGAACATCAGCAAGTCAGCAGTCTTCCCCATGATTGTGGAGCCTACTGAAACAGACTAAGGGACCTTTTTAAATTCATCGGAAGCTTTTGCAGGTGTTTTTTGTTAATTATTCTAATTTACTGAGATAATGACTTTTGTGTTTTCATTGGCTGCAAGCCATAATCATCAACATTAACAGAAATAAACACTTGAAATAGATCACTCTGTTTGTGATGACTATATAATATATGAGTTTCGCTTTTTGTATTGAAGAACTGAAATAAATTAACTTTTTGATGATATTCTAATTTAGTGAGAAGCACTTGTATCTGTGATTCTTTTTGTGGGCACGCGATCCATAAAAAAAAACACGGACACATGAACAGCACTGCATACAACAGACAGACCTTGGCAAACTGCAATCCACAGGCCACATCTGTCCACTCAGCTGTTACTGTCTGGCATGTGGGCTGAGATAGCCAAAGGGGTAGTAAACAGTCCAGTGGCTCGATTTTAATGGTATCTGCATTTGTAGGATGCAGATATCATTGAATATAAAGGTGCAACAATGGCTGCCCTCTTTTACGATGCAGCCTGTGTGTCTTTTTTTAATTGTAAGTCATTACTTGTGAGCGGGAACTGGTGGGACATCACACTGTGTGGGGACATCATACTTTGTGAGGGTAGTGGAGGTATCGTACTGTGTGAGGGAGCGGCGGGGACATCATACTGTGTGGGGGCTGTGGAATCCTCATACTGTGTGGGTGATGTAGGGACATCATACTGTGCGTTGATGAATAAACTGTTGGACCTTCATACTGTCTGTGGGAGCTGTGTGGGGAGCAGTTCTTGCCACTGGTCCAATCTGCTTACTCAGAAATCCATGAGATACAGTACAGACCAAAAGTTTGGACACACCTTCTCATTTAAAGATTTTTCTGTATTTTCATTACTTTGAAAATTTTACATTCACACTGAAGGCATCAAAACTATGAATTAACACATGTGGAATTATATACTTAACAAAAAAGTGTGAAACAACTGAAAATATGTCTTATATTCTAGGTTCTTCAAAGTAGCCACCTTTGGCTTTGATGACTGCTTTGCACACTCTTGGCATTCTCTTGATGAGCTTCAAGAGGTAGTCACCGGAAATGGTCTTCCAACAATCTTGAAGGAGTTCCCAGAGATGCTTAGCACTTGTTGGCCCTTTTGCCTTCACTCTGCGGTCCAGCTCACCCCAAACCATCTCGATTGGATTCAGGTCTGGTGACTGTGGAGGCCAGGTCATCTGGTGTAGCACCCCATCACTCTCCGTCTTGGTCAAATAGCCCTTACACAGCCTGGAGGTGTGTTTGGGGTCATTGTCCTGTTTGAAAAATAAATGATGGTCCAACTAAACGCAAACCGGATGGAATAGCATGCTGCTGCAAGATGCTGTGGTAGCCATGCTGGTTCAGTATGCCTTCAATTTTGAATAAATCCCCAACAGTGTCACCAGCAAAGCACCCCCACACCATCACACCTCCTCCTCCATGCTTCACGGTGGGAACCAGGCATGTAGAGTCCATCCGTTCACCTTTTCTGTGTCGCACAAAGACACGGTGGTTGGAACCAAAGATCTCAAATTTGGACTCATCAAACCAAAGCACAGATTTCCACTGGTCTAATGTCCATTCCTTGTGTTCTTTAGCCCAAACAAGTCTCTTCTGCTTGTTGCCTGTCCTTAGCAGTGGTTTCCTAGCAGCTATTTTACCATGAAGGCCTGCTGCACAAAGTCTCCTCTAAACAGTTGTTGTAGAGATGTGTCTGCTGCTAGAAGTCTGTGTGGCATTGACCTGGTCTCTAATCTGAGCTGCTGTTAACCTGCGATTTCTGAGGCTGAAGACTCAGATAAACTTATCCTCAGAAGCAGAGGTGACTCTTGGTCTTCCTTTCCTGGGGCGCTCCTCATGTGAGCCAGTTTCTTTGTAGCGCTTGATGGTTTTTGCAACTGTACTTGGGGACACTTTCATAGTTTGCCCAATTTTGCGGACTGACTGACCTTCATTTCTTAAAGTAATGATGGCCACTCATTTTTCTTTACTTAGCTGCTTTTTTCTTGCCATAATACAAATTCTAACAGTCTATTCAGTGGGACTATCAGCTGTGTATCGACCTGACTTCTGCACAACACAACTGATGGTCCCAACCCCATTTATAAGGCAAGAAATCCCACTTATTAAACCTGACAGAGCACACCTGTGAAGTGAAAACCATTTCCGGTGACTACCCCTTGAAGCTCATCAAGAGAATGCCAAGAGTGTGCAAAGCAGTCATCAAAGCAAAAGAACTTTGAAGAACTTAGAATATAAGACATATTTTCAGTTGTTTCACACTTTTTTGTTAAGTATATAATTCCACATGTGTTAATTCATAGTTTTGATGCCTTCAGTGTGAATGTATAATTTTCAAAGTCATGAAAATACAGAAAAATCTTTAAATGAGAAGGTGTGTCCAAACTTTTCGTCTGTACTGTATGTGCCAGAGAAAGGTGACCATCCAGGTATAACTGATCTTGGCTGTTCAGGCTGTGATTCTCTGTTTGCTGATGTGAGTTAAGTTGCTTCAGGGGAAAATAAAACAACTGGTTCGTCATGTTATATATGCCATAATAGCTGCTGCTGCCTCGGTTACTAGCCCTGGCACAGGCAGAGCCAACAAAGGTCTCTTGGTCAAATGTGTGGTCGGCAGATATCTGCTTAACATAAGCTTCAATAAGCAGGAAACATATCTTCTCCGGGTAATGAACCAGTTTTGTCTTTTTGATGGTAAAAAATTGCCATTTTCTTTTATTGTTAGGGACTAATATATAGTAAAAAACCTGAGCAGCACCTCCTAAGTGTGAACAGGTGCCAGGTGCAGAAACTGCATAATATACATAAAGAAAGCGCAGCAGCACTCTGTAAGGGCTAAATATATACAAACAATGAAAACATTGAATCTAAACTGTATTGTTACTCAGTAAGCTGTATTTGCAAAAAAAAAGGTTCTTAGGAGGTGCTGGTCAGGTTTTTCACTATACTATAGGAGGTTGTAACCACCTCTTCTCTGGCTCTGCACTCCTCCCATTAACCAACAGGTGACATATAGTTCTACTTGACCATTTAAATTGTCGGTGTTTTAGCTCAGGAGAGACATGTTTGTCAGTGTAGTTGTAGGCTTGTAGCCCAAAAGTGGCATGTAGGGTAGAGCAGTACCCATTAGATGGGAGATCACCTTGCCGCGGTTGATGGGCACACATGAATTAGCCAATTTATGCGCTAATGTGACGCCCTGCGGCTGCAGGCTGTCACAGAACTCCTGGGTTTTGCACAGATGGTTTCTCCCCAGTGGCCTCAATACATGCAGACATCTCCACCCAAGTCCACTAGATGGAGCCCTGTCAGGTATATATATACTGGGGGGTGGAGTTCAGGAAGGAAGTCAGTCAGTGAGTGTGACACGATGCTGCAGCACCAGACAAGCTGAAGTCTGTGTGGCTGAAAGCCAGGCTAGGTCCAAGCTGCGGGCTAGTCTGGCCAGTGAGAGCCTAGAGTAGGCTAGAAGGCAAGAAGGAAGAGAAGAGCCATGAGGGACAGAGGAACCACAGAGGGTTCGTCCCCTGTTGAAAGCCGGGCACTGGGCCCGAGCCTATTGGGATCTCTATGCCCAGTAGGGAATCCGGCATACTGAGGAGGATTTCATATCCCTCAGTCCACCCGTGAATAGCGCACACTCAGAGGACCACGAAGGCCCCAGCGTCCAGGGATCGTGGTAACCAGTGGGAAAGCCCTCGCTGCCAAGCAAGACGGGTGAGAGAAACATCAAGGGAGCTAGACCCTGTTCCAGGCAGGTCAGAAGTTCCAGGTAGAGAGACAGGAAGATACAGAAAGGAGGCCTTACACCCGCTCACTGGGGAGCAAGTCCAGAAGTGCACACCACTTACAAGTGCCCTGGACCCTACCTGACTACCATCTGCAGTAAAGGTACTGAAACTAGCCCCGGTGTGTGTGTCTGTTCTTCCTCTGACCCGGCTGGGTCCCATCTCCCCTGCACCACCATCCATTACACCCCACTCTGCCCTGGAGCTACCTCTACCTGTGGAGAGCCACACCATCCCTGCTGCCGTAACACCAGCTCCAGAGGACTGCTCTGCAGCGGCGGCACCCTTTAGCCACAATCCACAGGTGGTGTCACGAACACTTTCCCAAATCCCCTAAAAACTATTCCCCTTTTTACTGACCGCCCTGGGTCACGGACCGGGCCAGCTACCGTGATATCCCTCAGCAACCAGAGGCCCGGCTGCCGAGTTCCCCACGGCCCAGGGGGCGCGTCACTAAGAACCTTCGTTTTTTTTTTAACAGCTTACTGAGTAACAATACAGTTTACATTCAATGTTTTCATTGTTTGTATATATATTGGCCCTTACAGGGTGCTGCTGCACTTTCTTTGTGTCCAGATCGTTGTCATCATCAATTTCACACTATTAGACTTTTCCCCTGCCTGTGCTGGTATAACTCAATGTCTGCCTACACATCCAAATGCTGAAGCGCCTTCTCCTCCCTACATCCTGCTAATATAACATTGCCACTAAGGGTCATCAACAGCCGAATGGTGGTTATGAATTGTAGAAGTTACCGTTCTTCCTCCATTCCCACTTGCATCCCTGTGATTGTTTATTCCACTTTAAATTGATGACAATGACATTCTTGATGCCACAGTTGTCCCGACTCACAAATTTATTAACGTCTTTTAAGAGCCTCAGTAGGTTACACACATCCCTCATCAGCTGCTAGTGACAGATTTCAAGGTAACCCAAGCTCCAGTTTGCCTGCTGCATGATCTAATCAATCAATGCTTTACACTGCTCTTACATATGCAGCGTTAAATTTCATTGCATTTCAGTGCTATAAATCGGACTGTGCCCAGGCACACTGTTCTGTTTTTGAAAAGCGAGCAGGGCATGCTTTGCCACATTAGAATGGTTGAAATGCCCAGACACTCTCCTGGCCATAGCTACTGTCTTGTTATATTATATTTCGTTGAGAAATTTTGCATGGTTTAATTTAGGACATGCAGGAAGCATGAGTTACTTTGCCCAAAAGTGCAGTCACAATGTTCTGGGCATTGTCACTCACAACAATGCCCAGTTGCAGTTGACAGAGAACCATCTATTGTGATAATTGTTATGTGGATGCAACACTGTGTACTGTTGCTGTTGGTACTGGAGTCATGTTGAGGAGAATGTGGAGAAGGTGTAGGAGGAAGGGTATAAGTGCCGAGTGGCAGTGATACCAAGCCCAACCCTGAAGGTAACACCACCTCTCCTGGTTGTAGTGGTGCATCGGTGCAGCTCAAAACATTGCCCCAGTTGGCCATAAAAGACATGTCATATCCCTGTCCATAATTATTGGTCCATGTGTCGACATTGTAGTGCTCTTTCGAGATCAATACCAAGTGTAGTGTGTGGCATATGTCCTCCTGCATGTGACAGCATTGAAAAATAGTGGCCACAAGGTTTCTTCCAACAAGACTGAGAACACACCATAATTTCTCGAATGCTGATGGAATTTACTAAGTGATACATCATTGACTGCACCACCAGAAACTTGACCAGGTGGGAGTTTAGTTGGTACACAAGTGGATGCCTGGGAGCATATACTTGTTTTCTTGCAACACAATCATGTATGAATTGGAGAAGAAAAAAGAAAAGTAGTCAATGTACAATAAGCAGTAGTTGTGGACAATGATAATGATGATAATGACATTGACCAGGGATGTTTTGAGGATTGCCAAAAAGACAAGTGCAGGAAGAATGGGTAGGAGAACAGCTTGAGCTTAACTCAACTTATCTTACTGGCCAGCTTGCTATTTCCACGTGAGCAGGTGATGTTGCGTCTTGTGCTGATGGAGAGCTGTAGTTCCTAATCTATATGAGTCAGGACATCCATGTCTTTTTTTCCTGCACAGTGCAAAAGATTCCTCAGCTAGCAACATGGAAAAGAATTTCTATATCCTAGATGGCCGCATGTAGGACTCAGCACAACTACAACCAGAGCTTTCAATCACTGTTCAGCCACCTCCACCAACAACAGTTGCAGTATCAATTGCTCCTGAGCGGAATGTAGAAGAAGCAGATCTGATCTGCCCCCAGAAGATCTTTTGGCCAAACGTCGGACTTGCTGTTTATCTCTGACGTTATTACTGTCTTCCTCTGAAAACATCACTTCCACATCACCCTAATCTGGTTCCTGGGTCTTGTCCACCACATAATCATTATAATAATCATCCATGACTTGCCTTACAGTTGTCACAGTATGTGAGATGTTCTGAGCTCCCAGCTTCGCCTCCTGATTCCCACCTCTAAAGTTGCCCTGAATCAGAATGCCACTACCACGTCGGCTGCTGTTGCCAGTGCCTCTACCACCATGACTGACAGACCCACCAGCAAAGGTATTTCAATCATGTCCTCCATCTCCTCCAGTCCCATCTCATCTGAGTCCATTGCTGACTATTCATCTCATCAAATAAATTAGCTGGAAAAGGTGCTGTGGCTTAGAGGGCAGAACAGAGAGTGTCTGTCACGATTCGGTTGTCAGATTACCTAGGGTCAGGGGCTCCTTCCCTGTCCCTAACGCTAGGAGCACCCCAGCTATCTCTGCTCCCCAGATTACTTCTGACAGTGAGGATGCTGGGGCCAAGTACCTTGCTGAACTCCTGAATTAATGCTATATCTGTCCCCCTCTCCCACCCAGGAAAGTGGGAAGGAATAGTGTATGAATATACACAAACCATACAAGCAAGGAAGGATGTACAGTGATAAATGAAAATACCTATGATGCAAATATGCATCCACGGACAATAGAGAGGAACACCAGGGAGAAAAGGAAGATAAACTAAATAGGAGAGGATGAGGATTTGCACACAGCTGAAACACCGAGCAACAGTAAAAAATAAACATTTCAAACGTCTCTACCAACAACCTACTCCTCCACTCCTCACCAGGCAGTACAAGACTTAAAGGGGTTGTCCAGTCAAAAGTGATATGTCTGCAGTCACTCTGTGCAGACTTATGAATCCCTCCAGAGCAGGCACTGTGAGCTGCAGGGATTCGCCGGTATGAGACCAGGTAACGTGTTATACATGCTCCCAGCCAGTGGGTGTGGCCTCACTCTCCATACACTTGTATTAAGCGAGGCCGCGCCTTCTAGTCGAACGCACCCACTTGCCATCCAGGTCACTAGATGGGACGTGGCCTCGCTCCATACCAATGAATGGAGAGAGGCGGCGCTGAATGGCCGAGAATACCTATCATACAAATATGCACTCACAGACAACAGAGAGGAACACTGGGGAGAAAAGGAAGGGAAACTAAATAGGAGAGGATGAGGATTTGCACACTGCTGAAACACCTAGCAACAGTCAACGATAAACACTCCAAACGCCTCTACCAACAATCGACTCCTCCACTCCTTACCAGGCAGTACAGTACTTAACACTGGCAATCCAGATTACCAGAGGCAAGAATGTGTAGGAGAGGGGACTGGCCGATACTGAAAAACTGAGATCATCCAAGCTGGGAAGCTTCAGAGAATCCAAGCTGTACAGATTAACCCCTGCACTGATAACAAAAACCTGCACCGTTTAATATGAAAGAGAAGTGCTTCTGATCAGTGTAAGAGTATGTGAAATCAGACACTGCGGTCTTCTGGCTCCTCTCTGTTGTGGTAAACCCGTGACAGTGGCATTATTGATGGAATTGAAATTGTGCAATGTAAAAGATTAATTTATGGTGGTGGAGAAAGAGGACTGGGCGGAATACTGACTCAAGCTGACTGTGTCACTGTCAGAGGTAACATCCTGCTGTAATGTGCCATATATTCAAAAATTTCCTCCCCTTCCTTCCAATCAATACGCTTGCTGGAGCCAAAGTAAAACAATTATGACCTTTGTTAATAGTACTAATGCTGGAGAGGTGGTGCTGGTGTTGTTGCTTGAGGCTCCCACATTCATAATCATGGTTTGTTTGTTTTCTTTTACATTTTACAATTTGACTAGAAAAACAGGTGTTCAAAAAACAGTCACAATTTTTAAAAAAAATAGATTTGAATTCTTTTTAACATTATTATCACCCCTTTACAAAAAAGGGCACAACAAGAAATACTTGGCCACAGTATTGGTGTGATGTATCAAGTTTTACTGCTAAAACAGGTATGCAAGCAAAGTTTATTTTGTGACATGCACGCTTTTGTGAACTAGACAGTTGCAGTTAATTGTGTGGATTTTTTAATTTTCTTTATTATTTTTTTAATACAATTATTGCCCTATCACAAAAAAGATTGAACAAGAATTTCACAAAGCTCAGTACAGTCATTTGTGACATGCACTTTTCTCTGACAGACATTGAGTTTAAATTTTGGCTGCCTTTAAGAAATAGTGGTTGCTTGCTGGTTCCTTGTGCACAAAGAATGACAATGTAAATGTGTAATAAATGCAGCAGGACAAGCTGCCAGCCTAGCTAAAATATATCACTGATCAGGTGAGTACATAGAAATCATAGGGCCCCATAGTAGAAGTACTAATTGGGCCTCACTACAAAAAAAAATAAAATTCGGAAGGGTCAAAGAAGAGCATATTTCACAACTTTGTAGGCCTTACAAAGTAATGTTGCTCCTTTTGAAGCTCATTAGTGTTCACACACACTAAAATACTCCTTTCATGGCCCCCATAGAGTATGATGCCAACAAATATGCCCCCCAAGCACTGTATGATATCTCCACAGTGAATTCCTCCACATTACAATCCACATGCACAGTTTCATGACCCTACAGTGATTGACAGCTCAGTTGTACAGTTTGGTGCAGGAGCGTGCTAAGCTGTCTGTGTTTAGTTTGACAGCTTGGCCATCCAATCTGTGATGGGGGGTGGCTGAGCTGTCGTCAGGTGCTATCAGTTCCAATAATTGCTCAGCTATTTAACTGAGCTGGCAGTCCCAGATAGCTGTCAGACATAGCTTTAGCTAAGTGTGTTGGTTTACTCTGTGCCTTGTATTTTGCTCATTGATCTATCGCTGCCTGACCATGGACCTCGTTCTGACTATCAGTCTGTTTAACCCCTTTTGCTCTCATCCGCTATCCTCCTGGTATTTTGAACTCGGACTGTTACCTGACAGTGCCTTTGTCTCTTCCTTCTGTTCATGACGTACCCTCCTGGCTTTTGTCACAACTATGATGACCCTCACACAACCCTCCATACAATATGATGGCTTTCAATACAATATAATGGCCCCCACACAACCCTCCATAAAGTTTGATGGTCCCCACACAACCCTCAACACTTTATAATGGCTCGCACATGGTATAATGGTCCCCACATAGTCCTCCAAACAGTATAATGACCCCCCATATAGCCCTCAACAGTTTAATGGCCCCCATATAGTCCTCTAAACAGTAGAATAGTCTCAACATAGCCCTCCAAACAGTTTAATGGCCTCCAAATATACCACTAAACAGTATAATCACCACCACACTATATATGGGCCCCTAACATAGCCTTCCAAACGGTATATTGGGTCCCAACATAGCCCTCCAAACAGTATAGTGGTCCCCACATAGTCTTCCAAACAGTATCATGGTCCCCACATAGCCCTCCAAACAGTCTTATGGCCCCCACATTGCTCTCCAAATAGTATAATGGCTCCCACATTGCCCTCCAAATAGTATAATCGCCTCCACATTGCCTTAAAAATAGTATAATGGCCCCCAAATTGCCCTCCAAATAGTGTAATGCCCTCACAATGTATTCATTGATTAAAAAAATACCTCTCCCCATCCCCCCTTTGCTTCAGTCTCTGCAGCCTGTGGTCTGAAGCTCTGCACAGCAGGCTGTTAGAACTCTCCTGTTAGGTTTTTTTTAGTTTGCTGGTCACATGACCATTTTTGCCTATTTAATCCGGCTCCGCCCTCCTGGTCTTGCTGGACTTCATTGTATTTACTACTCTTGAGCTAGCTTGGTGCTCTGTTGCCGTTCTCTGTTAGTTTTGCTAGGTTTTCTGACCTCTATGCTTTTTGTTGTGTGTTTGTCTTTGACTGCTACTATTTCTGCTAGGAGGTGTCCAACTTATCCCAGTCCCTAGTTCTTGTAGGGATCCCTCCCTCACATCTATAGGTCTTCGTTCAGACTAGCCGAGGACTTTAGCGGGTCTGATCGCAGGATCAGGTTCCCCGTTACATCGTAGGGATCTAGTTTAGTTCTATTGTAGGGACAGTTCTCCTGTCTTTCCTTAGTCCCTGTAGCAGATCATAACACAGGCGTGATGTAATGACATCCTCACCCCTGCTGTGCTGAGACATCAGAGCTCAGATGCACAGTGAGAATGATGGAGGAGGGAGTTGTTGTTCCGTCATTGCTTTCAACTGTATCTGCATCCTCTTCAATCTCTCTTTCTCCCCATCAATTGAATCTTTGCATTATTCGGAGACTTCCACTCCCACCTTCTTCATTGCTGCAGTTGTACAACACATTATTGTTTGGAATATTTGGCCAATGTTTTATGGCTTTCCCTACCTATCTCTGAGCTGTAACATCCTATCAATATTAAAAATCGCCCTAAAATGGCTGCTGCATTCCGTGCCTTGGCTTTTATGCAGCATTAAAAGTCCCTCGTGATTTGCTGATCTATACCATGTGATATGATAGCTTTAAGGCGTTATTGGGAAGCCCGTCTGGCCGTGCCTGAAATCATCTGAGCTCTTTCTGGCTAATGTAATTTTCTATAATGTGTAAAATGATGCTAAAAATATTGCAAATTGTTCAACTTCACCAGAACCTGCAAATTTCATGAAATTCGACTTTAAGGCAATTCACATTAAGTCAAGTCGCTCATCTCTAAAAGAATTATAATTTATTTTTCGTTTAGTTTTTCAGGAGCTGATAGGTCCACTGAAACATAGCAGCAGTGTGGCAGCCATATAGGGAGAGAGAATGGTCTGGCCATTTTCTTTGAGTCCGGCGAATTTCCTAGAATTCAACACAAATTTGATTAACCTTAAATCGATTTGGTCATCTCTAATAGAGATGCAATATCAGTATAATATATAATTAAAATATATTGTGACATAATGAAACATGAGACAGACTATAGTGGTTATGCCACTCTTTTATCCAAAATCTAACAGACAGCTCTAGCAATTTCTATATTCTTTGACTATGGCCTTTGAATGTATGCCGTTTGTTAAAGGGACTCTTCCATAAGCTGGGGGAGGAGATCTTTCTTAAGACAATTCAACCAATTTCAGCGAGACCAACCAACTATCTGATGTTTACGCCAGTAAGAAGAACACGGCATTCCTTTTAAGATGTAATAGATACATCATGTGTATGGAAGCCTCCCGAATCTCTCTGACATCATCTTAGTTGGAATTTCAATGGTTGATCCGTTTATTTCAGGAAACATAAGCTGCTGCAAAAAGTCTCGCAGCAACTTTCTCCTCATTGAAAACACATATATGCTTGGCCAAGTCTATTCCTAATGTGTATGGGGCAGTTGGGACAAACAGCTATCTTCCAAATAGACGTTACGCGTACAGTTATCTCATTTTTATTGACATCCTCAGCCTTGTAAAGGACCCAGTAGCATAGCGTTCACCTCGGGCCCTGCATGCCGATACAGTTAAACTTTGCAGCAGAGCAGAAAAACCCAATCTCCCTGCACTGCTGTCAGGCCACGAAGCCAATATGGGGCTCGTGAACCAGGGGCGCTGGCACCGCTTCACAAGTTCAACTGTACTGACATCCTGGATGCCGATACAGTTGAAAGTAATGATGAAAGAGGGAGAATCAGCTGATGGTCCCTCATCCATCATTATTCCTCAGTGTCTGATATCTTAGCGCAGAAGGTGCGATGATGTCACTACATGGTGCCTGCTGCGCCTAGATGTGCGGTGCTTCAGAACTCTCGCTGCAGAGACCAGAGCAGCAGGGGAATGAGGACATGTGGTGGCCAGAATACTGTATGGAGGAATATGTAGGACTATGGGGAGCATTATACTATATGGAGGACTATGGGGAGTGCTGTATACTATATGGAGGAAAATGGGAAGCATTATACTGTTACGGATCCGGGAGCTGCCTTTTATATGAGAGGTCCTCCGGCCATTGGACCAGGACTCCTTAAGACGGCGCGCGGCCCCTTTAAGAGGGAGGGAGCGCGCTCGCCCTAAGCACAGTGCTTGGGAAGCTGCGCAAGCCGGCAGCAGCAGCAGCAGGAGGGCCGGAAGACGCCGGGCCCGGAGCGCGGCGGTAAGGTGGACGGCTTCTTTGCCTGTCAGGGGGCAGAGACGCCGATGCTACAGTACCCCCCCCCCTTTAAGCCCCCTTTTCTTTAGGTCCGAAAAAAAATTTTTAAGAAGAAGCGGGGCGTGGATGTTCTCCCTGGGTTCCCAAGTTCTTTCCTCTTGGCTAAACCCCTTCCAATCCACCAGAAAAAAAGGTTTTTCCTCTTGCCCTCTTGGTGGCCAGAATGTTCTCTACCTCATAGACGTCCTCAGCAGAGACCGGAGCTGGGGAAGTACCTGGATCGTCAGAAAAATAATTAAGAACAACCGGTTTGAGGAGAGATACGTGGAAGGAGTTGGGAATCCGTAAGGTGGCTGGGAGTTTTAACTTGTAGGCCACTGGATTGATTTACTTGAGGACTTCAAATGGACCGATGAACCGTGGACCCAACTTATAGGAGGGTATTTTGAGGCGAAAATGTTTGGAGGAGAGCCAAACCTTGTCTCCCAGATGGAATTGAGGCGGATCCAGACGTTTCTTATCAGCATGTCTTTTCATCCGCTCGGAGGATTGAAGAAGTGCGGATCTAGTGTCCTCCCAAATGGTGTAAAATTTGCTGACCAGAGACTCCGCAGCAGGATTGTCCACTGAAGCGGAGATGGGAAACGGGGTGTTGACCGTAGACCACAAAGAACGGGGACTTGGAAGAAGATTTGCTCTCATGGTATGGTGAGCGTTGACAAAGTGCCGGAGGAATCTGGTAAGGGTCTGGTTGATACGTTCCACTTGGCAATTGGACTGAGGGTGATAAGCAGAGGAGAAATCCAGAGTGACATCCAGCAGCTTACACGTAGCTCTCCAGAAGCGTGAAGTGAACTGGACCCCTCGATCAGACACAATGTGGAGGGGTAGGCCGTGGAGACAAAAGATGTGATGGATGAAGTCCTTAGCCAGCACAGATGCAGATGGGAGACCAGGCAGAGGGATAAAGTGGGCCATTTTAGAAAAGCGGTCAGCGACCACCCAAATGACAGTACAATCGGCAGAAACAGGGAGATCAGTAATAAAGTCCATAGCAATGTGTTGCCACGGGGCAGCAGGTACGGGAAGAGGCAGGAGACGGCCGGCTGGAAGACGTCTGAGAACCTTGTTGCGGGCACAGGATGAACAGGCCGTGACGAAGTCTACAACATCCTTGCGCAGGGAAGGCCACCAGTAATGCCGGGTAATGAGCAGGAAGGTCCTCCGCTGGCCAGCATGGCCGGCTAATTTAGATGAATGACCCCAGTGAAGAAACTTCTTACGATCCGGAACCGCTACAAACGTCTTACCGGGTGGGAGACAAGACAGGTCCAAGGGAGCCACATTCATCACTTTGATCGGAAGACAGAAAGGATCGGGACAAAGTGTCGGCTTTAACGTTCTTGTATGCAGGGCGGTAATGAAGGGTAAAGTTGAAACGGGCGAAGAACAAAGACCACCGGGCCTGTCGTGGATTGAGTCTTTGGGCATTTTGTAGAAATGCCAGGTTTTTGTGGTCAGTATAGATGACCACCGGGTGCAGAGCCCCCTCTAGCAGGTAACGCCACTCCTCCAGCGCCAATTTGATGGCTAGCAGTTCTCGGTCTCCTATGGAATAGTTGCGCTCGGACGAGGAGAAGAGCTTGGAGAAGAAGCCGCAGGTTACCATTCTCCCGGACGGAGATTTCTGGGTGAGCACCGCTCCGGCTACGGAAGAGGAAGCATCAACCTCCAGAAAGAACTGTTTGTTGCAATCCGGACGGTGCAGCACTGGGGCAGAAGAGAAGGCTTGTTTTAAGGAGAGGAAGGCCTCCTCCGCTTCGGACGTCCATTCCTTAGGATTAGCACCCTTACGGGTGAGCACAGAGATGGGTGCAGTCCAGGAAGAGAAATGCGGGATGAAGAGGCAGTAATAGTTAGCAAAGCCCAGGAATCGCTGAATTGCCTTCAACCCCTCCGGTCGGGGCCACTTTAAGATGGCAGAGACCTTCTCGGGGTCCATCCATAGACCAATCTTAGAGATAATATAGCCCAGGAACGGAAGAGAGGTCTGCTCGAAGAGGCATTTCTCAAATTTTGCTTATAGGTGATTCTGCCTGAGCCTAAGCAGGACCTGACGAACATCCCTCCGGTGTGTGGGTAGATCCGGAGAGAAGACCAAGATGTCGTCCAGGTACACCACCACGCATGAATATAAGAGGTCACGGAAGATGTCATTAACTAGTTCTTGGAAGACGGCTGGAGCATTACAGAGACCCAAGGGCATCATACGGTATTCATAGTGGCCGTCCTGGGTATTGAATGCCATCTTCCACTCGTCTCCTTGGCGGATCCGGACCAAGTTATACGCTCCACGAAGATCAAGCTTGGAGAAGATCTTCGCGCCTTTAAGGCGGTCGAACAGCTCTGAGATGAGTGGCAGGGGGTATTTATTTTTGATAGTAATTTGGTTAAGTCCCCTATAATCGATAAAGGGGCGTAGAGAGCCATCTTTCTTTTTTTACGAAGAAGAATCCTGCCCCTGCTGGGAAGGTAGATTTCTGGATGAATCCCCTAGCCAGATTTTCTTCGATGTACTCCGACATGGCCCGGGTTTCGGCCAGCGACAAGGGGTAGATACGCCCACGGGGTGGAGTGGCACCGGGTACCAGGTCGATAGGGCAATCATATGGCCTATGGGGTGGCAGTGTCTCTGCCTCCTTCTTGTCAAAGACATCTGCATAGGACCAGTAGGTGCCGGTAGACCAGGTAAATTAGCCGGAGTAGACGGAGGTCGAACCGGGCAAACCGGAACCAGGCAGGTCTCATGGCAATCCTGCCCCCCAATGGAGCACCTCACCGGATCGCCAATTCAGAAGAGGTTCATGTCTCTGTAGCCAGGGTAGACCTAGCAATAGGGAGTGAGAGAGTCCGGACAGCACATGGGAGGAGATCCTCTCCGAGTGCAACATTCCCACCTGAAGGGTTACAGGCTCTGTGACGAGCAAGATGGTCACCGGAAGGAGTCTTCTATCCACGGAAGCGACTGCCAATGGTTCAGCCAGAGGTTTGGTGTGAATATGATACTTCTCTACAAGGGACTGAGAAATGAAATTCACGGCGGCTCCGGAATCCAGGTGGGCGGTTTCAAAGAAGCGATTCTCTCCACAGGAAATAGAAATGGATAGAGTCAAGAACGGAGAGGATTTACTCTTGCCTAGGACGACCTCTCCGAGTGTTCCTAGACACTGGAGTTTCCTGGCTTCTCCATGCAGGAACGGATCAGATGCTCCTTACTACCACAGTAGAAACAGCTCCCCTCGGCACGGTGTATTTCTTGGCGAGACTTGACCATCTTGGTCTGGTCGATTTGCATGGGTTTGGGCGAACGTGCCCGGGGAGTTGCAGGTTGGGAGGCAGGTTTCTGGAAAACAGGAGCAAGACGAGGAAATCTTCTCTCCTGGGTAGTCTCCTTAGCTCATTCCAGGAAATGGATGTCAATCCGGGTAGCTAGTAACACCAGGTCATCCAGGGTGGTAGGAATGTCCCGGCTGGTTAGCTCGTCCTTGATCCGTCTGGAAAGACCCTCCCAGAAGGCGGACACCAGGGCCTCCTCATTCCAGGCAAGCTCAGAAGCGAGGGTACGGAACTGTATGGCATACTGGCCCACGGTGAGACTCCCTTGGCGGAGTCGGAGCAATGAGAAGGCAGTAGAAGTCCTTTGTCCAGGCTCAACGAAGACCTTCCGAAAGGCAGTGAGGAAAGCCGGAAGATCGGACACCAGGGGATCCCCTCTCTCCCATAGAGGGTTTAGCCATGCCAATGCTTCCCCGGTGAGGTGAGACATGATGAACGCCACCTTGGCCCGGTCAGAGGGAAACTGATGTGCCAGTAGTTCAAAGTGTAGCGTGCACTGGTTCAGAAAACCCCGACATAAGACGGGGTCACACCCAAAACTAGGAGGCGCAGAGAGCCGGGGTCCTGAGCTGGATGCCGTGGCACTGGTAGGCAGAGGCGCCGCCGGAGCGGGTGTCGCTCGGCTCGAGACGGACACTGGTGGGACAGGCAGCGTGTCCAGGCGAGAGTTGACAGACCGCAGGTAGGTCAGGATGGTTTCCTGTTGGGATCTCTGACAAGAAACCTCCTGGTACAGGTCAGCAAGCCAAGGAGCCTGGGGGCCACCGGGTTCCATGGCCCGTGCAAACTGTTACGGATCCGGGTGGTAGAACCTCTGTGCTGCGGTGCAAGGAGGGACAAGAGGGGCGTAACTAGGTATCAACTCAGACTGACCAAGGTCGCACGGCGGCTCATTCGACTCCGTGAACCAGGGAAGGACCGAGCCGAGGGACCAGGTGCTACTCTGGACCGGCCTTGTATGAGAGCAGGTGACTCCCACGGGTCAGAAGGCAGGACACTGACCGGTACAGCAGATGAGCACGGCAGGCAGGCTGACGGGTGATCCGGGAAGACGGACAGGCAGACACCATGGGTAACTGGCAGGAGCCTCCAAGTAGGCTGGCTGGTAGGCACGGCAGGTAACTGGTACGTTCTCCGAGTAGGCAGGCAAGCCTGGCCCATAAACAGACTGGCGGGTTAGGACCGTAGGCAGACCGTCGGGCTGAAGAGTGTACTTGGCTGGCAGACACAGGTAAACAGGCTGGCGGACAGGACTGGTAGTTAGGCTGGCGGACTGGACTGGTAGTCAGGCTGGCGGACTGGTAGTCAGGCTGGCGGACTGGACTGGTAGTCAGACTAGCAGCGAGACCTGAGGGCTGAAGCAGAGTTTAGAACACAGAGCTACCACTTTGCACAGGCACCTCCATTTTGGAGGACGTGCCTTTTATATGAGAGGTCCTCCGGCCATTGGCCGGGGACTCCTTAGGACGGTGCACGCGGCCCCTTTAAGAGGGAGGGAGCGCGCGCGCCTTAAGCACAGTGCTCGGGAAGCTGCGCGTGCCGGCAGCAGCAGCAGGAGGGCCGGAAGACGCCGGGCCCGGAGCGTGGCAGTAAGGGGGGCGGCTACATATACTATATGGAGGACTATGGGGAGTGCAGTATACTATATGGAGGACTATGGGGAGTGCAGTATACTATATGGAGGACTATGAGGAGTGCAGTATACTATATGGAGGTCTATGGGGAGTGCAGTATACTATATGGAAGACTATGGGGGTGCATTATACTATATGGAGGACTATGGGGAGTGAATTATGCTATATGGAGGACTATGGGTGCATTATACTACATGGAAGGCTTTGTGGAGGCTATTATAATATTTGGAAGGCTATGTGGGAGCCTTTATACTGTATGCAAGCTATTATACAGTGAATGTTTGTGTGGGGTCTATCATACTATGTGGAGGGCTGTGTGGGGGCCTTTATGCAGTGTGGAGATGTGTGGGGCTATTATACAGCATGGAGGGCTGTGTGGGGGATGATATTGTGTCGGGATCACCATACTTTTCCCGGGGGGAGTTGAGGTGAGGGGTACAATAGGGTCATCATACTGTGCGTGTGGAGGAATTCACTGTGGTAGTATCTTACAGTGTTTGTGGGGCACTTTTGGTGACATCATACTTTGAGTGCAATGAAAATGGAATTTAGGGCTCCAGTAGAAGGAAAATTACTTTGTAAAACCTGCAAAGTTGTGAGGTATGCTCTTCTGTGATCCAACCAAATATTATGTTTTTTTTTCTTTTGGGGTGGGGGGCCAATTAGATCTTCTACGATGGGGCTCCATGATTTATATGCATGCCCTGACTGCTGCTCTATGTTCTGTAAGCTCTAGGTCGCTTTAGCCCTATGACCTACAGAACGGCAGGTCCAGAGAGGAGCAACGCAATGTCGTCATCGCACCACGACATACATATGATGACGTCACCATATTCGTCTGCCCGGGACCTGCCACTGTCTGCTGCTGGACTCGCAGGTGAGTATATGATGTTTATTTTAAAATTGTGTTATGGCCATAATGTGTAGGGGTCCCGCAAAAATAATGTGGGTGGAGGCTACTAAGGAGACCCCCATAAATAGTAGGGACTACTAACAGGGCCCCCATAAATAGTGGGGACTACTAAGGGGAGGCCATCATACATAGTGGGGGCTATGAGAGTGTGGGGGCTACTAAGTGGGCCATGACGCAGTGTGGGAGCTACTAAAAGGGTCATGAGTGTGGGGGCTACTAAGCTGGCCATGACACAATGTGGGGGCTACTAAGGGGGTCATGATACAGTGTAGAGGCTACGGAAGGGGCCATGATACAGAGTGGGAACTACTAAAGGGGTCATGATATAGAGGGGGCTACTTAGAAGGCCATGGTACAGAATGGGGACTACTTAGGGGTACAGTGTGGGGACTTAAATTGTGGGAACTACTGTGAAGGCCATCATACAGTGTGGGGTCATCATACAATGTTAGGGCTACTACGGGGGCATCTAACACAAAAAAAACCTTTTTCATAAAAGATAATCTTTAATAATCACAACATGACACAATGACACATACAACATGAATAAAGTGCCCATAAAAAAGTGACTTAGTGCAGGTAGTTATACAGATATTGACCCTATGCGGTCACTACCCCCACACCCTCCACCAGAGACGATGAAAGTAATTTTTTGCCACTGGATATATAATACGTGTGAGGTTAAACAAAAAAACACCTTATATGCAACAAATCACTTGTCTTAAAAACAGCAGGAGGATGTAGCTGGGGTGTACACACTCATATCTGATGTTGGTGGGTCATACTGATCCCATCCCCCAAACTACATCAATGAATAGATGACACAACACACATATCAAGGGTACAACCTGCAAAATAAGCCTAAAACCATATCAACATGCTCTATTTTAAATGCAGTACCCCTGTGGTTCTTAATGTTGATAGACCCACAGCTCTTACTTTATAGTGGCGGACAGATATTTTTGCCACATCTGCCGTTACATAGTGGTAACATGACATATAGGAAAAGAAACTAGAACTTATCTTGCGAAAGTATTAGGTTGCCCCAAGTACTCCTCGACGCATTTCCCCGTTGATAATTGGTTCATCAGGAGAAGATCCAGTCATCCTGCAGTGAGCTATACGGGGGCATCATACAGTGTGGGCAACTACTGTGAGGGCCATCATACAGTGTGGGGGGCCTTCATACAGTGTTGGAGTCATCAAACAGATTGGGGGCTACTAAGGGGCCAGTATACTGTGTGGTGGCTACTATACATTGTGGGGGCATTAAACTATGTATAGGAGAGCATCATACTGTGTAGAGGGGAGCTGTACAGGGGGGGACTTTAGACAAACCTTACTAGTTAAAAGGGTCCATTGACAAAACGCAGATTGTAACATGTCCCCATGCTGGGATCCCGAGAGATCAGGTAAACTCTGTGGAAACTGGGCAGTACAGGTTTAAATCCCTTGCAAAGTTATCACAAAGGAAATTAAGCATCACACCGTGTCCATTTACAGGACAGATCCTCCAGAGTGAGAGAAAAACACTCTCTGTAACTGCTCTCCTCTCTGGCCAAAAGATGGGCATCCTTAACACAGGGACTCTAATCCTAAACTAATTACCCAGGAATTCCCTAATTAGGTATATGAAATGTGAGTTTCTATACAGGATAATAATTAAACAATTGTCTACATAAAAAAATCAGAGGTTCTAGCATATTTAATATTAGATGCCCTTCTAGTCTACTAAAATAGCATGCACAATTGTAGCGGTATGTATGTAAGATGGTTGACAAATGGTCCTCCACAATCTTACATGGACCCTTTTGAAGTTCTTTATCCTTCAATAGAAGGTGTGACATGCAGAAGTAGTGCTGTTGCTTTAAAAGCATTCAGCAACTATTAGAAGTAACAAGCACATGAGACAGGAAGTGTTATGCTCCAGAAACATCCAGCAACTAGAGGGGTTAACACAGTCACAGGAGAAGGGTAGTGTTTTAGCACAGCTCCAGAGGGATTGTGGGGAAGTTGTTTACTGTCTCGCTGGTGCCGAAGAGAAAAGTGGTGTGTGTGATCTGTATCTCACAGAAGTGCCCCTGTAAGTGAAAAGGATTCAAGTCAGGAGTGAAGCTAAGCACAGGTCAGGTAGAGTTCCTGAACTAACAGTGCCGAGTATTGTCAGGCAGAAAGATAACGTCTGGAAGAAATAGTGTCACAAGGATCATCTCCCTCAGCAAACCTTCCGCCCTCCTCCATCTCACTGTGCTGTAAAGAATGCTGTGTTCATTAATGTGCCTTTTCATTAGAACTGTGTTGTCCTGTACTATTGGGAAGACGGTGAACTGCTGTGCTGCTAAGGAAACTGTACTATTTGTCACTGGAGCCTGTTGCTCATAAGACTTAACTTGCACTGGCTATGCAGCTTCTTATTAAATGCTACTGTTCTACCATTTATGAGGACTCTTGTCAAGTCTGCTCAGCAAGTGAAACAACCTACGTGTCTGTGCCTGAGGGTCAATACCCCTGTGTGCCTGAGAGAAGCTGCAGCACACGGTCTATGGTCGCCCTGAGTAATGGTACCCCCAGGATTCCAAAGAATTCATGTAACCTGTCTCGCCCCTTTCTGAACCTAGCGGTGTGCGTGTAACATCGGATTTACCCTTGTTGCAGTGGAAATGTTAACTGCTTACCACTTGTATGTCATCATTACAGTATGTATATGTCATGATAATGCTACATTATGTATCGTTGTGCTATGCTACACTGTGTTGTGTACTGAAAGCAAAGTTATATACAATGGATATAAAAAGTCTACACACCTCTGTTAAAATTACAGGTTTCTGCCATGTAAAAAAATCATATCCAGAAGCAACATCTCAGAACCTTTTTCAATTTCAATGTCATCAAAAATTTGTATGATTCAATTGAAAAATAAACTGAATTTTTTTCAGGCCATTCAAAAACTTTTGATTATGATGAAGCCAATCTTTAGTTGATTTGGAGGTATGCTTAAGGTCGTTGTTATGCTGAAAAGTGAAATTCCTCTTCATCTTCAGCTTTTTAGTAGAGGTCTCAAGATTTTGATCCAAAATTGACTGATATTTGAAACTGTTCATCATGCCCTTTATCTTGACTAACGCTCCAGTTCTGGCTGTCAAAAAACAGCTCCAAAGCCTAATGCTGCCTCCACCATGCTTCTCTCTGAGTATGGCATTCTTTTGGCAATTTGCAGTGTTGGCATTGCAAAAAACATATTTTTTGAAATAAGGCCCCCCAAAAGATCAATCTCAATCACATAGCCGGGCCTGGATGTTTTTCTTTGTAAGAAAAGGCTTCCATCTTGTCACCATACCACACAGCCCATACATATAAAGAGAACGGGACACTGTTGTCACCTGCAATTCATAATCAGTACTTGCAAGAAATTTCTGCAGCTCCTTTAATGTTGCTATAGGCCTCTTGGCAGCCTCCTGAACCAATTTTTTTCTTGTCTTTTTTGCCCCCTTCCTGATTTCATATTCTTTTGCATGTTTGTCACACTTAAATGTTTCAGCTCTCAAAGGGGGAAGGGGCAATCACTTTTTCACAGCGGGTCCTGTCGGTTTGGGTTTCTTTTTCCCTTAATAATAAAAAGCTTCATTTAAAAACTGCATTTTGTGTTTATTTGTCAAATATTTACATTTGTTTTGTGATCTGAAACATTTAAGTGTGACAAACATGCAAAAGAATAAAAAATCAGGAAGGGGGCAACCACTTTTTCATACCACCATATATATAATGCCTTTGAATTTTGTTTATACCCCTCTCCTAACTGATACTTTCAATAGTGCGATCCCTTTAATGTGTTGTAAGCTGTTTACAGACCATGACTTTTGCTATAAAATGCAACTAAGAAAATGTCAGGAAAATCCTACTAGAACAGCTAAACATTATAAGAGGTTAATTTGAATCACTTTAAATGTCAGCTGTGTACTAACTGCTATTTAACAAGAGTTTAACTGTGATTGGTTAATTCGGAACACAACCACATCCCCAATTATAAGAGGTATTCAAATCAAACAGGAAAAGGAGCAATGATTCCTGGGCACTGCCACAGAGTGAAAACAAGGGTGTATGTTCTCTGCATCTTTATTCATTCATACAACGCATTTTTTAGTCGGGTTGACTTCTTCATCAGGTATCACTAATTCTTATAACTGTTGTCTGGTATTTATGCTTGATAGTAACCTACCTAGTATTATGAATTAATTTTACTGTATTTATTTTACTGTATTTTCCTCATCTATTATATTTATTATTAGTTCTACCCGGCCACGCGTTGCTGTGGCTCAGTCTGGTTAAATGAAAGAAAAGAGAAAGCGCATGTTTCTAAAATATTTAATTTCACAATGCTTGTGGTATACTCACAAAATGAATGCTATGGTAAATGACACAGCTCAATTCCAACGCAATGTCACACAAAATAATTAAATCAAAATGAAAATAAATCAATCTATGAAAATTTAATTTTACAATGCGATCGGAAACACTGAAATGGAATGGATGTAAGCCGGAAACATTAAAATGGCATCGTAAAATATTTAGTATAGCGTGTCTTGCTTTTACGTTCAACAGAAGGGTATAGCGTGTGTTACTTTTACATCCAACAGGTGGTATATAAAAACATAGTAGGTATATAAAAACATGCGTGTATTCGAATGCAACGTTCAACGTATTTGGAAGTCGCCTTGCTACACTCATCAGGAGAGCTTTAAACTAGAACAATGTGGGAAGGGAAGCAAAAGGCCAGAAAAAGCCATACAGCTGACAAATACTATTGAGATCTCTGCTATTGGAAGTAGAAAGAAAGAACAAAGACAAAAAAATCTAAATAATAAAAATATGGGAGGAAGAGAAACCAATCACAAACTAAAATGTTTTTATACAAATGTACAAAGCATGGGCAACAAACAAGGAGAATTGGAACTACTAACGCAGGAAAAGAAATATGATGTCATTGGAATCACTGAAACTTGGTGGGACGATACACATGACTGGAATAAAAGGCTAAAAGGATACAACTTATTTGCAAGAAACAGACTTGATAAACGAGGAGGAGGTGTCGCTTTGTATGTTAGAAAAGCGTATATCTGCACAGAGATTGAAGCTTCAGAGACTGGGAGTTCTGTGGAAACTGATTGGGTAAGAATACAAGGAGAGAACAACGGAAAGGACACCATTGTAGGCATTTACTACAGGCCATCTGGGCAAACTGAAGATATGGATGAACTCTTTATGTATCAAATGACCAAGTTCTCCAAAAAATATGACGTAGTGGTCATGGGAGATTTCAACTATCCAGACGTTTATTGGGAATCTCTCTCAAGTAAAACTAACAGGTCAAGCAAATTCTTATCCTCTCTTGCTGAAAACTTTATCTTCCAAAAGGTAGGGGAGAAAACAAGGGGATCTGCTACTTTGGATCTAATCCTTATAAACAGGGAGGAAATAGTTAAGGAGGTAAAAGTGGCTGGGACCCTAGGAGGCAGCGATCATGCTATTATAGAATTTTGGATAACTAGAGGAGGAAGACATGTGAAGACTCAAACTTCAAGGTTAGATTTCAGAAAGGCAGATTTTAAGCGACTCAGAAAGAATCATAGAATGGTAGAGTTGCAGGGGACCTCCTGGGTCGTCTGGTCCAACCCCCTGCTCAAAGCAGGATTCACTAAATCATCTCAGACAGATGTCTGTCCAGCCTCTGTTTGAAGACGTCCATTGAAGGGGAACTCACCACCTCTCATGGCAGCCTGTTCCACTCATTGATCACCCTCACTGTCAAAAAGTTTTTTCTAATATCTAATCTGTGTCTCCTCCTATTCAGTTTCATCCCATTGCTTCTAGTCTTTCCTTGAAAGAGAATAGGAGGGATCCAATGGCTGGATGTCCTTAAGGACAAAAATGTTCAGGAAGGATGGTAAATTTTTAAAAATTAGATTCTCAAAGCACAATCGTTAACAATCCCGAAAAGTAGGAAGAATGGGAAGCATTTAAGGAAACCAGGATGGATGAACACGGAACTTAAACATATGCTAAAAAGAAAGAAAGAAATGTTTATCAAATGGAAAGAGGGAGGCATATCTAAAGAAGATTATAATGCAGTCTGCAGATCCTGCAGGGCACGCATCACGTTATCTAAAGCTGACAATGAATTAAGGCTTGCAAGAGATGTCAAAAGCAATAAAAAAGGATTTTGGGGGTATGTCAAAAGTAAAAGAAAAGTCAAAGATGCTATAGGATTTTTACAGGATGAAAATGGTGAAATGGTAAGAAAGGATGTTGAGAAGGCCGAACTTTTTAATTCCTATTTTGCATCAGTTTTCTCTCAGAAAGAAAATGTAACATTAACTGATCTTCACTGTCCTATTAAAGGAATAGAAGAATCCAGGTTATCTGTAAACAGAAAGATTGTGAGGGAATATTTAGCTAACATAAATGAGTTCAAGTCTCCAGGTCCAGGTGAATTAAACCCTAGAGTACTGAAGGAGATCGTAGAAGAAATTTTAGTACCACTCTCCATAATCTTTGAAAATTCTTGGAGAACAGGAGAAGTCGCAGAAAACTGGAGAAGAGCAAATGTTGGTGCTATCTTCAAAAAGGGGAAGAAGGTGGACCCAGGGAACTATAGGCCAGTGAGTCTGACTTCTATAACAGGAAAGATCTTTGAACAAATTATTAAACAACATGTATGTAAGTACCTGGATAAGAATGAAGTGATTAACCAGAGTCAGCATGGGTTTGTGACTAACAAGTCATGTCAGACTAACTTAATTTCCTTCTATGACAGAATCACTGACTGGGTGGATCAGGGAAATGCTGTAGATATAGTATATCTTGACTTCAGCAAAGCATTTGACAAAGTATCTCACACCATCCTTATTGAAAAAATGAACAAGTATGGAATGGACAAGGCAACTATTAGGTGGATTCATAACTGGCTTAGTGATCGGACTCAAAGAGTGGTCGTAAATGGCTTCACATCCAGTTGGATGAATGTCTCAAGTGGGGTACCACAGGGCTCTGTCCTGGGACCTGTATTGTTCAACATCTTTATCAATGATTTAGATGAAGGGATTGAGGGTAAACTGATTAAATTTGCTGATGACACAAAACTAGGAGGGATAGCTAACACTAGAGAAGAGAGAGAGAGGCTTCAAAAAGACCTAAATAAACTGGAGCAGTGGGCAGCAACTAACAGAATGGTTTTTAACAGGGAAAAATGCAAAGTACTACATCTGGGCAATGAAAATGAAAAAAGCATATACAAAATGGGAGGAATAGAGCTAAGCAACAGTACATGTGAAAAAGACTTAGGTATACTAATAGATCATAGACTGAACATGAGTCAACAGTGTGATGCAGCAGCAAAAAAGGCAAATACAATTCTGTGATGTATTAACAGAAGCATACAGTCTAGATCACGTGAAGTCATTCTCGCACTTTACTCCTCTTTGATCAGACCTCATCTGGAATACTGTGTCCAGTTTTGGGCACCACATTTTAAAAAAGACCTTGACAAACTGGAGCAAGTTCAGAGAAGAGCGACCAGAATGGTGACCGGTCTGCAAACCATGTCCTATGAGGAACGGTTACAGGATTTGGGAATGTTTAGCTTGCAAAAAAGAAGACTGAGAGGAGACTTAATAGCTGTCTACAAATATCTCAAGGGCTGTCACATTGTAGAAGGATCATCTTTATTCTCATTTGCACAAGGAAAGACTAGAAGCAATGGGATGAAACTGAATGGGAGGAGACACAGATTAGATATTAGAAAAAACTTTTTGACAGTTAGGGTGATCAATGAGTGGAACAGGCAGCCACGAGAGGTGGTGAGTTCTCCTTCAATGGACGTTTTCGAACAGAGGCTGGACAGACATCTGTCTGAGATGATTTAGTGAATCCTGCTTTGAGCAGGGGGTTGGACCAGATGACCCAGGAGGTCCCTTCCAGCTCTACCATTCTATGATTCTATGATTTTTATTTATATAGATTATATACTATATATATGTAATATACAGTACAGACCAAAAGTTTGGTCACACCTTCTCATTTAAAGATTTTTCTGTATTTTCATGACTTTGAAAATTGTACATTCACACTGAAGGCATCAAAACTATGAATTAACACATGTGGAATTATATACTTAACAAAAAAGTGTGAAACAACTGAAAATATGTCTTATATTCTAGGTTGTTCAAAGTAGCCACCTTTTGCTTTGATGACTGCTTTGCACACTCTTGGCATTCTCTTGATGAGCTTCAAGAGGTAGTCACCGGAAATGGTTTTTACTTCACAGGTGTGCCCTGTCAGGTTTAATAAGTGGGATTTCTTGCTTTATAAATGGGGTTGGGACCATCAGTTGTGTTGTGCAGAAGTCAGGTGGATACACAGCTGATAGTCCTACTGAATAGACTGTTAGCTGCTTTTTTCTTGCCATAATACAAATTCTAAGTAAAGAATAATGAAGGTCAGTCAGTCAGAAAAATTGGGCAAACTTTGAAAGTGTCCCTAAGTGCAGTTGCAAAAAACATCAAGCGTTACAAATAAACTGGCTCACATGAGGACCGCCCCAGGAAAGGAAGACCAAGAGTCACCTCTGCTTCTGAGGATAAGTGTAACATACCTGGCGGCGTCCTTGCATAGTGGTCCATCTCCCACTGTGCAAGAGCGCGCACTTGATTTCCAGTCCAGACTATCACTCTGGCTTTCCTCCATGCTGTCCGCTTGCCTCTGTTTCTTCTGCTTAAGGGCGGCGCCCGATCACTTCCTGCTTCTTGCAGCTGCTGCGGGCACACCTTTTGTGCGTCCTCAGCCTATTGCTGTCTGTCACCTGGTATTTAACCCAGCTCTTTCCTGGAATCCTGGCCTGAGCATCTTGTTCTGTCAGTTGGCCTTTGGTCGCTGACGTGCCAGATCCTTCCCTGTTCCCTGCCTTACGGTATCAGTTCCCGTGTCTGAACTGTGTCCTGTCTGTGCACTCTAGCCAGCTACCTGTATGAACACGCTCTTAGCCTGTTCATCCTGCCTTCTAGGGGCTGCATACCTAGATCTGTTTCTGTGTTTGTTTGCCTGTCTGTCCGCCTTCCTGTGGCTGTATTTCTAGGCCAGTCTGAACTCGCTCCTTGCCTGTTCGTCCCGCCTCTCTGGGGCCGCACACTCAGACTCGCTCCTGTCTCTCACTGCAGTGTCGGTTTCTGTCCGAACACTCAGTTCCTGTCTGAACACTCTCTTACCTTTTATCTGTTTTGTTTATATGTCCGTCCCTTCCCTTTTTCTGCAGAGTCTGTACCTGCTCCTAACTCCTACTCGTAGTCGCTGTACTTTCGTTTGTGAGTTTAGTGTCCACTCGCTACTTCATTGCAAGTATCTAGTGTGTATCTGGTTCTACCTTTCCCTTCCAGTCTGTTCCGTGTGAACAGAGCCCTGTCCCCTCTGCTCTGCCTTGCTCACCGCTTCTGCGGTTTCTGCTCTGCTCCGCCTTGCTCACCGCTCCTGCGGTTTCCGCTCTGCTCCACCTTGCTCACCGCTCCTGCGGTTTCCGCTCTGCTCTGACCCTTTGCTTGCTGCTCCGGCAGCCTCGCTCTGCTCTGACCCTTTGCTCGCTGCTCCGGCAGCCTCGCTTAGCTCTGACCCTTTGCTCGCTGCTCCGGCAGTCTCGCTCTGCTCTGACCCTTTGCTCGCTGTTCCGACAGTCTCGCTCTGCTCTGACCCTTTGCTCGCTGCTCCGGCAGCCTCGCTCTGCTCTGACCCTTTCCTCGCTGCTCCGACAGTCTCGCTCTGCTCTGACCCTTTGCTCGCTGCTCCGGCAGCCTCGCTCTGCTCTAACCCTTTGCTCGCTGCTCCGGCAGTCTTGCTCTGCTCTTGCCCACCGCTCCGGGCGGTCTCACCCTGCCGTGTTTGTCCACCGCATCTGCGGTTCTGTTCTGGAAGTCCCAGTCTGTACTGGGTCCTATCCACTCTGTGCTCCAGCCTGTCGTGCCTGCCAGTACCTCCCTGCCTGCATACCAGTCATGCTTACCAGCATCCACCTGCCTGCATTCCGGCCGTACCTGCCAGCACCTCTCTGCCTGCATACCAGTCGTGCTTACCAGTGTCCACCCGTCTGCATACCAGCCGTGTCTGCCTATACCCCCAGTCTGTGTTCCAGTCTTACCTTCCAGTTCCTGTATTCCCCGGTGTGGGCCAACAGCCGTGTCCGGAGTCTGACCTGGAGTAGACCCTGGTCCCTCTGCTCGGTTCCTCCCTGGTGCACTGCCATCGTATGCCGTCGTGCGACCTTGGTCGGATCGGGCAGATACTTAGTTACGCCCCTCCAGGCACTCTCCTGTTCATGGCCCAGTGGAACTACTAAACACGCACACGCCAGTCAGTCCGGGCGTGTGCCTTACAATAAGTTTATCCGAGTCACCAGCCTCAGAAATCGCAGGTTAACAGCAGCTCAAATTAGAGACCAGGTCAATGCCACACAGAGTTCTAGCAGCAGACACATCTCTACAACAACTGTTAAGAGGAGACTTTGTGCAGCAGGCCTTCATGGTAAAATAGCTGCTAGGAAACCACTGCTAAGGACAGGCAACAAGCAGAAGAGACTTGTTTGGGCTAAAGAACACAAGGAATGGACATTAGACCAGTGGAAATCTGTGCTTTGGTCTGATGAGTCCAAATTTGAGATCTTTGGTTCCAACCACCATGTCTTTGTGCGACGCAGAAAAGGTGAACGGATGAACTCTACATGCCTGGTTCCCACCGTGAAGCATGGAGGAGGAGGTGTGATGGTGTGGGGGTGCTTTGCTGGTGACACTGTTGGGGATTTATTCAATATTGAAGCAGCATGGCTACCACAGCATCTTGCAGCGACATGCTATTCCATCCGGTTTGCGTTTAGTTGGACCATCATTTATTTTTCAACAGGACAATGACCCCAAACACACCTCCAGGCTGTGTAAGGGCTATTTGACCAAGAAGGAGAGTGATGGGGTGCTATGCCAGATGACCTGGCCTCCACAGTCACCAGACCTGAACCCAATCGAGATGGTTTGGGGTGAGCTGGACCGCAGAGTGAAGGCAAAAGGGCCAACAAGTGCTAAGTATCTCTGGGAACTCCTTCAAGATTGTTGGAAGACCATTTCTGGTGACTACCTCTTGAAGCTCATCAAGAGAATGCCAAGAGTGTGCAAAGCAGTCATCAAAGAAAAAGGTGGCTACTTTGAAGAACCTAGAATATAAGACATATTTTCAGTTGTTTCACACTTTTTTGTTACGTATATAGTTCCACATGTGTTAATTCATAGTTTTGATGCCTTCAGTGTGAATGTACAATTTTCATAGTCATGAAAATACAGAAAAATCTTTAAATGAGAAGGTGTGTCCAAACTTTTGGTTTGTACTGTATATATACTTACATTTTCATTTATATAGATATGTATCAGATGGGGCAATGCTGGCAATGTTGATAGTTGTGCCCATCAGGCAGTCTTGGTGGCAGTCTCTACCCTGTGACCCCTTCAGGCCTGTCCTCTGCACAGGTCACTAAAAAGGTCAGGTGTCACAATGGAGCTTGTCATGTCAGGGATTGCTAGTTATGCAATTATCTAGTACAGAGGTAATGTGACAGGAGGGGGTGCAGAGATGAAGGCAGGCGGCAGCAGAGGAGGAGGGGGTGATCCGCTTGACATGTCCTGGGCCGGTAATGGCCAGATCACTACGCCACAGCGCCGCTCCCACCGGTGGCGCAGTGGGATTTGCAGTCACTCGCTATCCGCCCACTGCTGCGAGGCTCGGGCCCAGCTCAGCACCCAGAGAGGAGGCCGCAGCCTGCTCCTCTGCGTGCAGTCTTCCTCTCTCCTTCCCTCCCTCCCCCGCTTGTTGTTGCACAGTCGGAAATAAGACTCACCTGCCAGAGAAGAAGAAGCCGCAGCAGCAGCGGTGCCAGAGAGCAGAGGCGGCCGCCTCTCAGGCGGTGGTGATGAGCAGCAGCATCTTTCGGCCTCGAACAGACTGTCTAGTCATTCCCCTTCCCCCCAACCCCCATGGGGGACACAAAAGGAGCAGAGCACAAGCAGTGGCTGGGGCGAATGAAGGAGAGGGAGAAGGGTTTATGAATGAGATTTCACTAAGGGGGGAAGGGCGGGTGGCCGGGGAGAGTCAGCCTGGGACTGAGCTCGTAACACCCCCCTTTCGCTGTTGCTTTTACATCCAACAGCTGGTATATAAAAACATAGTAGGTATATAAAAACGTGTGCATTCGAATGCAACGTTGTGTCAAAATTTCAAAGCAATCAGTAAAGAACTTTCAGAGATTTAATATTTTGAAAAATTAACATTTACAGGCGGTGTTGGTGATGAGCAGCAGCATCTTTCGGCCTCTAACAAACGATCTTGTCATTTCCCTTCACCCTAACCCCCCAACAGTAATAAAACCTAGGTTATTACATAGTTATAGTAACAGGAGTCAGCGTACTGCATAGCTAGAAGAACAGAATCAAGCTTACTATATAGGTACAGGAAAAGAACCAAGCTTATTAGATAGATCCAGAAACTGAACCGAACTTACAACATAGATACAATAATAGAACATAAAATCAAGTAATAGGAAGTAACAGAATTAGAAGTAATAGAAGTAATAGAATATATACGGAACAGAATTGAGAATACTACATTGATACTGTACCAGAACTGGGTTTACTATATAGATATGGAAAGAGAACCAAGGTTAACACATAGATATGGCAGCAGATATGGTAACCAAGCTTAGTACATAGAGACAGTAATAAAACCAAGCTTTTTACATAGATAATGAACAGAACCAATCTTACATCATAGATACAGTAATTGAATCAAGCTTACTACATAGATACAGAAACAGAACTGCATTTACCACATAGATACTGTACCAGAACTGAGCTTACTACATAGGTATGGAAACAGAACTGAGATAACTATTTAGATATGGGAATAGAACCGATCTAGATATGGGAAGAGAATCAGTTTACTATATAGCAACAGAACCTGATGATGGTAAGACAAGTGTGTGGCTTGGAAATTGCATATAATCATCATAGTCTTACCTTATTCACCAAACTGCATGTAGTGTTCACAAAAACATGCATATGGCTTGGTGATATAGCCTAAAGCTAAAATCTCAATTTTATTTCATCTTTTGGACTATTCTCAAATTTAAAGAGTACCTGTCATGTGCAAAAATACCATTTTCCTGCAGATATTAGGGTTAGTGTAGCTGTCTGGCTACCAAGAACAAATGAGCTTACAACCTCCAGTGAACCTCTGGCTTTCAGTCATAGGGGTGTGCACAGAGCGATAACAGTCACTACTCGCTATTCTCTGAGTAGAGGCTGTAATCACTCCCCAGCACTTTAACAACTCACTCTATAGCTCATCTGTGTAGAGCAAGCGGTGAGCAGTGAGTGTAGCTGCTCCATGCATGTCCGTAAGACTGGAAGCTGGTGACTCCTGGGAGGATTTAAGTTCTTTTTCTCCTGGTAGCCGTGAAACGCCCCCTGAGTCCGTGGGGTACTCGGTAGCCGGGCAGGTCCTTTTTGGGGTAGTCACGGTGGCAGTGACCCGGTCCGTGGCCCAGGGCGGTCACTGTGAAAAGTCAATTGCCACCCGTGGTATGCGGCTATAGGGGCCGTCGCTGTGGTGCAGATCCACTGGGGCTGATGGTAACGCAGCAGAGATAGTGCAGCTCTCCACGGGCAGAGCTAGGCCTCAGGGCGATTAAATAAGGGATTTAGGATGTTGGTGTTGTAGTTCAAGGCAAGTGACGCAGTAATTAAGTAAAGGACACAGTGGGGTTCAGTCTTCAAGTGTTTACTCACAGTTCTTATGGAGTTCCAGGTTACAATGGCCAGATTATAACAGCCCACCGAGTTTTGTGTCCTCCGGGGAAGTGATCCAGCCAACTCTCAGATAACTTGGGTGCACTTGACCGGAACCCCTTTCTTATGTACCTTCCCGGGTCGTCTCTCTGCTCTGGCTCTCGCCCTCCTGCCCTGCGCCTCACACACAGTGTCCCGAGCCAGTGGCACTCATCCAGACATTCCATTCGTTTTGACGGGCACTACCCCGCGGAAGTCTCTAATGGAAGGGGCGGTCTGCTCTTTTGGCGCCATGGGGGAGCCAGGCCCACGGTAGGAGGTGCTAGGACGCTGTCTTTTTTGCACATTATGGCGTTCGTTCTTCTTGGGCGGGCGCCATTTTAAGTGGAAAACGACAGTCTTAGGTAAAAAGGGCGCGCAGTACCCGGTAGCAATGGGCAATCCTCTTCCGTTGCTGCGGGGACGCAATCCTGCCGCCTACGCCAAGTAATGTGACGCCCGGGTGGAGGAGAGAGAGAGATGGGTGATAATAATACGTCCGAGTCGGTTGGACTAGGGGACGCCTCTCCTTCCCCTCCCCGCTCGCTAGCCCACCCTGAGAGTTGGGGTACTCGGAAGCCGGGCCACTGTGCAGGGTGGATGTAGTCGCGGCCTAGGCCCGGTCCGTGCCCAGGGTTGTCACATTAAAAAGTTAAGGGCTAGGAGGGACGGTGACAGTGGTTCGAGTGGTGTGAAAGACTACGCCACCTGTGGTTTCCGGTGATCCTCCACCAGCGCTGCGCTCAGTCCTCTGAGGCGGGATGTGGTGGCAGCAACAGATGGAACTACTCCCCACAGGCGGAGCAGGGTCTCAGGGCAGAGGAAACAGGAGGATGGGAATAGTAGTGGGAGATGTGGTGCGGTTTCGCGCGGTGCCGCGTTGCAATAAGAAACCGGAGGCCATAGGGGTAGTCTTCCAAGCTTTACTCACCATAGAATGCACAGCTGCAAGGCTTCTCCCTGCTCCTCACGGCGCGCTGTGGCCACCAGGATCGGGGGTCGACACCCTCCGAGTAGTTCAGGTGCTTTGGTCAGGACCCCGCACCAGAGTGTTCCTAGACTTTTCCCACTAGGTCCTCTCCTGTCCGTGTGTGGTACGTGTACTAAGGCCGGGTCTCCCTCTGGACTATGCACAGAACAAGGGTACGGGTGGCAACTCTGCTCCGTCCGTTACCTGATGGGATCCACTGAGCCTCCGGGCTTCTCCGACTAAGACTTAAAGTGACAGAGTCAGATATCGGGGGCCGGTACCCCACTTGCAGCAGGAATCCCTCTGACTTGGCCAGAATAGTGAGGACAGGTGGCGTATACCGCTCCGTCTGCATCCCCTTGGGATCCTTTTGCCTGCGGAGCTTGTCTCCTCTGCTCCCCTCCAGGTGTTCTTGGGTAGGGACCTTGACCTGTTAGAGACAGCCATTAACTCTAGCCCGCTCCTCGACTCAAGGCCAGAGTACGAGGACCGTGTCCCCATCAACTGCAGGTTCACACAGAAAGCCACGTTCAGGGATGAAGATCACAATCAAAGACCATAAGCCCAAGATGGCTGTTTATTAAATATGAATTTTGTTGTGTAACCTAAATGTGCATCCTCCACCCTCACCCACTACTAGGTTCCCCCATACTTTGGTTCCCCCATCTCCACTTATCCCGGGTGGGGCAGCACCCTGGTGCATATGAGCCCCCCTCAGGTGGGAGAGGTGTAGTGTTGGATGCAGAGGTGGGGTCCTGACAGTTACACCATCCTTACCTCGAAGGGGAGATACCACACCTCATTTAAGAGATGCAGTACCCCTGTGGCGACCGAGCCCTCAGGGGCGCCACATAACTGATCCAGGTTTGTAGGTTGCCTTGTTCGCACCTGCCTTTTCAGCTTTGCCCATAAATTTTCAATAGAATTGAGATCAGAGCTTTGTGATGGCCACTCCAAAACATTGACTTTATTATCCTTAAGCCACTTTGTTACCATTTTGGCAGTATGCTTCGGGTCATTGTCCATTTGGAAGACCCATTTCAGCCCAAGCTGTACCTTCCTGGCTGATGTCTTGAGATGTTGCTTCAGTATTGCCACATAATCTTCTTTTCTCATGATGCCATCTATTTTGTGAAGTGCACCAGTCCCTCCTGCAGCAAAACAACCCCACAACATGATGCTACCACCCCCGTGTTTCACAGTTGGGATGGCGTTCTTAGGCTTCCAATCTTCTCCCTTTTACCTCCATACGTAAGGATGGTCATTATGCCCAAAAGTTCAATTTTAGTTTCATCAGAGCACAGGACATGTCTCCAAAAATTAAGGTCTTTGTTCCGGTGTGCATTTGCAAACATTAATCTGGCTTTTTTATGTTTCTTTTGTAGTAATGGCTTCTTCCTGTCAGAGTGGCCTTTCAGCCCATGTTGATACAGTACTCGTTTCACTGTGGATATTGACACAATCTTACCTGCTTCCGCCATCATCTTCACAAGGTCTTTTGCTTTTTTCCTTGGGTTGATATGCACATGTCAGACCAAAGCATGTTCATCTCTGGGACACAGAACCCGTCTCCTTCCTGAGCGGTATGATGGCTGGACATTCCTATCTTGTTTGTACTTGCTTATAATTGTTTGTACAGATGAACGAGGCACCTTCAGGTAACTTGAAATTGTACCCAAGGATGAGCCAGACTTGTGCAAGTACACAATTCTCTTCCTGATATCTTGGCTGATTTATTTAGACTTTCCCATGATGCTACACAAAGAAGCAGTGTGTTTCAGGAGTGCATTAAAATACATCAACAGGTGTGTCTCTAGTTAACTCAGATGTTGCCAAAAAACCTATCAGAAGCTTCCATACCCATGACATCATCATATGAGCAGTCCAGAATTATTTAAACGTATAGTAATCTTAGTGTATGTAAGCTTTTGACTTTACAGTAAGTAATAAAAATGCCTTAAAACATTCTCTCTCATTATTCTGGCACTTGACAAATATTAAAAATTATGTTAATCCTAATTGACTTAAAACAGGAAAGGTTTATTCTGATTTCATGTCAGATATTGAGAAAAACATGCCTATGTGTATTTTTATATAATGTATTTAAACTTCTGGTTTCAACTGTAATTACAAGAAGCAGTCACTTGCCCTAACACTAAGCCCCTCCCACTATGGGCTAGTCCCGAACATTAACGCTTACCTTACCCTGATGTCACTATCTTTCTATAGTCACTACCTTATCCTGCATATCTTACCTCCTAAGCCCTAAACTATGTATTGTCCTGTGCTATCCTATACTGTACACAACCAACATTATACATTACAACATATTACATATATAAAAGACGCAGGACGCTATATACACAATGCAATTGGTGTATTCAGGGGAAGGAAAGCAACAGTCTAGTCCACATCCCTTACATTCCTTGCCTCTTTATGGATGGTCGTCCTCGACCTTCCGAGTACCTGGAAGACACCAATGCACAGGTTTCTCTTCCCTGGTGTGTCAGCATGACACCAATCCCACTAGGTTAGGACCACGGAACCGAGAGTTCAAGTTCTTTTGGTCTGCAGGACAACACAACAGCAGCTGACCAACAGTCCATGGGCATGTCCCAACTCCTCTGACCCAGGTCCAGCTCGGTTAACATTGGCCCTGCTCTGCGAAGATCCACAAGCCATCCACGAATCTTCAACCCAGTTTGAACATCGGGTCATCCTTCCCCCCCCAAAAAAAATTAGTCCTTGTGACAAGGACACCGTCATTCTCGGAGCAGAGTCCACATTGGACACAAGTCCAGAGACCCACTTGATGTTTTCTCTCTTGTCTGCTGGAACTCAGTCCTTGGCTGAGGGTGTAGAACCCTCCAACGGTTGAGGTTCTCTCCAATTCAGGAGGGGGATGTGCATCGAGCACACCAGAAACCGGGAATGGGGAAACTTAACTTTCAGGCCGTCCATGGCCATTAACACAAGGGAGTCCCGGATCCTGTGGGTATCCTGACCCACTTGAGCTCTGGGCCTACACACACGAGTGCAACCGCACAACTAGGTCCACTCATTGTCCGACTTCTCTTCTCTGTCCACAGGCTCTCTAGCAACCATGCTTAGACCCAAGTCTCCTTGGCCTCCATTCTCCTCACATACACAGCCAAGTGAGCTCCTTGGGCCACATACACCACTGCAGTCCCGAGACCTTGCTTTTAGTCGAAGTTCCACAAGAGCTGAGATCTTTTTCCTCACTGTGCATTCCGGCTCTGGTCCTCGGGGGTATGGCAATGTTGGGTGTCATCTCTTCCTGTCTAGGCTGGATGGTCGCTGACTGTCCTCTTCCCTTGGTCCAGATCCGGGAAACCACAACCGCAAAGCAGCCCCGCGACTTCCTTCAGAAACTGGACATATTAGCCTTACTGTAAACTGGGACCCTGCCTGAGGGATCCATCATTGACTTTATGGAAAGTGTTGTTTTCCATGAGAAAGCCGTATCTGTGTGCACGGTTGAAGTGTCTCACGATCCCCTGGGACATCTGCTGTATTAACTTTTGTCCATCAGGCTGATCCAGTTGGGCCAGTACCCATGCTTCCCTGGCCTCTTTAGCCTGGATCACCCTCTCAGTCCACCCGGCCTGGGAGGCTAGGGGTGTACACCCTGGGTTGGGGTTCACATCCGGGCTGGGAAAAGAGGTCTTCGGAACCGGAGGGGGACTCTTCAGTCTTGGTGGGGGCCTTACTGATATCTGGGCCCGTAAGGCCTCCAAGTGCTCGGCCCCACCTTCGGCCGCGAACCAAGACGCTGTCCATGATTCTGGCTTTGGCTTGACCTTGTTCTCTTTCAGCAGGCTGCCTGGCCTCACCTCCTTCTCTACCATGTCCATAAGCTGGCGTAACCATCCTCGGTCACCGTTCTCCTCAGCCGACTCCCACCGTGCCAGCATAAGTTGTCACTCTGCCATATCTGATACTTGCTGCTTCTTCACCGACTTACTACCCACAAATGGCATTGTCTCTTCTGCCTCTTGAGGCCCGTCACGGCCCCGCCTTTCACTAGGTGAAGTCTTCCCTGACTCACCATCCCATTTTTCCAATGCTCTTGCCAGTTTCCTTAGGCCACACCTTATGGGGCGGATCTTCTCTTTCCACTTCACTCTGTGATGATGGCCACTCCCCGCTGTGGGCTGTCACATTTGGTATTTCCCTTGGTAGGCGTGCCTGATGAAGGGTTGGACTCCGCTTCGCACCTCTTTGCCTATGGCTCTCCCATGATGGGCGGGTCTATTTCATGACACTCACTCCCATCTTACAGTCCTTGTTCGACACCATCGTGGATCGTTCAATGGTTGCCATCTTACCAGTCTTTTTGCATTACATGGTCCTCGCAGATGCAAGACTCAATCCTGCCAACTACGCTAAGTGTAGCCCGGCATGGAACGGTACTCGCCTTCTCCTGTGACGCTCCGATGCATTACTGCTCACAAACACTTCCTACTTCAACTTGAACTTGACCCTTTCTAACTAATTACAGGAAGCAGTCACTTGACCTAACACTAAGCCCCTTCCATTATGGGCTAGTCCTGAACATTAATGCTTACCTTACCCTAATGTCACTATCTATCTACAGTCACTACTTTATCCTACCTATCTTATGTCCTACGCCCTAAACTGTGTCTTATACCTATCCTATACTGTACACTACCAACATTATCCATTACTGCACATTACATAGGCAAACATTACATAACACAATATAAATATAAAAGATGCAGGACACTATATACACAACATGGTGTCTTCAGGGGCAGGAAAGCGACAGTCCAGTACACACTCCTTACACATGGGAGATATGCCGGGTCAAGGAATGCATTATACAGGTGCCCCTGTGTAGCCGAGTATGGATACTGTCCTAAAAGTTGGATGGCTGAGACTTGGATTAGCATGGGGTTAGCTAATGCAAGATATTGTAAGCAGTGCAGCCATACAGCTCTTCTGAACAGCAGCTTTGAATGCCAGTCAGATCTTGATGCATCACTGCTCAAGGAGGAGATGGGGTAAAAAGAAAAGAGCAACCCCAGTAGAGCTCTATTTTGTGCTTATATTATAGTGGTCATTTTCCATCTGCCGTATACAAATGAGGTGAAAGACAGCTCTGTAAAGACCCCATACACTTTAGACTAAAGTCAGCTTAACTCTCCAATAGTCTAACAAGGGGCCTCTGGACTCTCCTCCTACAGATGATGTTGGGTGAGCAAAGCATATGACCTTTTAAATTTCATCAGCCGATTCTTATGTTCGCCGCTGATATAAGCCACTGCCAGAGAAGTCTGGCAATGGCTCTCTCATTCAGAAGACTGGAGAGTTTCCTGTATATGGAAGACAGACAAGTGGCCCAACCAAATGAATATTCGGCTAACAGCTAATGTGTATGGTGGCCTTTTAGCCCTGGCAGAGGGTATGCTAAAGTTAGGTAAAAGAAAGTAACTTTTTTAATGTAACTATTGAGAAGCTTTGCAGAAAAGATAGAAGGTTTAAGAAAAAAAAAGAATGAGAAAATAAGGGGAAAAAATGGTGACGTATGGCTTATGCACACGAATGTATTTTGGCTTAGGTTTATATACCGTAGATCTCTAAAAGGGGTTCCATAATGTACATGGAGTCGGCACTGCACTTCTGATTTATAAATACTTTTTCTTTAAAGGGAACCTTTCAGGTCCCCCTGTGACCCCAGAACCACCAGCAGTTGAGTCTGCATATATACACCCTGTCTAACAGTCCCTTTATTACATTACATACAAAAGTATTTCTAAAGTCTGATTATGATATTTAAATGAGGGCTTTGACTAGTCGAGCAAGTGTTAGTGTCTGCAGACTAGTTGGCCCACTCAGCATGGGCGCGATAACATAACTTACAAGTGCCGAAGTCATCTCAGCGCTATACTTTCCTCGCGCATGCATGCGGCTTCTTGCCCACGCATCATTGATCCTCTGAAACCAGGTGTAACCATGCTGGCTTCAGAGAGGCTCCCTGCACATGATCGGAAGTGAATAGACTTCCGATCATGTCTTGTGCGCCTCTCTGAAGTAAAGATTATAGATCATAGTAAAGACTAGAGGAATTTAGCTATGAAACATGTAGAATGCTAAATTTAGCTATTTTTGATAAAAGGTATCAAATGGTGCGCAGTGGAAGATTCGTATCATTTATAAGGAACATGGTGTGGTCATGCTTGAGAGTTCTTACTGTAGAATATTGGATTTGCTATATGACATACTAGGATCTGAATGCCTATTTGTTTGTGTTTGCAAATCTGAAATGTATTATTTGTGTTAACAGTGTTCCTACTATGTAGTCTATACTGAAGATGATATTCAATTGCAATATGAAATAATACAGATATAATATATAGCAAAGGCATATCTAAAGGTAGTGCAATCAATTCTTAAAGATAATGGCATATGCGGGCTGCCCATATACATAAAAGTCTGCCCAAATCTGAAACCTATACACACAGTATAGATCCTGATGGCCGATGGCAGATTATAGTCACAGCTGGCTTATTTCCGACCACTTGCCATTTGGCTAGTTTCCTAATCTGCCAGTTTAGTGTAGGATTATCTATGGCACACTTTTTTGTTCAATGCAAATATAAATTACTGTTAATTTTACATTCAATGTTTTTGGTCAAGTTAAATATTTTCCATTCATCGTACGTACATGGTTGTTAAGTGCACACAATTTGACTTCCAAAACTCTAACCACATTTTGGTCTGGCTCAAACCTTTTATTAAGTCTAGTCTGGAAACGAGGGATCAAAGGATGTTCACATTTTATCCGAGCGGAAGGAACGCTGTTTTTTTCAGCTTAGACAAAATTTGAACGCTGTAGTTGAGTTAAGTATCATTTTTGTTTGTTTTTTAACCTCCCTGGACCTATTAATAAGCACCACCACTTTTATTTTATGTGTGTGACCACCACACACATCAGATTACCTGCCAATCCTGTGCAGATCAATTTCACATTTTGAGTTTCTAATAACGTAAGATATTACGTAAAGGCTCCCATACACATTAGACTAATGTCGGTCGAACCCACCAATTTCAATGGGTTCGGCTGACAGTTTGATGTGTATGGGGGCACAAGCCAACTGATTTTTTGCGGAGATGTCGATCAAGGATGTCTGATTTTGGACTGCCAATCGCATTGTTCTTCAAGAGATAAGCCATTGGCCAACGTGTCAGCCAGCAGCTTTCTAGTACAGAATACAGGACCACACGGGCGAGCAAGCGCTACTTTGTATATGAGAGTTGGATGAGATGGCTGCAGGCTGAATGATTGCCAAAGCACAGTTCAGACAACAGCCATTTAATGTGTATGGCCAGCTAAAGACCTATGGCGAACAGCCAATCTCTGGGCAGGTTTAATTTCAAGAAAGGGTTGTCATAATGGGATGACCCCCTTATGTTTTGGATAACTGTTACATAATTGCAGTTATCAATTAAATCTATTATATGATTACACAGGTTCTTATTGACAAAAATTACATTTTATTTGAACATCATAAACCATTCACATAATTGGGGATTTCTTGGAGGAGAGAATATATTTTCATATTATTTAGGGATATACATCACAGCTCCTGTAATTCGCTGTGACCATGTATATAGAATTCATTGTTGCCCCAGGTCCTCCCTGTTTAGTGAGTCTCTTTCTCATATTTCCTTTGCCAACATCTCTCCTTCTTTCTCTTAGATTCATTTTTGTTATTTAATCAAATGTGCTCTTCATGACAAATGACACATGCTTCCTAATCGGTCAATGCAAAAATATTACTTTATCCCAAAAATGCACATAGCAGACATATCAATCAAAATTAAGAAATGAACAACGTTGTGGAAAGAATCAGGCATCTGAAAGATGTTTTCAAGGCTGGATAGGCAAAATGCCATTCTGTGTTGTCTTTTTGGATTACCCTTTAACCTTTTCCTCTAACAATAGAGCGACAGGAGGAGCCAGCAAGTTTGTTATTACTGAGAGATTAAGGCAGTTATACACAAGGAGAAATGAGGCAGCATATTTTATCCTTGCATTTATATGAAGCCATCAACAAAGCATATAGGGCCTAATTATCAATAACACATGCAACATTTAGTATACATAAGGAGGCATTCAAAAGTCATCATGGTGTTTAATGAATATAGTACAAATAGAAAAAATGTGCTATAGTTAAAATACTTTATGCATTATTCTTTATGAGCAATGAGGACATTTACTGCCAATATAATGCCTATATTAAAAGCCCACATTAATCATGTTCTGATTGGTAAAACTGTTGCAAAGAAGGTTTAGCAATCCCGTTTCAAACAGGCCTAATAAAGCCATAATATCATGTAAATCTGTGCACCCACTTATAATTTAGACTATAGAGAATTAAAAAAAAATCAAATTTTTAATAGAGTTCATACTGTATACCTGAGCTGATAATTGCAAAATAATGACTCTCTGTTTGGTCCATCACGACCATCTATGCTACCGAACATAAGAAACAGTATATAGTTATGTATGTATTCTTTGACCAGAACCACAATTTAAATTTTCTGAGAAAAACAAAGAATGCATTTTCTTAAATATTCCAGGATGCTTTAAATAAACCACAAAGTTCATTGCTGTGTTCTGACTATTTGTCTGTGTTTGTACTTCAAACACAAATATTTTGGGCCTTGTATCTAAGAGCTTCATACATAAATATAGATGCAACACAAAGGAATATAACCTTTGTGATAGGCCCAGTAAGTGAAAAGAAAATAATTTGGTGATCAGTTTTCAGATTTGTAGATTTTAACGCAAAAACTGGTGCTAAATTGCAGAAAATATCAAAGCCAATCTGCAGCTAAATCAGCATGTGTTGCATATGGATTTTGCTGCCAATTTACTGCAGGTATTCCCTTTTACATTGTGCCAGTCAAATTCTCTGTAAGACTATGTGCCCACAATCAGACTATGGCAGCGCTTTGGACGCAGCAAATTTTCGCTGCATCCGATCCCACAGGTAAATCCACATGTGCTCATTGAACACATGTGGAGTTACCTGAACCTATACATTCAATGGGTGAAATTTCTGTTGTAGAGACTACCGTCTCCGCAACAGAAATTGACATACTGTGGCTCCTAAAGCCACTGGTGAGTTTACGCAGCGGCAAATAGAAGCACAGTGGCATGGGATTTCTATAAATGTACAACACAGCAGTTTGGAAGCAGTGCAGGTGAGCTGCGTCCAAACTACTGCTGAAACGGTTTGTGGGCACATACCTTAAAAATCTAGATATGTTCCAAAAATTATTGGGCATGCTGCAGATTTGAAGATTGCTTTAATTTCTGTGATTCCTTATTCACTACATGTGGATGAGGTTTTGAAAACCCCATGTATTGTACAGCAATTGTCATGAATTTTGTTTTGTGGATTCCAATTATCCATGACAATTCCACTATGTACAGTTGAAACCAGAAGTTTCCATACACTATATGAAAAGACACATATGCACTTTTTCTCAATATCTGACATGAAATCAGAATAAACCTTTCCTATTTTACAGTAGGATTACCATAATTTTTAACCCCTTAACTACTGGTGCCGTATTAGTACGCATATTTGCGTACTGCCCGTTCAGTGAGGGCTCCTGCGCTGAGCCCTCACTGAACCGAGCACATGTCAGCTGATTATTACAGCTGACATGTGCCCGCAACAGCCCCGGGTGGAATCGCGATCCACCCGCGGCTGTTAACATGTTGAATGCCGCTGTCAATCTCCGACAGCGGCATTTAACGCGCGCTTCCGGGTAGCGCGTCATAAGCCCCGCCCACCGTCGACCCCGTCACGTGATCGTGGGTCACCGATGGGTGGGCATGACAACCCAGGGTCTGCAGCAGACGCCTGTGGTTGTCATGATCTTGCCGCTATGAGCGCCACCTAGTGGTCGGCGCTCATAGCACAGGACCATTTCTGCTGCATGCAGGGGACCTGCTCATCCCCTGTATGTAGCAGAGGCGATCGGACAGTTGCTGCTTCTAGTCTCCTATGGAGACTATTGAAGCATGCAAAAAGTAAAAAAAAAAAGCTTTTAAAAATATAAAAAAAAATAAAAAAATATAAAAGTTTAAATCACCCCCCTTTCGCCCCATTCAAAATAAAATATATATATAAAAAAAAACTACATGCACATATTTGGTATCGCCGTGTTCAGAATCGCCCGATCTATCAATATAAAAAAAGAATTAATCCGATCGGTAAACAGCGTAGCGAGAAAAAAATTCTAAACGCCAGAATTACGTTTTTTGGTCGCCGCAAAATTGCAATAAAATGCAATAACGGGCGATCAAAACATCGGATCTACCCCAAATGTCATCAATAAAAACGTCAGCCCGGTGCACAAAAAATAAGCCATCAACCAGCCCCAGATCACGAAAAATGGAGACGCTACGGGTCTTAGAAAATGGCGCTATTTTTTTTTTTACCAAATTTTGGAATTTTTTTTCACCACTTAAATATAAAAGAACCTATACATGTTTGGTGTCTATCAACTCGTAATGACCTGTAGAATAAGAAGGGCAGGTCAGTTTTAGCATTCAGTGAACGTGGTAAGAAATAAAAATAAAAAACAACTGTGGTATTGCACTTTTTTTGCAATTTTACCGCACTTGGAATTTTTTTCCCGTTTTCCCGTACAGGATATGGTAAAACTAGTAATGGCGTTGAAAAGTACAACTCGTCCCGCAAAAAAATAAGCCCTCACATGGCTATATTGACCAAAAAATAAAAACGCTATGGCTCTGGGAACAAGGGGAGCAAAAACGAAAATGCAAAAACGGAAAATGCTCCGGGGCTTAAGGGGTTAATATTTGCCAAATGCCAGAATAATGAGAGAGAGAATGTTTTAAGGCATTTTTATTACTTATTGCAAAGTCAAAAGTTTACATACACTAAGATTACTATGCCTTTAAACAATTCTGGATACTCAGTGTATACCCGAGCACTCGATGCAAACTCAAGTAGCGAGCACTTGTGTTCAACACTAGTCGCCGTATCGTCATCATTTTTTTTCTTTACTTTTGAAAAAATCCCAACTTCAACGCAACCCTAACCCTAACACAAACCTAACCCCAACCCTAATACAACCCTAACACAACCCTAATCCTAATCCTAACCCTAACACAACCCTAACCCTAACACAGCCCTAATCCTAACACAACCCTAACCCTATCCCGAGGGATCCACTCACTATAATGAGGCAGCAGAGTTACTCTGAACTCCGTCTGGCCTCTGTTTAGCTGTGTCCTTTTTTTTTTCAAGGTTCAAGAAACTGTGGCTGACGACACTTTTATGCACGCCTAATAAAAAGACGGACATCGTGGGATCACAGGCCAGACGGCATCCACGTTGCCTCCGCCTGCCTCATTACAATTTTCCGCCAGGGGTTCCATCTAAATCACATATTTCAGAGATTTACACGGAATCCCCGGTGTAAGCGCTCAGCACAGAGCGCAGGATAAATGTGAGCCGAGCCATACTGTGATCTTTGGGAGCAAAGAAAAACACCCAAAGAAAATAAACTTATTAAATATACACATATATGGGTAGTATAAAATGATTCACATAAATAAATATAGGGAAAATTCCCCACTACCAGAAAATGTGCGCATGGAAAGAGGAATGGGACTCCTCGGTAAAACACAGAAAGCACAAGGGATGCCGAGATCAAGAATCCAAGGTCAGTTTGAAAAATCTTAATTTTATTGGGTCAAGTTATAACATTAATCGGGGTGGGAGAAAAAAAACAGAAGAAAAAGAACACGATTCCAGTTGGCAATCTGGAACAAATAACCTATGTATAAAATATATATATATATATATATATATATATATACACACACATACACACAATACAAATTATATGTGTGTGGATGTCACAAAGTAAACTCAATAAATAATCATGTTAAAAATACTGTATATAGAACAAAGTGCATATGTGCTTAAGAGGATGGAGTAAGGTGCTAATAATTATATGCCTCAAATGGGATATACAGTGTATATTCAATGAATGTCCCATATACGTAGGTAAAAATGCTTATAGTAGGATCCCCATATGGAGTACATATAAAGGATGAAAAAGGCTACTGATTCTGTCAGGACATTAATACTGGTTCACATGGAACTATCATGTGATACAGATATATGTACCATATAGAGGCTAAATGTACATACATATATGAGGAGGGCCAAGAGGGATTGCCACCAGGATGCGTCCACCCCGACGCTCGTTTCGGCGTCTGCCTTCGTCTTTGGGAGGCAGAATGAACAAGTCAGCAGCAGGTGAAGAATTGGTTTTATTTATTTTTTACGTAGTTTCTCGTGCTGTATAAGTGATTAGATGACTGTATTCTTTGGGTCGGTGCGATTACAGCGATACCAGATTTATATCGGGTTTTTAAGTTTGGCAGCTGTCACACACTAAAAGACGCTTTTTTTTTGCAAAGACTAGTTTTTTCATCGCCATATTTTCAGAGCTATAATTTTTCCATATTTCGGCCAACAGAGTCATGTAAGGTTTTGTTTTTTGTGGGACAAGTTGACGCTTTTATTGGTACCATTTTCGGGCATGTGACATTTTTTGATCTCTTTCTATTCTGATTTTTGGGAGGCAGAATAAACAAAACCAACAATTCAGGAATTGTATTTTTTTAATGCCGTCCCGCGTGTGGTAAAATTGATAAGGCAGCTTTATTCTTCGGGAAAGTACGTTTATAGCGGTACTAAATTGATATACTTTTTTTGTGTTCTGACGCTTTTACAGAATAAAAACTATTTTATAGAAAATATATATATTTTTTGCATCGCTTTATTCTGAGAGCTATAACTTTTTTATTTTTCAGCTGATGGAGCTGTATGGTGGCTTGATTTTTGCGGGACAAGATGACGTTTCCAGCGGTACCATTTTTATTTACATTTGTGTTTTTGATCGCGTTTTATTCCACTTTTCGTATGATAAAGCACAGTTTTTTGCGTCTTTTTTTTTACCGTGTTCTCTAAAGAGGTTAACTAGTGGGACAGTTTTATAGGTCACGTCGTTACGGATGCGGCAATACCAAATATGTGTACTTTTATTGATTTGTTATTTTTTCATAATAATATTTATTTATAGGTACAATATATCTTTATTTTTTTTTGTATTATTTTTTCTTTTCTTTTTTTATATATATATTTTTACAATTTTTTTTTTCACTTTTTTATTTTGTCCCACTATGGGACTTTCATTTTTTGCAGGTTGATCGCTTGTATAGCAGTATCCCTATGCTATGCGGGTAGTCAGAGCTACACTGACACAAGTTATATAGATCATGCACTGTGCATGATCTAACTATCATGCTGGTGCCTGGTGACCCGGATGTCGTTATGACGACATCGGGTCACCATGGAAATGACGCGCCCCCTGAGCCGTGGGGTACCCGGTGCCGGGCCGGTGAATGCTGGGGGAATGTCACAGTGGCGGTGACCCGGTCCGTGACCCAGGGCGGTCATTCAATAGGGGAACATTTACAGGGGATGAAAGTTTATAAAGTTTGTGACGCCACCTGTGGAATGCGGCTAAAGGGAGCTGCCGCTGCGGAGCAGTCCTCTGGAGCTGATGTTACTGCAGCAGGGATGGTGTGGCTCTCCACAGGAAGAGATTAGCTATAGGGCAGTGTAGATGTTGTAGGTTGTGCTGGGCGTTGTAGTGCAGGGGTTGATGGCGCAGCAAGAAACACAGAGACAAGGAAGTGCAGTCCCAGGGTCTTTACTCACAGTTGTTGCAGTCCAGATTACAGGGATCCATGTAACTGCCCTTGTCGTCCTGTGTTTACTCAGGGAGGGGTTCGGTCTACTCCCAGGTAGCTCTGGAGTACTTAGCAGGACCCCCTTCTGTGTCCTCTCTCTGGCCTTTCCCTGCACCTCACACCTATTATCTCCAATCCCGTACCCGCGGGCCTTGGCGGGCGACATCTGTTCCGTCCCCTGGGTCCTATATGGCTACCTCCACTAGGATCGGTTCCCTTTAGATGGCCTGACCCCTCCACCGCCTGGCAGATGCGGGCGTACGGGTGGCCTTCTGCATGGCCCGTACCCCTGGGGTCCTTTCCTGATCCTGCAGCCTTTCTCCTGCTCCCTCTCCTCTCTTCAGACTTGGGCCTCACTGGCTAGGCCCGCCTCTGGAGCAGAGCTCCTGCAGAGCCTCTGCTCCTCCACTTCTCCTCCTCTGACTGAACTGCCTTTCTAAGATGGCTTCCCATTTTATATCTCCCTCTCATGTGCTCCCCTAAGCTACTTCCTCCACCCACACCCACTATGTGGTTCCTCCTCTCTGGGTTCCCCCCACTCCAGCCAGGAAAGGGGCTCAGCAAGCATCAGAGGCATCTTGCCCCTCCTGCTGGCCTGCAGTGGTGTGTGTTGGATGCAGGTGTTAGGGTTCTGAGCTGTACTCCTTCCTTAACTGAGAGTGAGATGCCACATCTCTGGCTGAGATGCAACACTTCTGTGGCGACCGAACCCTCAGGGGCGCCACAGCAACGATTGGGACCATGTGCTGACAGTACATATGGAAATTAAGTACATATGGAAAAAGATTGCAAACACTAGTACTAATATTTCTTGAAATCAGGACAGCATAAATGGAATTGCCATGGGGATGGTAAATATCCCACACATATAGCTGGTCTCCCAGCTGCATCATTAGGAGTAAATTCATAAATGAAACATTATTAATTAATTCAATAAATACCTACAGGAAACATGACTATATGATCTAGGGTAGGCACTCAGTATTCTCAAAACACCATATCACCTATACAGTTTAACATATAGGCTGCTTAGGTAAACGGGCCACTGTGATTTTTTGCAAGGTGCATGACATTAAGGTGACATATGTGATATGATAACACATATATATATATATATATATATCCTATGCATCATTTAACAGTTTATATTCAGACACATACCATGTAAAAAGTCAAATGATGGATAACATAACCAGAAGTAAAACCTGAAGCTGTTGTGTTCCCATGTAAAATCTGTAACAGGTATAACAATTACTAAGTGTCATTTATATTACTAGTATCATTTTACGTGGCAGATGAGTCAATGAGTCACTTCAGGAATGGTGATGAGGGGGATCAGAATAGTTGATTCCTGATGGCTCCTTTGGGGTATATATACCGTATTTTTCAGACCATAAGATGAACTTTTTTCCCCCAAATTTGGGGAGGAAAATGGAGGGTGCGTCTTATGGTCCGAAAGTAACTTACCTGTGGTGGTGGAGTGGGATCGCAGGGCCAACAGGAAGGTGGCGGCGGTGGCAGCAGCAGGTGGCAGTAGCAGAAGAGGAGGAGGTGAGGCGGGGGGGTAGCTGCCTGGGGGGCGAGGCCTTGCTGTGAGCGGCTTCCGGTGCACGCGGCCTTCTTTCTGAAGCTGTGATCTAAAGGAAAATGGCCGCTATGCCATGTCGGCGTCTATTTTCCTGTAGGTCACAGCTTCTGAAAGATTGCCGCGTGCACCGGAATCTGCTCACGCCGCTCAGCCATGCCAGCAAGACACCGGCCCCGGAACCAAGCCCCAGCCCCAGGCCCCCAGCCCACCAGTGCCAGGCCCCCAGTCTCAGGTCACCAGCGCCAGGTACCCAGGCCTCAAGCGCCAGCCACCAGGCCCTAGCCACCAGACCCAGGCACCCAGGCCCCAAGCCCCCAGCGCCAGGCATCAGGCCCCCAGCACCAACCACCAGGCCCTCAGCCCCAGGCCACCAGTGCCAGGCACCAAGTCCCCAGCACCAGCCACCAGATCCCCAGGCCAACAGCGCCAGGCCCCCTTGGCCCCCAGCGCCAGCCACCAGGACCCCAGCCCCAGGCCACCAGTGCCAGGCACCCAGGCCCCAAGCCCACAGCGCCAGCCATCAGACCCCCAGGCCACCAGCGCCAGGCACCCAGTCCACAAGGCACCAGGCCCCCAGCGCCAGCCACCAGGCCACCAGCGCCAGGCACCAGGCCCCCAGCCCCAGGCCACCAGCGCCAGGCCCGGCTCCTGAAGGACCCTGCCTCCTGTGACCCCCCACTCCACCGCTCCCCAGGTAAGATACCTATTCAGACTATAAGATGGACTCCCATCTTATAAAAATTTTTTTTCCTATTTTCCACCTCAAAATTTGGGGTGAGTCTTATGGTCCGGTGAATCTTATAGTCCGAAAATTACGGTACTTATATGATAACATGGTGTTGTCCTTCTGCACTTTACATCAAAGCAGCAAACCTATTGTAAGTGAATGAAAAAAACATATGAAATGCCCCATTTTTCTATATAATTGTTTTACTCATCCTTAAAGGGTCTCTCTAGTCCTGAACCTAAATATGACTGTTCATTTCGCATGATACCTTGTGCCCTCCACCCTACAGCCACTGCCTCTCTCTGTCAGGATGTTCTCCTCTTCTCCAAAATTGTCGTTGGAGAGGGATGTCAGCATTATTGAGAGTCTGAACAACGCCTCCTCTGCCCAACTGCTGGCCTGCCATAAAATGATTCTGCAACCCAAACCCAAACAGAAAGCGGCTGAGCAATGCATTTCTAAAGGTTAATAATTGGCCAAGAGTGCCCCGTACACTTAAATGTAAGCTTAGCCCTACCTTAAAAATTTGTGTGTATGTGCTCAAGGTGAGAAATTAAGAAAAACAAAACCTGTATTCACGTGTACCATATCTACTCCTCTGTACTGGCTACTGGTTCTCCCTCTGGTTACCTGTCATAATAAACATCACATATAGGTAGTTGCCAATCAGTTGACGCTGATCATCTGCAGCCTTCATATTCCAGTCCGCGAAGTGAGCATAGGGTTGTTGTTTTTTTTTTATTACCTACACTGGTCTCATGCACAGCTTCAAAGTAGGTACAACCCCTTTAAAGAGTTATTCCTATAATCACATTAGTTTTCACAAAGCACAGTAAATTCATACTTATTGTTAATTTACAAACTAAGTCCAACATAAAGATTCTTTCTGTACATTTGTGTCTTTTTTCATCTCTGTCTCCCCCTCTGTGCATCCCGCTTCACATAGGATAATAGCCTATAGGTGGTCCTATTCTGATCAGTTAAAACTACATTTCCCAACAGGACTTGCTTTTCTTCAATACTGCACTCCCCTACATCCCTCCCACGTGCTTCTGACTAAACCCACCTCTCTGAGTTATCATGCTGCTAATCTAAAGGAAGAATTCAAGTAACAATATGGAGAAAAGCAAGAGAACACTCACCGGTCTAAAAAATCCTCCTTTATTTCATCCATTAAAAATCCATAGGAGGGGGGTCGGTGGTACACATTGAAGGACGACGGTCATTTCGCGCACACCACGCTTCCACGGGTCCAAAAGTTATTATGAAACTCAATATAGTTATTATGAAACCAATATTTTAATATTAAATGCAGTCCAGGAAAACAAACGTTTCGGCCTACATGGCCTTTATCAGTGCAATCCAACCGCTGTGAAGATCAGGGATGGGAGGAGGAGGAGGCTGGACTCTGTGTCTCAATAGATGAGGGCCAGTTGGACCTGTATCACTTGCCAGAAGAGGGTGTGGGGCTAGAGCGCAGTATCCACCACTAGTTCATGTGCCTCCCCCTCCCATAATAACTATATTGAGTGCTGAAGTTTTTCTCATATCATACTCACTTGCTGTCACCTTCATCCTTTTCCAGCGTCGCTCCCTTCAGTCTCAGGTGAAAAGTGACCTGCTGGCATTCCCAGTGTTTCATGGAGCGGCACGGAGGTCACTTTTCAATAAATCTCTATGAAAGCCTCGTTCTGGTCCTCATTGGCTTGCATTGAGCTCTTGTGATGTAACTTCTGACTTCCGGACATTCTGAAGTTACGGGCATAAGGTGGCGCTGCGGGACATGATCGGCATCAGTAAAACATGAAGCCACCGGAAGGTGAGTATAAGAATGGGTGCAGGGGGCTTACATTTAAAGCGCTACTCCAGTGCTGAAAAAAAAAACACTGGTGTGGTGTTTTAAAGAAGACGTCACAATGTCCCATGGTTTCTAATAGCAGGGAGAATGAAAATACACCCATAGCACAGCCAGTCACGGCACAAAACTAGTCACAGTCAAATAGGAAAACTATTATTACATTCATGCTGCCCGAACCACGTTTGCGATCGCAGCCCGGTATATCTTTCTCTGAAACGCAGCATAAGAAATTGTGTGGTTCATTTTTTATTACTATCCCTTTTGAAATTGAAAAATGTGGGGGTAAAAGTAACCTTCTAGTGAAAACAATGTAATATCACAGCTGCACAAAATTGTTGCGACTTTGGTATTTTCACACCTAATTGAAGCAGCTCCCCTCACGAAATTCTGCAAAAGTGCCAGTGTTTTTTACACCTGAAATGCTACTCCAGTCCTTGATGAATTATGAATTTGTCCACTAAATGCTACAGTAACTATGTTCTTTTTTAAAAAATATAAATATATATATTATACCTTTAAATTGCTGGTGTATATTTTATACCATTAATACAGTTGTAGCGGGTAGGGTGATTGTCTACTTAAGTTTACATTATGCAATATGTTATGGGGGCTACTGTGTCACATGTGCCCAGGATCATAAGTGGCCCCAATCTTCTCACTATGAAGGAATGTATGTTGCTTAGTTGTTATTATTTTATTTTTTGTTTTTAGTTGATTTAAAGTATTTCTCTCAACATATTAACCTGACTGTCAGGTTACTTATAGGGCTATATGTAATACTACAAACTATTCTATATATTACTCATTATGTCTAAGTGTGTGGATATTATAGCATGGAATATTAGGGGCTTGGGAGACCCTTCCAAGAGATTTGCAATATTCTCGTGGCTAAGCAAATACCAACCAGCAATAATATGTTTGTCTGAGACACATATGGTAAGAGACAGAACCCATTTACTGCATCGCTCCTGGATGTCGTATGAGTATCATTCAGTATGCTCCACACACTTAAGCGGTGTAACCCTTATGGCCCATAGGACTTATAAAATAATAATAATCATTTTTATTTCTATAGCGCCAACATATTCCGCAGCACTTTACATTTTAGAGGGGACTTGTACAGACAATATGGACATTACAGAATAAACATAACTCAGATACAATAGGAGATAGGGCCCTGCTCACAAGCTTACAATCTATGAGGAACTAGCAGAGACATGAAAGGTGAATGGTAAAAAGTGCCAATATTGTATGACTTTTCCTTTTACATGCAATAAAGTGGTTTCTGTTTCTATACAGTGTTTTCTATATAATTTTTCAGTTATCATAGTAGCGCTGTACATTCCTACGCCATACTCGGGTGAGATGTTAAAGGGGATATCATTGCGGAAAAATCCGCAGCACTACCAATTATTTTGCGTAATCGCAGCGTTTTCGCCGCCATTGACTTGCATTGAATCGCTTAATATCCGCATGACTACATGTGCACATGTGGATATTAAGCGATTCAATGTGCGGATGGCACCCGGGTCTGGAGAAGAGGAGACTCTCCTCCAGACCCGGGTACCATAGCACCTGTAAAAAAAAAAAGAATTAAAATAAAAAATATACATTATACTCACCTTCTGATAGCCCCCGGTCTCCATAGTGATGCGTCCTGGCTCCCCGGCAGCTCACGATGGTCTAAAAGGACCTGCCATGACATCATTTAGTCATGTGACGGGTCACGCGACCGCTGACGTCGGCGGTCGCGTGACCATGACTAAATGACGTCATGGAAGGTCCTTTTACACAACCGCGAGACACTGAGAAGACCGGACGCATTGGATAAGGAGACCGGGGGCCATTGAAGGGTGAGTATATGTTTTTTTTTTTATTTTTTACCATTTTTATTCTTTTTTTAACTAACTTGGTCACACTATATAAAATCCATGCCGGTCGCATGGATTTATATAGTGTGACCAAGTTGTCCAGCACTTTCCAAGTGATGCTAAAATCGCTTGGAAAGCGCTTGTCAACCCGCATGCGGAAATGCATGTGAAGAACGCTTCACATCCGCATGTCCCTGGCAGGAAAAACGGCATGTACAATCCGCATGCAAAATGCTCAGGAAAAATCCGGAGCATTTCTGCATCGTGGGCGCATAGCCTTATAGCTACTTTCCCTGATGTTCCAAATATAATAATAGGTAATTTTAATATGTATTTCCACCCACACTGGGACAAGTTCCACATGGGGATTATATCAGAAACGTCAGCACAAACTTCTCTATCAATGGTTCTGTCGGGTATGACTACAGTTAGGCGTAAACAGGATAAATTCTGGGGGTTTATTGTGATTAAATTCATTCTGGATTCAAACTATTGGAAGTTCCCATGAGAGGATAATTGAATAATTTGCAGTAAATACAGGTTCAATCTCCATTCTAACAGTCTGGGATGCAATGAAGGCATATGTCAGAGGATTATACATAAATGAAATAAGTAAAAGAAAGTCTAAATCAAGGAAACTCACGCAAAACTACAAGAGGAGGTCCATTTACAGCGGATCCCTCCATATATAAAGCTAATGAGCTGGAGGAAGCTAAGAAAATGTTGAAAGATTACTTATTAGATTTAGCTACACAAAAGAGATTTTTTTATGAAACAGGCGTTCTTTGCAGAGGGAGAAAGTGCCGGGTACCTAGTGGCAACTATTGTTAAAGTCCAAAATGGAACATCATATATAGCTAGACTAATATCTGAAAATGGCGTAGTGGTCATAGATGGTGAGGCTATCCTTCAAACTCTACATAATTATTACTTTTCCATATATTCAACCAAAAGTAGTGGCCAAAATGAAGATATCAAAGAGTTCCTAAAGAAAATACCATTAATGCAATTAATGACAGAAGACAGAAATTAGAATTAGAAATTAGACCTTAGAAGAACTAGAAGAGGCACTTCAAGGGGTTCAAAATGAAAAGGCTCCGGGGTCAGACGGGATACCAGGAGAATTCTTTAAAATGTACCAGGACATACTATTACCAAAACTGTTAAATGTGTTTGAAAAATCAGTTAGAATTTGTTTTTTTCCAAACTCAATGAAGGAAGCTGAGATAATCTTACTATTAAAACCTGACAAAGACACGTGTAAGTCTGACTCCTATCGACCAATCTCACTTCTCCCAACCAGTGTCTTATTATTGGCGAAAGGATTAGCCAACAGACTATCAAAAGTAATTACAAATGGTCAATGACGATCAAACAGGCTTTATGCCAAACAAATCCACATCAGTTATTCTTAGACATCTTTATATGGATCTACAACTAAGCTCGGAATCCACCAGGACCGGGTGGTTCTTTCCCTTAAAGCTGCCAAAGCTTTTGACAGCGTCAAGTGGAATTTCCTATGGGCAGTCTTGATAGGCATGGGATTCGGTGATAAATTTATTTCTTATATAAAACTGTTATGTGTCCCTTACAGCGAAACTAAAGGTGAATAGTCACATATCTTGGGCATTCACAATGGGAAGGGGAACTAAGAAGGGGTGCCGCTTGTCGCCCCTTCTCTTCGCGATCATCATTGAGCCACTGACTTGTTTAATCCCTTAGTGACCAATAGACGTCTTTTTACTGACCTGCGATATAAGAGACTAGCATTCCCCGACAGGTGACAATCCTGTAACTGTCACCTGTACATTATATCTGACAGCTTGCTGCATCAGCCACGATCAGTGTTAGTGTGTCACCCTGGCCTGGATGCCACAAGTATAATAAAGCTGTGTCTGAGAGCAAGGGGGAGGTTCTCTGGTCAGGGGAACATTAGCATGCAGTACCTCCTGTCTCAGGCCAGTAGGGGGAGCAGGCTGCCCCTATAAAAGCTAGAACTGGGGGCAGGGTTAGAGAGAACTGGACGACCTGTCTCAGGACTGAGACTTGTCCCAGAGCAGAGCAGGGACAGAAAGTTGTATTGCACCTAAGAGGAAGTGTGGCAGGAGGAGAGCCACAAGCCAGAGACAAGAGGCGAAGTGAGCCTGTCTTGGCAGATAAAGGACTTAATTTACCAGACTTTGGTGTCTGAGGCTGGGAGGATTCCACATCCTACAGCAGATAACCAGTCCGCAGGGGACTGTATATTCCTTGGCCTAAGAAGCCTGGAGGCTCTGCCACAACAGAAGGAACCAGCACAGCCATACCAGGCTGGGAGCAGAAAGGAACCCACGTCGCAGGCCATACAGGCGAGAGTACACGGAAAGCTCGGAAACGTGGGCTGTTACCCTATAAGGAGGAGATAGCCAGAAGGAGCACAGAAAGCACGGTAGGCCTACACCCTCACCCTGACCAGGGCCAATTTCCCCATTGCTCTCAGACATCCAGGTCCCCTCCTAGCCGGGACTGTTTGTGGGTCAGTTTACCTGTTCTAGTAAAGACCCTGGACTGCAACCTGTTGTCGGTGTGCTCCTTGCTCCTCCAGCACTATCAGCACTGGGACTCTCACCACCATCACTCCCACCATCCACTACACTGCCCTGGGGCCTCACTCTTCCCGTGGGGAGTCACACCATCCCAGCTGCATACATCATCAGCCCCAGTGGTCTGCCTTGCAGCGGCGGTTCCTAATGACCGCAAATCCACGGGTGGCGTAGTCGGACATAATCAACAGCACATTACGGACTACCACTGGCCTGTCCACCCTGAGCCACGGAACCGGGTTGCCACTACTACTCCCATCGTTCCCCTACTGCCCGGATCCGAGTGCCCCACGGCCCAGGGGGCGAGTCAGCTTTGGCGTAGTCGGCAGGATTGTAACCAACCCGCCACAAACGGGTATTGCGTGCCTGAAAAAGACTGTACACGTACCTGAAGAAGAGGTTTCCCGCCATCCGGAGCCGTTTCCCGCCATTTTCAGCCGTCTCCCGCCATCTTCTGTCGGTTCCCGCCATCTTCAGCCGTTTTCCCGCCATTGGATGCCATCTTCAGGACGCCGCGCGGGAAGAAGAGGGGTGTGGACGTCCAAACCGCGCGAGATCCGAAGCTCCGCCCCACGCACCGACGCTGCGCAAGGTCCTGGAAGGGAGCGAGAGCGACGCTGATGTCATCAGGACGCGACGCAAGGTCCTCGACCGGAGCAGCACCAGCGGAGCCGCGGCCTACAGAAGAGGATCATCGGAAGGTAGGCCACGCTTAACTAGGGGAGAGGAAGATGTCGGACACGGAGGCGCCCACTACCACTAGCGCAGCTGCAGCAGCGGTGATGCCATTTTCCCTGCCCTACATCCCTGGGGCGGCCTGGCTGCCTAAGTATTCAGGGGAGCCCCATGCCCTAACTGACTTTAAGGAAAGGCTGTACAGTTTGTTCCAAGTCTACCCCCTGACAGAGGAACAGAAGGTTAGCATACTAACAGGGCAGTTAACTGGCGCAGCCCAAAGGGAGGTAAAGTCATGGTCTGCTGAGGAGAAAAGAACTGTGAAGGCTATTCTGGCCCGGCTGCGGGGTACCTTTGACACACGTACCTCCGCTGAAATTAAAATGAGGTTCTATGGATGTAAGCAGCGGGCACCGGACAACATCAGAGACTATGCCCTAAATTTGCAGGAAGCCTTGAGGGCCATCCAACAAGCTGACCCTGGCAGCGTGCAGGATATGGATAAGCTACTAACAGAACAGTTTATAGAAGGTCTGCTGTCTAGCGCCCACAGGACCCAGCTGCGCCTCATGTTCTTTCAGAACCCTGATCTGACCTTTGCCCAATTTAAGGACAGGGCCATAAGGGTGCTCCGTGAACCCGCAACAAGTGGCGCTATAAACCCCCGGCGCCCTGCTCTCACCTACCACCAGGAGGCGGCGCCCTCATCTATGGACTCTGTGGGGGCCGATGCACAGGCCCTGAACCAAGCCCCGTCGAAAGATCTGCATCACCAAGTCCAGGAGCTGACCAAGAACGTCGCGGCATTGACCAGGACCGTCCAGGCGTTACAAGTGGACCCGTCGAGACCCATCGAGCTGGCTTCAAGTCCGGAGGATGTCCCGTGGCGTCGACAGAGGAGGATCCCGTTGTTCCGAGGGAGGCCCACAGACCACTACGCAGAGGATGGACAGTCCATTTGCCGTCGATGCAACCAGCCCGGGCACATTTCCAGGTACTGTAATTTAAACAGGTCCAACCTGGGGCAGAGGGCCAACCCCCAGGCATAAGATCACCAGGCCCGTATAATTGGCGTGACAAGTACGTGGGGGGGCGCCCGGTTTTACCCGTGGTGCTGGACGGTATCCCCATGAGCGCCTTGCTGGATACTGGGTCGCAAGTAACCACTATCCCTTATGTACTTTTTAAGCAGTATTGGACTGATGCTGATATCACACGGTATCCAGACAGTAACTTGAGCATCATCGCCAGTAATGGCTTACCCGTGCCGCAGATGGGGTTCAAGGAGATGACCATTAAAATTGGTAAAGTTGAACTGCCGGCACAGGGAGTAATTATTGTGGACATTGACCGTCGTGAAAGTCACCCTAAAATAACTGTGGGTACTAACGTGATTGAAAATTGTCTTTCAGAGGTAATTGTAATTCTACAACAGGTGGCGGTGAATGCTAGTTCCAGCCAACAGAGAGTCCTCAACAAGGAGATAAAAGCCCTGATGAGATGGCAGCAGGTAGAACTGTCTGATGGTGAGATCGGTAGTGCAAGACTGAGTGACCCATTCCCCATTTCCATGCCTCCCAAAAGTGAAATGATGATCTGGTGTCGGACTGCAATCGGTTTGAGAGGTAGAGACTACCAAGCCATGGTAGAACCCGTGTACTCGGACAGCAGGCCCACCATTTTGACAGCCCGGGGGTGGTTGATGTCCGTCATGGGAGGGTGCCCGTTCGCATCCTCAACATTGGGGAGAGAGAGGTACACTTACCCAGGTACGCTACACTTGCCAAACAGTTTGTTGTCGAACACAAAGCTATCAGGGCCGTGGAGCCTTTGCCTCCATCTCCACAGGCGGAGGGTAATGGCTCCCAGAAACAAAAGGAGGACTGGTGCCAGAAACTCCATGTGGGTGCTGACTCCACTCCCCAAACCAAAAACAAGGAGTCTACCGGGTGGTACAGGAGTACGAGAGAGTCTTTAGTAAGCACCCGCTAGACTTCGGCAGAGTAAAAGGGATAGAACACCATATCCCCACGGGGAGCCACCCACCAATAAAAGAGAGACACAGGCCTGTACCCCCTGCACATTATCAGAACACCAAGGGTATGCTGCGGGAAATGAAAGAAGCTGGGGTCATTAGAGATAGCTGTAGCCCCTTGGCAGCCCCCTTGGTTCTGGTGAAAAAGAAAGACGGCACCATGAGATTGTGCGTAGACTGTAGACAAATCAACCATATCACCCATAAAGACGCATACCCGCTGCTTGGAATAGAGGAGTCTTTAGCCGCACTAAAATCAGCTAACTTCTTTTCTACCTTGGACCTTACTAGCGGGTACTGGCAGGTTCCTGTGGCAGAGGCTGACAAGGAGAAGACCGCCTTCACCACCCCGATGGGACTGAGTGAGTTCAACTGTATGCCCTTCGGGCTCTGCAACGCACCAGGGACCTTCCAGAGGCTGATGGAATGCTGTCTAGGGCTCCGAAACTTCGAGACGGTCCTCCTTTACCTGGATGATGTGATCGTCTATTCAAAGACCTACGAGGACCACCTAAAGCACCTGGCCGAGGTGTTCGAAGCCCTGGCAGGCTATGGCCTGAAGGTGAAACCATCGAAGTGTCACCTGTTGAAACCAAAGGTCCAGTACCTAGGGCACGTGGTAAGCGCGGAAGGAGTGGCCCCCGACCCTGACAAGGTCACGGCAATCAAGAGCTGGCCAAGCCCCTCGAACATCAAAGAGGTGAGACAGTTCCTCGGGTTGGTAGGCTACTACCGAAGGTTCATCCCCGGGTTCACTAAGATGGCTGCTCCTATGCAGGACCTCCTGATAGGACAGTCTAAGTCCAGAAGTCAAAAGCCACCCTTCAAGTGGGATCAACCGGAAGAGGAGTCCTTCCGCCAGTTGAAGATGGCCCTCACGGGGGATGAGGTCCTGGCCTACCCTGACTATGGCCAGCCTTTTATTCTCCACACAGACGCCAGTAATGTGGGACTGGGAGCCGTACTGTCCCAAATCCAACAGGGCAGAGAAAGGGTGATCGCGTACGCCAGCCGGAAGCTGAGACCCACCGAGAGGAACCCGGAGAATTACAGCTCCTTCAAGCTTGAATTCTTGGCGGTGGTGTGTGCCGTGATGGAACGCTTCAAGCATTACCTGGCCTCCGCAAAGTTCACGGTGTACACGGACAACAACCCGTTAACACATCTAGACAATGCAAGACTTGGTGCCCTGGAACAGCGGTGGATGGCCCGTCTCTCCAATTATGACTTCGTGATCAAGTACCGGGCAGGCAAAACCAATGCCAACGCTGATGCCCTATCGAGAATGCCTCACTTGCCTGAAAGTGACGAAGACCCAGAAGATCTGGAGGAGGTAGAACTCCCTGCGTTTCACCGGTATGGAGCCTCTCAATACTCCCACCGCGTGAAGGAGGAGGATCTAACAACCGTGATGATCAATCCCCTACCTCACCACAGCTGGGCCGAGACCCAAGATAGTGACCCTGCCATCCGCCTAGTGAAAGATCTGCTGATCCAGGAAGATGCCCGCATGGATCCGGATGCTCCAGAGGAAGCCAAGCAGCTATGGAAAGAGAAGAGCAAGCTGTTCCTCTACGAAGGCAAGCTGTGCAGAAGGATTGTCAACCACCGGACGCACAAGCTGACCTGGCAAGTCATGGTCCCAAGGCGGGATGCAGCTATGGTCCTGGGGGCTTACCATGACAGAGCGGGGCACTTCGGTTGGAAGAAACTGGAGTTCCTGCTAAGAGGAAGGTTCTTTTGGGTCAGCATGAGAGGGGCTGTAGAAAAGTGGTGCAGAGACTGTGGCCCTTGTCACCTAAGGAGGAAGGACCGTGCCAGCCAGAAGACACCCTTTAGGCCCATTGTCACCACGCAGCCTCTTGAGCTGGTAGCTCTGGACCAAGTCAAATTGGCTCCAAGCCGGTCAGGATACATCTATGCCCTGACAATCGTGGACCACTATTCCCGTTTTCTAGTGGTGGTCCCGGTAAAAGACTTGACAGCCCAAACGGCGGCCACAAGCCTTCCAGCAATACTTCTGTCGTCCACACGGGTATCCGGAACAGGTCCTGACGGACCAGGGTCCAGCGTTCGAAGCTGAAATTTTCCAAGAGTTCTGCAACCTCTATGGCTGTAAGAAGATTCGGACAACGCCTTACCACCCACAAACCAACAGGATGTGTGAGAAGATGAACAATATAGTCATTGATCTCCTGAAGACGTTGCCCCTGGAGGAACGCAGCCTGTGGCCAGAAAAAACGCCGGACCTGATAGACTTATACAATCATATCCCGGTGAATGCTAGCAACTGCACCCCGGCTTACCTGATGCGAGCCAGACCAGGTAAGCTGCCCGTGGAACTGGAGATGGGAGTCCTAACACCTGAGGACACCTCCCCGGATGCGGACTGGGATACGGAAAGGCAACTGCAGTACAAGAAGGTACAGGAGAGTGTGGAGAAGAGCCTGGCCCAGGTGAGAGAGAGGCAAGAAAAACTCTTCAACCAACATGCCCCTGCTGGTCCCCTAGAACCTGGTGAGCAGGTCCTGAAGCGAAAGAGAAGGCTTCACAAGTTGGACGACCAGTGGGAAAGGGAACCCTACACCGTACTGCAGTCTGGTCACGACAACCCAAAGGTGTGCGTGATTACCAAGGACGGAGGAGAAACCACTAGTACCGTCTCCAGAGACCACCTTAAAAGGTGCCCCGAGCAACTCTGTAGTGCAGAAGAGGATCAAAGTGACCTTGAACCCACAGAGGACAAGGAAGAAATGATCAACACCGTTCTCGGAGAGTTCCCTCAGTCCTGGACCCGAATAAATGATGCCATAGTGGTACCCATCCTGCATTTCCTGCAACCGGCACAGCAACAACCTACACCAGAGCCGGAAGGTTAAGAAGAGCAAGCAGTTCCAGAGGCAGAAGAGCCTGTACCAGCAATCCAGGAGAGTCAACCCTCTGCTGACAGTGAGCCTGCCATGCCTGCGGTAAGCCAAAGGACCCGCAGGCAGCTGCCTGCCCTACCTGTACACCCAGCTGGTAGCTGTACCCCTAACGCTAGTGGGGAAAGCCAGGTCGGTCCACCACCAGACAGTGGGTTAAGGAGGTCAACCAGGAGCACAAAGGGGCAGATACCCGCTCGCTGGAGAATATAGAGTGCACTAAAATTGTAAATAACCCTGTTGCCAAATGTTGAAATGTTTGCAAAGTTACATGCATGTTTGGTAATTCTGTGTTTCAGTTTCTTGCAGTTACCGTAAGGACTCAAAGGTTATGGACTTTTTATAACCGGGACCTTGTATGGACTGCGTTCGGAGCCTAACCAAAGGATGAACTAAGACTGTAAAGGACTTGGGGTAGGACAGACCCCACCTGGTTAAGGCTCCCCGTTGTATTGGTGATATGGACACCCGGTCACAGACCACACTGTGACCTTAAGAACTCAAGCTGTGCGTCGTCTGTCTGTTAATGTTTTATGGTTATGCATATTGTCTTTGTTTATTGTTTAGTCCCGGAGTACTAAATTTTACTAGGGGGGAATGTGTCACCCTGGCCTGGATGCCACAAGTATAATAAAGCTGTGTCTGAGAGCAAGGGGGAGGTTCTCTGGTCAGGGGAACATTAGCATGCAGTACCTCCTGTCTCAGGCCAGTAGGGGGAGCAGGCTGCCCCTATAAAAGCTGGAACTGGGGGCAGGGTTAGAGAGAACTGGACGACCTGTCTCAGGACTGAGACTTGTCCCAGAGCAGAGCAGGGACAGAAAGTTGTATTGCACCTAAGAGGAAGTGTGGCAGGAGGAGAGCCACAAGCCAGAGACAAGAGGCGAAGTGAGCCTGTCTTGGTAGATAAAGGACTTAATTTACCAGACTTTGGTGTCTGAGGCTGGGAGGATTCCACATCCTACAGCAGATAACCAGTCCGTAGGGGACTGTATATTCCTTGGCCTAAGAAGCCTGGAGGCTCTGCCACAACAGAAGGGACCAGCACAGCCATACCAGGCCGGGAGCAGAAAGGAACCCACGTCGCAGGCCATACAGGCGAGAGTACACGGAAAGCTCGGAAACGTGGGCTGTTACCCTATAAGGAGGAGATAGCCAGAAGGAGCACAGAAAGCACGGTAGGCCTACACCCTCACCCTGACCAGGGCCAATTTCCCCATTGCTCTCAGACATCCAGGTCCCCTCCTAGCCGGGACTGTTTGTGGGTCAGTTTACCTGTTCTAGTAAAGACCCTGGACTGCAACCTGTCGTCTGTGTGCTCGTTGCTCCTCCAGCACTATCAGCACTGGGACTCTCACCACCATCACTCCCACCATCCACTACACTGCCCTGGGGCCGCACTCTTCCCGTGGGGAGTCACACCATCCCAGCTGCATACATCATCAGCCCCAGCGGTCTGCCTTGCAGCGGCGGTTCCTAATGACCGCAAATCCACGGGTGGCGTAGTTGGACATAATCAACAGCACATAACGGACTACCACTGGCCTGACCACCCTGAGCCACGGAACCGGGTTGCCACTACTACTCCCATCGTTCCCCTACTGCCCGGATTCGAGTGCCCCACGGCCCAGGGGGCGAGTCATTAGCACTGACCATGAACGTTTAACCCCTTCGATTCTGCTGTCATTAGTGACTACAGATTAAATAGTTAACAGAGTGTGGGGGCTCCCTCTTTAACCTCATCGGCACTCTGAGATCTTGATTGTGTGGTCCTGATTTTTTCCTTGGCAGTTCATGGCCAAATAACGGCCTTAGAGTCTGCCAGCTATAGCAGCCTGTACGGAAGTTATCAAAATTTATGTGGTAAAAATAAATTTTTTCATTCTTGTCATGCTACTTTCCATTACTTCCTGAAAAGAACCAGAAGAGTTAATGAACTACCTGAAAGCAATTTTAAATACGTTGAGGGGTTCAGTTTTTAAAATTGGATCACTTTTGGGTGGTTTCCAACATATAGGACCCCCAAAGTCACTTCAAAACTGAACAGGTCCCTATAAAAATAAGTTTTGCTAATTTCTTTGGAAAAATGAAAAATTACTGCTACATTTTTAAACCTTCTAAAATGCTAACAAAATAAAACAACACTTTACAAATTGTGCTGATGTAAAGCAGACATGAGGGAAATGTTATGTATTAATGTTTTTCTGTGGTGTGACTATCTGGATTAAAGGGATAGTCATTCAAAGTTTGAAAATTGCAATTTTTAAAACATTTTTGTCAAATTTCCGATTTTTTTTATGAATAAATGCAAAAAATATCAACCTAAATTTACCATTATTATAAAGTATCATGTGTCACAAGAAACAATCTCAAAATAAAATCAATGGGATATATTGAAGCATTCCTGAGTTATTACTACATAAAGTGACACTGGTCAGATTTAAAAAAAAATTGGTCTGATCACTAAGGGGTTAAATCGCGCCTCTACTGAAATAACTAGTTTTCGTTGTGGGTCACTAGAGATGACAATCTCTTTGTATGCAGATGATATGCTCCTCTTTTTGGGAAATATAGTCTCCTCCATGTTACCAGTAACAAGCCTTATTAAAATATTTGGAACATAGTCAGGATTATCATCCAATTATAATCAATTGGGAGAAATTAGTTCTCATGCCCTTTGATTCTCTACCAACAGATTTACCTCTAGAACATGCTAGGATATAGATAGCAAATACTTTTAAATATCTTGGAGTGATAGTTATCTCCAACCTCGAGTACTATTCTCTTAACCTGGCTCCAATATTACTAAAATTTAGAACTAAAATAAACACCTGGAGTCGACTTCCAGTGTCAGTAATCGGGTGAGGCAATTTAATAAAAATTATTCTTATGCCTCAATTGCTATATCTCCTTCATAATACTCTCATAATAAGGAAAAAGAAACATGCCAGAATTAAACTAGAGACACTGCAGAGAGTAAAATATAATGGTGGAGTGGCTATCCCAAATGCCTGGATCTACTCTTAGCCTCATAATTGCAAAAATTTCAAGATGGGGAAAAAACTGAACATTGTGGGATATCAGGACAACTTCTTAGGGAAGGAACTAAGTGGAAACTTCCAATGTCAATGTTAGATATGGGTCCCCCTCGAGAGAATAACCTAAAATGCTCTACATTAACCACAGAATTTTATAACATTTGGCCCATGAGAATTAAAAAATACATATTTTGCACTAAAATGTTGTTTTAGCCCCACATTCTTCCTTGTTACAAGGGCTGATAATATAACATCAACATCAGAATTTGTTGCACAATTTCTCCAATACACGGCAATACCGGTATATGGTCAGAAACTATTTGGCCATATGGCAAGGCTTGAAAAATAAGAAGCCCTATTTGACTTTTGGAGCACAGACTTCTTGAATTATTTTGTAGGTACCATTTGTAGTGCTCCAAAGGAGCTAGAACATCCGAAACCCCCAAAAGGGACTCTTGAAAATCACATGACTCAGGGAATTTGTCAATAGGTGTAGTTACTGTTTTGACCCCACAGAAGTTTTCTAGAAATTATCACTCAGTAGATCTTGCAAAGTGAAAATCGGAGATATGCAACTGTAATGCACAATGGATTGTGACCAGCTTGTGCTTCTGCAGAAATGCTAACTGCACATTGGGCACACTACAGGCTCAGAACGATAGGGGAATATTTGGATTTAGGAATGTGGATTTTAATGGATTTTTTTGGGGGGAGCCCTGTTGATTTTCCAATGCTTTTGAGCTTTCTGTAACATGGAAAACCCTTATTTTTCTGTTGATAGGTGACAGACATGATTGCAGGCTTGTTTTTATGTGATGAGTTGAAATTTTCCATTAGTACTATTTTGGGCTACATTAAATTTCTTGATTAGTTTTAAGCGTAAGTTAAAAATTATTTTTGGGCTCTAAAGTGACAACTTACATTGGGATTTCCATCCAAATAAAGAAAAACTGGGTTCATGCCAACACCCCAAGGAACTATTCACTATAATGAGGCAGATGGAGTTGCTTTGCATTATGCATGGTCTCTGTTCTTTCAGTGTCCCATCTTTTTTAGGTATTTTGGAAATTAGTAATGTGTCTTTCATGCCTTTTTAAAACGTTATAATGCCATCTCAGTGCCCTCTCAAAAATGATTAATGTATCCATAATGCCCACTTTGAACAGTAGTTATGCCCACTTACTGCCCTTAAGGGGTAATTATGCCCCCTTGCGTACCATATTACAATTAATATTTTCACTTTTTTTGCCCTAGAAAAAAACATACACTTTTCTAACCAAGATTTCCTGACAAGTAAAGCACCCCTCTTCTGCGGTAACTGTCCAATCATTGGCAGTGCCTTCATCTCATCAACTATGGAATGACCTGTTGTCTCAAGTGTGGCCCAGCATTCTGCAGGTTGCAGTTTGAAAGATGGAAAATGTTCAGGCAGGGAGTCTGCTCCAAAAGCTACTGATGCAAAAACTAGACAATGCATGTCAGTGAACCTAGACTTGTCATGACTTAGTATGTATTAACTTGCATTGTAGCTTTTGTACAGCATATTTTTGTGTGTGATGGAGCTACCTAAACAGGCATTTTAGTTTCAATGGAAAATGTTTTGTACATTAGGCTTCAAGTAAAGACTTCATGATATTTAATACATATATTTTAGAAAAATCCAGTTTTTCACAATGTTGCTTAAAAGTGCCATAACTGTAAAACTAAATTTTACAATATTTGAGTTGTCTACTTTTGCGAATGGTAAATCTTTAATTTGATCAAACTAGAGGAAAAAGAAAATAACTCATTACAGTCTTTCAGAATTTATGCCCAGATTCTGCACCTAATTCTAGCATAGTCCTTAGTGTGTGAGCATGTCCTTAAAGTCCCCATGCACATTTGATAAAAACTCTGGTGGGACCAGAAGACCTTCTGTGTGTAGGAGTCTCCCAACTCTTCAGTGGTGTCTTGTTGTGTCTATATTATCTTTGCCAACCGAAAATTTTCTGTTGAGTCAAGGGTTCTCATGTGTGGGGGAGTCTGAAAAGATAGGGTCAAACAGCTATCTTTTTCAACTCCACCAAACAGAGTGATAACTTTTAACCAGTTCATGACCGAGTCTTTTACCTGAGTTCCTGATATGCACATCTTCCTTTTTATTTTGTACATACGTTTTAAAGAACTCTAACATTCTTATTCAGATATTGAAATAATCTGAATCATACGGTTTAAAGATCTTTAACATATCTTTAACATATCTCATTCAGATATTGAAATAATTTTTGCATCTTTTTTTCGTGATACATGGGGCATAATAAACATGTTATTTTCATATTCTTTATAAAGTAAATATGTTTTTCACTTTTTTTTATTTTTTTATATTCACAAAGGACTACTAAAATAAATTTTGAATTTTGTTCTCCTTTTCATGACTTTTTTTATATATTTGGCATGTGTTTTTTCTGATGGAGCAGAGCTAGTAATAGTGATTTTGATTGGCAGCGTCTTTTTTACTATTATTATTTCTTAATTTATTTATTCCTGCTTTTTATTTATTTACTCATGTATTTATTGAATTTTTATTTATTGCACACTTTTTTTTTGATGGAGCAGAGCTAGTAAGAGTGATTTTGATTGGGAGCGTCTTTTTTTATTATTATTATTATTATTTATTAATTTATTTATTCCTGCTTTTTATTTATTTACTCATGTATTTATTGCATTTTTATTTATTACACACGTTGTGCCTTCATAAGGTGATAAAAATCTTTGGATGTATTTCAACATTTAAATACTTTTTGTTTCCACAATTTCCCCCCTAAATGAGGATGGTATATTAGCCCCAATTACAGGAGAAATTTTGCCCCCTGGCTGAATATTAGAGCTGACTAGGTCTCCTAGGAGCCAGCAGCTCCTGCTCTCGCCCTACACCCAGCAATCACATGACCGCTGGGTGTGGAGGAGGAAGAACTATTAGTGCTTTCTATTATTATATATACAGCATTTGTTAGAGCTATGTATAAAGCGATCGGGAAGGCACAGATGGTAATAAATCTTCTCTGTCTTCTCTATTGGAAGGCCAGCTTTCCACTCCTGCAGCTGCTTGATTGCATACAGCTGTCTACCACGCAGTGACATTTTAGAATGTCACTGCAAAGTAAAACGTGGATCGTCTGAACATTTATCATCTATGGGCTGTCCGGAAGGAGTAAATGATGAGAATAATCACTGAAAGTGCATGTGTCATGTAATGGATAAAATGGCAAAGGGTTTGTAAAAACAAGTAAATTTGCAGTTTACTTATCATTAAAACATCTCTCCTCTCAAGTATGGAATGATTTTTTATTTTTTCCTGCTCGTTGCCTAGGTTACTGGCTACAACTGCCGTGTAACAGAACTTGCCCAACATGTGCAGGACTTACATGCTCTCCCCTATAGAATTTGTATGTGCTGCTCTGGCCGGATTATTAGAACACACCTTTAGCTCCCGATTTGGCCAGCTTTGGGCCAAATCACTCAGCATATAAGCAAAGGGACCATAGTATCCAATATGTCAAATACTTCCTTTTATTGGTTACATATCAAAACTATACACAAGCACAGGGGAAATCTGCTGTGAAATCCACCACTTTTCTGCATAATATTAGAGCATGCTGTGAGTTGAATATCTGCAATAAGCCATAACATCCTTGTGGATTACCTGCAATATATGAATAGGATTTTGACTGCGGCATTTACTTGCCTCACATTGTAGTTTGTTGATTTCTCTTGTAGAATCTACAACAAATCCTCTGTGTGATCAAAGTGAGAGAGACCGACACCAAGTGTCTGCCTAAATGTCCCATAAATCAACAACATCTTTGTCCACCAAACAACAGGAATCCTAGGTGCTACACCCAAATGTTAGTCCATTAGAAAAATAGGATTGGGAGGGAAAAGGTGGCACTCACCACTAGTGTTGAGCGATACCTTCCGATATCGGCAAATATCGGATCGGATTGGATCCGACCGATACCGAAAAAGTATCGGATATCAACGATTCCGATACCGGAAACCAATGCAAGTCAATGGGACAGAAATATCGGAATGAAAATAAACCCTTTCTTTCCTTGTAGGTTAATTCTACATGAAGGAAAACAACTAAGAATAATGTAGAATGTATTGGGGGAGGTGGGGGAGACAATAAAGGCATAGAGGTTTAGCCCAATCAAATGGAATAGCAGGAATTAATATTTTTTTTAAGACGTTCTGAGTTACGGAAATATTGACTATGTTAAGTATTTTTATATTTTGTCAGATATTTATGTTTCACTACTTCCATGCTCTTCACCTTCTTTTTTACTTCTCCCACACTTTCTCCTTCATCATCCTCAGCATCTTTTTCATCCACTTCTTCTTCACCTTCTTCATCTTCTTCTTCTTCACCTTCTTCGTATTATTCTTTTTTTTTACATTCTTCATATTCTACTTCTTCATCTTCTTCATATTCTTCTTCTTCATCATATTCTTATTTGTGACAGGCATTCCTGTAGTTGTTATCTATAAAAGGTTGGACATTACACCTTTCGTTCTGCCCGTCACAAAAGATTTACAACAGGATTTGTCCGCGTTCAGTTTGGCCTGCAGCAGCAGGTCTTTTCCAGGGGCACCACGAGTCATCTTCTGCTTATAATTTAGATATTATCTTTTGCTCTGATTTTTAGTCTTATGCTTAATGTTCTTCCGCTTTTTGTTCTGCAGCTTCTTGTATTTCTGCTTCTTGGTTTTCTGTCTCTTGTTCTTCTGTATCTTGGTGCTTGTCTTCTCTTCTTTGTCCTCTTGGTCAACTTCTTCAGGGTCATCTTCTTGGTCTTCTTCGGGGTGGTCTTCAGGGTCGTCGTCTTCGGGGTCCTCGTCTTCTTCGGGTTGGTCTTCTGGGTCCTCGTCTTCGGGGTCCTCGTCTTCTTCGGGGTGGTCTTCAGGGTCCTTGTCTTCTTCGGGGTGGTCTTCAGGGTCCTCGTCTTCAGGGTCATCGTCTTCGGGGTCCTCGTCTTCTTCGGGTTGGTCTTCAGGGTCCTCGTCTTCAGGGTCCTCGTCAGGGAGATCCAGAGTGATTACCAAGAACCATTTCAAAAAGCTTGAACTTGGAAATGTAGCAGAAGGTACAAGAAGGCTGAGGAACTACCGAGGACCAGCTGACGGTACTGGAACCCGGATGGGTAGCAGAAGGTACAAGAGCCAATGGAACTACTGAGGACCAGCTGACGGTACTGGAACTCGGTTACTAAGCAGGAGGTACCTGTGCCAGAAAGCACTACCAAGGACCAGCAGACGTTGGTGGAACTTGGATACCGAGAAGGAGGCACCTAATCCAAAGGCACTGCCGAGAACCAGCTGACGGTACTGGAACCCGGATGGGTAGCAGAAGGTACCCATGTAAAAAAAAGTTTCAAAGCGAGCCGGCCGCAGTTACCAAAACCCACAGTCCTACAGGGGGTGCTTGTCCTATTGGCACTATGGAACCAGCCTTCATTGCCAGATCCCGCAGCCCACATAGGAGTCACCTAAACTGCAGGCACCATAGAGTCGGCTAACCTGACCGCAACACGACAGGACAACGCATTGGTGGCAAAGTGACGTTGACACTACCCGCAAACAGCTGACGTGCTGGAACCAGGCTGGGCAGGAGGGAGTACCCGTGCCAAAGACACTGCCGAGAACCAGCTGACGGTACTGGAACCCGGATGGGTAGTAGAAGGTACAAGAGCAAATGGAACTACCGAGGACCAGCTGACGGTACTGGAACCTGGATGGGTAGCAGAAGGTACAAGAGCCAATGGAACTGCCGAAGACCAGCTGACGGTACTGGAACTCGGTTACTAAGCAGGAGGTACCTGTGCCAGAAAGCACTACCAAGGACCAGCAGACGTTGGTGGAACTTGGATACCGAGAAGGAGGCACCTAATCCAAAGGCACTGCCGAGAACCAGCTGACGGTACTGGAACCCGGATGGGTAGCAGAAGGTACCCATGTAAAAAAAAAGTTTCAAGGCCCCGAGCCGGCCGCAGTTACCAAAACCCACAGTCCTACAGGGGGTGCTTGTCCTATTGGCACTATGGAACCAGCCTTCATTGCCAGATCCCGCAGCCCACATAGGAGTCACCTAAACTGCAGGCACCATAGAGTCGGCTAACCCGACTGCAACACGACAGGACAACGCATTGGAGGCAAAGTGACGTTGACACTACCCGGAAACAGCTGGCGTGCTGGAACCAGGCTGGGCAGGAGGGAGTACCCGTGCCAAAGACACTGCTAGGAAACAGCTGGCGGTGCTGGAACCCAGGGTAAATACTAAAAACAGAGTGGAGCCAGAGGCGTAATTGGAGCAACTTTAAAATCTGTAGTAGTGTAAATGTGGACAGAGCAGGAGAATTTGCCGAACACACAGCTGGGGAACAGCTGACGTTACTGAACCCCAATAACACTGGAGCAAGCGTTGACTGTGCAGACGGCACTTCTGAGCAGCAACTAGCGGTATTGGAGCCCAGGGTAAATACTAAAAACAGAGGAACCAGAGGTGTAATTGGAGCAAATTTTAAATCAGTAGTACAGTGGATGTGGACAAAGCAGGAGAATTTGCCAGACACACAGCTGGGGAACAGCTGACGTTACTGACCCCCAATAACACTGGAGCAAGCGTTGACTGTGCAGACGGCACTTCTGAGCAGCAACTAGCGGTATTGGAGCCCAGGGTAAATGCTAAAAACAGAGGAACCGGAGGTGTAATTGGAGCAAGTTTTAAATCAGTAGTACAGTGGATGTGGACAAAGCAGGAGAATTTGCCGGACACACAGCTGGGGAACAGCTGACGTTACTGAACCCCAATAACACTGGAGCAAGCGTTGACTGTGCAGACGGCACTTCTGAGCAGCAACTAGCGGTATTGGAGCCCAGGGTAAATACTAAAAACAGAGGAACCAGAGGTGTAATTGGAGCAAGTTTTAAATCAGTAGTACAGTGGATGTGGACAAAGCAGGAGAATTTGCCGGACACACAGCTGGGGAACAGCTGACGTGACTGAACCCCAATAACACGGGAGCAAGCGTTGACTGTGCAGACGGCACTTCTGAGCAGCAACTAGCGGTATTGGAGCCCAGGGTAAATACTAAAAACAGAGGAACCAGAGGTGTAATTGGAGCAAGTTTTAAATCAGTAGTACAGTGGATGTGGACAAAGCAGGAGAATTTGCCGGACACACAGCTGGGGAACAGCTGACGTTACTGAACCCCAATAACACTGGAGCAAGCGTTGACTGTGCAGACGGCACTTCTGAGCAGCAACTAGCGGTATTGGAGCCCAGGGTAAATACTAAAAACAGAGGAACCAGAGGTGTAATTGGAGCAAGTTTTAAATCAGTAGTACAGTGGATGTGGACAAAGCAGGAGAATTTGCCGGACACACAGCTGGGGAACAGCTGACGTTACTGAACCCCAATAACACTGGAGCAAGCGTTGACTGTGCAGACGGCACTTCTGAGCAGCAACTAGCGGTATTGGAGCCCAGGGTAAATACTAAAAACAGAGGAACCAGAGGTGTAATTGGAGCAAGTTTTAAATCAGTAGTACAGTGGATGTGGACAAAGCAGGAGAATTTGCCGGACACACAGCTGGGGAACAGCTGACGTTACTGAACCCCAATAACACTGGAGCAAGCGTTGACTGTGCAGACGGCACTTCTGAGCAGCAACTAGCGGTATTGGAGCCCAGGGTAAATACTAAAAACAGAGGAACCAGAAGTGTAATTGGAGCAAGTTTTAAATCAGTACTACAGTGGATGTGGACAAAGCAGGAGAATTTGCCGGACACACAGCTGGGGAACAGCTGACGTTACTGAACCCCAATAACACTGGAGCAAGCGTTGACTGTGCAGACGGCACTTCTGAGCAGCAACTAGCGATATTGGTGCCCAGGGTAAATACTAAAAACAGAGGAACCAGAGGTGTAATTGGAGCAAGTTTTAAATCAGTAGTACAGTGGATGTGGACAAATCAGGAGAATTTGCCGGACACACAGCTGGGGAACAGCTGACGTTACTGAACCCCAATAACACTGGAGCAAGCGTTGACTGTGCAGACGGCACTTCCGAGCGCCAACTGGCGGTGTTGGAGCTCAGGGATAATACTGAAAACAGAGGAGCCAGAGGTGTAATTGGAGCAACTTTAAAATCTGTAGTAGTGAGAACGTGGACAGAGCAGGAGAAATTGCCGTCCGCACAGCAGGGGAACAGCTGACGTTACTGAACCCCAATAACACGGCAGCAAGTGTTGACTGTTCAGACGGCACTTCCGAGCGCCAACTGGCGGTGTTGGAGCTCAGGGATAATACTGAAAACAGAGGAGCCAGAGGTGTAATTGGAGCAACTTTAAAATCTATAGTAGTGAGAATGTGGACAGAGCAGGAGAAATTGCCGTCCGCACAGCAGGGGAACAGCTGACGTTACTGAACCCCAATAACACGGCAGCAAGTGTTGACTGTGCAGACGGCACTTCCGAGCGCCAACTGGCGGTGTTGGAGCTCAGGGATTACAGTTCAGGTGGTAGAAACATGAACACAATAGGAGACCTGGATACTGTTGCCAACCAATTATTTATTCTGGAAGAGGACTGGCAAATTCATGAGAGATCCAGGCCTTGTTCATTTTGAGAAAAGTAAGCCGGTCAACGTTATCGGAGGATAGTCGCATGCGACGGTCTGTTAGTACACCACCTGCGGCACTAAAGACGCGTTCCGATAATACACTAGCAGCAGGGCAAGCTAGCACCTCCATTGCATACTGACTAAGCTCTGGCCATGTATCCAGCTTACAGACCCAAAACTTGAAGGGAGAAGAGCCGTCTGGGAGTACACTAAGAGGGCAAGACATGTAGTCTGTCACCATCTGGCGGAAACATTGCCTCCTGCTGACTGGAGCCGTCTGTGATGGTGTAGACATTTGTGTCGGCGGGGACACAAAACTTTGCCACATTTCGGCCATGCTGGTCTTGCCTTGTGCTGAGGCGCTGCTTCTGCTCCCTCTTTGTGCAGAGCTTCCTCCACTGCCTCGACGCACTGAGCTGCTTTGTAAAGCACTAGCAGCACTGCTCTCAGTTGGAATGGAGAACATGATGGAATGCACCAGTGCGTCTTGGTACTCCCGCATTTTACGCTCCCGGTTCAACGGTGTTATGAGGCTTTGTAAGTTGTCCCGGTAGCGAGGATCTAGGAGGGTGGACACCCAATAATCAGCCGTGTTGAGAATGTGGGCGATGCGGCGGTCATTTCTCAGGCACTGCAGCATGAAATCAACCATGTGCTGCAGACTGCCAACTTGCCAAGAAACGCTGTCCCCTGCTTGAGGCGTGATCTCTGCCTGCTCTGCATCACCCCACCCTCTCTCTAGATACTGACTACTAGAGCATTGTGTACCTCCCTCCTCTGGACAGATGTCTTCCTCATCCATTGACTCCTCCTCATCCTCCTCACAAAGTGTCCCCTGCCTAGGCCTTTGTGAGGAACCACGTTGCGCAGACTGTAGAGAAGCAGATGGCATTTGTGACTCCTCATTATCCACCTCTTCCAAAACCTCGTCCCTTAGTGCTTGCAGTGTTTTTTCAAGCAGGCAGTTAAGGGGGATAGTCATGCTGACTAGTGCATCATCTGCACTCGCCATCCGCGTGGAATAATCGAAGGCACGCAAAATGTGGCAAATGTCCTTCATAGAGGCCCACTCAGTGGTGGTGAAGTGTGAACGGCGCGCACTGCGACTTGTTTGCGCCTGCTGCAGCTGGTACTCCATTACTGCTGCCTGCTGCTCACACAACCTCTCCAACATATGTAACGTTGAATTCCACCTGGTGGGTAGGTCACATATGATGCGATGTTCCGGAAGACGTAATCGGCGCTGCAGAGCTGCAATGCGTGATCTTGCGTTGCTGGAACGCCGCAAGTGAGCGCACTCTATGCGGACCTTGTGAAGCAGTGCATCAAGATCCGGATAGTCCCTCAAAAAACTCTGCACGACCAAGTTGAGCACATGTGCCAGACATGGGATGTGAGTGAGGTTGCCTAGGCCCAGAGCTGCCACCAGATTTCGGCCATTGTCACACACTACCATGCCTGGCTGGAGATTCGCTGGCACAAACCACACGTCGCTCTGCTGCTTGATGGCATTCCAGAGCTCCTGCGCTGTGTGGCTTCGATTCCCCAAAGAAATTAATTTTAATGCGGCCTGTTGACGTTTGGCCACGGCTGTGCTCATATCGGTCATCATAACAGGTAACCGTTCACGGGTCGATGTGGAAGTAGACCATGACGGCTCCTGCAGCGCTGATTCAGAGGAACTGGAGTATGAGGAGGAGTCAATGTGTACAGACTGGATTCCTGAAATCCTTGGAGTTGGCAGAACACGTACAGCGCCACTCTCAAGATCTGTACCCGGCTCCACAACATTTACCCAATGGTCAGTGAGGGAAAGGTATCGTCCCTGTCCATGCTTACTGGTCCACGCATCGGTGGTCAGGTGGACCTTGCTACTGACGGCGTTTTGTAGCGCATGTTTAATTTTTCCCTCCACATGATGTTGCAGGGCAGGGACGGCTTGCCTGCTGAAATAAAAGCGGCTGGGCACGTTGTATTGTGGGACTGCCAATGCCATAAAGTTACGGAATGTGTCAGTCTCCACCAGCCTGAATGATAGCATTTCAAGGGCCAGTAGTTTAGCAATGCCAGCATTCAGAGCCTGTGCTCGGGGGTGGTTTGCCGAGTATGGGCGCATTTTCTCCCATGCCTGTGCTAACGATGGCTGTAGACTGGCCTGGGAGTATGAGGATGACTGGGAAAGTGGTGCTGTGGCTGGAATTACACTGTGTCTCTGTACAACAGTGCCAGAGATTCTTCCATGGCGATCCTGTGAGGAAGCCGAACCAGCTGTGTGTGAGCTGGAGGAAGAGGCTACAACACGAGCTGAAGAGGTGGTAGGTGGCGCTGTAGGTTGGCCTAGGTCTTCAGTGTGTTTTTGTAACTCCACCACGTGCTTGGTCCGCACATGTTTCCACATATTTGTGGTATTGAGGTTGCTGACACTTTTCCCTCTTTTCACCTTCTGATTACACAGCTTGCATTTGACAAAGCAAATGTCATCTGCAACTGTGTCAAAAAAGGACCAGGCACTGCAAGTCTTGGGAGCGCCCGCTTTGGATTTTGGAAGAGCCATAATCCTAATGGGTGCCGAAGTGGAGGCTACAGGCAACCAAGTCTGCCCCCTCCCTCTCCCTCCTTTTTGGGCTGTTCGGGGAATCTCTTCCTCAGAGCTGCTCCCACCACCTTCCTGTCCCTCACGCCATGATGGGTCAAGGACCTCATCATCTACACCACCCTCTTCAAACAACTGCTTCTCCTGGGTAGTCTCGACAACACAGTACGCACCAGAAAGTGGCACCTGAGTCTCATCATCAGATGCGTACTGAGGTGTGCTGCTGACCATAGGCACTGGCCCACCCGCCTCTTCAGATTCAGAGAGACAAAACGGTTGTGCATCACTGCATACTACCTCTTCTTCAAATTCTCGAATTCTGCCTGGCTGGCCCCCTCTTTCCAAGCCAAGAGATTCAGAGAACAGAAGTAGAGATGGCTCCTGTCCAGGGCTCTCTGACTGCCTGGGCAATTTGGCAGGTGGTGAAGAGACAGATGGGTGCTCTTCAGTGCTCAGGACCTGAGAGGATCTGGAACTAATTGAAGTCGATGCGTTAGCTGCCATCCATCCGACAACGGCTTCAATTTGGTCCTCCCGCAGCAGTGGGGTACGGCTAGCTCCTACAAAGCTGCGCATAAAGGACTGTTCCCTGGTAAAACTGGGGGATGCTGAGTCACTGGTGCCCGCAGCAGGCACAGAATCCCCACGTCCTCTCTCTGCAGGCACAGAATCCTCACGTCCTCTCCCTGCAGAAACTCCACGCCCACGACCACATGCCTTACTCCCTGCCTTCTTCATCTTGGTAGACTGATA